>NC_133163.1:20712500-21337500 GCF_040802235.1 Manis javanica | reverse complement strand
ATATGGCTGCGCTCATAAATGAATTAGGATTGCTTGACTAGTGATAGCTACTTGCCATATTCTTCTCACTCCAAAAACAAAATTTTTAAATCTTACTATATTTCAAAGTTTTGTTTTAGAAAAGAAGATACATTATTAGGAAAATTAAAGTGGTCAAATAAAAATTTAGGTGAATGAGAAAAGATAACGGCTTTAAATAGCTTAAATTGATCCCTGCCTCATTGAGTTTGTGGATTTCTTCAGACTGAGGCTCCTTCTCCATCAACTCTGGAGATGGGAGACTACCTAGTGTGGTTCAGCACTCAACAAGTATTTTGTTCCTAGATCTTGCACAGTTCTGTGTGCTAGAGTAATGACCGAAAGTTAAAGGTGATACATTAAACCTAAGTTTTATTTTCCTTCCCTCCTCAGATCTAAAAGATGAGAAAGGAACTTCTAATATTCATAAATCCACAAGGACAAAGGGGACAGTTGAGGGCACATGGATAGCTTGGAGAGCTACTGAATTCTGAAAGAAAAGAGACAGAAGGCAAAATTTAGAGTACTCACAGGAAGCACACATTCAGAGGCAGCTGCTTTGCCCTGCAGAACCCCTGAAGGGTACAGGATTTAGAGGTGGTAGGTATGGCATATGTCAAGGGCAAGACATGGAACTAAGAACAGAAGGATTTACTGAAGATCCATTCACGCAGAATGCCAGCAGCCAAGTACCTCCCTTTAAGTTAAAAGTTTGAAGTTTCTTTTCTGAAGAAGTTGAAAAATTCGAAAACAAAAAAGACCTCCATATTTTGGCATTTTAGGGTCCAACAGCATAGCCAAAATCTCCCTATGCAACTTCCCTAAAGCAAAATCTGCCAGTGGACAAGCTCCCAATCAAATTTCCAGTGCCCCTTTTGTAAGCATGAATGTGCAACCAAGGATTACCAGCCAAAGAGTGTGTCCAGCATGAAAGATTAAAACCAAAGGGGTGGAAATGAGCGAAAGACATGGTAGAGAATAGAAAAGAACTTTTAACAAAGCAACAGTTAGTGGACTGAGGTAAGTCTGAGAAGACATCTCATCCCTATAAGGATAATGGTAATGACAATAGCTAATATGTATTGAGAACTCACTGTCAGCTACTGTTCAACAAACCCAAGATGAAGAAACTGAGTCACAATAAGGTTAAGTGACTGACAGTAGTGCAGAAGCCAGGATTAAAATCCAGATAGTCTAAAGTTGAAGCCCATGCTCCTAAGTATTATGTGTGCTTTCTCAAATATGCTATAAAAAAGGAAAACAAGAAAGCTCTCCTTAAAACATATGCATGCACATGACAAATACGTATTCAGAATCTTGTCTTTTGTGCAACGAAGTGCCAAAAATACAGCAATGAACAGCAAAGGCAAAGTCCCAGCTCTCCTCAAGCTGAAACTAGAAACTTAAAGCCAGGCACACAGAGACAAATACTGCATGATCTCACTTATATGTGGAATCTAAAAATGTTGAACTCATAGTAATAGAGAGTAGTTGCCGGGGGCTGGGAGATGGGGGAAATAGAGAGATGTTGGTCAAAGGGTACAAAGTTTCAGTTATGTAGATTGAATAAGTTCTGAGGATCTAATATACAGCATGGTGACTACAGTTAATAATACTATATTATATATTTGAAATTTTCTAAGAGTAGATCTTAAATGTTCTCAGTGCAAAACATAAAAAAAAAAACTATGGGAAGTGACAGATATGTTAATTAGCTTGATAGTGGTAATTACTTCAAAATGTATACATATGTCAAAATAGCACATTGTACACCACAAATATATACAATTTTTATTCATCCATTATACATCAATAAAGCTGGAAACAAAATTTTAATATTCATTTTTTAATTTAGTAGAACAAATGGAAGAAACAGTCAAGAATTTCTTTAAGAAGATTCAATAAAAATAGTAAGAGAAAATTATAAGAAAAAATGGAGATATGTCTGATGAATCAAGACGGTTCCTTTTCCACTTACTAGGGATTCCAGAGAGGAAACAAAGAAAATCAGAGGAGTAAGTTACCCTAGAAACAATACCAAAAATTTTCCTAGAGCTGAAGAGCCCAGGTATGCAGATTGGAGGGGTCCCCCCACCCACAGTGGCCAGCACAATAAATGGGAAAAGATCCATATCAAGGGATACTTTCATGAAGCCTCATACCAGGGACAAAGAGAGGCCATATAATAATTTCACAATACGTATGTGTATCAAAGCACCAGATTGTACACCTTAAACTTACTTATGTTACATGTCAATTATATCTCAATAAAGCCAAAAATTATATCTCAGTAAAAAGGGACAGAGAGGGAGAAGGCCATAAAAGCTACCAGAGAGTAAAAACAGCCAATAACCAAAGAACAGGAACCTGAGTCACATCATTCTTAACAAAAGCAACAGGAGGTGCTGGAATTCACTAGAGTAAAGCCTTCAGAACTTTGAAAATGATTTGCAACCTAGTATTTTACAACCAGGTTAAGTATCAGTTGAATGTAAGGGAAGGAAAAAAGTCATTTTCAAACATGCAAGGACTCAGAAATTATCTCCCTCTTATACCTTTCTAAGAAATTAGCCTGGAAATGTGCTCCAGTGAAGTGAGGGAGGAAATCTAGAAAGAACTCTACATGGGATTCAGAAGAACCTCCCACTGAGGATAGTGGGATTACTCTCCAGAGAAGCTTGAACTTTATTTTGTAAGCCCTGGAGGAACCATGGGTTCAAGCTAGAAAGCAATATGACGAGATCCAAGTTTTAAAAAGAATATTCTGTCCTATATCTGAAGATGGAATTGGTAGAAGATTTCTGGAAGATCGGTCAGAATGTCTTTGCAAAACTCAAAACAAAATGTAATTTAGACCTAAACTAAGGTGATAGTAATGAGAACCATGAAACTGTAGATATTAACAGCTGAGCTGACATCTGATGGGGGTGGAGGGTCTAGCTCTATCGCATTTTACTATGAATATTCGTGGCACAAAAGTAGAGGAAGGGTAAAACAGACTCTGTGAGGACACAAGCTCTGGACAATGTTGGACAGGAGACAGGAAATAAAGAAATACCAACAGGCTTGGAGGGAAGAATCACTCCATTTGGGATACTTTGAGTGGAGAGGCAGTGGTACGTCCATAGGAAGTATAAAGGAGTTCCTACATTCCTTTCTGATAACACCAAGACTGTCAGATTACAGCTGCAGATCTCTGCAAGAGGTTAAATCCCCAAAAAGGGAAAAAGCAGTTGTTCCCCTTGCTTGATTCTGTAAGTACCAAAGTAGCATGAGTGGCGCAGCCTGCATCAGGAGCAGTCAGCCCTCAGAAGTACTTCAGGAGCAACAGGCTCAGTGGCTACTCAGAGCTACATCAAGTGGCTTATACCAGTGGGGAGTGAGATGGCTCCAGATAGATTCTAATTTGGGCCCCTGAGACGAGGTTGGAGACACAGGCAAGGGCCAGATCTGCAGGACCTTGAAGGGCATGATAGGAAGAGGAGATGTTATTCATGGTACATTGGAAAGTCACTGCAAGTTTTAAGCAGAAGAGTGACCTTATTCAACACGTATGTTATAACTACTCTGGCTGCTGTGTGGAAAATGGTTGGAAAGGAGTAGGTGTAGACAAGAAAGCTATTGCAGGAAGAAATGACATTAGCTTGAACTGCAAAGTTTACATTGGAGATACAAAGCAAATAAATGGATTCGAGATTTTTTGAAGTTCAAATCCGTAGGTTTTCTTCTAGGTTGAATGGAGGAGGAGTATGTTGAACTGGGCATGTGAGATCAAAAGTTAAGTTTGGAGTGGGCCTGTTAAGTTGAAGATCCCTGTGAGGCATCCAGGTGGAAATGTCATATAAGCAGTTGGATATATAAGTTAATATCTGGACTGGAGTTATGTTTTCTGGGTACCCTGCTTCTGAATTGAGTTTAGATGAACCCCAAATTGGGGCAAGAAAGAAATTAAATTTTGAACACCTACTGTATACCAAGTACCCATTAGGCTGCAGATGTTTCTGCCATAAAATTTATGCACATTTTCTGACATCTACTTTCTCCATGCCTGTCTAAGCACCCTCTCTATTCAGCCCTAAAGGGTCCAACTAGAGGCCTGGGATGTGCTTGGTTGCAGAACATCACACAAACCACAGAATCAATTCCTCCCTCCCAGACTCCTAATGAGTGCCTGGAGAGTTGCTGCATCTGGATCTGCATTCAAAGACTCCAGAACTCTGAAGATAAGAGGCAGAAAAAAAGCTCCTAGAACACTGAACCTAAGAACTCTAGACAGAAATTATATATATGGTTACACCTTTGGCTTGCTGGGTCTGTTTGGATACAACATGCCTTGTTCCTTTGTCTTAACTTTAAACCCACTTGCTTCACTAAAATGCCCTTGAGAATTGAGATGAGATTCTGTTACCTAGAAAGCATAATAAAGATTCTTGGGCCCAGAGATGATAGTTCAGTTGGTGTGGGGTAAGGCCTAGGAGTCTGTATTGCAGGTGATTCTGAATGCTGGCCAATATGGCTCCTGGACCGGAAACATGGATGAGCAGAGTGGTGCATTTTCACCAAATATCTGCCTCAGTGCTATTCCCACCACACAGATCATACAGCAGCTTAAGATAAGGCACCAAATTCCTCGACACTCCTCCCATCATGAGGTGGCTTCTATGTCTCCTGCCCTTGAATCTATCAGGCTTTTTGGGACACTCCAGAGGCTTCTTCTCAGGATGCTCTGTCTCAGAACGTGACTGCTGCGATAGGAGAGGCCCAACCCTCTAGACAGTCCACATCCACAATTCTTCTTGAGCTCAGCTTTGAGTCATCTTAGCAAACTTTAGTCCAGACATGCAAGTGAAGAAGCCTGCAGACGACCCCCAACCAGCCTCCATGTCTTCCCAGCTGAGCTCCAGAGGTCACAGAGCAGAGACAAGCCATCCCTGCCATGCTTGTTCAAGTTCCTGACCCACAAAAGCTATGCTACTTACAAAAGATTGTTGTTTGATGCTACTTAGTTTTGGACTGTTTGTCACTCAGTACACGGAATGTTGCTAAAATGTTTTCTCAAGAAATACCTATTAAATATATTACTTGGAAGGATAAAGTCTTTCAGCTGAACACACACAATCAGTGTATCCAACAGACTAGACTGCAGAGCAAGGACAATGAGTCAAGAGAAGCGCTGATGTTCACTGACATGAAAGCATCACTGGATGAAAAGACACATCAACTGCTTCCAGAAAAAAGGGCCACACCTTGAAGACAGCATGGCTAAAGAGAAAGAAGTGCATTAAAAGGACAGATGCAGGAGGAGGGCAAAGTCCAGCTTCATTTACTTCAGAATTGCACTTAAGGCTAGCTGCAAGATTTCTCAACTCTCTCACTAGCTGCAAAGTTGTTCATTTGTACCCATTTCCCAACTGTACTCACTTGATGTTAAAATCACCTGGGGATCAGACGGTAACAAGTGCCAAGGGTAATTCTTACCACCAGGAAAGTTTGGGAAATGCTGAGTCAAGATTTTTATATTAAATGCAAAACAAAATAACAAACGTGGCACTCTTCCCTGAAAATCACAGTTCTGCCGTCAAAATGGCATTAATGCGTGAGCTTTGTGTTTATAAAAAATTTAGTAGCAAGTTCTAGCAACCTTGAACTCTGTAAATGTAAATCCCAGCTAAGTCCAATTATAATAATGTGGTAGAAGAAGTTGTAAATACTGGAATCCACTTGCTAATGAGACACTACTAATTATATGAAATATTTTTAATGTAATTGTAAAAAATTATAAAATACATAAAAATACAAGGAATATTTAGTGAATATTTTAATTGATAAAATACAAAATGCAATACATTAGGTTAAATATTCATGGTTTTGCTCGAGCTATTATTGAGTGCAAATAAAAATGATGGAGCAAGCTATGTCACCTGGCCTCTCTGGGGCTGAGAAAAGAACAGGAAATGCTGCGCTGAAAGCCATGGAGCAATTCTTCTGGAGTAACGAACACGCATGTTTGTATGTTGTCCCCAGCCTCAGCACATTCCCCATTGTTTTCAAATGTGACTTGAATCTCATTTCAGATTATTGATGTAAATACTGGAGTTTTCTTTCCAGGAATACATTTTCAGCCTTCTAAACAAACTGTGAGGTGTTTATTCTGAGTCATGAATTCACCATGTAACCAGTATGACTCCCAGATTCTGCATATTAAGAGAAGATTTTCATGATACTGGTGTTGATTCATATCAGACAGCAGCTTGTGAATCCCAAAGCCCTATTCCCCACAGAGACTGAGAGCAATTTCAGCCCATTTGAGCCTGTTAAAACACATTTCTCTTGTCACTTGAGACCCTTAAATACATGGTGTAGCTTTCTAGAGTAAAACTGACATCTGTCTCTGATTCCAAGGGTTTGCATGTACTGTAATGGCTAAAATGTAATGTCTGTAAAGCATTATTTGTACTGATGGGTAATGGCATTCCAAGCATTAAAAATGGGAGTCCCCTGTAACACATCAACGTAGAAACCTAACATCGCTCCTTAGACCAGTGACAGTATGTAAAGACCTTGGAATGCATATTCAATAGCAGAAAAGAGCATGCCATCTCCTTCTTAATCTCAGGGCTCTATGACCTTCTGGCCAAGAACTAGAGGGCCCTGGCTGCTCACCACTTCTCTGTGTTACTCTGTGCTCTCCCTCCCAGGGATGTCTCTTATACCAGTGTTACTACCCTGCCATCCAAAGGCCTGGAACACCTGAAGGAATTGACTGCAAGGAACACTTGGACTCTAAAGAAACTTCCACTTTCCTTGAGTTTCCTTCATCTCACACGGGCAGACCTTTCTTACCCAAGCCACTGCTGTGCTTTTAAGAACGAGAAGAAAATCAGAGGGTAAGTAGAAGGTGTCTGAAATAAGTGACAAAGGCTTTGATGGACGTTGAATTAGTTTCTAAGTTTGGGAAAGAAATTTTGTAGCTTGAAAACCAAGTGGAAAAAATCGAAGCATGCATAAGAAACATGAAATACACAGGACACAATGACTCTGCAGATTCCCAATGGTTATAGATGAGAAACAAGACCAGTGTCACTGGATTGCAGTGGAAGAGGGGGAGGTTAATAGGAGAGACAGGAATGACCAGATCATGTAGAATCTTGCAGAGATTGCAATACATGGTTTCTGGCCTCCAAATGCAACACACATTAGATACTGCAAAAACATATTAGATGCCACAACTAGGAGGGCAAACTTAGAAATACAAGCAATTGAATTACCTGGTCAATTCAGGCTTTGTAAATGTCACAGCTTAATGGTGACATGTGGGTGCCTTTGGAGTCACCTGGATTTGTACCCCAGCTCTGCCACTTCCTGGCTGTGTTATCCCAGCCTACTTACCTAACCTCTCTGAGCCTCTGTGAATGAAGATCATAATGCTATCATTCAGAGGTTTTGAGAAGATTAAATGAGAAACTGAATAGAAAACACTTATCATGGTGATCTGGAGTATTATAAGTTCTCACTAAATATTAGCTGTGATATACATTAATTTATCATCAGGATGCTTGCGAGGCTGCAAAGGAGGTATGGCCTTCTTTTTCTCTCCATGCATTTTTTGAATCTTGTCTTCACCTACAATGCTCTCTGTGTTACTTCCCCCTTTGTGTCTTGAGCAATCCCCCGTTCTCTTAACACCACCTTCATTTGTTGCTTATTCATTCCCTCTCGGTTTCTATATAAAATCCTCTGGTTGACTTTCTGCACTCACACTTGCAGTCAGGAATAAACTGGGATCTAGTTGTGGGGCAGAAGCAAATAAGAAAGCTGAAAAGCTGTGCAAAGAAGGCCAATAAAGGCATTAACACCTGCAGAAAACTAGGAGTGGGAATGGTGATAGTAGGCTCTATACTGATGCCATGTGGCCCTGAGTAGGAAAGGACCAAGGATGGCTGGTAGGCGAAAGCCAAGGGCAGGGTCCAGATTTCTCCATTGGTCACTTTACCCAGAGCCCGGTAGATAAATCAACATCTGCTTATCAGCTGAAGCAAGTTAAAGCATCTCTTCTGCTGTGGACTAAATTTTACTGCCATGAGCACGTCTGCATGATAATATCCATTCATTCATCTGTTCAACTAATATTTATTAAGCACCTACTATGGGCCTGATACAATCCTATCCACACAATGAGTAGGACAAAGAAGAGCCCTCTTGCATTTTGTTTACATTCTTGAAGGGAAGTCAGAAAATAAACAAGCAAACAAGTAAAGTATCAGATAGTGCTATGAAGGAAATAAACACAGGAGTAGGGTCATTTTTTAAGGAGATTAAGAAAGACTGCTCTGAGAAAGGGACATTTGAGTTTAAAAGTGAATAATGAGTAGATGCAGGCATGAATTTTTCAGGCAAAGGGATCATGAGAGTTCTATTACTCTGGAGAGGGATAACAACAACATATATACATATATGGTACTAACAATGTTCTGCTGTTGTAAGAGCTATAAAAACATAAACCCGTCTGATCTTTTAACAACCCATATGAAATACTCTCATTATCTCATTTTAAAAATGGATAAATCAATGATCATAGACCTACCCAAGGTAAAACAGCTAATAAATAGTACAGCCAGGTGCTAACCTAGGCAGATCGGCTCCAACATCCATGCTTTTTTTCTCACTACTGCACTTGAACTGGTTGCAGATGACAAATAAGAGCCAGTGTCACTGGAAGACACTAGGCGAGGGGAGCACAATAGGAAATGATGCAAGAGACATGGGCCTGAGCAGATCGTGTAGAACCTTAAAGAATCATGTAGATCATATCAAAGTATGCATTCTACATATTTTGCTAAGTGCTGTGGGGACCATTAGTGGGTTTTCAGCAAGCAGTAACTTACTTCTGTTGCCTTGCAGAATCCTTGAGTCCTTAATGTGTAACGAGAGCAGTATTCGGAGCCTGCGTCAGAGAAAATCTGTGAATGCTTTGAACAGCCCCTTCTACCAGGCCTATGAAGAGGACCCAGATGACAGCAGGGCTGGGTACAAGGAAGCCTCCAAGTTCCAGGATACCCGTAGCGACTCTCATTATTACATCTTCTTTGAAGAACAAGAGGATGAGATCATTGGTTTTGGCCAGAAGCTCAAAAACCTACAGGAAGAGACCCTACAGGCCTTTGATAGCCATTATGACTACACTGTGTGTGGGGGCAATGAAGACATGGTGTGTACCCCCAAGTCGGATGAGTTCAACCCCTGTGAAGACATAATGGGCTATAAGTTCCTGAGAATAGTGGTGTGGTTTGTTAGTCTGCTGGCTCTGCTGGGCAATGTGTTTGTCCTGGTCATCCTCCTCACCAGCCACTACAAACTGACTGTCCCTCGCTTTCTCATGTGCAACTTGGCCTTTGCAGATTTCTGCATGGGGCTGTATCTGCTCCTCATCGCTTCCGTAGACCTCTACACTCATTCTGAGTACTACAACTATGCCATTGACTGGCAGACAGGCCCTGGGTGCAACACGGCTGGTTTCTTCACTGTCTTCGCCAGCGAGCTGTCGGTGTACACACTGACGGTCATCACCCTGGAACGCTGGCATGCCATCACCTTCGCCATGCGCCCGGACCGGAAGATCCGCCTCAGACACGCATGTGCCGTCATGGTCGGGGGCTGGGCCTGCTGCTTCCTGCTCGCCCTGCTCCCTTTGGTGGGGATAAGCAGCTATGCCAAGGTCAGCATCTGCCTTCCCATGGACACAGAGACACCTCTTGCACTGGCATATATTATCCTTGTTCTTTTGCTCAACATAGTAGCCTTTATCGTCGTCTGCTCTTGTTATGTAAAGATCTATACCACAGTCCGAAATCCCCAGTACAACCCAGGAGACAAAGACACCAAAATTGCCAAAAGGATGGCTGTGTTGATCTTCACTGACTTCATATGTATGGCCCCAATCTCCTTCTATGCTCTGTCAGCACTTATGAACAAGCCTCTCATCACTGTTACCAACTCCAAAATCTTACTGGTTCTCTTCTATCCACTTAATTCCTGTGCCAATCCATTCCTCTATGCTATTTTCACAAAGGCCTTCCAGAGAGATGTATTTATGCTGCTCAGCAAGTTTGGCATCTGTAAACGCCAGGCTCAAGCATACCGGGGCCAGAGGGTTTCTCTGAACAGCACTGGAATTCAGGTCCAAAAGGTTCCTGGGGACATGAAACAAAGTCTCCCCAACATGCAAGATGACTATGAACTTCTGGAAAATTCCCATCTGACCTCAAAGAAGCAGGCTCAAATCTCAAAAGAGTATAAGCAAACAGTTTTGTAAGCTGACCCCACACTACTCACAGTGATAGGGAAAGTTATACCTAAGGCTGGTTTCCTGACACACACTCCGACCACAAGACACACACAGGGTGGCCGATCTAACCCTTGTGCAGGTGATGCTTCTTGGGGCAGGACTTCATCTTGGGAGAGGGACTAACATTAATCTCATCGTCACCTCCAAGAAGGAAGAGAGGCTCCCAGCATGTCTGAATCCCAGGTAATATCAAAACAATCTATACTGGAAGACTTGCTTGATGCTAAGTGCAGACATGACATTGTATAAGATGTTCAACAAATATCAAATGTCAACATTCAGCTTCTCACTTTTATATAGCATTTCATAGTAAATATTCAGCGAATACCAAATACTACTAACTTGGTTGGTGATCACAGATAAAGTTGGCTCCATATTAGCTCATTCCATCTTCATGTTTGCTGACACATCCAGAGAGTTTGAGTTCCTTGAAACTGAAAACTCAAATAGGACATCTTGCAAGGAACACCTATCATGAGACATGAAGGAGGGGAAAGGCTTAGCTTTGAGTTGTTTTCTTAGACTCTTTTCACAAGGATCTACCTGATGTGACCCAACTGTTATGTGTTGCCCAGAAAAACTGGCAAGATTTCACCTTATGTGGCCAAGTAAACTAAGAGTTGCTCTCCTTGGCTAGTCTCATAGCATAAAAGACATGAACTTTAACACTAGAAATATTTATAAGTAGATACAAGCAGGAATTATGAGCAGAACACAGTAAATCACCCATTGATTAATAAAGCAGGCTAGACACCAGGTAACTATTGGACATTGAGCAAATCACTGGGCCTCAAAAGTCTATAGAAATGAAGAAGCTTGATGGCATCTTCTAGTTGTAAATCTCTATGTGTATTTCTTTTCCTTAAAACTTGTTTCCAGTATGAAGAAAAAGGAGAAGTATTAAGGAAGAACTATCTGTTTTTCCTAACTTGTAAAACACCATCTCCCTTTCCTTGGAGTCTAGACATATAACCCAGGACATTTTTTCTGTTTTACTCTTGGTTATGATGTCTGACCCAAAAATTCTATTGAGTGACCATAGTGAGCTGGATCAGAATCATGGATCTAATTACCAGATCTATGCAGCCATAATTATCAGGCCAAAAACAGAGTGGTAGTCATATAATAGAAGGTGGCTTTGCAAATTTTAGTTATTTAGAATTACCACTTCTCTATGCAGATTCACTTGAAAACATTTAACTTGTCTCCAGGGATCAGTCTCTTAGCTATTTCTAAACCACAGTACAATACTAAAGCTATCAAGAAGTTTCTTCTCTCTGAAACTACTAGCTCTTTCCAGCCTTGTTTATCAGTGGACATATCTACTTCCCAACAGTGCTCCCTGACTTACAATGCTCAGGATCTTTATCTGTTGATGTACTCTCCAGATTATCTGTCAGGACAGCCCCTTTATTTCATCCCAGAGATGCCATTTGCTTTGACATTTGCTTCTCAAGTGCTCATGAACCACACTATGAATTAAAACTGCACCATCAATTCAGATTTTGTTGCTTTAAGTTTGTGAGGTGGGCATAGTAAGCCCAATGGACTAGAAATCCTCCCCCAACTCACCTGATATCTCTTCATTGTCATACCCATTCCTGATTATCCCTGAAACTTGGATGTTTGAATGGCAATATTATAAAGACCTAAAATGGTGACTTATCCACCAGTTCACTTGGAACTAATGAAATTAAACAAATGTGTTACCTTTTGGCATGTGTTTCTCAAGTGGCACATATAGAAATATCACATCCTGATAAATTTGTTTTATTTTGAGTAGTTGAAATAATGCTTTGGAAATCGTAACAAATTTGGTAACAAAATTTTTACTAAAATTTGCATTCACAACATGAAATAAAGTTTCTTCCTATAAAATGGTTGTGCTGAGTCCTAGAGTACTATTTTTGTAATTGTGAACTTCTTTTAGGGTTACCATTATATGTGTAAAACTAAAGGCAGGAAAAATATGTTGGCACATTTGCTAATAAATCCATATTATAGATATATTACTGACTGTAAATAACTTGAGCATAACTTATCTTGATTATAAATGCTCTTTATATGGAAAATCTTACACATGACAAAATATGATTCACTAACAAGAAGTGATGGCTCAAGATGAAAAACAGGATTAGTAACATCAAGAGGATCATACACCATGATCAAGTGGGATTCATCTAAGGGATGCAAGGATGGTACAACATATGAAAATCCATCAACATCATCCACCACATCAACAAAAAGGACAAAAACCACATGATCATCTCCATAGATGCTGAAAAAGCATTCGAGAAAATTCAACATTCATTCACGATAAAAACTCTTAAGAAAATGGGTATAGAGGGCAAGCACCTCAACATAATAAAGGCCATATATGACAAACCCACAGCCAACATCATACTTAACAGCGAGAAGCTGAAAGTTTTTCACCTAAGACCAGGAATAAGACAGGGATGCCCACTCTCCCCGCTTTTATTCAACATAGCACTAGAGGTCCTAGCCATGGCAATCAGTCAAAATAAAGAAATACAATGCATCCAGATTGGTAAAGAAGAAGTCAAACTGTCACTATTTGCAGATGACATGATATTGTACATATAATCCCTAAAGACTCCACTCCAAAACTACTAGAACTAATATCTGAATTCAGCAAAGTTGCAGGATACAAAATTAATACACAGAAATCTCTTGCTTTCCTATACACTAACGATGAGCTAGCAGAAAGAGAAATCAGGAAAACAATTCCATTCACAATTGCATCAAAAAGAATAAAATACCTAGGAATAAACCTAACCAAGGAAGTGAAAGACCTATACTCTGAAAACTACAAGACACTCCTAAGAGAAATTAAAGAGGATACTAACAAATGGAAATTCGCCCATGCTCTTGGCTAGGAAAAATTAATATTGTCAAAATGGCCATCCTGCCTAAAGCAATCTACAGATTCAATGCAATCCCTATCAAAATACAAACAGCATTCCTCAACGAACTGGAACAAATAGTTCTAAAATTCATATGGAATGACAAAGGACCCCGAATAGCCAAAGCAATCCTGAGAAGGAAGAATAAAGCAGGCGGGATCTTGCTTCCCAAATTCAAGCTCTACTACAAAGCCACAGTAATCAAGACAATTTGGTACTGGCACAAGAACAGCCCCACAGACCAGTGGTACAGAATAGAGTCCAGATATTAACCCAAACATATATGGTCAATTAACATGTGATAAAGGAGCCACGGATATACAATGGGGAAATGACAGCCTCTTCAACAGCTGGTGTTGGCAATATTGGACAGCTACATGTAAGAGAATGGAACTGGATCATTGTCTAACCCCACACACAAAAGTAAATTCAAAATGGATCAAGGACCTGAATGTAAATCATGAAACCATAAAACTCTTAGAAAAAAACATAGGCAAAAATCTCTTGAACATAAACATGAGCAATTTCTTCATGAACATATCCCCCTGGGCAAGGGAAACAAAAGCAAAGATTAACAAGTGGGACTATATCAAGCTGAAAAGCTTCTGTACAGCAAAGGACACCATCAACAGAACAAAAAGACATCCTACAGTATGGGAGAATATATTCATAAATGACAGATCCAATAAAGGATTGACATCCAAAATATATAAAGAGTTCATGTACCTCAACAAACAAAAAGCAAATAACCCAATTAAAAAATGGGCAGAGGAGCTTAGCAGATAGTTCTCCAAAGAAGAAATTCAGATGGCCAACAGACACATGAAAAGATGCTCCACATCTCTAGTCATCATAGAAAAGCAAATTAAAACCACAATGAGATATCACCTCACACCAGTAAGTATGGCCACCATGCAAAAGACAAAGAACAACAAATGTTGGCAAGGATGTGGAGAAAGGGGAACCCTCCTACATTGTGGGTGGGAATGTAAATTAATTCAACCATGTGGAAAGCACTATGGAGGTTCCTCATAGAAATGTCGTTTGACCCAGGAACTCCACTCTTAGGGATTTAGCCAAATAAAACAACTTGTCAGATTAAAAAAAATATATGCACCCTATGTTTATCACAGCACTATTTACAATAGCCAAGAATTGGAAGCAACCTAAATGTCCATCAGTAGATGAATGGATAAAGAAGATGTGGTACATATACACAATGGAATATTATTCAGCCATAAGAAGAAAACAAATCCTACCATTTGCAACAACATGGATGGAGCTAGAGGGTATTATGCTCAGTGAAATAAGCCAGGCAGAGAAAGACAAATACCAAATGATTTCCCTCATCTGTGGAGTATAAGAACAAAGAAAAAACTGAAGGAACAAAACAGCAGCAGACTCACAGAACCCAAGAATGGACTAACAGTTAGCAAAGGGAAAGGGACTGGGGTGGATGGGTGGGAAGGGAAGGACAAGGGGGGAAAAGGGACATTACAATTATTACGATTAGCAGACATACCTGTACAACACAGAGAAGACAAGTAGTGATTCTACAGCATCTTTCTATACTGATGGACAGTGACTGTAATGGGGTATGTGGTGGGGACTTGATGACGGGGAGAGTCTAGTAGCCATAATATCACTCATGTAATTGTAGATTAATGATACCAAAATTTAATAAATAAATAAATAAATAAATAGAAAGAACCAGGAAAAAACAAAAAACAGGATTGGTATTGACACTAAGGATTTAGATAGTGCTCTAATGAAGATAATAAATCTGTAAGAGTTGGTTAGAGTTTACTTTATCTAGTAGCTTTCAACTATCTGAAAACAGACCCAAATCAGTGAGGAAAAAAATGGCTTCAGGCCAGTCACAATAGATATCACGAAATTCATGCCCTAATGCTTATACATTTTGCTTAAAGGAGTATCTCTGGAAACACCAAAGTTTATTGACTCGTGCTTTATGTATAATCTACTGCATATTAGAAGCAGTCAATTAGAAGAGGAGCAGGTATTATAGGGTAGCAGCATGAGAGTGGCAATAACTTTAAAAGTGAGGGCAAAAAGATGAAAACTATAATCACAAGAATTCAAAACAATAACTGTTTGGGAACAAATAGTTTTAAACACTTGAAGTCTTTGGGAGAAAAATGTGTTATAACTCAGTAGCATGATTCTTATTCATTCTGAATACTTAAAGGGAAAAGAAAAACTTGGTAGCAATACATTCTGTTTCAAAAGATAAAAACATTCCAGTTCTAAGAGGTGCATTAAGTCCTGGCATCTACCAACCTTCCTCTTTCAAATTCCTCTGAAATGACAGTGAAGAAATATAAAATGGGATCAAACCAAAACTATACTGTGAAAAGGAACAGCACCAACAATAGACTGAAGTCCATGATGGCTTTCTGAAGGAAGAAAAATCTATGGCTTTGAGCTGATGGAGTGGAGAAGGCAGAAGCCTAGAACACACTCACAGGATAAGGCTGCAGCTATGGAGGGATGTGTTCTTTCCTGCAGAGTCCCAGAGAGCCTAAGGAGCTAATTAGGGTAATTTATTGCAACTAGATCTCACTTGGCTCCTCTCAGCCCCTCTCACTCCTTTCAGTTAAAACAACTAATATTCAATGTTTACCCCCAGCTGAAATCAAGAAATTAAATGTTAAAGAAAGTGAATGATCAGTGTAGAGATGGCTAAATTACTGGCATTCAGTAGAAGACAGAGAGGCAGGAAACCCAGCCCATTTGCCCATAAAGTGAAGCCTGGACATTGACACTGAGGCATTACCATCAGCCCTTCAGTCAAAAAAAGGTGCTGGGGAGAATGAGATGTACTCTGTCTACTATTAACCATTCTTATCCTTCATTCAAAAATATAAATGAACCACAAGAATTACCAGGCACATGAGGAAGATGAACTGCACATCAATAGCATACAAAAGACCAAATTGAACAAAAACAACATTTCCCCAGAAAAACACAGTTCAGAAACAGAGTATTATTTTTTAAGTCTTATAGTAACATCAGAGAAACTAGTGAAAATGCTGGACCTCAAAACAATAGCAAGCTACTATTTTTTTTAAATAGTAATAAAAAATGAGTTCTGGAAAATTTTAAATGGGATTGTCAAAACAAGAGCTTTAATAGAAGGACTGGGAATTAAAGTAGAAGAAATCTCCTAGAACACTGAACAAATAAGCAAAAATGTGAAATATGAAACAAAAGTTGAAAGATATAGAGGATGTGTCTTGAAATCCAACATCTAATAGGAGTTCTAGAGAAAGCATAGAAAACACAATAACCAGGGAAACAGCAGAAAAACTTCTTGAGCTGATAAAGATTGACAGTGTTCCCTTAGCGCTAAGTGGGAAGAATGAAAAAGACAGTCTTTATAAAATGTCAGAACACCAGAAATAAGGGGGAGATCTAAAATGCTTGATAGAGAATCAAGAGACAAGAGAGAAAAGTCAGCTATCAGGAAGGATTAACAATCAGATTTACCTTTAACTTCTCATTAACGCAAGTTACTAGAAGACAAGGGAGCAACACTTTCAATGCCCGAGGAAAAAATATTTTAAATCCAGGATCTTATACCCAGCCAAATAATGATGTTTATATATGCAAGTATTTGCAAAGTTTACTTATCTGAGACAAATTATCCAAACTTGGAAATAAGCAAAAGGATAATTCAGTGTTTTTTTTTGGTGCAGAGCTGAGCTTGGCTTCCTATTGTCCAGGCCATTTTACAGCTCTATAAGAACAGGGGTTAACTAGTCCAGAGAATTTTTATCTGATAGAGATTCACATAACTTCTGCATGGTTTCTGGCCCCATTAGACATTAACCAATTTTGTAACTAACCCAGCAGTCTTATCCTAACACTCGTAAATTGTTTATATACTTAGCTTCATAAGTGCTTTGTTTGGACCAGTTTTAACATTTTGCTGCTTTCCTTGTTAAATTTTAAGTTGAATAAAATTCTTGAAAAAATGTTTATATTTGTATGAGAGTCATTTTTAAAAAATTTCCCTATATTCCCCTTCTGAAAGTTGATGCTGTATCTCAGATACAGTGTAGTTTCCTTCTCAAGGAATCTTAACACACTACTGGTTTTACAGTTACTAGTATTTGTATGCCGAAACACTGTACACATCTCTTATAGTAACATCAGAGAAACTAGTGAAAATGCTGGACCTCAAAACAATAGCAAGCTACTATTTTTTTTAAATAGTAATAAAAAATGAGTTTTTTTAAAATAGTAATAAAAAAATTTAAAAAGTATAGGATTCACTTATATTTACCAATAGAATACAATTATTAGAAACCTGGACAAGTCAAAGTAATGGAACCGCTGATAAAAGTCAGGATGGGAGTCAGGAGAGGCGTAGGACATGGTAAAGGAGCTAATTTCCTATCTTACACAGTGGAGAGGGAAGGGAGAATGCCCACAGTTAATAGAGTAAGAAATAGAATTTTGTTTTCAAAAGTTAGAAAGCCAACCAAATAAGAAGTCAAAATTAATGCTGAAAAAATTTTATAAAGCTGGGATAATGCTGAATAATTTCCTAATTTTCATTATGTGCATCCAAAAGATATAATGTCTAAATATCTATAGTTAAAAAAACAGATACATAAGTATACAACAGAATTATGATAATAACCACCAGAAGTACTAAAATCAGAAAATGGCTAAAAACGGTTTCTTCTGGAGACTGGGGCTAGGGTTTGAATGGTGTTACGGGCTGCATTGTATCCCCTGCAAATTCCTATGCTGAAGCCCTCACCCACAGTGTGACTGTATTTGGAGAAAGGGCCTTTAAGGAGGCAGTTAAAGTTCAATGGGGTCATAAAGGTGGAGTCCTAATAGGACTGGTGTCCTGATGAGGAGAGGAAGAGACAGCAGAGATCTCATTCTCAGGCATGCAGCGAAAAGCTCATGTGAGGACATGGTGAGATGACCATTTGTAAGCCAGAAAGAAAGCACACACCAGACACTGAATCTGCTAGCAATTCCATCTTGAACATCCAGCCTCCAGAACTGTTAGAAAATTAATTTCTGTTGTTTCAGCCACCCAGTGTGTGGTATTTTGTTATGGAAGCCCAAGCAGAGTAATAAAGTCAGAAACTTTTCAGTTGGTACTCTTCTGTGCTACTGGTACTTTTTATCATGTGTGTATATTTTTAAGATACTGGAATGGAAATTACTATAACAGTATTATGTTTCAAAATAATAACTTAAAATGTGGCATTTTTACAAAGGTGCAGAATGGCTAATATTATCAGATAGCTGAGTTACTATGTCTTTAGAATCATGAGAGGAGGTCACATTGAAAGTAACTTGAACAATAATCTAGCCATTAAGAAATTTAGATTTTTAGGATGTAATAAATTTAAGCCATTGAGTCTTAAAGTGCCTACTTTGTAGCAATATCTGGTACATTAAACACTAAGAAAGTATAACTTTATAATTTATTCTGTTGGACAGCCTAATCATATTAAAGCAGAATTTTTGTCCCCCTAAATGCATTGCTAAAAGTTGCATAGGGTAAATTAAGCAAGTATTATCTGTCATATGTATTTAATAAGTAAAAAGTAAACTTTGAACAAAAGGAAACCAAGATTATGTAAACAACTTCAAATCTGTCACCCATTTAGTGTAATTGTGGAGTTTGTTTTAGGAATTTGTGAATATTGGGAATATTCTGTTTCATTTGTTTAAGTATTTTAGATGGAGAGGGATTAGGAAGGTGATGGACAATTGCTATTACAGCACAGAGTAAAAAGTTCTGTGCCTCCCAGTCTTAAGACAACAGCATGGTTCCTGGTAGCCCATTTTGGGAGGATTAGAGTCACGATGCACTATAGAAATAGGTCAGATGTATGGAAACCATGTGATGATGTTATTAATAATTCACCATAATGGGATTTGAATAAAGGATTCTAGTCATTAAGAATTTACAATCAAAACCAGATCTGCCCACTAGATGGGAAATATTTCGACAAAAGACTTTTTATAATTTATTCTTGTGACCTCTTTCACCAAAGGCACTGCAATGGAAGGACTAAACCCCAAAGGGAATTGCAAAAAAAGCCCAAAAGAGTCAATCCTCTAGAAGACTTTTCAAGTTTTTCAGCAAGGGTCATATAAAATAGAAGAGGTAAAAGTTTGAGAAAAGCCAAAGTACGCCAACTCTTGTTTCTTTTCAGCAAATCCTAGTTTTAAATTATATCACATCCCACCTCAGTTTTCTGGACATCATGAGTAAAAGGCTTCTGCAATGACAGTGGACCAATTTAGATATTGTGAGATAAGATACTGGCAAATGATTTGTGGATCTGTGGGAAAATGGGACTCCTAGGATTTCTTATTAATCACAAACAGACCCATTTCACTTATGTGCTCTCAGATATTTCTCTGACTTCTCCAAGTGTTCCTTAAGCACTCTAACAGAAGAACTTGGGGAAGTATTAATAGCTTCAACAAATGGAGAAATGAGATACCCTGCCCAATCAATGCCGTGTCCAGATGAAAAAGGAGACGCCTGACATCATACCTGTTTTCACCATCTGTAGACCAACTCTGGAGAAAGGGAAAAAGTGAGCACATACCTCTGGCACTCACAGGTCCTTCCAGACATCCAAGTTGCTTCTTGATTTCATTTTAGTTAGTACAGTTGAGCTGCCTAGTGACAGCAATACTTGGAGGAAGTTAAAGTATTTTCTTCTGCTGCTTTAACTGTTTGAGTGTACAGCCTATGATATACCCGAGTCCTCTTCAAACTCACTCACCCTGCAGCCACACCCTGACTACCATCTGGAAGTCCTTCAATCTACACCAACCCTTCCATCCTCTCCAACCATTCATTTTATTTTAATCCTCTCTTGAGTCCTAAAAATACCACTTTTATGCTCCTCATGCCATCATTAAAAAGGGGAAAGGAGCCAGTGGTGTTGAATTCTCCATCTAGGATATACTCAGAAACTTTTCAAGAACCATGATGATAAGCTGGCAATGGAAACACTAAGAAGATGCAGAGCATAGTAGTAGGAATTTAATGGTTCAATATTAGAGATGATAATTATATATTATGAAAAAGTAACCTGTCACTGGTGCTTCTTGTCACCTGTCCTAATTAACAGAAAAGGAAATACGAGGGCTAATAATTTCATACTTATATTACTGCCTCTTAGAGCAACTGCTTAGTATTATCTACCATTTCCAGAGAAAGATTCTTTAACTTTGTTTTTTCTTTAACTTTTTGATACAGAAATAACAATCACAGCAAAATCAGTGGTTGGAAGAAATGTCCAGAAGCATCTAATCTACCTATTTGCTTTAAGGTTTTATTGAATGAATCTTTTCAAACATACGTAATGCAATCCTCAGCTTTGTCTTACACAAAGTACCCTTATGTATTAAGAGATGCCCTAACTTAAATGAAAATTAATTGAAAGACAAAGTTCTATTTGTTCATTTACTCAAAATCTGAGTTTAGGGAGATACCAGCAGGCTGGAATATTAGTAGATTATCTAATGTTGGTCTTAATTCCAGAGATGTTTGGAAACTTATTTTGAAAAAACTCTGCTAGAACTTGATAATTGTTTCTATGAGTTTGGCTTTCTAATTACAAAGTCCGCTAATAGCTGTCAACTAAGTGTTAAATGGGAACTCGGAAGCTGACAACTTAGTTGTCTCCTAGAAGCTTGTATTTCCTCTGATTGTGCTTTGAAATAACTAAGGAAGGAAGGGGAGGACAAAGTGGGGAGATTGTTAGAAGATTTAACACATAGAAATATTTTTCAAGGGAAGTTCATCATCAAATTTGTTGATAATAAAATCACTGGTAAATAAGGTTAGTGATGATAGCTCTAAGTGGAATGATATCAAATGCCTCTGTAATAGGGAAATTTAATTAAAGTATGAAAATTAAGGCATCAGCTCAGCTTCTTTAACAGAATTGGGTCATATAATTTATCCCAAAAGTAAAAGTCCTCCTAAATTTTAAGATGGTGAACAAAATTATCAATTAAACATCAAAAACTTTTATATCTTGTTATTCTAGCTTAATTAAGAGTATTTTTATGTTATCTCTCTATATTATACATCTGTAATTATCAACAAGGGTGACCATTTTCTAGTAAATCAAGTATAGATTTTCTTCTTTGTGTTACGGTAAAATAATAAAGTTACCATACTTGGGATTCTCCTTCTCTATTGACACCTTCATCAGCATGCAAACATAATATTGCTTTTCCCACATTTAAAAAAAAATCCCTTCTTGGTAGGAACAACCTAAGACAGGCACAGTCGCAGGGGGGCCATCAGGTGAGAAATCGGGGAACAACAGTGGTGAAGCTTAGAACCTCACCCCCTCCTCCGTTGTTTTGAGAGAAAGCTTCTGCATCTGTGGATGTTTTATTGCCTACATAGTCTACAGGCACACACCTGATCATCTACAATTGCTCTCCTACAACACTAAACTATGTTTTCTACTTTTATCTTGCATCTACCTACCACTTCAGCATTTTATTAAAAATAAAAATAATAATAATAATAAAGGGAGAAATGTGAGATCCACATATAAATCAAGTATAAAAATCAAACGAATATTCATATTTGACCTGATTGTTTATAGTTCATAATGCGTGATCAAAACCGAAAGTTTCTGTGATGAATGCCCTTGTACTGTTCACCATGTAAGAACTTATTCACTATGTAAGAATTTGTTCACCATGTAAGAACTTGTTCGTTATGCTTCAGAAGATTGGAGACTGACGAGAACTAGGCTTGAGATGGATTAATGATTGTGCATTGAGCATTGACCCCCCTTTACAGAATTTTATTGTTGTTAACAACCATTTGATCAATAAATATGAGAGATGCCCTCTCAAAGAAAAAAATCCCTTCTTGACTCCACTTCTCCCCCATCATTTCTTTGGCTCCTTTGTCACATACCAAGAAAAACCACACTGCCTTTACTCACTGCTGCAAACTGCTTCCCTTCAATTCTCTTGTAAACCCACTCTAACTAGATTTTCAATCCTACAGCTCCATAGAAACCTATCTTGTTAAGGTCATCCATGAATCGGCATTGCTAAATCCAATGGTCAATTTTCAGTCCTCATCTTACTTGCCCCATCACCAGGACTGGATATGATTATTCACTTCCTCCTCATTGATACCCTTTCTGCCCTTTGCTTCCAGGACACCACACTATTCTGGTTCTCCATCAGGGAAACCTCACTGACTGCTCTTTTTCAATGGCTTTTGCTGCTTTCTCTCTTTGCATCAACCTCTTAATGTTGCGATACTTGGATTATTTTATCTTTTCTATCAACACTAATTCCTTAGGTGATCTCATGTAGTCACAAGAGTTTGAATACTGTCTATTTGTAATGATTTACAAAAGTGTATCTCCACACCAGACTTTTCTCCAAACTCCAAACCTGTATCCATTTGCCTCCTCACCATCTCCCCTTTGATGTCTACTAGGCATCTCAAAGTCACCATGTCCAAAACTAAACTCTTAATGCTTTGCTCTAAAACCCACTTCACCTATGGCCTTCCCCTTCTCAGTTGATGGCAATACACACTTGAAGATGCTCAGATGAAAACCTTGAGGTCTTCCTTGGCTCTTCTCTCACACCCCAAATCCAAACCATTGGCAAGTCTTTTTGGCTTAAGCTTCAAAATATATTTAGAATATGACCACTTCTTACACCTCTACTGCTATCATCTTGGTCTGGCTTACCATCCTCTCTCTTCCTTGGATCACTAAATGGTCTCCACTGTCCTTCTCTTGTCCCCTTACAGTCTATTTAAAAGACTGACAAACTACTGCCCACTGGCCAAAATGGGCCCACTGACTGTTTTTGTAGAGCTAAGGGGTTAAAAAAATCAAAAGAAAACTATTTTGAGGCACATGAAAATAACATGAAATTCAAATTTTGGTGTCCATAAATAAAGTTTTCATGGAACACAGCCCTGCTCATTCATTACATATTGTCTATGGCCACTTCTGTGCAACACCAGCAGAACTGAACAGTTATGAGAGAAACCGTATGTCCACGGAGCCTGAAATATTTATTCTCTGGCCCTTTACAAAACAGTTTGCCAAGCTCTGGAATGTTCTCAGCAGGTCAGCGAAAGCCCTTTTAAAACTCAAGTCAGATTAGCTCATTCCTCTCTATAAAGTCTCTTAAGTAGCTCTCCAGTTCCCTCAGAGCAAAAGCTGAAGTCCTCACAGCGGCCATCAAGGACCATACGACCTGGCCCCAACTGCCCGCTGCTTTCATTTACTACAGCTCTCCCTCCTGCTGGCTTTGTACCAGCTGCTCTGCCTTCCAGCTGTTCCTTGATCGCACCAACAGACCCCTAACCAGGCCACTGACATTGACTCATCATTGTTTGGGGATGTTTTTCTGCCAGATAAATCCTTCCCTCCATCAACCCTTTGCCCAAATGACACCTTTTTAGTGAGTTTGTCCTAACCACCCTCCTCAAAATTGTAATGTTCCATGCTGCAGTCATGGGCCCTCTCATTCTGCAATATTTTTCCTTTTTTTTATTGCACTTACCAACTCCTAACATACTATGTAATTTAACTATTTATCATGTTATAATAAACATAATAGAACATAAACTCCAAAGGACAGATATTTTTGCTGATTTCTATTCAGTGGTTTATCCCAAGGGCCTAGAACAATCCCTGGCACATTGTAGATGCTTCGTTTTTGTATTTGAATTGAACACTTATTGATTTGAGTTGAATTTCTGATATATTATTGGTCATGTCTATGATATATTTAATTGGTGCTAAGCACTTAAAAATGCATCCTTCCAAATACAACAGTGTATCTCTGGTATAGCATAACTACTTGGCAAGTATCTGCTTTACTATATAGTTAGGCATCCTCTGTAGTTCAAAATTAGAAATAGCTTTATATAAATTCTTAAAAACAGTGAGAAAAGATTCTACCAAACACCGTTTCCTCTGCAAGAAGTCCATGAATTGAGGCCTCAATCTTACAGTAAGGAAGCACTTGTGATTACAATCCTAAGACCCCTTAAGTTCACTAAAATTCGGTATATACTTCCCTTTTAAAAACTCAAAGAACTGGCCACCAGATCCAAGAAGCAGCATTTGAATGGAATTTTTTTTTTGTTCAAGTCATACTATATTTATTGAGTACTTATGACATGTAAGGCATGTTAAGTCAGATTTTCTTTAAACTATATCCCAATCTTTAAGGAAGTTACTATGTACAGAGGAGGACAGATGTGTTCACAGCAGTATAAAAATTATTACAAAGAGTTTTTGTATAGAACAATACTGCCCAATTAAAATACAATGCAAGCCACTATGTCATTGTAAATTTTCTAGTAGCCACATTAAAGAAAGATAAAAAGAAACAGGTAAAATGAATTTTAATAATCTACTTTTTTTAACCAAATACATACAAAATATGGTCATTTTAGCATGAAATCAACATAAAAATTATTCAGATTTAGTTCATTCCTTTTTCTTCTTAAGTCTTCAAAAGTCAGTCAGTGTGTCCTTATGACATTGCAATTCAGAAACTAAATTTTCTTTGAAAATGCTTGGTCTGTAAGTAAAGTTCATGAGAAAACAGATTTCTATACCCAAGTTGTAAACAGACTTAAAAGTTTTCCATAACCAAACTGGGTATTGGTTTTTTAACGTGAAATTCAGTTACAGTAGTCCCCCATATCCATGGTTACGCTTTCTGTGGTTTCAGTTAACCACAGTCAATTGCAGGCTGGAAGCAAATAATCCTAATAGTAGCCTAACCCTACATCACAATGCCTACATCATTTACCTCATTTCATCTCATCAGCAGGCATTTTATCATCTCACTTCATCACAAGAAGGGTGAGTCAAGTGCAAGAGATGTTGAAAAAGTGATCACCTTCACATAACTATTATCACAGTATATTGTTACAATTATTCTATTTGTTAGTTATTGTTGTTAATTTCTTACTGTGCCTGATTTATAAGTTAAATTTTATCATAGGCATGTGTGTGCAGGAAAAAACAGAGTATATATAGAGTTGGGTACTATCCACAGTTTCAGGCATCCACTCGGGGTCTTGAAAGGTATCCCCCATGCATAAGAGGGAACTGCTATAATTAAAATTTAGGATTCCATTTTTTAGCCACATTTCAAGGCTGCAAAAGCCACATGTAGCTAATGACTCCAGTATAGAACAGCACAGGTTTAGAGAAGAGATTGTCAAACTTTTTCTGTAAAGGGCAAGAAAATAAATCCTTTAGGGTTTGCAAGCCAGACATACATACTCCTTGCCTAGAGGATCAGAGAAATCTTTAAGAAGGTCACCTTTAAGCTGGGATTTGAAGGATGAGTAGGATTTCAAATGTATGAATATATAGGGTTGGTGAGAAGGGCATTCCAGACTGAGGCGTAAGAATGAGTAGTCACAGAAGTATGAACTAGCACGGTACCATTAAGAAGAGGAAACAGCACGCCTAACATGTAGGATTAGAGGACTGGAAGGAGGGAAGGAACGTGCCGGCTTTTCTTCCAGAGGCATTCTGCCAACATTTTTGCCCTGCGGAGGCTGACCCCTATGGACTGCATCATCCACACTTCACTGCATTCTAGACTCCAGCTGGCTTGTCAATGGGGGCACTGGCTTGAAGTCACAGTACAGGAAGAGAGACAGTGTGGGTACTTATCCCCAGACTCCTCCTCGCCTCTTGGCTGCTCTGGTAGTGGTAGCCCTATGGTTATGGCTTCTGTCTGGGATGTCTCTGTTTGGCTCCAAGTTCTCTCTGGGGTCTCATATCACTCCTGCTTTCCTTGTCCAGTCAGCCCCAGGGGTAGGAATGCGCTCTATTGTGTCTAACTTCTGGGTTTCATCATCCCTGACTGGTTCCCTCAACCTTAAATTCATTAAATTCTCAGCTAAACTCAGTTAAATTCTCAGCCATCTGTTTCCTGCCACTATCTTCACCGATTCAGTTAGACCTAAGCCAGGTCGCGGAAGACACTGTGTGCCGGACTATAAGGTTTGACCTCTATTTGGTAGACAATGGCAAATATCAAGGTTCTTAGCAAAGAGTCATGTGGGTTGTGCACTGCACAACTATATGTGGAGGCCCTGCCTCTTAAGAAAAGGGGTGATATAATTTAGGAGAATACAAAGGAGGCTGGCCTGGGAGATATTTTAAGGAGATAATGAACATGACAATTCATTAGTAGCTCAGATTATCACAGGCACACACTACTAACACTGGAAGTAAGAGTGGTTTGTCAGTTTTAACTAGAGACTGTCACAGCTACTTCACTCTTAGTTAAATAGCTCATATCCTCTCCAATGTTCCAGAGTCCATCGTTTGCAGCAACCTATACCCATTCACTGCCAGGTCTTCCAGCACTTACAGTTTAGAAACCAGCTGTAGTTACAGGTTCTGTAGTAGACATTTTCCCAGTTCATCATTTCTGATGTTAGTCTGCAGTAGTTCTGGGAACCAGATAACCAAGTATAAGGAAGACTAGATTATTTCCTTCACAATATCAAACCTAGGTCCTCTGATAAGTGATACATGACAGCAGTGCTCCCAAACTTGTTCACACAATGGCACACCAAGAATATGATCATACTGCATGCACACTAGGTAAATGGATGAGACTGCTTTCAACCAGATGTAACCAGCATAGAGACTCTAGCTCCCCAGACTTTGGCCTGCTTCCCTAAGGATTAAGGGGTTAAATACTGAGGCACACTCGCAACACACCCAAGCACACTAGTTGTGCGGCTCTGCCTTAGCTCCAAATCCACCTGCACAAGAATCCTCCTTTTGGGGCTGATGAATTTTCATTGACCTCAGGTAAGGCCTGGTTCCCTTTAGCATTTGACCCAATCACAGACACATGACTCCACCTTGATCCTCTGAAGCACGGCCAGGGCCACACCTAGCCCGGAGTGGACATTTTTACAAGGAAGAAAAAGGCACCCTTGCTCTGGATGGACATTACCCAGAACGAGTGTGTGAAACAACAGCCAGATAAAATCAGGAATATTTAAATAAGGTTTTATTAAAAACTCATGGTATTATGGAAACAAAGAAGTAACACCACTCAATAACTGCCCTTAGAAAATGCTGCTTACTCTGGCTTAAGTCAACTTGAGGCCATCAAGAAGGTGGCCGCTCCTTACCTTGTCGGACATCTTTCTAGCTCTTCTGCTGGTCCGTTTATCTTTGCAAACCTTTTAGCTAGGCAAATGACTGTCTGGTCCTACTGGATAGCTCTTCCCTAGGTAGCTTTACCTTCTAGGAAAGTCATACTTGCATATTAAATACTGTGATACATTTTCAACCTCTAGTGTTGTACTGAGCTTTGGCATCTATCTTGATGATATCCAAGATCTCATGGAAGTTGGGCCAGTTCTGTGATCTTTTTTTTTAAGCTTCTATTCCTACTTCTACACCTCAGCCAACCAATAACTAGGTTAATCCCATTAATCCAGTAGCATAATCCATTAACTGGAATGAATAGTATCAACTCCCTTACCAAAGTCAATCCTAGCCTTCCAAGGTAGACAAGAAAGAAGACTAAGTGAGGAAGAACAGAATTTGAAGCTTTGAAGTTCAAGTACCCTCTATTTGTGGAAGTTCTCATGCCTTAGCCAACTTGGATTTAGGCTTGATTTTATTAGGGGATTGACAGAGTATTTTAGTTTTTGCTTCATGTAAAGTAAGCATAAGAGGGTTTCCCATGAGTCAAATGCAGATGCTTTCACACTGGGATCAAAGAGGCCCTTGAATAGGTACATGCCATATTTGTGTATATCTAAGTTCTCACCTGTGTCCCAGGTAAGTCCAATTGCTGGACAGATGAGCTCTTCAAGAGAAACCCCAAATGGATCTGGCATACCTAGCTTCAGAGTCAAATAATGGTAAGGGATGAACTTTTTTCCAAACATGAGGAAGGTTAACAAGACCTAAAACCAAAGCTCCTTGCCAAGTACGAATGACCTTTTTTGGAGGAAAAAACAGAGAACCTAAATGAGACATACCTGCGTCACTAGGTGCACTTACTTCAGACACTCACTCAACTAGTCTGTCAGGTCAGTGGATGAGGTCAAGGACTTGCCAAACTGAAGGGTCCTCATCAACGAATGGAACAAAAGAGAAGGAAAAGAATGATGAGCAACAAAGTTAAGTAGTTTTGAGCTGAGACATAAGATAGAGTTTCCTACTTAGAGCTGCTTAAAAATATGTCTCCCTTTCCCTCTGGCCAGAGAGAATCAGGGGCCTCTCAATGTATTCAGTTGACTGGTGTCCACCTGGGGATCTTTCTCTCCCTCTGCAGCTGCAGCTGTAGCACCAGGCAGGCACCTCTCCTCAGCTGCTCCCAGGTGTGCCTGACACACCTCCTGTGCTCCTTATCAGCAAATGTCATTCTCTTGGCCAGCATACTATGGTAATGACTAATTGCTCTGCTGCTGATTCACAGATTAGGGAATATAAAACCATGATCAGACAATGTGTGGGCCTGAGACTTTGTTCTGCTTCTTTACCTTTTTGCCTTGGTCGTTAGTACAGGTAGAGTTGGCACATACATAGTGGCATGGCCCCAACAATACCAGGAAACACCTACTCAAAGGGCCTTCCCATATTCTTTAAGACCCTTCAGCACCTTCTTGTTTTAGTTAAAATTCTCCAAGATGGCTTGTCCCATTTGATAATGATGATTGAATTGGGAAATGGTAGATTGCACCACACTCCCTTGCCTCCGTCCCTGCGCTGCAAACTATCCCGGTGGTTTGAACAAAACTTCCTTCTCTGGGGCAGTGGAATCCAGGCAATCTGAGCCAAGTTATTTTGTGACCAGTCAAGGGGTAGAAATTGCTCTAAGGAAAGAATCACCCAAGATATGGATGTTTCTTACTCACTTACTTTTTGCATGTTGCACATTAGACTTTCATAAAACTGTCTTTCCCTAAATTTCCCACAGAATCAGACTGCATTCCTTGGAAGAAGTCAAACCCAGTGGCTTAGCTCCTTTGACACAACCCTCTTTCCCAGCTGTATACTGAACTTCCTCGCCCAACTGCTGTCAAATCCAAAGCAACACTATTCTTACAAGTGCTATCAAAGAGAGTAGATCTACTTGTTTTGCTGGATAGCTTTTCTCTTCATGAAAGTTCACAAAGTTAGGTTCAAAGTTCTTAAGTGGAAGAGCTTAGTGCTGCCCAAGAACAAAGTGCAGTGCCCAAGCCACACAGAGGCCTGTGGTGACAAACACTACAAAGCATTTGTCAATAATCAAGCCTCTACTGAAGAACGTTATGTTTTTAAATACAGATTAGGAGATGATACATCTAAGTGAACTTAAAAGGCAGCATGTTGACAAGCTTCTTCTATGAAAGTAATGCAACATTTATATTCTATTCCTAACATACAATAAGAAGCAAGCTGCATATTAAAATAATGAGTTGTTCAAACACTTAAATGAAATAGTGTGAGGGCAATAGGGCTCACGCTGATAGCTATCAGGAAGTAATAGAATGTAACTAACTTGGAAAAACTGTCAGTGATAAAATATAAATGGGATCGCTATAGAGTTTAATCATCCATGTTCTTTTCATACTTGCAAAGCAAAGGCATGACTAGTTATTGTATGGCAAACACTAGGATATACTCACCAAACCCATCTTCTCTGTATCCTGGGCACACACCTACATACACATCTTCCAGCCTCCCTTTCAGTGATTACAATCTAGCCAATGGGAAAAAATAAACAGTGGTAAGGAGTGTGACATCCAGGTCCGTAAACCTTCCCACACAATCCTCCTATGCTTTCGATTATCGCTCTCTACCAGACCAATGCAGCATCCAGAAGAGAAGAGAATGAAGTCCCAGGGAAAAGCAAAGCCACTAAATGTTAGGAGCCTATGTCCCTGAATTAGTACACGGAGTGGACGCCATCCCGACCAAACTACATTGTACTGTGACTTACAGTAGAAACATACCTTTATTAGTTAGTCAATTATATTGTAAAGAAACATTATGTAAGTTCAGCTTCCTAAGTAACTCACTTTTATACTGTTTTCCAATTTTTTAACTTCAGAAATTGAGCAACCATGAACACTTTTTCCAGTTAGAATATATTTGAGTTCTTTGTCAATGTTACCTGAATTCCTTCCATAGCAAAACTTGACAGCAGATAAACAATATAGAATTGTGCAATCATCATTTATGCAGTCCTTTAGATAATCTTGCTAACTCATGATACTAAACTTAGAATAAAAATACATAAAATTCAAATATAAATAGTTGGGAGAAAATTTCAAAGTGTGTTAGGTGCTTTTTCATAATAATCCTATAATGGCCTTTTTGTGGAAAAGTATTTTTTTTCCTCATGTAATATACAAACAGCACCAACTTATACAGGAGATCACTTTCTTCCCTGATGCATATGAAAATGAACTTTCAAAAGGCTTTTTCTTGAAAGGAGTAATTTTGACATTTTTTTGACACCTGTATTAATGCTATATGACCATTTAAAAGTGTGAATTACCTGGGCTGAATCAAGGATCACTATGTATCCAGAATGAACAGAAGTCAAAACGCTTAAGAGGGAGAAAAATAGTCCTCACCACCAAAGTAAAATATCAAAAATGGAATAACCAAAATGTACATTTTCTGAGTAGAATCAACTTAGGCTAGGAGCCTTATAATTGTGGTATCAACAGGAAGTATTTTTGACACCACATTTTACCTTTCAATTTTTATTACATATTTATACATAGAAGGTTTGTTTATTGGGCTATCCATTCTGAGGAGAGAAAACTAATCTGAGATAAAAGCTAAAAACTGTCCTCATTTATATAAAGGACTTTCACTGCCCACAGTTCATGGAAAAAATTTAATTCTTTCATAATTATATTTGTTTCACTTTCTTTTAACTTCCTACATTTTCTTCTTATAGCTAATATTTAGATTTATCCATGTGTACCAGAGTCTTTGTTCTTCATTTCTTCTTTCATCTCTCTTTCATAATTCTCCCATAATCTTTTTTCCTGTAATTCATTATTGTAGTTCTTTCAGCCTGGGCCTTATAAATAGTAAACACTTTGTTTTTATCCAAAATTATCTTTATCCTCTTTCAGATAACAGGTTCAGCTAGTACAGTTTCCTCAGTTGAATGTACTCCCACTGAGCACTCTGAATATTAGCTAGGTCATTGCTCTTGTGTTTGAAGAGGAATCTGTTCTTAGTGACTAAGCAGTCATTCTCTAAGGTCAGTCTGGGTCAAAGCTGGGCTCTACCATTCACTTGCTGTGTGATTTTGGGCAAGGATGATAATGTTTCTCTGATTCAGTTTTGCTCTCTGTAAAATGGGGGGAGTCTAAAGCATACTGCACTGGGTTATTTAAAGATTCATACATGACCAGTGTCTGGAAAATAATAAGCATTAGGCATCATTAATCTTTTTTAGGACTAGATGTCTTCCTGAATCTGTGAAATGTTCTTACATTGTTTCTGAAGAAGTTATGGTCAGGTATCTCATTTTACCTCAACCTCAACCCCCTTTCCCAATGACCAGAGCTCAAATGAGAGGCAGACCAAAAACTTATGCCTAAACACAGAGCAGTGGCCTCTTATTTATTCTACTCCTCTATGAAAGGACAAAAGAATGACATCATCTGGGTTGACTGTGCTTGGGTGGTTGCAAAACAGTCCCTTTCCTGCCAAGTCCAGAGCCTGAGCAATTCACACTGGGTGCTTTAAAGCTCATGAGAAAACCTCAGGCAAAAGGCAAAATCAGTGAATAGAGGCGAGGCCTTGATCTCACTGTGTACTTAGTACTTAATTGGGCCACTTAACTTCAACCTAATTCTCTCTTTTCTTTAATATATTTATATCCCAGCAGGGATCTGTTCTTTCCTTGTAACCTCTTAGCTTTGGAATGACATCTCCCTCCACAAAGCACTCACCTCTCCCCATCTGCTCCCTAAAATAGAGTGCTACAACCAAGAGTTCATCAGAAACAAAGTTAATGAACTTTAAGTTGCCAAAATCTAGGCACAAGAAAACACTGAAATGAAGGAGCTTCTAAGGTCTTCCAGTTTCTCCCAACTACAGTGAAAAGAAAAGACAAAGAACCAAATTTCTCCTGGCACATGACTATGGAAGGGAGGCCTGTATTGTTTCTTGGATATGCTCTGCACAGATCCCAATATACGTACACCATTTTAGTAAGTAATAAATAATGGTTAGCTGTAGCAGTTGAATGGTGGCCCCCCAAAACAGTAGTTTATGTCCTAGAACCTACAAATGTGATCTTATTTAAAGAAAGGATCTTTACAGATGTAATTAAGGATCTTGAGATGAGATTATTGTGGATTACCCAAGTGGGCCCTAAATTCATTGACAAGTGTCTTTATAACAAGAGAGATTAGACAACACAGAGAAAAGGACATGTGAAAACGAGGCACAGATGAAGGTTATGCAGCTGTAAACCAAGAAACAGAGTGGAGCTGAAGAGGCAAGGAAGGCTTTCCCCCTGAGCCTTCAGAGGGAACACAGCCCTGCTGACTTGACTTTGAACTTCTGAGCCTCCAGAACTGTGAGAATAAATTTGTTGTTTTAAGCCACCAGGTGGTGGTGAATTGCTTTGGTAAATTGAGCTAACTAGTGCACTAACACATTCTGTGCTTACTCTGTGCCTATAGCTACCTTTGCTAGGCACTCTGCACTCATTTTCTCCTTTACCTTTATTCATGGCAAAACATCCTTCCATGGGAGGTACTGTTATCCCCCTCAGACAAGAGTTTAAATGCCTTGCCCATAGCCAGGAAAACGTGGAACCTGAATTCAAATTCAGATTTATCCATGTGCCACAATTTCTGTACTTAGTGAAGTATTTGCTTTCAAATAATTGGGAAGTATAGTCTGATCCTACTGCTCAGTTTCTAGCATACTTGACACCCAGAGTACTTCCTTTTTTTTAAAAAAACCTCCTCCTCCTTTATGTGACAATTATTTTCACAAAAAGTCATGAAAGGAAATGAATGTATTTCATTTATGGACTAAAATTGGCATTTATCAAACAAAATAATTGCATTTCACAGTTGGCATGTCTTCACTGTTTTATATGTAAAAGCAAAGCCTAAAATACCCAGTGGTCACATTGAGGGACATAATTAAACTGCTTTTTTCCTTACAATTGTGCTCCAGCTGTTTCTAATGTACTATATAAAACAGAAATATATACTACCACAGGGGTTGGACACATGTGCTGAGCCCTAAATGAGTGTGAACAATTCTGAATCCATGGGAATTTACCCTTGAGACAAATGAGTATAAGCTATGTCCCAAGTGCTGGGGTCTGATTGTATTACTAGGAGTTGTCCAAATTAACTTCCATACTTAATACAATGCTTATTAAAAGGTATGTATGCTGACTTCGATTGTGGTAAAAACATGCCAAATTTACCATCGCAACCATTTTGTAAGTATATAGTTCAATAACGTTAAGTACATTCACATTGTTGTGCAACCAAACTCTAGAACTTTTCCATCTTGCAAAAGGAAATTCTCTGCCCATTAAACAACTCTCCATGTCCCTCTTCCCCCAGCCTCTGGCAACCACTATTCTACTTTCTGTTCCTATGAATTGGACTACTTCAGATACTTCATCTCAGTGGATATATACAGTATATTTGTGTGTGTGTGACTGTCTCATTTCACTTAGACGAAATACAGAAAATGTAAAAATGTTTTTAAAAACATTTTAATATAAATGAGGGTAACAAATATATTACTATTAAAATTCAACGCTGGGGTATTTAAGTCAATTAGAATTTATACCAGAAAATTATTTCATGTAGGGAGTGTTTTATCACCGATATTGTTTAGGATGACTGAAAAGTGGTAATAATAAGAACACAGAGAATTTAATCAGTTTTATTATCATGTTAAAATTCTCTGCCAACAGTTCACCCTCTTCTTGCCTGCTCTGGGGACAGACTGATTCCTGCCTTTGGCACGCTGCTGCTACAGAACATGTCAAGGAGGGCTGCATGCGGCAGCTTTACCGGGAGGCAGTCTGGGCAGGATGGCTACCATGCTCACATACATAAATTCAAAAAACGAGTGAGACTTTTCAATGACCACAGGGCATCAACCTCTGAGTTTCTCTATTCCTGCTTCGCTCTGCTGTGACATGCTCAAAAGCCAGGGCCGCTTTGATTGCATTAGGGAGCTCCTCTTCGGAATAAACTTCCAGAAGATAAGTGGTATGAGCTGAGTGTAGAAAACCTTCTCTCAAACAAAAATACTGATTTTTTTTCCCTGAAAACACACTTTTCCTTTTACTCATTTAACCCAACATTATTAGTGCAAGGGGAAAGCCATAATTGATCACTTGGCTGACCCCCAAGTCAGTACAGAACCAGTATACAGAGTGAATGCCATCATGGCCCCAGGCAATATATTTCTCTCCATCTTTTCAGAGTATTGAATACATACATACGTACAGTGAAGTAAAGGAGTGTTCCCAGAACAAAAGTGTCTTCTGTGAACAGAAAGAAGCCATAGCCTCTTGTCAACTTTTAGTAAAGTGGAAACCATTTGTTCCTGCAGACTGAGGAGGTGGAGAGATCCATCCCAACCTAACTATAATCTGACTTCTACTAACCCGAGCTTAGGCAAATTATTTCACCTCCATAAAGCTCAGTCAACCATCTGTAAAATGAAAACCATCTTTAGGACTATGTGAGAATTTTAAGAGCAGGTAGAGCATTTGGCGCTCAAGAAACATTCACTCCTTATCTGTTTCCCTTCAACAAAACCTGTATTTCCAAATTTTCTCTCTTTGCCACTAACAGCTGTGTCTAAAATCTTTCGACCTTCCTCCACTCACCTTTTGCCCTCTTTACTGAGAGGTACACAGTCAAAATCACAGAGACAGAGTAGAATGGTGGTTGTTAGGGGTTAAGGGGAAGGAGTAATCGGGAGAGAGTTTCAGTTTTACAAGATGAAAAGACTTCGTAAGAAGGATGGTGGTGAAGGTAACACATTATGAATGTGTTAATACCACAAACAACACACTTAAAAATGGTGAATATGGTAAATTTTATGTTTGTGATATTTGCTACAAAAAAAATTGGAAGAAAAAAAATTCAAAGTGGTGAATTCAAGCATCAGGGATCCCTGCATCAGACTGGGTTCCCTGAGATTCTGGCCCCTTATTTCTAGGTGGAGAGGCAGGTGGGAAATCACCTCCCCCATTCAACTTCCATAAAAAGAAGTATAGCCCTCCCCTCCATCCTGCTTGGCATGAAGCAAACTAGGAAAGGTCTTCTGGGAGGCCTAAACAACACATGTCCCTCATTCAGCTCGTTGAAATTAAACAGCCATAAAAAGCCTTTATTTTCATTATCTCTTGAAACTAAGCAGGGTGGAATTCTTGGTTTTCCTGGCCCTATTTGCCCTGCCCTGCTGCCCAGGCCTATGGCATCCTCGGTGTCGAAGTTTAGTCAGCTCTGCAGAAAATGTGGGTTCTTTCAAAATGGAGGAGACAGATCTCGAACTCTCTTCAAACTAACCAGCACATCACTTTAATTTACTCACTCATTCATTCAACAAATATGCATTTCTATGTACCTTGCACAGAGTTCAGTACTGGAAATTCAGTTGAGAATTTGAAAGACGGTCACAGTTCTAATGTAACTTATAGTCCAGTAACCCAATCTTCACCCTTAAGGAATCCTATAAAATATTCTTCTCTTGAGACTTTTAATAGTTGCCTAAATTCTGATCACTTTGATGACCTTCAAACAGCTATTCCTAAAAAAGCAAAAATGACCCAGATGACACCCTTCAGGTTTCCCTCATCCTATGGGATATGTGAAATTTTTGGATTTTGAGCTTTTCACATTTTAGAGTGCTCATAAACAGATGATTATTAAGAAATGTAAATCCCTCCTTTAAACCAAGCTCCCTGAGATTTAAAACAACAAAACAGATAGCTGTGCCCTGTTTCTCTAATTACAATTTCACACAAGGAGGTACGAGACTAAGCAGACAGGCTGGTGGTTCCAGGTATCCCCCTTCCACCCTCATAGCCTGCCATGTTACAGAACACAATTTAATTTTATTTTGAATTCAATAAGGCTTTCAGCAGTTTCTCCCGAAAACAGGTATTGGAGGGTAACTGCCTGACTTCTGACTGAATGGACTATTTCTATATACCATTTTGCATCTGTTTCTTAAAACCAACAGGAGGGGTTGATAATCTGTCACATGGGACCACAGACTCAGTGCCAAAGAGCACAGCATGGATAAAGTAGGCTGGGTGGAGGAAGAGAAGTGCTATACTTGTAACTAAGCATAAAAAAAATACACCACTGTGTACCACTAAAGCAAGTTCAACAAAACATTTGGGCATGGAATACCCCTGCCTGTAGGCTGCCTACCTCAAGAAATGCAAAGGGATTCTACCTAGGTATCAAGAAACCTTCTGGCTACATTATATGTCTTTCAATGTTGTATGAACAACAATGGCCAATTTGCATCACTTCTTTGGGATTTAAAGTCCTCAACCTGTAGAATAAGATCAAAGCAGAAGACCCCTGAGGCCATGTTTGCTGACATATGAAGTTTTTTCAGTGTCTAATATATGCCCTGCACTTGATATATGCTTTGCAACAAGGATGCAAAATAACCATGATGTCCACTTTATAGATGATGGATCTGAGGCTCAGAGAGAGTACGTATACCTGACACTGATTCCAAAGCTTGTGCTATTTTACCTTATGGTATTTTCCACTGTGAGTCTAGGGACTATGCTTATAGGCCCCTGCAGTTCTAGGAAAGCAAGAAAATACAGACAGTCTTACAATCTAGGCCTAAAACCAAGTCACCAAATAAGCAGGGTAAAATGCACAAAATTGTATGCAACTAAAAGGCAGAGAGTGAGAGTAAAGAAAAACAATGATAAACAGAAAATATAAAATCAGTATCTATGATAACTGCGAATGTAATAAATTACCTACCAAAAGGCTTAGTTGTAAGAAGTCATTATTAAGAACCCTGTTTCTTTCCATCTTCTGCTCTGCCTCCGTGTCATCTTTGTCTTAAGCTTAGTTCTCCTGAAGGTCATAGGAGTCATAGGACAGCTGCTAATGCAACTGGAGCTTTGTTTCCCCATTCAAATCTGACAAGAGGAAAGAAATATTTTGTCTGAGCATTTCAAGCAAAAGTCCTGAAAGTCACCAAATTAAGACTTCTTAGGTCATGTTCCCACACCTCAATCAGTGACCATGGCCAGGGAAGTAGAGTAACTTAAGCCAATCAGGGCCCAGTCCTTGTTAAAATACTGTTCTCTTTGACAGCCTCTTCCCTTTCTTCCTAGTTCGCTAGCCTTGAGTCCTCACTCTCCCTTACTTGACTCCCAGGGCCAGCTTTATGCATGTGTGACAAGTGCAGCCATACAGCCACATTCTTGGTTTAATGCTCTACTGTCTCATCTTGAAATTATCTTAATGAGTTTTGAACAATGGGTCCCCCCATTTTCATTTTGTACTACGTTGTGCAAATTATGTAGTCAGTCCTCTTAACACTCTTCCCAATCTGTCTTGGGAGTGGGCACTCTTCCTTTCTCTATTATCCCCCTTTATGTTTTTTCTTAGGTGAATCATTTCTAATGGTTTTAGACACTCTACATACAATAAATCCTCCAAGTATTACTCAGCTCAAACATCACTGAGCTCTATTTGTTTACACCCATTTTGTCATCATGGATGTCTAGTCAGTGCCACAAACTTAATATATTAAATATGGATCTTTTTATTTCCTCCCCAAAATATCTGTTCTATCATGCTCAGTACATCCAAGCCTCCTGAGTAATCTTTGTACCTTGTATGCACTATCTGCCTTTCTTGACTCAAAGCATTTGGGGATCTTGGTTCCCTCCATCCACCATAAAGTTTGTACCAATTTATACTCTCACAAGCAATCCATCATAAGGCCCATTCATCCACCATGACAGGGCATTGTTTTTTCTACTCATAAGAGTAAGAAAATGATTATCTTATTTTGTAGTCCTTCAATTAGTAAAAGGGCCAATTAATTGGCATTTGCCTTTGACTTCCTTGTTCTATGTGTCTATTTTCTCTAGTGGATTATTCTATTAATTTGTAAAAGTCCATTATATATTAAAAATACTGTCTTAATAAAAGTGAGTTAGAACAAACCTGGAATAAGAAAGGAAAAATCATTAAGAGATCTCAATGTAAGATAAAGCATGACAGAAGGAACAGGAATGTTCTTGACCTGGGAACAAAAAGATCTAGAGAGTGTTGCAAGGTAAAGATCAGGTGCAAATGCTTTACTTAGGAATTGAGCTTTGTATGTCTGTTGTCAGGTGGGTCCCTATGTGGTTGCCACTTATCAGGACTTTGAATTATACATAAATATGGGTTAAGAAATGGTCTTCTGTGAAGCAAATCTACAAAGTCAAGGTCAGCAAGAGGACAGACAGGGCCCCATTCTGTCACACAGGGGCAAGCTGTGGCTGGGAGCCTGCCCCACTGTTTCTTCCTTTATATGAATGGTAAGGTGTAACAAAGCAACTTTGTCAGACTGGTTGGAGCCAGTCTGGCTTGGGAGTGAGTGACTTATACCAAGTACCAGTAAAGAGGTAAGGAAGTTGTCAATGTAAATATTGATAGCAGACCCATCAAAACTTGCTAATAGATTGGGTGTGGTAAAATGAAGGAAAGATGGGAATCAGGGATATCTCCTAGGTTTTGTATTATTTTATTTTTTAGCACCTAGTAGACAGTAGAGCTGTTTACTAAAATTGGGGAAGACTAGGGAAAAAAACAGATGACACTAGCTCAAATCCCAGTGATTGGGAGAACAGTAGTCAGATACATGAGGTTTAGAATGGGAAAATAAAAAAAGCAAAGAATTGTTTATCACATCGTGTTTGAGAAAGGGGACTATTCTACAAGTGCTCAGGAGGTGACTGGTATCATTTCAACAAGCATCAGAAAGTAAAGACTGAGAACATTCTTGATTCAAGAACATAGAACTCATTTCCAATGTGAAGGTGACTACAATTAAGCTTCTACAATTGTCTGTTTCCATTGACAAGCTCAGTGCTATCTACAATTGCTAGTATTAAGTCCTCTGATCCCTCACTTCAATCTGTAGAGGCATCATCACAGGCTATGAATCTGTTTCTATTAAGACAGGAAAGTAAGAAAAATTCACATTAGTAACCTACCCAATCTAATATCTTTTCTGGGACCATTATTCCTCACTAAAATATATGGGTATATGTAATATATATAGTTATTAGGGGTATATATAATATGTATATAAAAGATATATTGCAAATATATAGAGAGAGAACATGTAGCAAGGACTGTGCTAAATGCAGTGCATGCATTATCTCATCCCACCTTCACCAACAACCCTACAAGGTAGTCAGTCAGGTTTATTAACATACCCAAGCACACACTGCTATTATCCCCATCAATCCACACTTGGATTATAACCCATACAATCCAACTTCACGGCTTTTTAAAGGTGGCAAAGTCATCTCTATCTGGGTCTTCCAGTAGTACACATCACAATTCTGGCCCACAGGGGATCACTAAAGAGTTGAATGAGTGAATTAATATATGCTCGCAGCTCAATTTCCTCTTAAACTAAGAAAAACTACTTCAAAACAGAAACAAAAGTAAGCAAGTACTTACATCTGCCTCTTCCTCCTTGGCTGGGGAGTAGGAAGGTTGACACAAAGGCCATTTGCTTCCAGAAGTAGAACCGCCAACAATCATTAGAAGAGGAATTCTGGTCAGACCCAGAGTTAGGTAACCACAGTTTCAATGTGTTTCAGTAACAGTGTTATTTCAGCATCAATGTCTATCTCCACAATGAACTGTGCAGAATACATTGATATTTGGGGAAAACATAACATTTAAAAAATGTAACTCTACTTCAGTTTTAGCTTTGGAAAAATTCAACCTATTTTAGACATATAATTCAGGAAATGTTTATTTACTTTAGGGGGAGAAAAATGCTTAAGGCCTTCCTCTCCTACATCCATCACTCACTTTCTAGCCTCAGACACTTTTTGCTACAGATCCATCGGTTCACTAACTCAAACTACCCCAAACTTAATTTGTGTGGCTGTAAGCAAATCTTTCATTGCATCTCACTCATCAAATCACCTTCTTTTTTGCTATTTTTGACATTTTAAAAGTTTCAATTCTACTAGTCATTTTAAGTTGTGCAAGTAACCATGAAATTAAGTAAATAATTTGTAACCTCTAAGTGCTTATTGTGTACCAAGCACCATTCCAAGAGCCTTACATATATTTTACCTCACTTATACCTCAAAGCTATATCACTGTCATTTTACAGATGGAGAAACTAAGGCCAAAAAGATTAAGACCATCAATATAGGAGCTTTAATTAAACTGCAAAAATACAAGATTTGCTGGCAATAAAGAAAACATCTTTATTATGATTGCTTAAATGATTAAAATTTGCTTGTTTCCTAGATAAAGTAGTCTGTAACAGGATAAAAAAATTACAAAAAGGCAAGCTTCTTAGTGATTCATTTGAATTAGCTATAAAATTAAAATACTTGCTAATACCTTCTAAAATAACACAAAATATATTCAATATGTAATACAAACCACAATAATCCAATTTTTCCATTTTGCAATTATTTACAAACTGAACTAAGAGATTTAGCTAAAGAGAGATAGTAAAAAACAAGTATGCTTTCAAATAATGTTATCTTGAGTAATGTATTCTTTGGAATAGATCTATCCATTTAGTATATGTTAATTATAACAATTTTTAGTTATACTTTGTTGGTGCGAATTTAGCCCAATTCAAATCCCCATGTGCCTAGGAAAAAAAAAACCACTCTTTTTAAAAGCTATTAATAATTTTTAATATAGCTTAATAATTCAGACTGACAATCCTACCCTACTTATTCTAAAGTTATAGAATTTAATGATACCCTTTATTTTTAATAAATGGAACTTATTAATAATGTAAAGCATTTTCCTTTCTAAACTAGTTTTATTCAGTTATCTATACAACGTTATGCACTAGTAAGCAAAGCAAGCAACATTACTCTTTTTTAAATAACATCTTTAATTAAAGTTTTTGCAAAGGTAAAATATTAAAACTTAAAATAGGTCTTAGTACATCAAAATACTAAGTTCTCTGACTGTATTCCAAGATGGTCTTTAAAACATAATATCCCATATATCACAGAAGAGCAACTTTGATCTGCAATTGTACAGAATGAATTTTACAAACATAATAAATATATTTACGCCCTTACACATAACAGTATGTACAACAGCAGTTGACAATAGTAGCTCAGAACAGCAAAAAAGAATTAGCCCCTCCCCAAAAATTGTAGCCCTGATGCATACTGGCTGATTTAAGGAACCTTGATGGAAACAGTAGTTACTAATTCAATGTAATTCTTCCCTTAAAAAAAAAGTTTCTCTTGTTTCTCAAAATGAAAGTATTAAGTTTGGTTCATTCTTCCTTAAACCATAAAAAAATGGCAAAATATAGTCTAAGGCAGGCTTAAAAGGGTAAACTTCAGATAAAATTTCCATCACATAATAGATTAAAATGTGAAACTATTTAACATAAACCCATGAAGAAATATATAAAGAAACTTTTTTAACCAATGAATTCAAAATCTGCAATAGCTGAATAAGACAAACAGGTGGGAGACATGAAATAAAATGAAAATGTACAAAGATGGTTCAATAAAATATTCCATTGCACAAAAGCTCAAAAAAGTTCAAGACGAAGTAATCTGAAAATATAGGAATATTTTTCAAGTGGAAGAAAATGCTAAGTTATAAAGGGAACTCCCAAGAGAAAATTATTTCTGTTTTCCTGTACAAGGCCTATTTACTTTCTGAAAAGAGTGGCGACATTATTGCTATATGATAATAAAAAATTACTCTTAGGAGACAACCCTTTTCATTCCTCCATAAAAGCAAGAAAAAATAAGAAAACTAAATCCTTGATTTTTACTATAGCAAAAGAAAATCTTTATACAAAAGCTATTATATTTTTATGTTCTTGATATCTAAAACCAGAATCTATTAGAATATGCTCTTCAAGAACACATTTTAATCACTATACACATTGCTCAAATCTTAATGTATTCCTAGAAGATTACAAGAAGGTGACTTTGATTTTAAGAGAGGCGACAATATAAATGTAGTATTACGGTGGAATTTAACAAAAAGAAATGCGAACATTTAAAAAAATATAAAAGCCCATTATAAAGATCCCCCTCATATAACAGACATTTTACTCTAGAAACTAATTGCACATTAAAGAGTTGCTTTAGCCAAATGTGGCTCTCCACAGAAATTAAATGTGCTCAGGCATTCAAATGGTCTGATTATCCAAAGGACCACCAAAAAAGGAGTGAATCATATACTGAAAGGCACACATTTCCACACTTTATCTAGTAATTTTATGTAAATTTTCCTTAGCACTGTTAATGTTAATCTTTTTTTAAAATAAAAGGTGCCACCAGCATCTGTGCAAATCTAAACAAATCCTCTACTGAAACCTTTACTGACTTTCATAATACCAAGTCTGAACTGTTTTCCCTCTTTGAAAAAATGTTATTTTCATTTTGAAATTCTGAAAGTGGGAATCCTTGCCTTTTCAAAGGAATGACATTTTTACGGAAACTAATGAAATGATTTAAATACATTTAAATCATTAAGTGTAAAAGCATGATGATTAAAAATTCAAGTACAATAAAAGATAAGCAAGTGGCATTCTTATAGCAAGCCACTATAATAAAACTAAAACATGCTATTTAATTAAAAAGGAATATGATGCAGTAATATATAAGAGCACAATTTGGTATGCAGTGTTGTTTGGACCGGCTTTCAGAATTTTCACAGGTGAAAGAAAAGCATTTGCCAAGGATGCCATAATAATATGCAATACACAGGTGCAAATATAAATGGTTATTTCCTGCTTCAAAATAACCCTAGTGAATCACTCTGAAAGCAGTGGTTATTCATATTTGAAAAAAAACATATAAAAACAGGCCAGTATATAATTCTACTATGAATATGAATGTTTGTCTATACAGAGGGCCCAAAACATGAGCTGAGTATCATATAGCAATCCAAGGGTCAGTAGCATAAAAACTACTAGATAGCCAAAGGGTTTCAATCAACATCACAGCACTGCTAAACTTTTATAGGTAGTTTAGGTTATTGACTTCTTCATTGGGTAAATAGAAACCTACTATCAACTATATTGAAGGACAACTGACCAACAGGACTTCTGTTATTTCACCCCTCCTTTCTCTTCTCCTGGTCTCATTAATGAAAACAAAATAACTTGTGTGTGCTTTGAGAGCAAACCTCCCCTCCAAAAAATGAAATCAATGTAGTAAAAATAAAAACCGTATTAGCAGTCACAGCATTTAAACAAAACCTAACTACTAGGCATGTCAGAAACCACCATTCACACAAAGTTCAGAACATAAGTTAAAAGGACCAAGCTGAATGTGGGGTGGGATGTAGGAAAAAAAGTGATTAGCCTTTATGAGAAGTTTAAAAGACTTGTGCTAATAAAAGGAAAACAATACGTAATAGCTCACAGTTTTTCTTTGCAATGTACTTTAAAGTATTTCTACATTACTTCTGAAAACATACACAAAGGCAAATGAAGACAAAATGGAAGACTTAAAAATAATCAGTATACAAGTAATTTAAACACGTGACTTTTGTCAAGCGAAACCATGAAAAGTTGGTTGGAAAAACACAGAAGTGAAGACAAGTGTTCCTACAGTTCTCAACTAGCTCACTAGTTCACAAAGAACACAGCACTGCCATGTTGTTCTTCAGAGCCCCTTACAGAATACAGAGCTGTGCATTCTTAATATACATATTAAATTCTATTATTTTTAATATACAAATCAAATTTCTATGCTTTCTTCCTCATGTGCAAACTGGAGCCCATGTCTATACTATCAGTGGCCTGGAACACCCACCAAAAGAAAAAGAGGTAAATATGTACTAAGTGGCCCAACCTCCTCTAGCCCCAAAATTTCCCTCAAATTACAAAGTTGCATTTAAAAATAAAGTATTAGAATAACAGATTTTTCAATTCTTTACCAGTGAACACAAATAGCTTTTATAATTACTAAATTATTTAATAAAGATCCAGGTCCTTACTATCTGCCCAATGCTTCCATCTGCCCGATCTGCACAGAATATTATCTGCCTGTTTGTTTAGCTTAAAGACTAAATACATATATAAGTATATGCTTCAGCACAACAGTAAAAATTCTCTATCCATATGTATATAATTCAAGTGAGATGGTATCTTTGTGAAATAAAACTGTATTCCTGTCAAGCCACTTCAGGGTTTCTTTATATGGTATGCGACTAAAAGAAACAAATACAATTTTTCTGTAAGGGAACTGAAGTTCTTATTTTTAATTCTGCTCAACTCAGAAGAAACCCAAGTCTTCAAATTACATTTTAATGAGTATGAAAACTCAAATTTTGTCTCCAAACAATGATCACTGATTACTTCCTTTAACTCTTAAACAGATGTTTCATAAAGCAGGGAAGAAGAGGTATTTGTTACTGAGGGAGAATAGCAAGTAAAAATACTTAAGACCTACTGTAAGAGTTCTAAATTGTTTCCTTATACAAGTAAAATTCAACACCATAATTTTTACCCTTTTGTAAAAAGCTCACATTCAATTTTTACCAAATATAACCACATACAATAAGCAATTTCTGTTCAATCTATCAAAAGGGAAGTTTCTTCACTTCATTCCAGCAAATATCTTTCTGATTGAACCCAAGTTGGAGGAAGGAATATAGACAAAGTTTTACATGCTAATTACGGGTGGTGGGTACCTGTATTTAAAATTAACAATCATAGTTTCCCTACACAAAACCCAGCCCCACACCCACCCCTCACAACCCCAGGTGCTACAGTTCCATGGCTTGCCAGTTAGAAGTAGTGTCTATGTTGTCAAAGTCTCTTTGTTCCAGTAGCTTTGCTTCTACTGCACTTTTCTGACATGCAGAAGTTAAGTTATGTTGGTATATGTCCCAAGTTTCAAACTGTTCACTTTAAATTTTTTAAAAGTTTATTTTGTTTTACTTATAAAAGAACCAACTCTTCACCATTCTGCATCTCCAATGGCTTTGGAAAATATATAATCTCTTCCATTAAGATTCATAATGCCATCCTTGAGATGAAATTTCCATTTGTTTTTACTTCTGTGTATCTAAATAGACAAAAAAAAAAAAAAGAATGTTAAAAGGTAAAATAATAAAGACAAAGGAAAACAACAGCAACAAAAAGCTTTGTCTTGTTTCACAAGTTCTCTTTTTTTAATTGAATATAATGAAATGTAACATCCTATTAGTTTAGGTATACAACATAATGATTTGAATTTGTATATACACACATACCTCAGAAGAAACCTTGCAGGTTTAGTTTGAGACCACTAAAGTGAATACCACAATAAAGGCAGTCAAATGAATTTTCTGGTGTCCCCACACATATAAAAGCTATGTTTATACTATATGGTAGTCTAATAAGTATACAATAGCATTATGGCTTAAAAAATAATGTACATATCCTAAAAAAAAAAAAAAGCTAAACATTATCTGAGCTTCCAGTGAGGAGTAATGTTTTTGCTGGAGGGTCTTACCTCAATGTTGGTGATGGCTGCTCAAAGCTGGGGTGGCTGTAGCAATTTCTTAAAATAAGACAATGAAATTTACCACATCAGTGGACTCTTCCTTTCATGATTTCTCTGTATCATGCAATGCTATGTGATAGCATTTTACCTACAGTAGAGCTTATATCAAAATTGGAGTCAGCCCTTTCAAATTCTGCCACTGCTTTACCAACTAAGCTTATGCAATATTCTAAGTCCTTTGGTGTCTTTTCAACAATCTTCACAGCATTTTCACAAGAAACAGATTCCATCTCAAGAAACTGTGTTCTTTCCTTAACCATAAAAAGCAACTCATCATCCATTCGTTTAATCATGAGATTGTAGCAATTCAACCACGTATAGACTCCACTTCTAACTCTAGTTCTCTTGCTATTTCCAATCTGCAGTTACTTCCTCTGCTGAAGTCTGGATCCCCTCAAAGTCATCTATGAGGTTTGGAATCTATTTCTTCCAAACTCCTGTTCATGTTGATATTCTGATCTCTTCCCATGAATTGAGAATGCAGAAAGGTGAATCCTTTCCAGAAGGTTTTCAACTGACTTTGCCCTGATCCATCAGAGGAATCACTATCTGTGGCAGCTATAGCATTATGAAATGTATTTCTTAAACAATAAGACTTGAAAGTCAAAATGACTCCTTGATTCATTCGCCACAGGATGGATGTTGTATAGTAGGCATGAAAACATTCTCATTGTACATCTCCATCAGAGCTCTTGCGTGACCTCATGCACTGTTAATGAGCAAGTAACATTTTGAAAGGAATCTTTTGTTCCAAGCAGTAGGTCTCAACAGTCAACTTAAAATGTTCAGTAAACCACTGTAAACAGATGTGCTGTCTTCCATTCTTTGTTGTTCCATTTACAGAGCACAGGCAAAGTAGATTTAGCATAATTCAAGGGCCCTAGGATTTTTGAAATGTTCAGTGAGCACTGGCTTCAACTTAAAACTCACCAGCTCCATTTGTCCCAGAGAGTAAGCCTGCCCTTTGAAGCTCTGAAAGCACTGAAGTCAGGCACTGACTTCTCTAACTCTGCCATCTTCTTTCAGTAGAAGGCTGTTTTATCTACATTTAAAGCAGCTGTTCAGGATGGCCACCTGCATGAACTGTCTTAGCTGGACCTTCTGGATAACTTGCTGCCAAACTTCTACATCAGCACTTGCTGCTTCACGTGCACCTTTATGTCATGGAGACAGCTTTTTTCTTAAATCTCATGAACCAACATCTGCTAGCTTCAAACTTTTCTTCTGCAGCTTCCTCACCTCTCTCAGCCTTCACAGAACTGAAGAGTTAGGGTCTTGCTCTGCATCAGGGTTTAGCTTAAAGGAATGTTTTGTCTGGTTTGACTGTCTACTCAGGCCACTCAAACTTTGTCTATTTTAGCAATAAGGCTGCTTCGTTTTCTTATCATTGGTGTGTTCACTGGAGTGACACTTAATTTTCTTCAAGAACTTTTCCTTTACATTTACAATCTGGCTAACTGTTTGGCGCAAGAGGCCCAGCTTTCAGCATATCTGCTTTTGACATGCCTTCCTCACTTAAGCTTAGTCATTTCTAGCTTTTAATTTATAGTGAGAGACATACAACTCTTCCTTTCACTTTAACCATGAGAGGCCACTGTAGGGTTATTAATTAGCCTAATTTTAATATTGCTGTCTCAGGGAATAGGGAGGCCTGAGGAGGAGGAAATAGGAAGACTGCTGGTCAGTGGAGCAATCAGAACACTCACAACATTTACCAATTAAGTTCACTGTCTTACTTGGGCACAGTTTGTGACACCCCAAAGCAAATAAATTAATAACATTAAAGACCACTGATAAAAGATCACTGGAACAATTATAATAATGAGAAAGTTTGAAATATTGTGAGAATGACCAAAATATGACAATACATGAAGTGAGCAAATGCTGTTGGAAAAACAATGCTAATAATAGACTTGCTCCATGCAAGGGTGTGACAAACTGATTTGTAATAAAACTCGGTATCTGTGGAGCACAATAAAACAAGGTATGCCTGTGTTGCAAAATAATCACAGTAAGTCAATCACTAAACATAGTCACAAAATTTTTGTATGGCAAGAACTTTTAAGATCTACTCTTTTAGAACTTTCAAATAAGGATAATAGTATTAACTCTAGTTACCATGCTGTGACCGTCTTTAGTTTCCATATATAAGAAAGATCATATGGTATTTATCTTTCTCTGACTTATTTCTCAGCATAATGCCGTTAAGGTCCATCACACTGCAGCAAATGATAAAATATCCTCTTTCTTATAGCTGAATACTCCTCTGTTGTGTGTGTGTACATATGGACCACATTTTCAATTCATCTACTGATAGGCATTTTTATTGCTTCCACATCTTGCCTACTGTAAATAATGCTCCAATGAACATGGGGGTACATGTATCTTTTTTAATTAGTATTTTCATTTCCTTCGGGTAAATACCCAGAAGTGGGAATTGCTGAATCATACATTAATTCTATTTTTAATCTTTTGAGGAACCTCATACTGTTTTCCATAGTGGCAGTAACAATTTACATTCTCACCAACAGTACACAGGTTTCCATTTCTCCACATCTTTGTCCATACTTCCTGTTGTCTGATACCAGCCATTCTAACAGGTGTAAGGTGATATATCTCATGGTTTTGATTTGCTTTTCCCTGATCATTATAGAGATGTTATCACCTTTTTCATGTGCCTTTTGGCCATTTTTATGTCTTAACTTTGAGAAAAATGTCTATTCAGATCATGTGTCCACTTTTCAACTGAACTGTTTGCCTTTTTGCTAGTGAGTTGTATGAGTTCTTTGTGTATTTTGGGTATTAACATCTTACCAGATATATAATTTGTGAAAATTCTCTCCAATTTTGTAGGCTGCCTTTTTGTTAAGTTTCCTTTGCTGTGAGAAAGCTTTTTGGTTGAATGGAGACCCACTTGTTTGATTTTTCCTTTTGTTGCCTTTGCACATCAAATCCAAAAAGTCATCACCAAGACCAGTGTCAAGGAGCTTACCTCCTATGTTTTCTTCTAGGAGTTCTATGGTTTCAGGTGTTAACATTCAAGTCTTTAATCCATTTTGATTATTGTGTATTCTTGGCTCTTTTGTCGTAAATTAAATGATCACGTGTGTGGGTTTATTTCCAGACTATCTTTTTAGTTCCACTGATCTCTAAGTCTGTCTTTATGCCAATATTATTCTGTCTTAATTACTATAGCTTTGTAATATAGTTTGAAATCAGGGAATATAATGCCTCCAGTTCTTTTTTCTCAGGATTGCTTTGGCTATTCAGGACCTTTTGTGGTTCCATACAAATGTTGGGATTGTTTCATTTCTTTAAAAAAAAATGCCACTGGAATTTTGACAGGGATTGCAATGAGTCTGCAGATCACTTTGGGTAGTATGGATATTCTGACAACATTAGTTCTCCCAGTCCTTGAGCACGGGTTATCTTTCATTTGTGTCCTCTTCAATTTCTTTCATCAATGTCTGGTAATTTTCAGTACAAAGATATTTAACCCCCTTGGTTTATTAATAGCTATTTTATTCTTTTTGATGCAATTGTAAATGGCACTGTTTTCCTAATTTCCCTTACTCATAGTTGCTATGAGTGTATGGCAGCATTTTTAAATATTGATTTGCATCCTATGAATTTACTAATTCATTTATTCTAACAGTTTTTTGGTGGAGTACATAATTATCATGTCACTTGCAAACAGTGACAGTTTTACTTAAAACTTTCCGATTTGGATGCTTTTTATTTCTTTTTCTTGCCTGACTGTTGTGGCTAGGACTTCCAGAAGTATGTTCAATAAAACTGGCCAAACTGAGCATCCTTGTCTTGTTCCTGAGCTTAAAGGAAAAGTTCAGCTTTATGTTTTTTAGTATGATGTTACCTGTGGGCTTGTTTATTATATCCTTAATTAATGTTGAGTTACATTCCAATACCCAAGTTTTTTGAGAATTATCATAAATGTATGTTAAATTTTTTCAAATGCTTTCTCTGCATCTATTGAGATGATATGATTTTTAGCCTTCGTTTTTTTAACATGGTATATCACAATGACTGATTTGTGGATATTGAACTATCTTGCATCCCTAGAATAAATTCCATAGGTCATGGTACAGGATCCTTTTATTTTATTACTGAATTTGGTTTGCTATTCTTTTGTTGAGGATTTTTGCATCTATCTATATCAGGGATACTGGACTATAATTTCCTTTTTGGTGATAGTCTTGTCTGGTTTAGGTATCAGGGTGATGCTAGCCTTGTAAGTTTGGAAGTGTCTCTATTTTTTTTTGGAAGAGTTTGAGAAGAATCGGTATTAATTTTTCTTTAAATGTTTGGTAGAATTCACCAGTGAAGTCATTTAGTCATCTGATCTTGGACTTTCATTTGGTGAGAGGTTTTTGATAACTGATTCAACCTCCTTACTAGTAATGGGTTTATTCAGATTTTCTATTTTTCCATGATTGATTCAGTCTCAGTGAGTTCTAGGAATTTACCTATTTCTTCTAAGTTGGCCAATGTGTTGGTGTATACTTGTTCAGAGTAGTTTGTCTCTTATAATCCTTTGTATTTCTGTGTTATCAGTTGTTTACATTTCCTCTTTCAGTTCTGATTTAATCATTCAAGTCCTCTCTTTTATCTTGGTGGGCCTACCTGAACATTTGCCAATTGTACCGTTTCAGAGAACCAGGTCTTAGTTTCACTGATCTTTCCTATTGTCCTTTCAGTTTCTTTTCTGATCTTTATTTCCTTCCTTCTACTAACTTTGAGCTTTATTTGTTCTTTTTCTAATTTCTTGAAGTGTAAAGTTGGGTTATTTGAGATTTTTGTTTCTTGATGTAGGCATTTATCTCTGAAATTCCCTCTTAGGACCACTTTTGCTGCATCCCACAAGTTTTGGTATGTTTTATTTCCATTTTCATTTGTTTCAGGACATTTTATTGATTTCTCTTTTGATTTCTTTTTTTTATCTACTGGTTGTTCAATAGTACTTTAATCACAAAGTACTGGTAAATTTTCCAGTTTTCTTCTTGTAATTGATTTCTAGTTTCATACCATTTGTGGTTGGACAAATTGGTTTCTTAGTAAAGTTTAGTTTTGAACAGAATAACAAAAAAAAAAACCCATTCACCCACTAGGTGGGTAATTTTTTTAAAAATCTGTCTGTAACCAGTATCATTTTTTTATAGCTCTTAGTACCTGTGCTCATTAAAATAGTTAATAATATTCCTCTTCAAAATATCTTATATCGCTACCAGATTGGCAAATACACATCCTTTTTTCAAAAGAAATTTATACTTGCAAACATTTCAAAGAGGAATATCCCTTGCTCTCTCCCTGATGCTTCTAGACCACTGTTTTGCCTTTTCTTTTTAACTCTTTTTATGTCTATACCATTTACCAAAACTTAGGCTTTTCTTCATTCCTCTTATCTACTGACCACCAGGACACTCTTTCCTCAGTAGTAGAATCATTCATAGAACCATTCATTTTTGCTTTCTCATAAACAGTAAAACTTTCATATCACTGACCTTTCTAATATCATCACCTCAAAGTACTAGTATTAATACTAATATTAGTATTTCTAACTGCTGATTATCCCTAATCCTACTTTGTCTTTGGGACATCTGGCAACTGTTCTCAAAGGCCACTAATAAAATTCTAGATACCACATTAACAGCCTCTTATCATCTGATTTATTACAACCTTCTAACTAATTTAGAAGGCCTTTCCTCTCTCCTTCCTTCCAATCATTTTTTAAGTATTGCTGCCAGAAGCACAATTCTAACCAAACATCTCTGCTTGACTATACCTTTATTTGTACATGACCTGGTAATAACTCACCTTTCCAAGTTTATTTCCTAGCTCTACATTACTCAAAGACTATATTTCAATAAAAAGAAATATCCCTTGCTCCTGTTTTTAAAATTCAATTCTTATTTCAAGACCCACCTCAAAAACAATGCATCTTACACAAGGCTTTGTCTAATCGTGTTAGCTATAGGCACTCTTTCCTACTAATTCCCAGTAGCATTCCCATAGACATTTATAGTATTATTTCCAAGTGTATATACAATTATGAACCGATTTCTTCCACCAAAATAAAACGCCTCATAGTTTTCTCAAGACCTAATCCTATACATGGCACTATATAACAAATACATATGAAAGAATGCTTATCATGCACTAACAACACATTTAAAAATCTACCTACATTCAGTGAAGCCAAAAGGGCAGAGGGCAGAATTCAAACTAGCCAGGCCCTGGGCATTCTCACCTTTGCTTTCATTTACAGTTATCAGTTTCACAATTCCATGGATTTAGGAGTAAAAAGAGTTAAAATACTTAATCCACTTAAATGATCTTCCCTTTCCTGTAAGTCCCACTCATTCGATATTCACTTCAAGCTCCACATCTTCAAAGAAGGACCTATGGTTCTCCCTCTTCTCTGATCCAAAGGGACCTCAAAATCAAGTAGTGCAGGCTTTCATTTGCAAAAGAGGAAGACAGCCTGGAAAGGTTCAGTGACTTCACTAAGAGCATATTGCTATTAAATGATAAAAATGATTCTCAAGTCCCAGTCCAATATACATTTATTACTAAATCAAGCTGTTTCATATAATTATGAATAAATGCTTACTATGTATAGATAATCTCTGAGATATCATTCCTAAAATTCCATGGTCTAGCCTCTCAGTACATTTTCCATGGCCTGCTCAACAAATCATTGTTCAGAGTCTAAATATGATTAGAAGTAGAGAACAAAGAACTGCACATTTATGCCTTTCTGGGATTGCTTTCTTGTTAAGTCTTTCAATTTACCCCCTTCCTAATCTGTTTCCTCCAAACTCCACTTATTGATCAAAGCTATGCCTTTTGGGACTTAATCGAAATAAAAAAAAATTCAAACAACCCTTCATATATTTGAAAACCACTGCCATGTTCTTTCTCTAGATTACTGACTTAAGCTATGTATACATTTATCAAATTTACTTGCATTAAATGGTCTTAAAGTTTTGGTCTAAATATGCTATGAAAGCATTGAACTTAACATCTGAAGATGGTTAACTTGAATGTCTAACAGACATACCAAATTTAACATGCCCCAAACTTATCACTCTCCTCTCCCAAACCTATTAATCTGCAGCCTTTCCCATGAGTTAATGTCATCTCCATTCTTCCTTCCAGTTCTTCATTAAAAAATCTTCTGAGTCTTGATTCCTCTTTTTCTTTTCTACTACATATCTAAGAGTCAAGGAACCCTACTGAGTTTTCCCTTAAATCATAGCTAAGATCCAACTGCTCCTCACCACTTCTAATACTAGAACCCTAGCTTGAGTCATCATCATCTCTCACTTGGATTACTATAGAATGCCTCCATTAGTTTCCTTATTTCAACCTCTGCTTTCTGCACACACACTGGTCAACAAAGGCAGCCAAGTAATCCTTTTAAAATTACAATGTAAGTGCTATCACATTTGTCTATTTGAACTATTCTAATAGCTTCCTAATTCACTCAGAAAAAGAACCCATGTTCTCACAAAGTCCCACACCATATGCCCCCCACATGCCTCTGACTTCATCTACTACTACACTCTCCTCCACCCGCACCCGAGTCCAGCCACAATGGCTCCCTTGCCACTCTTCAAACACAACAGGCATGCTCTGCCACCAGATTGTGACAGGGCTAACTCTCTTTATGTCTTTGTTGAAATGTTTTCTTCTGAAAAGGTCTAATAAAGACTACTATTTTAAAACTGTGACCTGTCCCCTTTCCCACTCTATGTTATTCTATATCAATTATCTATATGGCATCTAACATACCACATTAATTAATTTATTATGTTTAGCATCTGTCTCTCTCAACTAGAATAAACTTCCCAATGGCAGGAATTGTTTTCTTCGTTCACTAGTATATCTCAAGCTGCCAGACAGGGCCCTATCTCCTCTTTTCTTTGACTCCAATGTAGAGAAAGTATTAACTATCCTAAAAATCAATACATAAATTTATTTCCAGCACATCTGCAACCTGACAAACCATGGGATTATATAAAAAAGAAAGTAATAAGCAGCCAGAAAAAAGGAATTCCACAGGTAAGTAAACGAACAGATTTCATTCTGCTGTAAGACAACTTGCAGAAAGCAAATATCAGGTTTCATGGATCAAACAGCCCACATACTCAGCACTTAAGTTCTATTGGATAATACAAGGTTAATATTTTTGTTTGAACAAAATCACAAAATACAACTTGAAAAACAATTCACTTACTGGCCTAAGAATTTCATGAAGAAAAGTGTCCTGAATGCCAGGAGAGAAGCCTCTTGAACTTCCTAGTAACAAACGGTTTAAGTAAAATTACCTATAAATAAGGCTGCAATGCCATCAGACCTAATCTTCCCAAACTTAAGGGAGAACTCTATTTCTTACTAGATTTAACTAAGATTCTGAGACAATCAGCAACACAAACTTCATTATACTCCTTTCTAATGATCTCTTCTATAATTGATTCATTACTGAAAATTTAAAATTAAGACTTCCAAAACAAATTTCAAAATTCTAGTTGGTTCAAACCATATCCAAGCCATTTTAACCATTCTTAGAACACCACCATTCTTTATTGTTTGCTAAAACATCAAGCCCAAACCTCCAATCTCCATGACTTATTTGATCCTAAAAATCAGATCTCTGCAAATGTAAAAATTATTTATCATTCAGTATACTATATATAAAGCTATTCGAATTTATAACATTAATGTGTGTGGAACAAAAAAAATTTTTTCACTAAAATATTATGTGTACAATTTGCACCAGAGGAGAATACAACAATTCTCTTGTAATATTAAAATATATAGAAGTATATTCTTCAGTCAAGCTAAGATAAAGGTCCTCTCTTGCCCGATAAACCTGACATCTTGTTATCATGAAACTGGTCTGGATAATTGGAGTACAAGAGGTTGTCTTGAGACTTCCTAACAGTAACTGTTCATTGGTATCTCTGTTTTAACCCTACTACTCTCCCTCTGCATAAATGTAATAAGAATTACATTTATTATAATGTGCCTGGTATAGGGTACTAAGAACCCTCACCCAGAAGTCATCCACTAAAGTGGATGCTCTGATAACCAAATCAATGACTTCTCTGACTTTATTATAATTTCACTGGCATATAATTGGCTTGATTTAACCTTTCCATTATGAAATGGTACGATCCATTGTCTTGACATTTTCCCTACAGATCTGTTTGTAATAAGCATGGCTATTTATATGATCCATTTCTATAAAAGCAACACAAATTTCAGATTTGCTTCATTTGTAAAGGAAATTCATGCAGGGCAGAAATTTTCCATGATCATTACCTATAGCTCCAGTGCCTGTCACAATGAGATAGTTAATATTCATTTAGTGAATGAATGTTGCTTACAAACAAAACCCAATTACTTTTGTTACAGCTTTCAGTATTTGGTAAAGACCTCTTATGACAATGAATTATAGATGTAATATGTGGATTTATTATTAATGTAATGACTGCAGTCAGAAAGCAATTTTATTCTAAAACAAATGTTCCAATAACTACAACAAAAATACTTGTAAAGTAACACCCTTTTTAATAATTAAGAAAATAAGGAGTCCATTGCTAATTCTCATAGACTCTAGTTTAAAAATTCCTAAATGCTATCAAAATACAGCAAAGCTAAATCATTTTTTAAATGATTTTCAGTAAAAACCTATCTGTTAGTAATCAGGCCTGTTTATTGCCCTACTTCTCTACATAGTAATAAGTCACAGAGATTCCACTGAAGGCAGTTTTGAGGTAGCTGAAGCTAAAAGGAAAACAGCATTGTCCCACTGAGTTACTACTGATACTAAAGAAAAACCCCTTAGTGGTTCTGTTGACTCTGCAAGTTGGGAGAGAGAGTCTAGATAGAAAAAAGCATACCTCTCCTCATGGTTTCATTCATAACTTATTTTTCAAATGTAAAGACTCACAAGTTAATTTCTCTATTAAAATAATGTACTAAACTATAACAATGTTTTCATTCACACTGTTTTATGCTGAATATGAGAGGCATCAGTCAGCTGCCTAAATATTTGAACAGGCAGAAGGATGGTTTAGGAAAGAAATTACAACAGAAAATATCTCAGTAATATGATAAAATCCTTACCTTATCATATTGGCATACAACAACATTTTCTGTATCAAAGAGTTCCTGTCCTTCCTCATCACTTACATCATCTTCACTATTGAGGGGCTCCTACAAAAAAAGGAGTTTATTTATTTATACTTCAAGTATTATTATTAAAAAGGCTCTTTAATATTCAATGAAAAGAAACACAATAACCTTGCTGTCCTTTGAGAACCAAGAGCCAGATGCATGTAAATATCATGAATATGTATCATTAATGTTACTCTGGTCAGTAACATTAACTTAGCTAATTTTATTGAAATTCCACCAAGAAACTAAATGTATATAGTTAAGCTATGTAACTTGTTAAGTGTAAAAAGACATTTAACTTCATTTTTTAAGGATAGCACAAGAAAATAATTCTCTCCATTAACTGCCAAGATGCTTAGAAGTGGACCTAAAAAAGATGAGGGGTTAATGAGATAATTGCACAAAGTACCACCAGAAGAAGCAGTGTAAAAGGAACAATGATGAAATTGGAGGAGGAAAAAAGTGTTCTAAAATAGGCTGGCAGTCTGGCTTGTCATTATATTAAGGACTAGGACTCTGAATATAAATTAGCATGTCTATCATTATGATGGTGATGATGGAGGCTCAGAGTATAATTAACTAAGGCATTCAGATTAAAAGCATGTGTGTGTGGTATGGGGGGAATCTCAGTACCAAAGAGAATTAAAGGCCAATATCTAACTAGAGCATAAAATGACCAACTACATTAAATTTGATCTCAGTTGTGGTGGAAGATAAAAAATATAATTCAGATTTCTAATTAATGGAGAAAGATAAAATAGAAAAGCAGAAGATAATCAACACACTATTAAATCTAGGCCTACACTTACTCACACACATGCATATACATATTCTTTAAAATAGGTATCACAAATGTAAATGTAAAAAAAATTTGACGTAAAATTCACCATTTTAAACTGTACAGTTCAGTTGCACTTGGTACATTCATAATGTGTGTAATCATCACCACTATGTAATTCCAAAACAATTTCATTACCTTTACTATTAAATAGTCATTCCCCATTTTCACCTCTTCCTGGCCCCTGGCAACCACTAATTTGTTTTCTTGTCTCTAAAGATTTGCCTATTCTGGGTATTTGATATAAATGGAATCACACAATGTATTATATATGCAATGTACACATATGAACTGTGGTCTGGCTATTTAAGCATAACATTTGACGTTCATCCAAGTTGCAGCACATACCAGTACTTAGTCATGGATAAATAATATTCGCTTATTTGGATATACCACATTTATCTACCATTTCATAGACATTTGGGTTGTTTATAACCTTTGGATTTGTGAACAGTACTTTTATGAATATTCATGTACAAGCTTTTGTTTGAACATCTGTTTCCAATTTTCTTATAGATATACGTATTAGTGGAATTGCTGGTCATATAGTATTTCTATGCCTACTTTTTTAAGAACCAGCAAACCATTTTCCCAGCAGCTACACCATTTTACATTCCCACTACCAATGCTATACAGGAGTTCCAATTTCTTCACATTCTCACCAACATTTATTTTCTTTCTTGATTATAGCCATCCTAGTAAATGTGAAGTGGTATTTTCATGGTCTTGATTTGTATTTCTCTAATGACTAGTGATATCCAGTATCTTTCAATGTGCCTGTTAGTTAGCTGTGTATCTTCTTTGGAGAAAAGTCTATTTACTTAGCCCATTTTTGAATAGGGTTGTTTGCCTTCTGTTGTAAAGTTTTAAGAGTTCTCTATATATTCTGGATTTTAATCCGTTATTCGATACATGATTTGCAAAATATTTTCTCCTATTTTTCAGGTTGTCTTTTCCCTTTTTTATATTTTCCTTTATTGCACAAAAATTTCTAATGCATTGTTTGTGCTTTTGTGTAAGAAATCATTCCCAGTCCAATGTCATGAAGTTTTTGCCTTATGTTTTCTTCTAGGAATTTTGTAGTTTAAGTCCTAGATTTAGGTCTTCAACCTATTTTGAATTAATTTTGCACATGGTATGAGGTAGAGGTTCAACTTCAGTCTTTTGCATGTGGACATTCAGTTGCAACACCATTTGATGAAAAGACTATTCTTTCCCTATTAAGCAGTCTTGGCCCATATAAAAATTTTGTGGCACGATAGCATACACAGCAGTATTCCACATAAAAAAGACACAACTAAAGTATAAGGATTTGTGAAGTTTGAAAACAAAACAAAGAGTTTACACCAATCAAAGTCTAACCAAAACAAATCTGCATGGCTCTATTAGTATCACATAAAATAGACTTTATGGCAGAAAACTACTAGAGATAAAGCAGGACACTATGTAATCATAAATGGTTGAATTCATTAAAAAATACAATTTTAAGCTTATGTTCACCATTTTTAGGCTCAAAATGTAAAAAGTAAAAATAACAGAAAAACAAGGAGAGATAAATTTACCATCAGAGTAGGAGATAGGAACTTATCTCACTCAGTAATTGATGATGAGCAAGCACACAAAAAACAGCAATAAGGATATAGAATATCCAAAAAGAAACTACTGACAATGTAAATCTAATAGACAAATATAGAAGATAGTCTCATAAACTGCAGAAAACACATTCTTTTCAAATAGGTAAGAAGCATATGCAAAGACTGACCACATAAAGCAAGCCTCAACCAATTTCAAAGGATGCACACATCACACAGATCATATCTTCTACAAATTAAAACAGCTGATTCAGAACAGTAAATAATAAGATAGGAAAAACATCAAAATAAACAAAGCTAAAAGTTGATTCTTCCAAAATAGCAAAATCAACGTACCCCCAGCAAGGCTAAATGAGAAAAAAAAAAGAGCAAGAAGGTACAAATATTAGGAGTAAGAAAATAAAGGAACACACTACAAATGATTCTGGCATCAAAAAGATACTATCATTTTTATGCTCATCAATTAAAGAATTTAGATAAGTATATAGTCCTAGAAAAATGTAACTTACCCAAACTGCCTCAAAAAGAAACAGAATTTGAATCACTATGTTGTATACCTGAAACCAATATAATATTGTGTATCAGCTATACTTCAATTTTAAAAAAGAAACAGAACACTTGAACAGAGTAGAGGTTACTAGGACCAGGTATTTTTAACAGCATATTTTAAAAAATATTCATAGAAGAATTAAGCATAGTCTTAAAAAAAGAAGTCCAAAGTAGGGGGATCACTCTCCAAAATTCATTTTATAATGCTACCATAAACATGAAAACTTGGTAAGAAACGTATGACAGTATCATTCATGAACATACATGCAAAAGTCCTAAACAAAGTGAATTCAACAATTCATAAAAAGGGTAATTAAGACATAATGACCAAGAATTATGCTATCCCAAAAATACAAAATGGATTTACAAACAGAAAACCAATAAATGCAATTCACCATAAATAAGAGATTAAAGACAAGAAATGATTACCTAATAGTTACAGAAAAGTGTCTAATAATATTCAATGTTCACCTATAGTTTAAAAAACAAAACTCTTAATCTGAATAGAACTTCTTTAACAACTGTTAAAGGATATCCAGAAAAAGCCTACTATAGTAAACATTATACTTAAGAGTGAACCATAGAAAGGATTCCTTTTTAAGATTAAGAACAATATAAGGGTACCTGCCATCACCATTTCTAATCTATATTGTTCTGGTGGGCTCAGTCAATAAAGCAAGAAAAACTGTTTTTCATATTTGATCTGATTGTCTACAGAGAAAACATGAAAAAAATCAGAGGCTAAACCTCATCAGTAATTAAGGAAATGCAAATTAAAACCAAGAAATTTCTCCCCAGCAGACTCACAAAAATTAAAAAGCCTGACAATACACAGTGTTGGTGAAGACATAGAGATATCTGCACAGTTATATAATGAACAGCAGAAGTGTAATTAGTACATTTCACATTTTATTGTAAAGTGGAAGATGTGGGTGCCTTATGATCCAGAAATTCAATGTTTAGGTATAACACTTAGACAAACTCTTGCATATGTGTCCCCAGAAGACATATATCAAAGTATTTTATAACTAACAGTAAACAAGTAGAAACTACCCTAATGCCCATCATCATCTCACAAAAATGGATAATAAATTATGGTATATTCAACAGTGAAAATAATTACAAGTGTATGCAACAATTTAGATGAACCTCAGGAATCCCATCTTGAGAAAAAAAGCTTACTTGCAAAAGAATACATAATTGTTCCATTTATGATGGAACTTTTTTTTTTCTTTGAACTACATGTGGATACCAGGGTGTTTGTTTTTTATTCATGTGCATCTATTCAATATTTAATAAAAGCAGTATTTTTTAATAAAACATTACTTAGAACGTTTTGAAGAACTTTGTACTACAATCAACAAGATTACATTTTAGGCTGTAGAAGGCAATTAACAACAAAAATTGTGGTAAGACGAATATTTTCTTGAACACAACTAACTAGGCTGGAACACTGAGGACAACAAAAATATATTTATATGCTTCTGGAAATTTATGACTAAGTTTGAATAAGAAATTTTTGTTAAACTAAAGATAGACACTAAGAATAAAGCTATGAAGTGCTATAGAATGTAGACCAAAAGGAAGCTGTAAATAAATATCACTTAGCTTTTTCCTTGAGTCTCCTTTCTTCCCAAATGTTGCCCTACCCACTTATTATTGAAGCAAAAGATTAAGTATCTCTATCTGTTGTACCAACGTCTTAAACATTTTAGCCAAATCAGTGAATGCATAAGCCAAAGAATTAGAATGACTTATACTGTCTGCATCACCATTATAAATGTAACTTAATTTGGTGTACATTCATTTTTTTATTGCCAACTATATGAAACAATATTTTATGATGATAAGCACAGCCAGAACAATCTAAAACCTTAAGTTATAACAATCTAACTTTATATTTAAAATTCTGTGCTTCATAGCACCCTAAAAGCCTCTGAAAAAAATAGGATATAATTCATCAGTTTGGCACCAATAGAAAAAAATGACTAAGTGGCTTCTCATTTCAAGTCTTTTACTAGAAACTTACTTCTTCTACCTGCCCATCCTCGGCTCCATCTTTCTCTTTGTCTTCCTCTTCATCATCATCATAGTCTTCTTCTTCATCTTCATCTTCTTCAGACGACGTATCCCCAGTCCCATCAACCTGTAACACCAATGGAGCTTGTGGCTGAGAAGTCTGGGCCTGTGGCTGCTGCTGGCCAGCTGCAGTTATCTGTGCTTGTGCGGGTGTTGGTGCCCCCACTGTTGTGGGTATAACTTGAGTCTTATTTCCTGTAAATAAGATTTGCTGAGGCTGTATGATGACACCTGTCTGTGGTGAAATCCCTCCAGGAAGAGGGGCCAGTACCTAAAGTAAAAGAAAATCTACGTATTAGGAAGTAGTTAAAGGATCAAGTACCTCAGTATCATTACACAGAAATTGGCCAAAATGCTGAAGAATTCCCCAAAATGGCCTTATTTCAGACACAATTAAAACTTCCAAAGCACAAAAGAAATGTTTAACTAATGTACTGATCCACTAAATTTCCACTTTACTGTTTAAATTTCTGAAAGAAAAAAGATTTTCTGAAGATAACTGCTTCATTTATCAAGTACTTGCTATGTATATGCCAGATTCCAGTCCAAAAGTTAAAGATGTTATTGGTTTACTTGCTTGAGATATGGAGAGGTTCAGTAACTGGCAAAGTTGCAGTCACTAAGAGGCAAAATTTGAAAACCTAGGCTTTCTGGCTCTGCTCCTTACTATGCTATACTGCCTCCCTATAAAGAATAATGCACTGCAAAGATTCTAGTTTTGCCTAAGATCACAGATACAGACGTAGCAGAGGCAAGTCGTTCAATCTCTCTTGGTTTTAATTAATTACTTAACCCTTAGACAGGATCAATGGTTCTCAATCTTGGCTGCAAATTACAACCACCTGGTAGCTTAAAAATACTGATACCTTGGCCTCATTCCTAATATTTTGATATAATTGGTGTGAGATGACACTATTGATTTTATTTAAAGCTCCCCAGATGATTCTAATCACAACCACAGCTGAGAAACACCAGATCATCTGATTCCTGAAGTTCCTCCCAATTTCTGCATTCTAGAATTCTAAAACAAACCACAACTCAAAACACATTAGCAAATATTAATTAAACCTGTTGTAAGTCAGATGTTTATAATTTATTAATAAATAAAATTAGAGTGCCTAGTGGTTTTAAAGAAAGCACTAAGTGGCAATTACTTGTCATTAAGTTAAAAAATGCTAAAATAGTAGTAAAACAGTATTTGCCTTAAGATGTTTATAGATTAATGGTGCGACATACAAAACAGTAACAACTCAAAAAGATAGATGTAAGAGAAATATGATAATGGTGTTAGGAGAGCACAGGAGAAGAGTACTAAATTCAGCCTGGAAGACAAGGCATGGTCAGAGAAGCCTTCCTAGTAGGTAATACTGGAATTTCTGTGCTTTTACCCAGGCTTTTCTGTTTGGTTGGTTGGTGTGGGCTAAGTAGAGGAAGTTGCTAGAAGGCAGCATTCTAAAGAGAAGACTATCAAGCAAAACCCAGAAATAACAACAGGACAAACTTTGGAAAGCTGTAATCAAGTTGGATTGATGCTCCTCCTCTTATCTAACATCTATCATCATACTATTGTACTGACATTCTCTGATTATGTATCTTTTTTTTAAAGTACCTAAGTTCCTCAAGAAAATAACCATTTCTCTTTCATCTTTATCCTCACAGTAGAACAGTTTAACACCTGGTACACAAGTTAAGTGCAAATATTTGTTAACTTTGGTCTAAACAATAGCTAAAGCAGGCAACAACTGGAAGTATGCAAAGAAATAAGCCTGAAGAGATCAAAAAAACAGATCCCAAAAAGATCTTACAAATCATGCAGAGTTTATACTTTTTCCAATAGGCAGTGGTAAGTTATTACAAGATGTTCAAGATTTTTAGAACAAGGAATATAAATACAAAGTGGCAGTTAGGTTAGGAGGGCACAAGACTAGAAGGAAGGGAAATCAATTAAGAGGATAATACACAGCATTTTAAGTGAGAAATTATGAAAGCATGAACTAAGGAAATGATAAGAGAAAACTAGTTTCAAATATATAAAGGACTGCAAAAATATTAAAGCTACAGTCCGAAAAAAAGGAACTATTCAGAAGAATTGGTAGGACTCCATACCTTGGATAGTGGAAGGGAAAGGAGGATAGCACACTCCCTCTCCGGGAAAATAAATAATCTTGAGAATGGGTTCATGCCTGCCTTGTTCACTCCTAACCCTCCAGTTACTTGTAAAGACTCTGATACACAGTGACACAGTAAAATGCTTGCTGAAGGAATGCCCAATAACTAGCTTAGGAGGCTGGATGGAAAGTGATACCACTGACAGAAAAGCACTTTCAGGGGGATGAGTAGGGATAGCAATTTAGTCATAAGCATACTGAATATAAGTTAAACTATGATGTGTACATGAGGAATTTTGAATGACAGGGTATATAGTACTGAAAAGGTCTTAAGAATTTGTATGGATAAAACCATGGGAAAAGGGAAGGGAACCACCCAAAGAATTCACACAGAAGAAAAAGAAACCCATGGTGATCCTAATTTAAGTTCTTTTACCTGTTGTATAACAGGAGCTTGTACTCCACCAGGCTGCATTTGTGGTATAACCTGTTGTTGTAGAACCACTGACTGCTGAGGTTGAAAGATATACTGGGCACCATTGGCTGCTCTGACCACTTGAAGAAGCTGGCCTAAAGCAAAAAGTATTTATTCCAAGTTACCATTCTAGCAGTGACCATCTCAAAATAAATCTAGTTTAGAGTGAATGTCAAACCATCAAAAGTCCTAGAAATTATCAAGTAAGAAGTCTAACAATTTTAGTAAGGGCCATCATCTATCCATGGTAAACCTTAATCCTTACCTTCTCTGACTACACTCCATGTTTAAATATATTGCTTAAAATGTTTTACTTTCCTTATTATTCTTACAAAGCTGTTTGCCGACATAGTTTTAACATTATGGTAGTTCACTAAAAGCTTATATTGCTAACACGTTTGGAGTCATGAGAGAACAATAAGTACAACGATATGTTTCAGGTGCTGTTCATTTTCAACGCTTTAAAAAAATAAAATTAACAATTTATTAGTATCTTGAACCAAAGCACCACAGCACTTAGCCTCAAAATTGCTTTAAAAAAATAAAAGTTTACTGAACCAATTATCACTGGTACAATAATACTAACTATATGACTGGCTTATACACAGAAACTGAATCCCTCTAGTATGTTGTTTTAGATGTCCCAGAATTTTAATTAAAAAGTGAACAATTATCTTATTACATATCTAGCAAGATAAAGCTCTAGCCTGCTCTTCACAAATTTAGAAATAAACAGACAAAATCATATAATTGATTACAGAGAACACCGAAATCCATGTAAATAAATTCTTCAAACATTAATATGCCAAAGTCATGAATCTTTCATCAGTCTATGCAGAGATACTATGTAAAATAGAATGCAATGAATTTACTCTTAAGATATTATGGGATTTAGTTTGAAATCACAAATTATTTAAATGAGTCAAACTTATTTGGCAGATTAAATGTGTTTAGCAAAAAACTAGTAAATAATCATTTCTATGTCATCACACTTCATTAATAGGATTCTTATTCACAGATCAAAAGCTCAAATGCAACTGCCATGTTCTCTACTGCATCCTCAGCAATGATTACTGTTTAATGTGCTACAGTCCTCAAATAATCTTATTTTAATGGTAAAGGAAATATTAAGATTTTCTTTCAATGAAGACAAAACAAAGATTAGATGGTACTATTTTTTGAGTTATACAGTAGTCCACCCTTATTAATGGAGGATACATTGAGACTCCCAGTGGATGCCTGAAACCTCGGATAGTACAGAGAACCCTATATATACTATGTTTTTTCCTATACATACAAACCTATAATAAAATTTAATTTATAAATTAAGTACAATAATTAACAGTAACTAATGAATTAGAAAAATTTTAACAATGTATTATAATAAAAGGTACATGAATGTGGTCTCTCCCTCAAAATAACTTACTGTTCTGTATTTACCCTTCTTCTGATGACCTGGGATGACAAAGTGCCTATGAGATGAAATAAAGTGATGTGAGTGACACAGGCACCGCGACAGAATTGGGCTACTACCGAACTTCTGACACTGTGTCAGAAGGAGGATCATCTGCTTCTGGACTGCGGTTGAACGCAGGTAACTGAAACTACTGGAAGAGAAACCAGGAGTAAAGAGGAACTGCTGCATAAAAACAGTTCTGTTACTCCTAATTACCTGAGTTTGTTAGTATCTGTTGAACTGGAGTCACACCTGCAGGGAGAGCCAAGGTAGCAGCTGTAGCGGCAGCACTCTGGAAAAAAACCAAAACCACTTACATGCCTGGCAGTACCTCAGTTTACCTCCGATGTATTGTAATATATATACTAAAATGAAAAACTCTAACAATAAGACTAAATCTCATATTATAAAATGGTAGAGACCACCTAATTGAAATGTTCTACCTAATTATTTCAGGCAATTAAGTAGAATAATATAGTTGGGAGGTTTTCCCCCAGGGAATGTGCTCTAAGGAAATCCCACCCACACTAACAACACTGTGCAATATATGAAATACCCACTCTGTTATTTCCTATCCTACTGCTTCCTTACTCCCCAAATTCCTTGTTGTCAATTAGAGTACTTGAGGGAAGAGCGTTAGTTTCTTCATTTTAGAAATCTTAATATTTTTAATTAACAGGTCTCTACAGAAACCTTGCATCAGTAAACTGTACTTGGAGTATAGCTGGCAATTCTTCTAAGATGCCACAGGTGAAAAATCTCAGTGAAATATATATTAATAAGTTTTATTAATACAAAAATCACCTTAAACTCGAGTCACAAACTTTAATTTCTATATCTTAAAATGGAGTTAGTATCTGAAGTTATTATTTTTAAGTTACAAAAGTCGAGTAAGATTTTGTTTAGAATGTCTTTAAATCCAGGATAAATTCCTGATTTACTGCTTCTAAAGACTTCTCCCCTTTCCTCCAAAAGAATTATACTACATTTTCATTGTTTTTTTAATCCTGTGCTCAGCATATTTCCATGTATCTCACTATAAATACACAGGTATTTTTTTCCTCCCTCCCCTTTCAATCTTTTTAAGATATCAAGCCTCCATATATCCTATCTAACCTATACATTTTTAGAAACATCTCCATTTTAATAAACTCTGAGAATTATAACTGCTTTGAAAAACTAAAGCCAAAGAAGTCAACAAGACTTTCAAGTCACTTGGAGAATTGTACTCTAGTGAGTTAATGACACAATTACTATCTGGTCTAGATTCTAGGTTTAGCTTTCCAAGAAAATGTGCTTGTTGCCATTTGACAGGCCTAAGTAATTTATACACCTAAAGCCTGAAATTCCTACTATGTTCCCAGAATCCAGCTATAACCCACCCGGTTCTCTTTATGAAATGCAGTTTCTACATTTCATTTATTTTAAATTGGGTAGTTGGATATCCAACTGGGTCCAACTGGATAGCCAACTACCCGATTTAAAAAAATATTGTTTGTATGGGCAAATAAAAGGTAATCTAAGTTTATGGAACATATTAACAACCACTTACTACTGAGAAATATTTAGGAATAGTAAATGCCTATAACTTGAATCTTCTTAGATTAATATATCGCCCTCTACTGGCAAACTGACATAGCGGTTTCTATACAGCATACATGACAACCACTTAAATACTTCTGCACATTCAAGTTGTTATCAGTAAATATTTGTTTAGTGATGTACCATACACAAACCATCTTTTATTAATGTCTACAGAAAATTTATCCTCATTTTTACAAAACAGACCTAACATGAATAATGCACTAGAGAAATCATTTCATAAAGAGAAACCTATAAAACTGGTTTGATAGAAACTTGAATAAAGTTCCCTGAAATAGCCTTCTACCTATTATCACTATACCACATTCTTATGAAATTATGTCATTTTTCAATATGTTCATTTCTAAAGCATCCAGAGCTATTTAAAAACCAAAACTGCTTTTAACGGGTATCTTTGAACTGGAAATAACAACACACACACACAAAAAAAAACGTAAGAGCTTATACTGATTATGTTTCAGAATATGTAAAATACATGGAGCAAAAACTGACTGAAAACATCAGGTAAAATGCTAAAATACATATAACTGCCAATACAGTTTACTGATTGCAGCTTCTGACCTATGTGTTTAAAGAATACATGCTTTTTAGAATCAAGACAAAACAAATCAGTAAGAGATGGGCCATTAATTTTGCCACAGTCTCCTTAAAAACAATTTTAATTCAAAATTATCTCCCAAAAATACTTTAAATTCTTTGAAATTACATATGCCCACTGCACATGACTCTACCAAAGTTTGTTTTAAAAAGACTCGTTACTCCCTAGCACTCTTGATAGTACCAAATGGAATGTCAATCCCACGGTGAGACTTTTATTTTTAAGGATGGAGGTTAAAAAGAAATTTGAGACCTTACACTTGAAATGGAATTTTTTGAATAAAAATTCTTGTAGGAATCAATAGGCATGGAATTTTGTGATTTTTATGCAAAAGAACCAATTTCAGCAATTTGAACTAGAGGTACAAATAGAGATACCGGTTTTCTGTGAATTTAAAAATAAAAGTTTATACTATTATGTGGAAATTTGCAGTTCTATCAAGTTACGAACTTGTAAGGCTGGTATAAAAAAAGAAGTCATTTATCTAGTAGGTGAGCCCTGCTTCCTATCTGGCTTACTATGTCACAAATGAGCTTTGAGGTTTACTACTCATCACTCACCAAGCAGAAGTTATTTTTTCAAATACCAACTTTTCATTAAAAAAGGTATCTGAAAAAAAAATAAATAAAATAAAATAAAAAAGGTATCTGGATCTGAAAAAAATAACTTTGTCAGCACTAAGCTAAAAGATCATTTCAAAAATTGTGATTCTTACCTCTAACAAGAAGATTTGGGTGAATTTAAAAATGAAATGTCAGAAACACTACTAACAGTCTACATATTTTACTTAGAGCAAAGAAAAGCCATGTATGAGAAAGTGTTGGAACTATTCTAATCAGATTTTGTTTCAATATTTTATTTTTTTTTAAAACTTAAGGATATAGGTGAAGATTTTCTAAGTTTCTGAAAGGGTTCTTTCTACTTCAGTTATATTATACTCTATTTAATGGGAAATACTTTATGTCCTAAGTAAAATTTGAAATTCTGAATACTTCAGCAATTTACATATTACAATAAAAGTTACTTGGTTACATTACGGTTGAATCAGAGCAAACATTTAAAAATGTTTAATCTTAAAAATAGTTATCTTGAGCTATCTGGGAAATTCATTTTTGTTTTTGAAAAGCTTATAATTCTTAGCATTCCTGCCTTGGCAATTAATGAGTAGGTCTTCTGAAACAGATCTATACTTGGCAAATTATGTTTAGTAGGTCCCCTAAACCTGTTTTCCAAAAATAGCAGGGGATGAACTAGCTCTCTAAAAGCATCATTCTTTTGGCATTTTCCACAGAAAACAGCATAATTCCATGAACCTTAATATCTAAGTGACAAGCTAAACTTTAGATTTGTTGCTAAACCCAGTATCTAGGAAACCAGATAAAACAACCATTTTGCTTCAATCTTGAATAAATGTCAAGTTGTTAATATACAACATACCTAGGCATAATCAAAATTTGGGTTAGAATAAGTAGAGCCAAGCTAAGTGCTATTTTGCGCCTTACCATGTTTGATGCATTCATATGTTGTATCAGCTTAGAATCAGGAACAATAACTTGCGGTGCTGCAGCTATTAAAAAAAACACAAGTACACAATGCCAACCAGAAACCATGTGTCTACTTAATAATCCTAAGACTGGTATACAACTTTGAAAAATTTTTTCTTGGTTTCCTCATTTTCTACATTCAAATACACTCAACCACTTAGCGTCTCAGAAAGTTATAAATTTCTGTTGTAACAGCTCATATATGTCTACCTTATACTGGAAAATATCAATTAAAAAAAAAGATTTTAGTAACAATACCTAAAGACACAAGGAAACTTGGGAACACAAGGTAGTAAGACACCTAACATCCGAATACACACATTTCTGTGGCATTCTTAAACTGGAAATTTTCAAAACATGATTTAATCTTGTCCTGCTGACTCAGCATTGTTTTACTGATACAAAGATATTGTTGGAATGAATTATTAGCCCATTAAGAGTGAGCTCAAAAAATTATAAACCATTTATATTTACATCTACATAACCCTTTTCTCCTAATTTGACAGTTGCTAGAATCTTACATTATTTCCAGTAACTTTTTTAAAAGTACAAATCTGAAATAATGGAAATGTTACTTAAGTATAGAAGGAACTAAGTGTTTGATCCCGCAAATATCAGAGAATAAACAGATAATCCCATTATCCTAATATTCTCTGAGTGAAGAAAATCAAATTTTAATTTATGATGACCTAAAATCCTAGTGCCAGGTCTGGAGGCAATAGGAGGAACAGTCATCAAAATAGACAAAAAGGATAAAATTATTTGATTCAAGGTACAGAATAAAATCAAATGCTAATAAGCCAGACCTTTCTACTATACATCACTACCAATTTTTAAATTTTAAGTCTTATATATACAATACTCTCAGATGAGGTAAATGGGTAACATTAAACAGTTATCTTAAGATAAACTTTTATTTACCTTAATTCTCCTCTCCAATAACAAGATGTAAAAAACTCAAATGCCCCCCAAAGTGTTATAACTTAAAAGGTGTTTGTCATGACAGAAAATATTTACTACATGTAATGGATCAAGCTTCTTAGTCTTTTCAGGGCCCAGATTTTCCTCAGCTGTGAAATTTTCTAAGAGCTACTTGACAAAGCCTTAAGGCTTCAAAGAAACAAAATCTAAATCATGACTTGCACAATACAAAGCACTATGCACACAGTCTCTTCACACCTTTAAACCAAGTGATATAAACTATGATGTAACATATCCACTCTTCACTTTAAAGGAATCTAATTTAGTCAATTTAGAGTTACATAAATTGAAATTTCAGGTTGCCTAAGTATAGTTACAAAAATCCTCCAAATACATTTTATAAAAACTAAAGGTAAATGTCTTTGAAGGAACAAATCAACTTCACAAAGAAAACAGATAACAATTTTACCATAAGAAATAATCAAACTCTTAGTAAACAAACCTTTGTAGATTTGACTTATTTTATAAAATCTACCATTGTATAGCCTTATCAAAAAAAAGTATTAATATACTTACCTGAATATCATCTTAAGCTTTCAATCAGTGAAGTACTTATTATGATACAAACAGGGTCCATGAATATATATATATATACACACACATATATATGAACACACACACATGCACCACCCTACCCCAAACAATAGAAGAGAAAAACCCAGAGTATTTCTCTTCTCTGAAAATGACAGGCTTTTTTTCAGGTTGTAGGTAGGAACACACATAGGCTCTCACCCTGTTGTGATGCAGGAATAAGGACCTGCTGGGTCTGCGCCTGCTGAGGTACCGTGGACTGTGCTGGAGCTTGCTGATGGTGGTGGTGGTGGTGGTGCTGAGGTTGCGGAGGCTGATGCTGCTGCTGAACTTGCAGTAACAGCTGCTGATCTTCTGAATGAAATCCATCTACTGCCCTAGACTGCATGAGCTTATTCTCCCATAACTAAGGCAAAGAACATTAAAGATTTCTAAGTCAAAGGGAAGAGAACTCCAGTCATATGAACAAAACATATTTTGTTTATTAGCTTATAAAGTTCTTCCATTTTCAAAACTGATATAACCATAAAATCAACTGATCTCTAATTCTTATCCCAGTGTATGCAACAATGAAAACTAATGTTTAAGTATCAAAACTCTTTTTTGAGACCTTAGAGTTACCACATAATTTTTTTAAATTTTTACATCTTAACAAACTTTTTTAGGGTAATTCCTTAGTTACAGGCAGAGTCTCATATAAGCAATTTTTCTGTAATCAAAGATTATCCTTTTTAATATAAAATCCATTAACTATTTTTATGGAAACCTTTCCTTAACACAGTATCTAACTTTTAAGAAACATGTACAACTCATCTTTTCTTGATCTAAACAATGAGAAACATAATAGAGATGACTTCAAGTTAGAAAAGCACAACTCTCCATCTGCTTAAGGGAGAAGAAACAGCAATGCCTAATGCTAAGGTATTCTCAACCTTCCACTCTTCTTGAAATTCTCCTCCCTCTTCCACTATGACAAGGATTGACAATTCTTTGCTTTGTACCCACTGCTACTTTCTTATTTCACACTAAGGCAGCTTCTGTTACAGGAATAAAAATTAGAATTGGGCAAAAGGAAGAAGTAAAAGAAAAATTTACCATGATTTCATCCTTCACCCTGACACATTTTCTCTCTACCATGTTTAGTGTTCAATCTAGGCTGCCTCAACTTTTACAGAAATTGCCAAAAAAATTAACAAATTGTTCATTACACATACAAATGAAATTTAATTCAGTAACTTGTAAACAAGGATCTACACATAACTAGGATTTTCTCCTCTACAATCTGCCTGACTCACCTTACTCTATCAGATCCTTCTAGAAGCTCCCTCTGCCATACAGAGATTTTTATCATCTCCTATATACTTCCTGCTGTACTACTCTATACAATAAAAAACTGTCCTGGTCAAAGTATACTTGACCCTTGAATAACATGGGTTTGTACTGTTCAGGTCCACCTATACATGGATTTTTTTCCATAAATACATTGGAAAAGTTTTGGAGATTTGTGACAATTAAAAAAAACATTTTTTCTCTTGCATATATTGTAAGAATATAGTATGTAATACATATAACATATAAAATGTGTGTTGATCAACTTTTTATATTATTAGTAAGGTGTCCCGTCAATAGTAAGCCATTTTAGTAGTTAAGCTTTTGAAGAGTTGAAAGTTATATGAGGATTTTTGAGTGCATGGGTGGGTTTGAGGGTGTTGGCATCCCAAGCACTACGTTGCTCAAGGATCGATACAATGGCTATTATTTCTGGCAATCCTACTTCAGCAATCTTTGCCAGACCTCTGAAATAAAACATGGAGAAAATTCATTCCTCAGGTGATTCAGATGGGCATCTCTATCATATTAACTCAACTAATACTGAATTCTTATTGTGCATAAAGTATCTTATATGTACAGACTCATTTTTCACAAATCCCTATTAGATATTATCTCCTTTTCACAGAAGAACCCAAGGAACATAAAGTTAAATAACTTATCCAAGATCTCCAATTAAAAGCATGCAAAACTAGGATACAATCCAGGCAGTCGGACTCCGATGTCCAACCCAGTCAGGGCTGGACACTGAGAGTGAAGAGTCAGTCTTTTAAATTTTATACACTAACCACCTCGCTTACCTCATCCTAATCCCACCTCTGATCCCAGTTTCTAATCTCTATAAACTGTACAGCTGTTACCAGAGCACATCAAATCACAACTCCAGTACCTTCCCTTTTACTGGCAGGTATTGTACATGTCATCTAGAGACAAAAAGGTCTAGGTTTAAATTTCTACCACTTCCTAAACGACCCTGTCAAAGAATATTCCCTCTGAGTCTATTTTTTGGTGATCTACTGCTTCCTAGCAATATGTTAGGCTAGAAAGTTCGAAGGATTCTCCTACTTTCACACAACACCTAACCCCTGGGCAAAACATAAGACAACTGCATTTCTAGGATCCCTAGAAATGATGTTGGGGAACCGCACTTCCCCCAAGGGCAAATGCAGAGGAATAACATATTATTGTTCCACTTAAGCTCCAAGTATTTATATATTATTAGAGCACTTTTAGAATAGTAGTTCTCCACTGGCAGTGGTTTTGCCCCCCAGGGACATCTGGCAATGACTGGAGACATTTTGGTTGTCAGAACTCAGGGGTGCTACTGGCATCTAGTGGACAGAGGCCATTTATGCTGCTAACAGGACAGCCCTCTACAACAAGAATGAACAGGTCCAAAATGTCAGTAGTGCCAAGGTTAGGATACATGATCTAGAGGCAGATAAACTGAGTTTCAGATTTGTCTCTAATTAAGGAAATTCTTCTCACTTGATTTTATCAAGAGCAGGGACCATGTTTTACATCTCCCACTTGGATTTGGATTTGGATATGGGTACTTGCCATTTGGATATGGGTAGGTCTGACAAGTCTAGAAATCAGGATGACTTTATCACTACCACTTTGAAGATTTCTAGGCTGTTACTCCAACCCGCAGTCACTTACCAATACAAAACAATTTATATTCAGATATAGAACTGTTGAAAAAAAGCAAGACTATGTTTTATGTCTTCTCTGTCTCCCATAGTTTAGACATTAAAGTAGGCCTATAGTGTTGAGAGACAACCTTGAGAACTGGTTTGATTTTTTTCAATCATCTTCCTTCCTGCATTGCCCAGTTAAACTTCAAATTACACACACTCTCATCACTCATCTTAATTCATAATCTAATTATTATTGTATTCTTCACAGCCATATGGAACTTGCGATAAAAGTTGTGAAATGGTCAAACAACGGGGACGAAGGGGCTAGAGCTAATAACAAAGCCCTTTGGTAAACCAGGAAATACAAAATTATTGTTAGTTTTTATTAGCAAGAATGTCTAAATCTGTGGGGTCCAATACAATAGACACGAGCCACACATGGTGATTTGCACTGAAATTAATTATAATTAAATAAACGATTCTTTAGTTCCACTAACCACATTTCTAGTGCCTGTGGCTACCACATTAGAGAACATAGATATAGAAGAACATTTTCATCACCACAGATAGAACACATTCTGGAAATTCAAATGAAATGCTGAAGAAATTCAGTGCAGAGAATTAAACTCATTTTAATCTAATAGTTTTATTTTTAAATCCAGTTACAACCTAGAGTAGAAGAGTATGCCCCATTTAAACAACAATAAAAATATTAAACTACTTTGTTCAGTTGGATTCTGGAGTCACATTTGTTATAAACCAGTTTAAACATTTACTGAATGCCAACTATGTATGTCAGGCATTGTGGTAAAAGCTGGGAAGTCAAAGCCTAATAAGTCACAATTTTTGAATTAAAAACACACCACTGAACAAAAAAAATCAGAGTATAACCTATAAAATATATATTATTTATATATCAATTGTTATACTAATATACATTTACTTGAAAAGTCGAAGATAATAAAAATGCAGTGAAGCTATTTGGTCTCAAAGACAGCTCATTCTCTTTGGAGAAAACACCCTGATTGTACTAAGACCAATAGGAAAAATCAGTTCCCTAGACTGTGAAAATCAAGAGTAGATAACAAACAACTTGTTGACCAGTAGTTTGATATAGGATAAACTGAAGTCTTCCGGCCTTATTTTCTGTCTAAAAATGTTGTACTTCCTAGATAAGGTCACAGAACCACAGGACAACCACTGTAAGAATGTAATATAAATTGTATCTACTCCATGTAACACTAAGGAATCAAAATAAGCTTATTTTCTTCTCATTCATATTCCTGAGATACTTTATACTGTCTGAGCAGTTCATATTGCTGTTCTTCCAACTCGTATCTCAGAGTTGGCATTCTTTCACTTGTATTTTTAGATATCTACTGTTCACTTTTAGTAAACATTACATTTCTCTCAAGGTAAGTATTTCCTTATCTCACTTAAACCCATTTATTTTCCTGTCCCCAACACAAGCAGATACTTACTGAAAACTACATTAGTTGCCCACAGACGCCTAGCACCCTATTTTAATTTCATCACCATGTAAAGGTGAAATTTGCTTTATTTAAAATAATACATTGCTAAGTTGCTGCCTCCACACCTCCACTGAATAGATAGATAAATGAGACCAAAACAAATATTCCTTAGCATTCATGGTTACTTATTTGTACACAGCTTTAAAGGAGCTTGGTACCCAATTTCCAAAGCCAGCAGTTCTAAAACTTTTTGGTCTCAGGATCCTTTATCACTTACAGTTACTGTGGACCTCAAAGAACTCTAGCTAAGATTTTTTTTTTTAAACATGTACTAATTCATTAAAAAATAACAATATATCCATTATAGGTTAACATAAATATTTTTAATCCAAATAACCTTATCTTCCAAATGAAATTTAGTGAGAAATGGCTTAAAGGAAAAATGGCTGGATACTCATTATCTGCTTCTACATGCACTTTGTTGTTTTGGTTCAAGTATATGAAGAAAATCTGTCTTTCCACATCTAAGTAGTAAGGAAAACAGTACTTTAAGCGATGGTTTCTTAAAAATTAGCTGCAATGTAGAATCTGAAACCATATACAATGAACTTCACATACTCTTAGATTAAAATCCATTTAATTTATCTTTCATTTGGAAGGGATTTTGCAATGTTATGCACTGGTCATTTGGAAAATATGAGTTCAGAGAATTAATGCAGATATTCCAAATGTTAGCACATTTCATTACCGAAAATGAAACAATCCCATTTCTTAAATATCAACACTGATCTCCTCTTAAGTGAACATCTTTTTAACAATTCAGTGAATCAAAATGGGAAGCACACATAAGCAACTTCTGTAGCATAGGGAATGCTTATCTCAGGAAAAGCACTTGTACACTTGAGTTGTAACTTTAACTGGTCACTTTTTTCAAGAAACACGTTTACTAGAAATAGGACAAACTATGATTATTCACTTGATTTGGCCATCCTCATGGATTCTCCCAAAAGACTATGGGGAAACCCCAAGATTCCACAGACCATACCTTGAGAACAACTGTTCTGAACAATAAGGTAAAAAATATTCCCAGAAAAAACATGCTAAAAATATCTAAATATTTTTGCTTAAATCCTAGGAAATTCAAGAGACACAAAACCAGCTCCCAAAGTAAAATATAAATACAACATTTGGCCCACACAAAGAATCAGATTCAAGAACATGAAATTTACCAAGCACTTATTCCATCTCCACAAAATAAGAACATAAACAAAAGAAAAAGGGAAAAATGTATAGGTATGTCAAATAATTAGACAATAAATGCAGAATGTTAACTATATGTTAATAAGAGCTAATGCTATGGCCAGGCACTGTGCTAAGTACTTTATATGATTATTATACTTAATCCTCAAAACAAACCTATAGGGTAAGTATTACTAACACTCATCTCACATATATGGAAACTGAGTTTGTTTCCATATATGTCAGAAGATGGATAGTAGAGTTGGGATTTAAAACCAGCACCCATTATTTAACTATACTGCTTCCTACAATAGTATCAAATGTTTATCCTATGGCAAAATTATGGATTAGCCTCTGGCTGAAAAGACTGTTTAAAAAAAAGTATGATTATTTAAAAATGAAAAGGCAAACTCACAGTTTTTAGTTCCATCAAAACTTGTTCATCGACTCCATCATCCAAAAAGATGTCTCTCACATCATTAATTACATCTTCAATCACAGATCTGTATAATTTAGGCTTTAAAGGAAAATGAGACTGTTGAAAAAGATCATTTCTAACATATTTTTACAAATTCAAAACAAATAGTCACTTTTTCCAACTTTCTATAACTTATTTTAGAAATTGTAACTTTAAAGATATGGGCCATCCCAGTAAAAATAATTTGCCTTAGTTGAAATGAATTGTTTGATGATTTTAGCATAAGTATTTTAGCATAAGTATTTAAGACTATTTAATACAATTCACATACAGAAAATATGTAGGCACTCAAGGTTCATACAGTTTCCAGCTGTAACTGGATTTAATTCCAAAAAGCAACTAATGTAATCCAACAAAAGCTTTATGGGTTGTTAAATATGGTTCCTATTATTCTTTGCTTGGTTTTACCCTAGTTATATCTCATAACCTCATCACTAAGCTGCAGGCTTTAGAGAACCTTATGTCCTGTAATCATTGGCTTGGTAGTAATCTGCAACCTAATGAGTATTCAAATTTAAAAATAACCTAATTTCTGTTTTTGTTATCCAATCTGTACCTTTAAGGTGCACCATTAAACTGTTCATACACCCACATAACAGGTTGCAAAGTCTCAGAGGAATAACGCGCGCTCTAATCTCGTTCCTAGGATTTCTCCTTTTACTTATGCCTGGGTGATGCTATGGCACTGACTCATGAACAGCCTCCATGCTTCTTTTTAAAATTATCATTATTATTACGGTTATCGTTGGTATTATTTAGGGGAAGGTAGGGAAGCTTGCTTCTAGGTTGCCAGAAAGAGTAAGATAGAACAGATGTGAAACACTTTCAAATGTATCAAGTTATGTTTTAAAAAAACAAAAGATGAGAGAACAATTTGCCCAACCTACATCCTACTTTTAATGCTAGACAAAAGAAGTTTTTGTGTCCCTGGAGAGCTGCCCCATTATAAATCCTATCCATTATCACAGAGAGTTATGGTTGAACAGCCTTTTTCTTTCAGTGCTTTGTCATTGTGTTTTATATCTTGCTTAAGGTAAAAGTTACTGGTTGCCCAATAAAACCAAGAGTTTGACTTATAAGCAAACCTCAAATAAAAATAAATTCATTAACATCTCTATCAGCAATACTATTATCACAGGGGAACTTTCTAAGAAAATGTGTACTTGCCTAGCCAAAAATAACAAATGAGTTCCTTCCTACAACTTACTGCAACCATTAAAAATGACTTGTTTCTTTTCACTACAACCAGAATTCATATTTGGGTTCTCACCTTTGCTGTTTCGCTAACTTGCTTTTCATTTTGCCAAATCTACCTCTGTCAACTTTAAATTATTCATGTGTACAATGTATATCCCTAAAGTCTCTCCTTATTTTAACATTTAGATTCTATGTGTAAATAAAATGTATCAGACAATGGGCATCACCTTATTTATGGTAATTTAACTACTTAATTGAAAAAATACATTTAAAAGCATTTATAAAGTTTTCTTTTAAAAAAACAACTCTTCAAGGCATTATCAAGAGGCAGTGTTACTTTAAATTGGTACTATAAATCTCAAACTGGCAATGTAAATTATTTTTTTCAGCAAACTCAACTGTTTTGGTGTTTCTTTAGTGAGTCACCCCTAAAAACCCTGTTTGTAGACCCAGACATTCCTAAGTACAAATGTGCTTTCTTTTAGCACTGTTAAACAAATCAACTTGAAGATTGTGCTTACGTGCCTTAATTAACCCACAACTTGATCACTTGGATTCATAAGCGCTATAGCTGAAGGAAGGGAAATGTGTATTCTTCATGAAGTATACACATCAAGAACAATTCAGTCAGCAGAATTGTTCATAAGTTGAAAAGCTTTCAAAATACTGAGGGCTTTAAAAGCAGGTGGGTACATATGCACTATTTGAAATAAGCAGTTTCCAAATTATTTAAAATGCCAAATTTTATGTGAGCCAGTTTTTGCCTTTTACAAAATACAAAGTGATTTAGGAGGTTTGCCCTGAATTTCAAAAAACAGGCATTACAAATTTAAAAACTGGTAAATTAAGGGCGGGTAGTGGCATTATCTACTAATGAGTAATAAAAACATTCCTTTCAAAAGTGTTTTACCTCTTAGTACACTATCCGAAAATAAATTGGATTAATTTCTGTATTGGACATCATATTAATATCCAACGCAATAGAAAACACACCTACTTATTAAAATTTTAATTTTTTAAAATCCAGTTTGCATTAAGACACCTCACTCTCGATTATTCAGTTTCCCTACACAAAATGTACTGTGGACATAAGGTCCTACGTTGAAGCTTTAGGCACTTACCTATTTCTTCTAAAAGCTTCCTGTCTCCAATATTTACTATAGGAAAACATGAAATATTAGGAGCTATAGTCCTAACGTATTTCCCTAACACTTGATAAACATACCAAAGTCAAGTCCTCTTCAGCAACCAGTTAATGTAGAATGAAATTTTTTTAAATTTCCGATAATGCACACATTTCCTAGTACAAGAATTAGACATCTGAGCTAAAATTTTCTTTAAAAACAAAAATAAAAATAAAAAAAGGAAGGCACTGCAATTGTTTCCCCCCTAACAAAGACAGCAAATCTCAGCTGCTCCATCAAAACAAAAACTTTGGGCCCTGAAACCAGCCCCGTTGGATGCGAAATTGTAGTGCAAGGAAAGGACCTGGAAATAAATTGCGCTCAGCACGCGCCCGCTTCTCGCCTCGGGAGCACGCACCTCCCAGCCCCGCTCAGCAGCTCTCACTATTTAAAGCCGGATCTGGTGTTTAAATGGAGAGGCGGTGACGTAGGCCTGAAAAGCACCTTCCCATCCTGGCAGAGTCTATATTAGAGAGCGGCAATGGCTCTATATAAACAGGGCAGCCAAAGGGAGGAGGACCACAAGGCTCAGGGACTCAAAAGCAGGGTAAGCGGCCGCAGCCATGATGGATCGACCCGAGTCGCCAACGGTACGGAGTCGGGCGGCCGCGGGCTTGTCTGCGGCATTTGGGACCGGGCAAAAACGTGTTTTATTGTCTTAATAAAAATAAGAGTGGGGTGGACTAGTGATCACATTGCGTTGGTGACTGAAAAGGTTATTTATGTGACTGCTTTTTGCAAACCTACGTGATCGCAAGTAACCAAAAGGGGACAAACGGGGAGAAGTAGGCAAATTTCAAGGCGAAAGCGGGGCACTTTCACCGCTGTAGGATTTTTTTGTTTGCTTTGGTGCTTTTGCTAGTCGGGAGATACGATGGAGGTTTTGCTTCCCCTTCGCCATTTTACCGATTCGGAAGGAACCGAGAAGTGCTTTTCAACCTTCGTCTTTTTTTTAAACATAAAATGGCCTCAGTGAAGGCGCCCTAAGCACAACCGCCAGAAACACCCAAAGTAGCCCCCAAAGTAGCCATTAGCCTTACACTGCATTAAAGTGGATCACGGTGGGTCTTGGGGATTCGCCCAACTCCCCAGGCGCGGTTTTTGTTTTGAGGCTGCTCGGGGAGCCCTTCTCGAGCCAGCCCGCGGGGCCCACTCCACGGGGAAGCGGCGACTCCCGCCTGCCCTCCCTCCCGGCGGCCGGGGACTGGGGCCGGAGCCGCGCGCTCACCCCAGCCCAACAGCCTCCGCGGCCCGGACCGCCCCGCGGCGGCCTCAGGCCCCGCCGGCGCCCCCGCCCTCGCCGCCGCCAGCCCTTGGCGCACCCCCCCCCTCCCCCGCGCCCGCCACCCGGCGCCACGGCCCGCTCCGCCCGAGGCGGGAAGCGGCGGCGGCGGCGGCAGCGGCGGCCGCGCGGGCGGTTGAGGAGAGTCGAGGCCGGGAGTCGCCGCCGTCCCCGCCCCCGCCCGGTCCGGCCGTTGCTGCCGCCTCAACGAAGCCCCCGCCGGCCACCGAACCACGTCCTTACCACGGTGTTTGTATTTGCCGAGTTCGCCATTTCCACACACAACACAAACAAGAAGGGGGCAACCCCGAGAAAACAAGATCAAAACAAGAAAAAAAAACCAAAACACCGGAGGGTGACCCAAGCCACCGCAGGACTGGGTGAAAAATTTTAAACAAAATTGGATCCTGAGGAGTAGAGGGGGATCGGTGAGAGGAGGGGGGGGGGCAGTCCGCCCGGAGCTAAAAACCTCGAGAACAGCCCTTAAAAAAAAAAGCCACGACCCTTAAGGGGTCCGGGGGGCGTTGCCCGCTCCCCACCCCGCGCCAAGGAGGGAAACCACCACCGGTCGCCGCTCCCTGCGCCGCCGCTGCCGCCACCGGCTGCAGCTCCAGCCGTCCGGTTCGCCTGCTTCTCCCCTTTATATAGCGAGCCAACGAGCTGCGCGAGCCTCCGCCACCGCCGCCGCCGTCGAGAGACAGGGCGGAGGAGGAGGGAGGGGCGGAAAGGGCGGGGGCAGGGGTGGGCGGAGCTGAGCACGAGACACCGCGAGAGCCGCGTGCGCAGGCGTGCCGGGGCGGAGGCCGCGCGGGTCGCGTCATCACAATACGTGGAGGGTGTACTGGGCGGGCTAAGCCCAGGGACTATAGTGAAGTCTGACGGCCACCTCCCCAAGCCCCGAACCATCACGTGGTTAGCGCCCAGGCGAGTCTCCCGCTGCCTTGGCATTAAGGGGCTTGTGAAGCATTGCTGGAGAAGGCGTCAGTTCTGGCGACATTCGTGTCCAAAGCTAGCCGGGACCGCCTCCTGTCAGGGTTTCCCGAGCAGTGCCGCACTATAGGGGCTTAGAAGTGTGGAAGAAGCAGTGGCGGCTGCCTCGCTAGAAATGGCGGCGGCGGAGGGCCGGTCACGTGGCCCGTATTCGGGTCGCCGGGCGCTCGCCCTTGACTGGGGGCAGAGTTTCAAACGCGGAGTCATCTCAGAACTTGAGCTAAGTTCTGGATTCCCAGAAGCGAAGCTCTCGTCCATCTCTATGAGAATAGGCTTTAGGCCTGCAAAACTGCTTGTATGTAAAGGGGAGGAAAGCTGACGTGACCCCACTGTTAACACATTCCAGAATTAGGAGCCCATGAAACCCGTTGACTTTGTTTTTCACTGCCAATGCACTACAGTCTCTGTGTTTTTAAGTTCCCCAAAGGTTTGTCTCCCTACCATCCCACGTAATTTATATAACTTTTCACGGTGGTGGCGATACCGAAAGAAAAAGGAAAATACCACCGGTTTGTGACCGCACGATAATTTTCTTTTTTTTTCCGGTATTGCCAAAATTCTGCGGCTCCACGAGGCCTGTATGTAGTGACTGACACTTGAAATATTTACCTTTGACCCACTAACTCACGTGCCTCTTGCTACGAAGGAAGCGGGCAGAAAACGTCCCTGTCTTGGAATGCAATTCAATAGGCACTTGACCTGCTCTGCGCAAGCAAATCATATCTATATAACAGTTCACGCAGAATAGAGAATGCTCTGTTTAGAAGGCAGAACTCACAGTAAGTACCTAATTCTCTTGTCCGTCCCTAGGAATTTCGAGAGACATGGAATATAGTCTGAACAAGTGAGGGAGTTTATCTTCAAAAGTCAAAGCAAAATGAAATGTCACAAGTTCTATGCCGCTGAAACCAGATTTGAAGGATATCAAAGGCATCCAACTAGAGAGAGGAAAAAATGCAACCTGTGTCTGGTGGAGGAGATTAGAGAAAGCGGAGGGCGATATACTCAGAAAATGAGAAGTTGTGAATAGGTTTGTGAATGGGTAGGGAGTGTATCTGTTAACCTTGAGATTTATTTTAATACTATCTGATCCTACATTCTCTTGACAGTCAATTGCCTCAGTTCCTGACAGTTCCCTAGGGATTCGGGGGCACTTAAAGAAAAATATAATTCACAGGAAATCATAGTGACCTTGATATATAAAATTGTGATTCCACCATCTGTAATTCATTTAGTACTCAGATGACCATTACATTAGTTAGAAATGTAAACTACCAATACCTTCCTAGTAAATTTCACTGCTTATTTTAAAAGGATTCTTGTTATCTCCTTACATACAGATGACCTTATATATAACTATTTGCACATGGAATCCATCGCCTTAAACCGTTCATTTTCTTCCCTACCAGTTGATATTAACTAGATGACTAAGTACTTTGTCATCAATTAGGTTTAAGACCATTGTAGACAGGACATGGGCATCTATGAAATTTACTCTTCACAGAATTACTACTAAATTATCAGTAAAGGAATTGATGACAGGTATGCTCTGACTGAGTCTGACCTATGAAATAACAGAATATAGTTATTATGTTAAAAAGGCCAATACATAAAAAGCCAAAAACCCAGTCCTGGCCTCCTTTAGACCTTCTGACTCCCTGAAGGTCCTGTCTGAGCTGGCCTCTCTCTTCACACACTCTAAATTACAACAACGCTTAAGAACTTGATTAGTATTACCCAGATCTCTTCCCTTCTCCCCCTGGTATGTCTGGCATCTAAGTAACCATTGTGGATTCCATCCCAATTTATTGTTTTCCAATCCTCATTTAGCTGTAATAAGACTTGAATCATAAAATATGTGTGCCAGCCAGGAGTTTCAGAAAGACATTTTCTGATCTTACACCAAAACAGTGGGTCTGAATAATTTGGAGGCTACAAGCTCTTTAATTGGCAAAAATGAGAATTTGTGAACAGAGAACTCCCATGTAAGACTGGATTTCACCTCATATTTAACTTGTTTATACTGAATTTTTTCTTGTTGCCCAAAAAATTAAAATGACTCTTCTAATTTTAGCAGCTCCTTGTACCACATATGAAAGCATTTATACTAGATTTTCAATTTGTGAAGTCATACTTCGGAACAGTCATATACTTACATACATAATAATGCTCTCTTCATCTTTAATAATAATATTCCACCTAAACACCTAAAGTGGATAACTGCCAAACAAAAAACACAGGAAAGATTCAATGCATAAATTTTAATACACTATAAACAAAATGACACTAAATTTCATATGTACAAACATTTAGATGTTTTACTGTCCAAATGACTATTCTAGCAATAATGCCAAGAAAAGAGAATCTAAGAAGACTGCTCATGAAAATTGGCTTAAACTTAAAATGTCATTCTGTAACTTCCTTTCAATCGCTTTATTCTTAAATAATAATATAGGTAGAGCTAATTACCTCACATATTTAGGCATCATGCAGCCCTTATATGCTTAGTAGTATTGGGTACTTTAGGAGGATACAAAAGTAAAAAGGAAAGATCTGCTATCTCAAGCTTACCAGTCCTATGAAAGTCCCTATTGTAAAGTGTACTTCATAATTACAACATTCACTCAAGATATTAAAAGTGCTGATGTATTTCAGGCCTACCAAAAAAAATTATCCTATATTGAGATTTCACCTATTTTTTAGGCATCTACAAGAAAACTGTTGATTTCACGTTCAGTAAGTTTTGATGCAATGTATGAGAAATTGTTCACCATACAAATTACTCATATACATGTAAGGAAGAAAATTTTTTATATCTTTTTTTGTGTGTTCTTCTTCCTAACATTTAAAAATTGCTACTCCATGTCTTAAAACAGCAACTAATTTGCAATTATTTTCTGTATACTGAAATACAAGCCAGTTTGTGATAGCTTAGCAAAAATAAATTATCTTAGTATATACAGAGTGTAGAGTTTTTGTGGAATTGAGCTTCACTTTGCAATTACTTTATTGTGAGACCTGCCGTAACTAAACCTCTCTGTGTTGAGGATAAAATAATAACCACCACTTAATGATGGTTGGGAAGATCAAAAGTACTAGAAAGTGCTTTGGTTAGTATTTGGTGGATGTTTTTATTATTAATTGTAAGTGCCTAACGCTACATCAACAACTTCAAAGCAGAGGAAAGGTCTTTTGGCTCACTTTGTAGAACACTACCATTAGGTTTTAATGATGCCAATGGTCGATGATAAATTTTATCACAAGAAGTTTTGCCAAATTTTTGACACAAGTGGTAAATACATAGCATAATTTTTGTATGTAAATATAATAATGTACTATCATGAAATAGGTCTCCTTAAGCTAAATGCTGATTTTTCCTTGGAATTCATCAATTTGCTTAGTTATACACATGTACAGTTATATCTAGCAAAATTACATAAAAATTTATGCATTGACTCAGCAGTGCCAATTCTAGAACTCTATCCTAAAGATATAGTAGCAAAAATATGAAAAGATGTATGCACAAGACTATTCACTGTGCGACTACATGTAACATCAAAAAAAGGGAAACATGCCTACATGCCCATATAAGGAGAGTCATTGAATAAACTGAGATACTTGCACACAAGGGAATACTCACAGCTTTAACAAGGAACAAGAAATATGTATACCACTATGGAATGATCTTTAGGCTATAATGTTAAGTGAAAAAAGCAAAGTGGAGAAAAGTTTTCTTTGTATACTACCATTTAAGAAAGAAGAATATAAAAATGTGTATATGTACACTTGCTCACATTAAAAAGGAGGAGAAAGATAAACAATGTTTTAAAAAATAAAAGGTTATCTATAAGGACAAGGAGAAAATAGCATGACAAGGACAGGAATAGAAGCTAGACTTACTTAAATATATTTTTTAGATTTGACTCTGGAAATGAATGTTTCACATAATTATAAAACAAAATTAACTTTTGAAAAGAAATCCCAAATTGAAAATAAAATGAAGCAAATCAAATCTAACCGTATATTCTATAACACACACAGAGGAGCTTTTTCAAGTGACTGAAGCAGTAATTTGACCATCTATCTATAGAGGGATATTCTCTACAGACAAAAGATAAAGAAGCAAAAAAGAAAAATTTTTTCACTGTTGTCAGTATTTGTATTCATGATTTTAATGTTTGTAAATGTATTCTGGTTTTTTGAAATGTGAAATGTGGGATAAAGAAAATAAGTTATTATGTGATGTTCTAATTTAAATCATCTCAAATCATTCCTGAGAACCAGGATTCCCAACATGGGAGGAAGGAAATAGAGATGGAAGATAGAAGAGGATAAATAAAAATTCTGTAGTCCTGAATTTGAATTAGAAGTATCATGATGCATTTTGTTTTAAAATTTTTCCCTCTGCCTCTGAAAATGCCTAGAAACAATAACCAATCCAGTAGCAATGAGTATACCTTGTATCTGGATTATAGTATTTCAAGACCAGTGCTCTTTAGAGAAATGTCTTATTCTGATTCCATATCATGAGCAGAAAATGTCTTTTTGCCTAAAACAACAAAAATCCAAACTTTATATATTTTAGCTTATAAAAGATACATAGCTCTGAAAAAGCCTAAGCACAGTGACAAACCCAGTATCTGTGAGTACTTCTAGTTCCCCAATAATGATCTTAAAATACCATTTTTCACTAATAGGGATCAGAGCTCTTTGGAGATACTGCTGACTCCAGGACTGAGTCAAAAAAGTTTTAGTTTAAACTAAATGAAATTACGAATTATTGCCCAACTTAATACAAAGGGAGTGTAGAATAGCTTTTCATATTGATAACAAAGAAGGTGTATTAATTTCCAAGGGCTTTATGGTAACAGTACCACCAACTGGGTGACTTAAAACAACAGGAATTTATTATCTCACAGTTCTGGAAGCTAGTAGTCTGAAACCACAGTGTCAGCAGGCTTTTGATCTGTCTGACACTCTGAGGAAAATCCTTCCTTCCATCTTCTCAGCTTCTGGTAGTGTCCTTGTAAGAAACACAAAAGGTGAAAAGAAGAGGAAGAGGATATGTAACCACAGTGGTGGAAATTGGAACAATGCAGCCACTAGAAATGCCAGCAGCTACCAGAAGTTGGAAGAGGCAAAAAACAGATTATCCCTGAGAGCCTAGAGGGGTGCAGCCCTGCCAACACCTTGATTTTGGACTTCTGACCTCCACAACTGTAAGAGAATAAATTTTTGTTGATTTTAAGCCACCAGATTTGTGGTTATTTATTACAACACCCTCAGGAAACTTAATACGGTGAATGAGAGGAAGTTTACCTTCAAAGAGGTACTACAACTAATAAGTAAGGAAGAAATGATAGAATATCACCATCTTGCAACCTCTAATGAATTAGGAAATGGAGGCATTAAGCACTGACAGCTGCCAAAATAACAAAAAGGGAAACAACCAGATATTATGTGCTTTCTGATGAAGGACATGCTACCACTTACCAGGCAGTCTTACCTCCACCACTACCACCCAAAAATATAACCCCAGAAAATGATCATGCTCCTAGATCCAACTAAAAATTTACAAAAATACAGAAGATGCAGGGATGTGTTATGCTACACATCAGGAATTCAATCAGCCAAATGCAGACCTTGGGAATCTATAGGACAAATGATCTAATTTCTTCAATGATAAATTAAGGGAGAAAGAGAGAGGAACCAATAGATTAAAAGATACTTAAGAGACAAATCAGTCACAGTATGTGGAATTTATCTAGATCCTAATTCAAAGAAACTATGAAAGAATGATGACAATTATGAGATTTGAACACTACTGGATATTTGATGGAATTAAAGTTACTCAATTAAATTTTCCATTAAAAAATATTTTTTAAAAGCCAATGTAAAATGAAGTCTTACTTTACAGTCTGTAATGCTTCTTTGTCCTCACAGCTTGTCTTCCAGTTGAAAGATGCTTGGTATTCCCAAGATATTTATGTTATAAATGTAAATAATATTAAACACTGTGTTTAATTACATGGTATAACTCCAGGGAGAGAAAATCCCAGGGCAAAATACCTCTAAAACCGAAGTCAGTCAAAGGGAGAAATAAAGTTTAAGACCCATTTACTGCTTACAAACTGCAGTCTAGGGCCGTCTCTTTTTTGCTGGGCAGAAGCAAGACCTCCCGCTAACCTCTCAGGTTCAGATAAGGCCTCGGTTGCCCAGGTAAATACCCATTGATATGGAGATTAACTTTCTCCATCCCTGAGGAATGGATGTTGATATGCAGATGTACTAAAGCCAGGCGAGATATTCTGGAAATATCACAATTTTACCCACACGTCGGTTTCTTCTTTCTCTGATTCTTGGATCTCAGCTACATATGCCTTACCTTGATTCACCAGTTGAACAGCTGTGATTTGGGACAGTTAAAAATGTAGAAAATTAAGGTGCTTGCTCAGATGTTTTGATAAAAATATTCCCTTAGTGGACAAGTTATCTTTATCTGCTAACTTTATCTTCTTACTCATATACTTTCAACTTGATTGAGGCTTCTGATATGACAGATAATTCTGCACAGACAAATTTATAATAAAATACATCACAGCAGGTTAATTAAATCTGTGATAATCTACAAATTATGTCTTAGAGAATTATACTGAAACTGCAACTCTATGGGCTAATTTCAGTTCTCCAGAACCTACCTTCCTCTAGTGGTAGAGGTAGTGACATTATAAAAGGGGAGGTGGCAGAGAGATTATAGATTCTAGACCAGGATGGAAGGAAACTGCATAAATACTGAGGACTGGTCTTTCTTTTAACAAGGGTTTCTGTTAGAATATCGGTATAGTTCAAATACCTTCTTGAGAACAAGGCTCTGGATTACTGTGGTAGAATCATTCCTCAAATTAATGTGATAGCCAGTAGGCAAAAAGAATGAATGTTCTAACAGGAAAAATAGAGATTTAAAAAAAAAAGATGAGGAATTTGCCATTTCTTGTTCTCCTGCCAAGTTGAGAAGTAATTATAATAATGGATTTACTATCACATGGCACCTCCCCTAAAACTTGTTAACAGTCCAATGAACTGAGTAGTATTATCCCTTTATTATGCATAGGAAACAAACTCCCGATAAGCAGTGACTTGCCCAAGGGCATAATGCTATTTACTTGTGAAATTTTAGAGAGACAAGTTCAAGGCTCTTTCCACCTACCTTAAAAACAAGAAGCTATTAATCCAGGAGAACGTGAAGGCTTTGAATCAAATGATGTTGCTTCTTACATTTGTCAAATATATTAATTATATAATGTGTTAAAGTTCATTTGGGAAAAGAAACAGACTATAGCTCATGCAAAATTGAGACTTGAAACTGAGACTTTGCTCTGATTAAATAAAATTGCCGTCATGAAAGTACCATCAAAAAACATTTATTAAATCATCTAAGTAACTGATTTCTCTTGTTTCTACATCAGTTGAAAATCATCTATTTCCTATTCCAAATAGCTCTTACTCATTTATTGAATTTGGCAAGATAACCTGTATTCAAAACATTTCTGTCCAGATTTACAATTGTATTTTAAATGTTTCATAAAACAAGAAAATGAAAGATGACCATTTTTAGTGGTAGGACACTGGAAAGGGGAATTCTTTCTATTTTACCTACTGGGTCAGTGATATAACTCCCATTATGTAGACAGAAAAGTAAATTGGGCCCATACGATGTCATTGCACAACAAATTAGAAGAGGCAGTATGTATTGACAAGGTACAGTGGTATAGCAAGTACACAGAGCATGAGCTTTGGAGTCGAATGGACCAAGAAATCTTGTCCTTGCTTGGACCATGGGGGAATTATATCATCTATAAAAGCAGTTAATAATATTACCTACTTTAGAAAGTTGTGTGAGAATCGAGAGCTAATCTATACAAAGCCCCTTAGCACAGTGCTTGGCACAGAGCAGGTACTGAAAATGTTACATAGCAATAACAATAACAGCAATAGTAACGATGGTACAGAAAATTAAATGGGTTCTATTTTGTCTTTGTCTAGATCCTGGTGAGCAGTAGGGTAGAGCAAACATTAGGAATCAGAACACATTTCTGAATTGAGTTCACCGATTAACACATCTATCTTTTGGGTGTGTAAGTTTTTTCCATCTATAAAATTAGAATCAAAGAAGAAAGTAATTCCATATTTGAGACAAAACACATACTACATGCTAGATTACTACATTTTTTCACCAGTTTCCTTGAGGTTAAGTCATTTAAATAACTGATTTCTCTGTTTCTATATGAGTTGAAAAACCATCAGTTTCCTGAAATGACTCAAGATGGTTTAAAACTAGAGGCTTTATATAAATCTCTAGTCAAGAGATGTAAATGCTAATTTGTTAAGTGTAGAATCTATTACCATTCTCCAATAAATCTTAAATCAAAATGATAGGTTCTCAGTCTTCAGACATATATCATAGTACAATCGGTACTATTATTTGGCCACAGGATGGCAAAATACAGAGCCCAGATAGAACACAGGACCAGGAAAACACAGTCCCTAGGCTGGTGTTTCAAGTCTTCATATATTTTGCAGCCTCCTTAGTGATATATATCACTAGGATGGCTTTATTTTCAAAGGATAGAATTCATCATGTTTGCTCCTTAATTCCTTCCAATTTCAGCAAATGGCACAAGTTCAAATCCCTTCTTTCCCTCACCTCTTTTCCCTTACTTTCCTTCCTCCCCTCCTGCCTTCCTTTTCTTCTCTTATTGTCTCCCTTTCTTCCTTTTGCTTCTATTTTTCCTATTTAGTACAATAGTTTCAAAATACTACTCATAGCCTCTTTTCAATAACCTTATTGTATTTTCATCCTTCCAATATTGGCTTGAAAAATCTAATCAGTCTCTGTGATTTTTAAAAATTGGGATTGGATAATGACTATCAAATATAAACCATTTAAAAAATATCTGTGTGTTTTTAGTCTCATTAGCTTTCTTAATTTCATCCTTAACCAATTGTGACATTTTAAAGTTATTTTACTCAGCGAAAAAACAAAACAAGAATCAAGTTACCAAAAGTCAACAAATTAAAATTATACAAAATAAAAGATGAAACCCATGTCTTCCTGTTTCTGCAATCACCCCTGTGTTTTTCCTGTGCTCATAAGACATCTCTAGATACACATATGCAGGTAAATATTAGTACACTTTGTTTTTGTTTTTTATAAAAATGGAATCATGCCTTAAATTTTACATGCAACTTTTTTTCACAGACCCAGTATATCACGGACATCTTTCTAGATAGTAAATTTCAAATGGTCTCTGTTGATTTTAATGGCTGCATGAAATTTCATAGTATGAAAATTTTTTGTAGCATATAATAATTTATTCCTCAGTAGGCCATTTTCTTTTTTTCCTAATTTTAGTTAGGAATAATTAGGCTGTTTTCTTTTTTATTATTTTAAACATTGCCACAACTATGTCTTTGTGCATGTGCCTTTATATACTTTATATGTACATCAAGGATGGATTCTTAGAAATTAAGTGGGTTGGTTTTAGGATATCCACATTAAATACTAATCCACAGTCACAAGCTACCCACCCAACAAGTTGCCCCACTATCTCTTTGACATTATAAAGGTCTCATCTAACTGTCCTATAGAGTTGAGACCAACCACTTTTCTCATTCCTCCAGAGAAAGGAATACTTGGTCTTTTTAAATTTGTATCTGTACCTTTGTTTTTCACATCACACACTTAAAATGTGTTTCTCCTCCCACTCACTTATTTCCTTCCTGGAGAAATTCCAGCTCCTGAAAACTTTAATTCCTCCCATTATTTCCCCTAACATTGTTTCTCTATATTTCTTTTTTTTTTTAATTATTTGAAAAGTGACATTTGATATAATTACTTGTGTATTTTGTTTAAACATACATTTAGAGGGAAAATTAAACATTTTCACAATGTTCTTTATTCTTGCACATCATTTTCTTTCATACGAAGAAAAAGACTAAACCTGTCCCTAGTTCCCAAGGCCTGGAAATATTCTCTTTTCTACATTTTGTACATACTCCTACTTAAAAGAGTGTATTACAATTATTTTTTGCATGTCTTATTACCAGTAGACTTTTCTTCCATTCATTCCACAAATATTTTAAATATTTAAGCCTATTCTAGGCCATGAGGATACAGCACAAACAAAACAGACCAAATTCCCTTTATTCGTGAAGCTTATGAAGCTGATGAAAAGGACAATAGACAAGTAAAATATTATGTAATAGGCAACTGTAGAAATCCAGGTGAGAAGAATGTTACAAAGAAAGAATCATCACATGCTTTGAAAGGAGATCCAGTCAAGTTTGCTTTGGATAGAACACGGGCTTTTTAGAAAAATGAACAATTGATGATGCCTCATAGGTTTCTCTTAAGTGACTGGGAGTGTGTTGGTGCCTTTTTTGATAGCAGCCATTTTAATTATTGTGAGGTGGTATCTCATAGGTTTGATTTGCACTTCCCTAATGATTAGTGATGTTGAGCATCTTTATGTGTGTTTATTGGTCATTTGCATATCTTCTTTTTGGAGAACGGTCTATTCAAGTCCTTTGCCCATTTCTGAGTCAAACTGTTATTTTCATTGTTATTGAGTTTTAGGAGTTCAAGGTTCTGGATATTCATTCTTTATCAGACATATGATTTGCAAACCCATTCTACATGTTGCCTTCTTAATTTTATTGATATTGGTTTTTGATGCATAAATGTTTTAATTTTTCATGAAGTTCAATTTGCTTTTCTTTTGTTGCCTATGCATTTGGTATCATATCGGTGAAATGACTGCCAAATCAGATGTCAAAAAGCTTTTGCCCTGTGTTTTCTTGTAAGAGTTTTAGACTTTTAGGTCTTACATTTTGGTCTTCGATCCATTTTGAGTTAACTTTTATATATGGTGTTAGGTTAGATTCTAAATTCATTCTTTTGCATATGGATCCAGTTTTCTCAGCACTATGTATTTTCCTCCATTGAGTGGTCTTAGCGCATTGTCAAAAATAATTTGACCTCTTAAGTGAGGTTTTATTTCTGGGCTCTCTATTCTACTCCCTTAGTCTGTATATATGTCTGTCTTTATGCCAGTACCATACTTTTTATTACTGTAGATTTTATCATAAGTTTTGAAATCAAGAAGTGTGAGTCTTCCATCTTTTTTTTTTTCCCCAAGATTGTTTTGGCTATTTGTGGTCCCTTGAGATTCCATATGAATTTTAGGTTAGGTTTTTCTATTTCTGCAAAAGTCATTGAGGTGTTGATAGAGATTGACTTGAATCTATAGATGTCTTTTTGACATTTTAACCTTATTAAGTCTTCTACTCCATGAATGTATGAATTCATCTTACTTGGAGTTCATGGAGCTTCTTGGATGTTTATATTCATGTCTTTCATCATATATGGGAAGTTTTTGGTCATTATTTTTTTCAAATATTCTGCCCCCTTTCTCTCTTTTCCTTCTAGGACTCCCATAATGCTTTAGGACACCACTGAGGTGGGTCTACTTGATGGTGTCCTAAAGGTCCTTTAAATGTTTTTCATCAGTCTTTTCTTCAGCCTTTTTTCTTTCTGTTCCTTATCCTTGATCATTTTCTTCAATCTTTTAAATAACTTTTCTTCAGTATTTTTTTCTCTCTGTTCCTCGTTCTCAGTAATTTCAATGCCCCTATCTTCAAATTCACTAATTTCTTCCTCTGCCTGCTCAAATCTGTCTTTGAATCCCTCTAGTGAATTTTTCAGTTATTATACTTTTCAGCTCCAGAAATTCTTTTTAGGTTTTCTGGCTCTTTATTGATACTTCCATTTTGTTCATACAACCTTTTCTTGACTTTCTGTATATATTCCTTTAGTTCTTTGAGCACTGTTAAGACAGTTGTTTTAACATCTTTGTCTAATAAATCGGCCATCAGGTCTTTTTCTGGGACAGTTTCTGTTGGTTAGTTTATTTTCCTTTAAATGGGCCATACCCTTCTGTTGCTTTGCATGCCTTGTGATTTTTTGTTATTGAATACTGGACTTTTACAAATCTGAAAATGTGGTAACTCTGGAAATCATTTTTTCCTCCTTTCCCAGGATTTAGTGGGGATTGTTTTTGTTTTTTATTTTGTTGTTTTATTTTTATTGTTGTAGGCTGTCTCTGGACCAAGGATTAGCCTAAGGTATAAACTTAAGGTTCTCTCAGGTCTTTTTTGAGGTTTTCCCAGGCATGTGTGGTGACTTTGTAACTTCCTCCATATATGCAATTGCTTTTGAATGCCCATCTTATGTCTGGCTCTCAAAAGGGGAAGAAGAGAAAAATGAAAGCATAACAGAAAGACACCAGTCCTTTAAATCCTCTGGAGTCACTTCATCAGGAGGGGGAGAGGTTTACAACAATGGGGGTAGGTATGTAACAATGACTGCCTGCTTCTCTGTCTGTACTACTATGCTCAGAAGCAACAATTAGTGATTGGAGCACAGATCCCTGATATTTGGAGGACAGTCCTTTGTTTCTACCCTGGTTCCCACAAGCTATATGCTAGGTGTTTCTGGAACTTGCTCAGGGCTGCCTGACACAGGGGTGGGAGGTAGGGGATGGGTAGCCGCTACTGTGCTAAGAGCTGATGTTGGCTGAAACTAACAGCTATTTATCATCCAAACCTTTGCCTAAAAGTTGAAAGCCTTCAATAGCCTTAGTTACATCAGACAGATTCTGCCAATGCAACTGATGTCTAGATGGGGAGACACACCCCAGGTGCTTCCTACTCTACCAACTTCCCAGAATCCTCTCCTCAAATGATTTTTTTAATATGCAACAGAAAAGGAAAACATATGCTACGAGAGAAATGGCATATAATTGCAAGTGCTAGTCCTCGAGAAAGGCCAAAGACAGGCTCCAGAGCACAGGGGAGGCATTCACCTTTGCTGGGAACAGGGAGCTTCCATGTACTATAAAAGGAGAGAAGGTGGAGAGCAAAGAAAGTTAGAAATGATGGTGGAAATATGTGTCTATGTTGATAGATTTAGTGATCAGAAGAAAAGGAAGTACCTGTCATTGTTTTAAATTTTTCAGTACAATGTAAGGGGAAGTTATCATCTGAGAATGATGAGAGAAGGGATTATTGAAGGTTTGAAAAAACAGAACATATGAAAAAGTCACTTTCTGTGGACAGAAAATCAAATGTATACAGTTGTTATGTAAAACCAATTGATCTCTTGAGATTTAAGATTTGAATCATGGCTGTCTGCCCTTCTCTGTCTGGTCCCAGTCAGCTAGTTGAGGAAGTCACAGAAGAATAGCTAAGTAGTACACTTACTATGTGACAAGGAACACTAACTGTCCCAAATACTCCCCTTTGAGTAACAGAATGCCCTGAGTTTCAGCTGGTCTTGCCCATCATGAGATTACATTCTTGATTCTCCTTTGCAACTAGGTGTCACCCTCTGCTTCAGTTTGAGTTATTGGGTAAGAGATGTGATGTATGCAAATCCTGGAGGCTAAAGAGGTCCCTCTTCACTTGCCACAGACCTCAGCGTAACTATTACCAATAGTTCGTAAATAGCAGAAGTAAAACCAACAAGTCATTGAAGTAGTGATTAAAGTTTATTGTGCATACACCAAAAAGGCAGTTTGCAAACCAGGAGTACTGAAACCAAAACATGGAATGAGGCTCAGGCATGTTTTATTATAAAGCAGCTTATATAGTGAAAAGGCAGAGACTATTTATTCTTCACAGTGATTGGTTATAGTATTAGAATTTTCTTAAGTGGTAGAGAATTGGTCAGTTACCTCATATCAACCTTGGGAAACAATTCAGGTTTTGCTTATGATTTCTGAAGGCATGAACAAGAAATGACCCAGGTCAAGTTAGTCTTGTGGGATAAGCTAAATTAAGCTTTGTCTGATTAAACTGGTTTTGTCTGCTTAGGGAATTTTCAAGGCTGCTCTCCATTTGTTTTTAATTTTAACAATGTGATGATGGACCATTAAACTTAAGGGGATAAATGGGAAGTGTATCTGCAGGGGTGATGGATAATGAAAAAATGATAGACTCAGTAAATTAAAAATTGTGACGAACTTTTAAAAGTTGAAGGCATGTATTTGATAAAGAAAACACTTGGAAGTGTTCAGAGAGTGGGGTAATTGTAACTGCTGTGCAAGTATATAACCATAGGAATTGGCAGCTGAAGTGAAACTGGAAAAACATCATCAGAGGGGAGAGGTACAGGAGCTAAGAGACCTGAGTATTGGTTTGGTCAGACTTCAAGAATGGCAAGAAGAGTAGGCATGCACAAGAAGAAAGACAGCCAAGTGCTAAAATCAGCAAATGAGGGAGACTTGGAGGCCAATGAAACAGCAGTATTTGGGGTTATAGGGTTTGATAGCATGAACTTTGACGGATCGAAGTTTTGAAGAGGAAGGAGATTGGTTTATGAAGCTGCAATAGGAAGCAAGGAGGATACTGTGGTTATCTCTCATCTTCAAGCATAGAGGCACATGGTATAAGACAAAAAAATAAATGTATCCTTTTGAGAGGACTGCAGGGCAGGGGAAGTAGGACCCTTAGGGACTAACTGGATTTCAGCCAGGGGATGGAAGTGAAGGGCACGTCCCCAGAGGATATCATAGATAAAGAGTGTTAATGTCTTGAGGGCACAGGAAGGGCTCATAGAGTGAGGGAGGAGCTGGAGAGGGCGTCATGAAATGGATTGGGGTGGTGTGGTGAAAAGAATTTGGACTTCTAGTGGTGCCTGAGGCAAATGCAAATGTCAGGTGTGTTCATATAGTAGTCTTGGTCCAGTTAGAGGGAGGTCAGGAATTGGTTTAAGGTGGGAACTGGGGGTGACTCTTGCAGCCAGCTGTGGTGTGGCAGCTAAAGGGATGAGCAAAGACATTTTGTGAGCATTTGCCCTCTTAGTTTGCAGTGATGAGGCAGCAAAGAAACGGCAGTCTATCAAGAAGTGCCAGCAACTCTGTTAACTGACGTTATCTAAAGCCTCTAAGCCTCAGTTTGTTTGCCAATGAAATGAATGGAATGGGGAAAATAATGGTACTTACTTGATAATTATGAAAGTTAAATATGTAATAGAGTGTATTAATGGTTCCATTCTTCACCCCTCCCTATGTGCACATCCTTTGCCTATGACTTTGCAATACCCAGATAGGTGTAGTCTATTTTCCTAACCTTTAATCTGGGCCTGGGCATGTGACTTGATTTGGGCAATAGCATTTGGTGGAAGTGACGGGGTTCCATTTCTAACCTTGGGCCCCGAGAAGCCCTTGTATTTTCATTCTTGTTCTTGTGCTGCTACCTCTCCATGAAAATAACATATCTGGGCAAGCCTGTTGGTTCCAAGAGGAGGATAAGAGACACATAGAGTGGATCTGTCTTATAAAATAAAATGCCTTAGCCAACCCCAGCCTAGAGAAGAGCTCCCAGTCAACATGTAGACACATGAGCAAGCCCAGAATGGGTCAGCCAATCCTCAATAGACTTATAGATGTGTGAGTGAACTATAATACTGAATAAGTGTTTTCAGCCACTGAGGTTTGGGGTGGTTGGTCACACAGAAATAGCTAAGTGATATGAAAGAGAAAACATAAAACACAGTACATGACACCTGGTGATCACTCAATTAACGTTAGTGTTCCACTTAGTGTGGCTCTGTTACAAAATCCCAGCACTTATTGACTTGAAACAATCATGTATTTGCTCATGGATTATGAGGATCAGGAAATTGGACAGAGTGAAGCAGGAATGGCTCATCTCTTTCTCTGTGACATCTGGTGCCTCAGCTGGAAGATTCTAAGTCTGAGGGCTGGAATCATCTGAATCTTTATACACTTACGTGTTTCAGTTGATTCTAGCTGTCAGCTGTGACCTTAGCTGGGACTGTGGACTGAACACCTACATGTGTGGTCCCTGGATGTGGCCAGGGTCAAGAGAGGCAGGCAGAAGCTGTATCCCTTTATGACCTAACCTGGGAAGTCACACAGCAGAGCAGGCACTCTGCTCCATCGGTTGAAGTCATCATAAGCCCACCATTCAAGCCCCGGATTCAAGGGATAAGGAAATATATTCCACCATTTGGTGGAGGCTGAAGGCTCTGGAAAAGCATAAAGGATGGAAGTACTGCTATTCACTGCATTCATTTTGAGAAAATATAGTCTGCCATAGTTAGTCTTTTTTAAAAACCATTAGTTCTACTATTCTATTAAACAGACATACTGATTGCATCTAAATCCACCATTCACACTTCATTCTGTCCAAATGGCACCCCCCTACTTGGTATGCAATTGCCCTCCACACTGTGCCCTACTTTGCCTTTTGAAGTGGTGCCCTTTCCTTGAAGCTGGCTCAAAAAACGTCCCTTCTTCAAGTCTTTCCCCTCATTGTAAAAGCACTTGATTTCCTCCCTGAATTTTTAAAGTCCATGATTTCAGCACCAGTTATGTAGCACTTGTTATATTAACCTTGGAGTATACATTACCCTCCTATATCTATATAATTCTTTTTGAGCTTGAGTGATAATATTTGACAGTTTAACATACTTAGTAGCTAAAACCAATTCTTCTGCTTATCTTAACAATTCCCTAAATGTTTATTGTTTTTGCTGTTGATATCAGGGAGTATATCACTATGAAAAAGAATACCCTGTGGTATCATGACAAATGCATCTTTATAAGTCCATGTGAAATATTTCTTGTTGCAAGTGCACTGCTGTATATAGCATGTGTAAATGTGACACAGTCTCCCAAAGCCCCTCTTAGGAACATTTCTGCATATGCTTAATATATACATATCATTCTTTCTTAAAGTGTCAAGATTAAGGATGAGCTTATTCTCAGTGTGTCCTTCAAACATCCCCCCTTCATTGCCTTCAGCTTTCCATTTGTTGCTCCTCTTTTTTCCCTTGAAATCCTTTAAACATCTTTGTTATTTCCCGCAGGCTCACCTCCTTTCCTTTCAGTGATAATGGGATTTAAATGAAATATTAAGACATTCAGTTACTACTCCTATAATACCTTATGCATGGATTTATGTTGCTATAAACTGTAGGCTTTGGATATTTTCATGTCTATCTTCAAAGAATAGATTTCCACAAGCTCCTAACTTGGGTACTAACTTTAGAACTGAGAAAGCCACATACTGCCAGGTAGTTGCCACAATGCATAAAAGGATTTGTCTGAGAAGATGGAGGTAAAATCCAAGGCTTGATTATATCACCATATTCTCCATGTTCTGATGAGGGACTTGGTCAGCCCAGAAAGCAGGATGCACTTTAGTAATTCAAATGGTGTCAAATGTGCTGCCCTTGGCCCTGAGGGTGCCTTTGCTATCAAAACCCATTTCTGAGCTGGGTATTCTGGCATGGCTTGACCATGTCTCATTTTAACCTTGGATCCTAATATAACAGAGTCAGTGCCTCAAAATATTTCTTGAATGACTGTTGTATTGATCAGCATTATTCCCAAAGATCGAGTATTTTGAAGGTAAGTGATTAACTACTGTCACGTGGACCTGGGTTGACCCACTCACAACCTTCCTGTAGGTGGCAGAGTAGCACAGATAAGAGCTTGGACTCTGCAGTTCCGCATGTTCCACTGACTATAAACTTAATCTCGGGTAAATTACATGACCTCTTTGTGCCTTGGTTTTCTTACCTATAAAATGAGGACAGTTCTAATGTCTACTTCGTAGAGTTGTTGGGAGGGGTAAGCGCAATAATGCATATAAGACACATAACGGAGCGCTAGCCATCGAAATTATTGTTGGGTAATGTAGAGGGAAGCACAGTGGGCTAGCAAAGGAATTTATAGGTTAAATATTAAGCACGTGAAATTTTTAAGATGAGAACTTTAGTAGTGGGGAATATGCATGTTGTGTCTTATATTTCATTAGTAGAAATGAAATGTGTTAAGAGGAGAGACTAGCGAGGGTAGAAGGAGGTGGAGACTGTGATGACGATGTCTACTGTTCAAAGGGGCCAACTTTTGGAGGTCCTGTCTCCACATCTCTCAGGGCACATTAAAAATACTTCTAGTAAGAAACAAGTACTCGAAAATTTTGCTGCCAAGATCTAGAGGGTTTTGGATTCATCAGTTCCTGCTATCTCTAGTTTTCTCTTCTGTGTGAGATTTCAGCCAGCATAGAGTTGGGAAGGCGTATTAGCTTTACCATCACTGAAGCACCAAATGGTATATAAAGTGAAAGTCTCAGAGCCCAAGGAATGTCAGGGTTTTAGAGATGAGGAGCACGTTGGCTTCAAAGTTCCAGCCCCACTTGATCATAGAAAACATTGTGCCTTGCCACAGAAAACACTCCCTCAGCAGAAGCATTGCCTACCTGCAAGTAAGAATCCCATCACCGGAAGTTTTGTGAAAAGGGGTTACAGACCTTGAATAGAAACCAGGTTTCTTCATTCATTTAGAGGTGAGCATGCATCCTTGTAAGGTGTCATGGTGATTTGCTTTTACTTTTTCTTTGGTTGTGCAGTTTTTACTATCTTTTATATGCTTTTCTTGACAAATAATACAGACTTTCTTGTTAGTTTTTCCCAAACAGAGCCTTAAACTGAGGTCTTGGGTACTTTTTAAATTCATAATTTTTAAATCTCAGGAGAGAATAAATTGATATACAGCTTGTTACTTCATACTGTAGTAGCAAAAGAAATAGTAAGTTTTTTAAATATGTTTTCTGATAGTTTCCCTGCAGGCTTCCAGGATGAAGATAATTGGGTTCAGTATTTCTAAACTGTGGACACTCCCTCCTTTGCCCCACCACTCACTCTGGTCACTGAGTGCTTGTATCCTCTCTTTTGCCCTGAGCCTTTTTTATTAGAAGTGTAAGTGTATTGAGAGTCCAGATACATTTTGTACTGCCTGGTGAATCAAGAGAATTAAACTTGCAGCATTCCTGATAGCACTAACCTCTGCAGAGAGAAAGAAAAGTAATAGAAGAGAAAAGACTTTTCAGATTAGAGGTAGAAGGGGAATTAACTTCATGGGATTGCCAGTTTTACTAAAACGGAGTGAATTTCATTCATACTCAATCGCATGTTGGTTTATGATGGCTGATTTGTACTGCTTTGGGGGCATTTTTGTCACACACTGAGGAAGCCAATTCTCTTGGTTAACTATTGTTTTTCAACCAGGAGGAAAACCTAATAAATATAAAACATCAAAAGGGAGCACACAAATGTTGAAGGCCACAGGTGAGATGTAATAGGGGCCTGCACAAGAAATAGTTGGAAACAGTTTCAATCTCTGAGATACATGTCCCTTTCTCTACCACTGCCATGAGATTAATCTAAGCTCCCAGACTTTATGCCTATTAGTGAAAAGAAGAGAGGAGCACAGAGGGTGAGAGGAGGTGGGAGAGGAGAGGGAGACAGAGAAAAAAGTGTCGTGACGCCCGGAGTTTGCTCTCAACAAGTGGAGAATAGATTTTATCCCTTTCTTTTCTGCTGACCTAGACTGTGTTGGGTTGAGGGGGTAAAGTATAGGTGTTTTGACTTAATTCCCTCTGAAAATATAATCTGTAACTTTTGAGACCTCTAAAGAAAAGATGGGAGTTTACATAAGTCCTTTTTGGAGATCTAAGATAGACTTCTCTTCAGTTTGGAAAGGTACTTCAGTGGGTCTGTGACAGGATGTGATGAGAGCAACTGACATCGCTTTGGATAATAAAGCAAAGGACAGTGGAAACTCATCACACCTCTATTTGAGTTGGTCCGCCATTCCACTCAGTGGGTCTGTGAGGCAGATAAGGGTGCTGTCAGGCCTGAAACAGTCAATTCACATTGGTAAAACTCAGGGAATAATTGTGTGACTCATTTTAATGACTTCCCCACATTAACCATGAACTGGAACACATTGTTCAGGTGGCTGGGGTTTTAGGTGGTGTCTGTCAGGATCTTCAATGAAGAAACTGAAAAATTAATTGAGGGTCATAGAGTACCCTCCATTAAAGATGACTCATCCCTTAGTCTAGTTTACTTTATGGGCAATTTAAGCAATTTTCAAGTGTTGACTTTAGAACTTAATCCCCACTTAAAATGGAATTTTAATAAGTTTTCAGTTTTCCCTTGGAAATCAGAGATAGTAATTAGGGGATTTTTTGAGGAGTTGGCTCCATTTTACTCAGACTAGAGTGAGGGGGGAAAAGATATTTAATAAGGATTCCCTCTGTGGGGTATAGGCAATGAACTTTAGGAGCAGGGTGTCTGATACTCAGTTTTAAGTTCTTTCCCATTTTGTGTTTGTGCAATCACCATTGATTGCTTATATTTGGTAAGTGTCAGTTGTACCAACAGCCTTGAATTACTAGTGCCTTGCAGACTGGAGAGGAGGCTGCCTTCATTAAAAAAGATGACGCATCTAAAACACCTAGCATAGGTGGTTGCACCAGAGTACAAGCACTACCTAAATGTTAGCTCATGTTATTATGTTTTGGGAATGCAGAAAGCTGCCCAGCATGGAGGAATTAAGAGGAGATATTTGGAGGTAATCAAGGAGGAGCTGGGAGTTTGGAAAGAGCTGATAAATGCCACTGAGAACACTTAAATTCTCTTTAGTTCCCCTCATTCTCAACTCCCCATCCCCCAAACCCTGGGCATGCTTGGCTTCAGCTAGTTGAGTAGTTATTCCACTTGGATATTAAATAAAAGGGGGACCTCAGAAGCCTAAAACCTTGTGACACTGTGGGAGCTAGGTGATTAGGTCTCAAAACTTGTTCGAGAGAACTCTGGGAAGATAGGGATGGAAGAAAGCAGCAAGGCCAATATTCTTCAGAATCCTTAACTTAACAAACATTCATGCTCTTTGGCTATTGACCCTTTGTGGACCTGATATCAGTTACCAATATCAGTTAATTTTGTACTGACTAGGCTATAAATTTCTGTGTATTCTGTTCAAAACAAGAGCTCTTTCAATGGCAGGGGACCCTAAAATGCTGAGTTCTCTCCTGGTAGGTAACTGTATTTTGCAATAAAATGCCCATGGTCTATTTGAACTAAAACAACTGTTTCTTGCCTTGTTTATTCCAAAAAGCGTTTATTTTCCTTGCCTTTCAATTTTCCCCTAGTCCAAAATAAGCCTTTTTAGAAAAATGCTCTGTTGACTAGATTCTAAAATGGCTTCATAGCATTTACAAAATTGAGTCCAATCTTGGGCTAGATGTAATCTCTCCCACAGCTCGGTGTAACCGTCAATCTTAACTTTTGCTATGCATGAACCCTTTCAGGTCAGGTTTCTGTCAATCAAACATACCACTTTTACATCTGCCTCTTCCCAACTCTAAACCCCCTTCCTCTTTCCAGTGAGTTAAATTTATCCCCACCTCCAGGTCTCACAGAAGAGCCCTCTTACCTGTGAAACTTCCAAGTGTTATAGTCCTTATTGATTTTATTCTCATCTACGTTTGTTGACATTAGTCATTTGGACTCATCAATTGATTGAACACTTATTTCTTGAGCATTAACAATATGCCAGAAACATACTGCAAACAATCTATTTGATTATGTGCTTTTATATTTTTTCACTTAACTATAATGTGCATGTGCCTAGTGTCAAGCAAACCTTAAGGACTGTATCATTTTAATTTGTTTTCTCCAAGAATTGGGCACAAAATAGGAATTCAATAAATATATCTTGAATTGATGAAATAATATACATGATAAACTTAACAAGGATAATTAAACAGGTGACTTATCAGCTTATGACTACTAACCATACTGATTGGGAGAAGGGATTTCTTAATAAACATTTTTCATTATTCTTCACCTCATTAAATCTTGCAGAGTGAGAGATTTTCTTTAAAAATTTTATTAATAGCTCATTTTCACAGCTCAAAAAAGATATTACAGATAATAATCCACATAATTAAAAACAAAACCTCACCTCTACAGAGTTAGCCAGTGTGTAGACTTATTACAGAGGCACATATTACGTTTTTAAAAAGTAAACTGGTTTTACATAACTTTAATCACAATAGCACAAGAAGTTACATCAAATGATGGATGATGAAGGAAGGAAATACAAGCCTTGGATCAGCTGATCACTCACTGGATCTTGGGTCCATCCATCCTGATATATTGAAATTCACTTATGGACATTACAAAAATTGAGGATGAAGGCAGAGTGCCCTTTTATCACTCCCTTGGCTGAAACACTGATTCTATTTAATTTCTTGAATATGGTAACATTTTCTCCAGGTTCTGTTGGCAGGCAGACAGGTTAAATGAATGCTGGCTTAGAGTCAGAGGAGTTCATACTTTTCCCTTCTATCATGCCCATACTTCAAAACCCTAAACCAATAGGTTACTATTAGGATCTCACAGCACATTTGCCTTCCCAGAACTGCTCCCTTGGATACCACGTGTAGTCAGTGATCCTGAAGCACGCAGAGACCAGGAGGTGGTGCTCAAGGCTTCAGTCAGCATGTGGCTGGTTGGGGTCCGCAGCTAGCATTGAGGGTTTGATCTGACGCAGAGCACGGGACAGACCAGGAAAACGATGCTGGAATTCCTTGATCTGCCCAGTTGGAATTGAGCCATTACATTTGACCAACTCTTAAGTACAAGAAACTAAAATCATACTGTCATACATAGCACATATCACAAAGGAGATGCTATTTTGTAGTTTGTACACATATAAAAAAATTTTTAACTACATTTTCATGTTACTAGGAGACAGTGAGGTTAGAGGAATGACCCTTTCTCTTATTTTGGGTTTGCCATACTGTATCACAAATAGTCTCAGAACATGACTGAGTGTTCTTCTCTCACTGACTTTCTGTAGTCTTTTGTACAAAAGGATAATGTGGCCTCTCAGTTTCTTGGAGGGTTAGACCTACATCTGCTTCCAGTGGAAACCAAATCCTAACATCCATCTGGAGATCTTTCTGTTCCTCTTCACACTCACACCAGGCTGTCCTGGGTGGCGCCAGTGGGACGTCCAGAGCAGTGTCCCTGCTGACCTCTGCCATTCTCTGTCCTCCATTTTTATCTGTTTTGAAGGCAACTATAAAATAGAGGGTTGCAGAGTTTTCTGCTTCTGTTATCTGGGCAGATGTTAAAGGACAGAGAAATGAAATGGAAAAAGGTGGGCTAGCTGATCTTCCCAATATTCACATTTTAAATTTCTTGGTTCTTGAGTCTATATGAAGAATCCTATTGACATGAAATATCACAGACAGTGGCACCAAAGGATATTTTGTAAAATATAAAACTGGAGCTGCAAAGGACCTGAGGGAACAATTAGTCCAGCTTCCTCACATTTTTAGCTGAGGTCAGTGAAGCTCAACTGGGAAAACAGAGAGTCACTTAACATGGTGAATGTTTCCATGATTATATCCTTTAAAGATTCATAGAAATCCAAGTTTTCCCTTGAAAAAGGACATTTCCACCAATGACTTTACGTCAACAAACCTCAACGTCCTTGTGTTTGGCCTTGGCTCCCTGTAGGGAAGCTGGCTGTTGGCACAGCACCTTGGCCAGAATAGACCCACTGAATTGAAATAATTCCATTGTTTATCCTGGCTAAGTAGTCTTTTAGTTTTCCTAGAGCTCCTTACTTGTAGGGGATGACCTCCAGTTCAAGTATTTTCAGGTTCAGTGGCCAGTGATGTTTCTGCCATCCCTCCGAACTTTATTGTTTCATATCAAAAATCATTTTTTGAGTTTGTTCTTTAATAGATTTTCATTACATACAGTTATCACTTGCCCCTCTCCAGGCACCATCAAACACATTACTATGGACAGTTTCTGGAATATAAGCGTGGAATTCCAAGTTTGGAGGCGTTTTTTCCCCTCCAATTCTTTTTTTTTTTTACCTCCAAAACAAAGGACTCGACTCTGAATCAGATTGGCTAAGGCACATGAGAAGAAATGTAAACACTCTGTATTCCTGCTTTAGCTAATGTACGGGAAAATATTACTGATCCATGCATTTATTTGCTATATTTATGACTACCTTATACATATTGTTCACTTTTAATACCTTAAATACATTCATATGAGTCACACTATCCAAAGAAAGTTTCATTTACAAAGAATGAAATGAAGAAATGGTGATTTGTAGACACTGGCATGCAGACATTGGTAATATTTAGAAAACATCTTTAGACCCTGGTGAAGATACCATGAATAATTTTTACAAAGTGGTGTTAGGTTCGGATGGGACTTACAGCAAAGTGTTAGAGATGATTTGTCTACTGGATGGTATTTTTTGTGGATTTAACTTGATAGTGTTGTTTGAATTTCCTGTTAAATTGCATTCTTAACATGACCTAAACTCTATAGAGAACCTAGAATTAACTTAATATCATCATTTGTGGAAGAGTTGAAGTTTACCATTCCTAAACGGGAGAATTTCTAAAAGTAGGCTGGAGACAGCAGTGCTTCCTACTCAAATCAATTCAATATTCCCAAGGCTTTTAAGAAATGATTTCAGGCCATTCTCTGCTTTTCCATCATTAACTTACTCTGAGACTTAAAGCAGCTCTGATATCATGATTTCATTCCACAATTTTCAGCCTTACTATTGAAGACCTCCATCTTAGTATGGTGACAAAATGATACAGTAACATGGGTCAGTGGTTAATGCTGGGGAAAATAGATCTAGCACACTGAGACTGGCCAGGTACGCTCTCAAATGCTTTCTTCTGCTGACCATGCAAATATGCAAGGCTCGGGCCCACACATCTGTCTGACTTGTAGGAATAAACTTGATTATGGACAGCATCTGTGCTACTTATTGTATCTTTGGACACAAAAATGTTTTTCGATATTCAGGTACATAGTAGTTTAAATTCCACGGCAGTTAAGTGCTTACGTGCTGACTGTTACCATTAGTTGACGGTGGAGGCAGGAATAAAAGGAAAGAAAAATTATTTAAGTCCTCTGGGAAATAAAGGGATGCTAGCTTGCGTTCACAGAAGAATTTCATAATAGCTAAGGGTTAAGTATTCTTAAGGATCTCAGGGTCCATAGTTGCTCAGAAAACACTGATACCTAATAATTTCCCTTTATTTCAATAATATGTGTTTGTCTTATCAGCAAGGATTTAAGGTGGCTGAAGTCTATTACATTCCAAGCTTTGTGCTAGATACTGGAAACAAAGAATAAGATATATTCCTTGCCCTCATGGATCACATTTCTTGGGAATGTGAATTTCTAGGGAAATAAACTCCTGCCCTTACCTACTAGATTTGAATAGAAATTATTCTCATTTCTAATAAGAAATACTTCACATAAAAAATGTTCTCAAGGGTTATGAGCTCTGCTAATGATGCAGGAAGGCAGAGAGGAGGAAACAGAACTAAATTAAAAAAAACTGTCTAGATAATACTTAATATTAAGTGAAATGCAAAATTTTGATAAGGACCAACTAGTGTTGTTTACAAGAGGGGTTTAATGGCCCCCCACAAGGCGTCTTACACCTTTTGTTTTGACATATGATAATGACTACATTTCTTATCCTCTTTTATTATAAAGTTACAAAGTAAACCACTGGACTCAAAAGAAAGCACAACTCCTGATATCATGTAACATCTCATTTATGTTCTAATAGTACTATCATGTAATGATGGATGAATTCACTTTAAATATCTTCACATTATTCCTAATGTGGACAAGGATTGTCTCCCACCACACACAGACACACACATGCACACACAATCCAGATCCAGGGAGGCAAACTTAAAATCTGTATATCAAAAAGGCAATTTCCCCAACTGTGTTTTCTATGCAAACACTAGGTCTAAAAATATATCGTTTTATATTCCCCCAAATCCTAAATGACTACCCCTAATCACTTTCCCAAAAACAGGAGAGGAAAAGCAAACTTATGAAGTCAAGGTGGTAGGTTTTTAAAGACTAATTTTTTTGCTGAATCTAGATAGCATGGGAGGGATCTTCTCAACTCTGGGTTTAAAAAAAAAAACGCCTAGGTAAAAAAGCACAGAGGCAATGGGAAGTAACCAAGGGGCAAAGAAAGGTCCAACAGGCAATATGCATGATGTTAGCAGGTGAGACAGAAATCTTGAGAGGGCACGCGGGTGCTGGCCTTGGGTAAGGAAGGTGCCGAATGACTTTCACCCTGCCAACTTGTCAATCCATCGTGATGTTTCTGTGAGGAATCCCATGTGCGTTTACTACAACAGGGGAAGGGCTATGCCTCGGAGTCCTCACTTGACGAAGACCTCTGGGGAACCCCACTATACTTCAAAGAGCATGAAAAACCACTTATCACAGAAAAAACAAGGAGGGTTAGAGAGTTTTATTACTATTATGACTAAAGCTGTATGTAGAGGGATCTTGGTAGTCACCTAGCAGAAATCCCATGTAAGAGTCCCTTTCGTAGCCTCTGGGATAGATGTTATTTTAACCTTTGGGCATTTGCAGCAACAGGAAATTTTACTACTAGAGTCCATTCCTCTTTAGAACAACTCTTATTAAAAAATTCTTTATTTTATTGAAGTGACCATCTGTCATCTGTAAAGTCTCCTTGTTCCTATTTTTGCCCTTTGAGGCTCTTTATAGTAAATCTAATTCCTTTCCCTTTTTATAGCTCAACAAAAATTTCAAGACAATTATATCATTTCCCATTTTTCTGCACTCCCTTTCCAGCTATATTGTCTGTTCTTCAGGGGAACTAGTCCCTTGTTCCTTATATAATCAGACTCTTCACAACCCTGGCCATCTGCCTCTGAATACAACTAATTTACTAATGTATCTCTTAAAATACTGAACCAGGACTGAACCCAACTTTCCATCCAGACATGGACTGACCACAAAATTCCCACATGAACTGCTGTGAAACCAGGACTTTCCAACACCCTCCCCCTTAACACACACATCCACACGCACATCACAAACACACACATAGGTACACCACTCTGTAAGTGCACGAGGATTGCACTTACGAAACTCTATATAGAGTTTCTCATTAATGCCTATTCAATTTCATCCTTTTAGTTTCAATCTTAAGTTCAGGTATTTTTAAAAACTGTGATGATTTCCATGTCCTAGTGTCAGTACATAGAATTCATTGACTATTCATTGGAGAAATTAGTCCTGAGTCTGCCAGCCAATAGACTGGATATATACTTTCAATTTCTATGTCCTCTATAAATCTGACAAACATGCTTTCTGTCCCCTTATACTCTAGTCTTTGGGAGAAATAGAAAGGCAGAAAGAAGCTGCTTTTAAATTGTTGAGCAGGTATCCTCTTTGGGATGGCTTAGGTGTGATAAGAAAATACCAAGGTATATTAAGAAGCAGAGGTACAGTAGGTGAGCAGGAGCAGATGAAGGGAAAGAAGATGGGGTGTCCTAGACTCTTGGAATCAGGATGTAATGTTTCCAACATTAGAAAAATATGACCTCTCCCCATCTCTACCCTAGAGTCTTCTGCCTTTTAGATCAATTACAATAGTGTGATGATCAAACTCTGGATTTTGGGGAAAAGCTCATACAAGCTTGGTTTTAAAACAGCTTTTAAAATGACCTTTTCACTTACATATCCTATAAAATTTGAGTTAAAGAGACATGCAACTATCTTTTGGCTATGAAGTATAAAAAGAGCTTTCAAATGCCCCTGACAAATGTCTGAGGTATAATATAAATGCAATTGTTTCAGGAATCAGAAATGGCCTGTTTTTCAGTGTGAATTTGGGAATTCACTGAGATTGATGCTGTCTCCTGAATTAGATATAATCTTACAATTTTAATGTCCCTTTTCCCCAGAATGAAGTAAAATAAGTTCAATTTTGCTTTCCCTTTAACAGCCACCCTTTGCCGAATGTGGGACTAATCACTGAATAAAAATGTATCTTATGGTGCCTTTTCTCCATTTCTATTGTGACTCAGGGATGTGAACCCTGGGATTGAAATTTTAGAGAGATGGAAAAAGGGTTTCAGTCACAAAAATTTCCATTGTACAGTATTAATGTTTAAAGAATGCAGACACCTACGAAAGGCCTCCTGTACACCCAAACAGATTTGTTTTGTACCTATTCTTAATCTTTTCTAGAGAGAGTGACAGAGATGGATTCTTAGTTAAGTAGCTTCTCAAGACTGTTTTCCAGAAACTCATATAAGTGACCAATGAACATCAGAAGGTAATCGTGCCAACAGTGATGTGGGAGGTTCTTTTCCTTTTAACAGTCCCACCAAACCACACCCACATGCTGTGAGAAAAGCAGAGAGAAAGAGGCTTAATTATACCATAAACTCCAAAAGTCAGGTAACCAGGTGCTTCAGGCATGATCAGGGCCTTTCCAGAGCAACCATCTCAGGGTTTCCTGTCAAAATACAGGTAACTACGACCAGGAAGGTCCAACACACTATTCCTAGCATGAAGCAGCCACGGTAGGTACTGACTTGAACTTCAGCTATTCAGGAAGACATCCTATCGTGACTCTTGAGTTAGCACCCTGTGCAGGAGAGCTTCATCACTGGACCCCACACTCCTTGGGATTTTCCATCTCATCTCCGTCAAAGTCCAGCTTCAAACTCTTTTTTTGCTCAATTTCCACCTGCCAAGAACAGAAGTTGGAGAGAGATAGCAGAAAGGAGAGAGAAACATTACAACAAATAAACAGACCAAAAGAGAATACCTCCTTAGGTTCTTTGAGATTCCTTGTCATTTAATGTTTTGGGCTTACGCCACTCATGGAGCCACTGGCCCTGTTGACTATGGTTTTCTCTTTGCACGTGTTTTTTGGTCAGTCTTGGAATTCCCTCTTCCTCACAGTCTACCTGGGAAATTCTTATTCTTTGTCTTGCACTTTTGCTAGGTTACCTCTTCTGTGAAGCTGTTCTTGATTCAGTAGGTGCAGCCAGGTGTCCCCCCTGTGCTGTCTCCCTGTACCTTGTACACTTGCCTGGCTCCACCCTACCCCAGGCCCTGCAGGACGGGGCAGAGCCTTGTTCACTATGGTATTAGATGAGGGAATTCCTTTGCAATTGGCTGTTGACATTCCATTGCTTTTTCTCTTTAAAAAGTCTCCAAACTGCAAAACAGCAGCAGACTCACAGAACCCAAAAATGGACTAACAGTTACCAAAGGGAAAGGGACTGGGGAGGATGGGTGGGAAGGGAAGGATAAGGGGAGGAAAAAGAAAGGGGGCATTATGATCAGCATGTATAATGTGGGGTGGGGGGGCATGGGGAGGGCTGTGCAACACAGAGAAGACAAGTAGTGACTCTACAGCATCTTACTACGCTGATGGACAGTGACTGTAATGGGGTTTGTAGGGGGGACTTGGTAATGGGGGGAGTCTAGTAAACATAATGTTCCTCGTGTAAGTGTAGATTAATGATACCAAAATAAAAATTTTAAAAAAAGTCTCCAGACTGATAAATATTTTAGTATTTACAGCTCTCCCTATATCTTTGAAATATGGTAGCTGTAATTATAAAGGGATTAATCAATTAATCTTTCCTGGAAAGTGACGTGTCTCAACCAAAGCCTTTGATAGGTCAGGCAAGGACTCCTTCGAGCTCAGGAGTTTCACCATGAAAGCCGCCCCTCTGGGCACTACCTTTGGATGTTCATGAGGAGGGAGACAATCAGGACCGAACTGTGGACTAGGGTCATGTTTGAGGAAAGTGCCATTTTTTTTCTGGCCACAAGATGGAGTACTTGTTCCTTTAGATCATACAACTAAGGAAACATTTAAAGAATAGTAAGGAACCATATAAATCAGGATATTACCACAAATAGAAGATGATTGAACTACTTTGCAAAATCCTTCTTTGGTAGCCTCCACTTCCATCTTTACCGTGTAATCTTCTCCTGTTGAAGTTCTAACTCCTCAGGATGCAATCACTATTTATTTCAGAATACTCCGACCTCGTTCCCTCCTTCCACAGCCCTGATCCTCTTACTATTCCAGAAGCTTGCTTGGCTTTTGAGTTGTGTCCTGTTACAGCCCGGTGACCAGGTCATGTGTCCCAACTTTACTCCCATCTGCTTCATCAACTCCCGTAGCTGAAATAGGAGCTTTGGGTTAGCTCTTTCCTGACACTCCCCTGCACTGCCAAGTTCACTACTCTGAAACATAAATTACATTTATTATTAATAATCCCATTACCCCATTGCCCTTTTTTTCATTGTTGTTCATGATGAAAGATACTATATTTTCCTTTCACCAGGCTCTTTATTTTTTCCCAAACTTTCTCTTGCCCACTGGAGAGATTAGTCATTTAAATACAGCAGACACATCCACAGGTCTGTCTGTCTGGTGAACCTCCTCTAAGGCGGCAGAGATCACCTTGCACCCATGGCAGGACTGCTAAAAGGAATGCGTCGGGGGCAGGTGAACCAATGGGTTTGGAAACATTAGCCGGATGACTCCTGGAACTACCTTGTAGCTGTAGTGTGCAGAGTAATTGACCCACTTCCTGATGTCAGTCTTGTCCTCCACGGAGATGGACCTTACAGCGGCTCTGGAGGCAGAAGTTGTGGGCATGCTGAACTCGACATCCACGTGTTCGGCAAATCTGGAAGGCACTTCCCGGTCAGAGCCAAGTTCAAGGTGGCAGAAGAAACAGTGTGGGTGACCAGAAGCTATGAAAGAAAAGGATCTAGAGATCAGGTTCTCTGGGGGAGGACATGGAAGAGGCTAAAGGAGCCGCATCAACAACAGAGGAGGCCTGAAGCCTGCCTGCCTGCCTGAAGCCTGCCTGCCAGCACCGGACAGTCTTTTAGAGGGTCCAGTTTCTGAGCAGAGGCTTTGCCTCAGCAGAAATCATGCTGCTTGTGTCTCAGACCCTCTGATATGACACTTGCTGATTATAGTAGCCTGGTATCTTAGCAATAAAATCCACAGCCTAAGAAATAAAATAGAGGTCATTCTGCCCACTCAGGTCTGAGTGATGTGTGAATACAGCACAAATACTAGGAAATTGAGTCTGTGGATTGATAGAAAGGAATAAAAAGGATCCACACCCAGCACCTAATAAAACATCATGACAGCCACCTGGAGCAAAATCATCGAGAGATGAAAGCAAAATTCCTTTGAGAGATGAATTCAATTTTCTTAATAGCATTTCATATGAAAAATGCTTTGGCATGTTTTTGTGGGTAAATAGCATGTGTAAATGACAGAGCCATTATAAACAGCACATACATGTCAAGAGAAGCATATGGCACACTGGATAGAACACAGATGCACAAGACACCTGGCTTTGACTTCCAGCTCTCCTACCAAGTGTGAGAGATCCTTCACCCAAGTCCTTTGCTCTTTCCAGACCTCGATCTTCATCTGGAAAGTGAGGAAATAGCTGATGGGTAGGAAAGGGTGGGCTAGACAATGCCAGGCTAAGTACCTTCCTGTTCTTTAATTTTATAAATCTACAGCTAGATTTACTCTATTTGGATAACAAACTTAAGGTCTGATTTTCATTTGAAGATGGTTATTCAACAGTTGAGTGAAAAGAATTAGAACTTAGCTCTGTGACCACAACCATGGAAACATCCTTGTCATCACGCACCAGAGGTAGCAGGAAACATCAGTGGAGTGCTCTGTGCCAGGCACTGTGCTAAATGCTTTGTGCAGATCCTCTCACTGCAGCTCCATGACGATCCTCTAAGTCATAGTCACTACATTCCACAGATGAAAGAAACTAAGGCATTGGGAGATCCAGTGAAGTGCCCAAGCCAGAAGTGGCAGAACTAAGAATTGAACCCAGGAGTCTGACTCCAAAATGTTCTTAGCCACTTATCATAAACTCATAGTCCCCAAATGTCAAGACTAGGTTTGCAGGGCGACAGAAGTAGAGAGGAAATAAGCTGTAAGAACCCCCATAGAGCAACTGCCTATTGATAAGCAACATGTCATGACATGGCTTTGACTTCATTATGTAACTGAAACAGCCCTTAGTTATCTGAGTTTCCCCCAAATAAACAATCCTGACTTCCTTTATTGGTCTGGGCAGGACTTTTATCCCAGAGAGTGAGGCATACATACACACCCGATCTCCAAGGAAAACATTACAGAGTGAAGTATTTGTTTTGCTGTGTTTCATAAATGTGACATACTTCAATGGTTAGTATTTCTAAGGAGTAATACCTTAAGAAATTAATTGAAAAACAGGCACCAGTTTTTAGTAAAGGAACTTAAGTAGGATACATACAATAGTAAAAATTACATTATTTGAAATCAATCCATTCATAGTAAAAAGAAAAAATACATTATTTTTAAAATTGTGTAATGCAAATGTAATTATCTGACTATCATTTATTGAGCATTCATCACAGGCCAGAGACTATGCTAAACACTTAAAATCATTATCTAATTTCATTCTTAATGAGTTAGGTATTAACAACCCTATTTTATAGATGAGGAAAATTAGATTTCTCTGAGTGGTTTAAGTAAATTGCTTGACTTCACACAGCCATTAAATTGTGCCACTGGGAATAAAACAGATCTGCCTAACTCCAAATTATGTCCTCTACTCCTCTCAATCCATTGCTGTAGATAGAGAACACGACAAAGTACATAGAAGAGTTTCTTAACTTAGCTCAGTAGCAACTTGAACAACAGTTTTATCTAATGACCTTATTTACACATTGTTGGAATATTGAGAAATCATTCCTCCCCACAGAACTGACCTTCTGTCACCCCACCAAAGCATATTCACAGCAAACTCTACTGACAGCAACATCCTTTCTTGATTGCTGGCATCAACTAATGGGTGTGTAGGTCGGGGTGGACAGACAGGGAGGCACAATTTTGAAAGCTAGGACAGTTTAATTCATGGTGATGCACTAAATGAGCCCCGGTTTTATGTCACCTTCCTTGAAGAAGTTGAGAAAATTTAACATTAAAATTCAGATTTCTATTTTTCCATAAAAGGCCAGTCATACTGGGACAGTTTTCTTTACTTGGTTTAGTAAGAACTTGGATTCTAGTAAAGAAAGCTACCTCTGCAAGGCAAAATGTTTTGTTCCCTGGCGGATGATCTGGGAAAGCAGCAGGACTTGTTTTCATGCCTTCTAGGATTAAGAAAAGCTCTTGGATTACAGTGAAAGAGATCCCTCAGGGCACAGAGAGAGGGGAGCTGCACATGCACACAGCTGGCCGGTGGGAGCCATGCTGGGATCCAGTGGTGGCCTGTTAGTCTTTTGGTGGCTGGGGCTGGGATCAGCCCACCACGACTGCAGGCCTGGGGTGCTAACCTGAGGGCCCACACTGCCTGTGGCTTGACCTTCCTTCCTGCTGGGGTCGGGGCTGGGAATTCAGGGCCACTGCAGGCGGGAGTAAGTATGCAGAGGCTCGGGCCTCCTTCACTGTAAATGGAGGTGTGAGAACTTTGAAAAATAACCTATAAAAGGCACCCTCCCAAGACTGTTGGAAGATCAAGAAGAGCTCAGAAAACAGGCAATTACTAAGAGATCATCAATTCTCTGGTTCCACGGATGGAGCAATGGATGGGGAGGGCAGGAGAGCGGGGCAGGGGGGACAACAGCAATGGAAGAGCCAGAAAACAGTGTTATCCATGTCCTGAACCAATACAGAAATACACCATTAGCCAGTAGAAATACAAGAAGCCCTTTTTTAGGGTTTTACTTCTAAAATATATATAAAACCATGACAGCAAAAGCAGTCATTTGGGGTGGGGTGAGGGAAGTTTAAGTTAGAAACATCCCCAAATTCTTAGGCGGTCCTGTATTTAAAAAAAATTTTTAACAAATAAATTTCCAGTAATCTGGAAATATGTATGTAACACATAAGCTGCATTTACTTGGCCTTGAGCCTACCAACCACTACCCTGTTGGGAAGCATTAAGAAAAGTGTTGCTGAAGACCTGTGTTTGCCCTGTCCTGCATCCATTCCTCCTTTCTTCTGATAACAATCTTTTTCCCCAGCACTGCATGTCATCTTGGTGATATTTTCAGTCAAAATGCACTGTCTTCCCTTGACTCCTGAGCCAAGTGGGATGGGACAGAAGATGGTTGGGGACAATTTGTCCCAATGGCTGCTGCTCCAGAGTGCCTGTCCTCGGGAGCTATCTTTTGTGAAGCCTGTTTGTTCAACCCTTTGTCAGTTCTCTGGGCTGCCCACTCCTTCCAACAATTTGTCTGTCTTCCTCCCTTCTTCCCTCCCTCCCTCCTTCCCTCCCTTCCTTTCCTTTTTTTCTTTTTTCCCCCACTTAAAGTAGCCAGTCAGGTTTTGCTGTTTATAACCCAAAGGCCCTCATCTAATACTTGCAGATATTTAAGGGAAAGAACTTTGAAATGAATGAGATATATGCATACACACTGAGAAAACTGCAAATCTGTGTTCTCACAATGGAAATTATTTCAAGTCTGCATTTACTTTGTATCTAATAAGAGACCCCTGGATGTGGCTTTGTGACTTCCGATGAGTCATGTCACTCCCTTAATTTTCTCATGTGTAGAATGAAGAAGTTTGACTACGTTATACCCAAGGTCCCTTCCTGCATGAAAATCCACCAATTCCTTAATGAAGTTATCTTAATCTGTGCTCAGTAAATTGAAGAGCTGAATGTTCCAACAAATATACACCCGAGGCCTTGTCTTTTCTGGGTCAACTCTCCAGCATGTGAAGCTGTTTAATTTTCTCCCATTCACTTCAGTTCTCTTCTCCCTGGTTTCTATGGCCAAGGAAAATTCAGGGTTTCTCCTCTCCTGCATGGCTGGGGTAGAAATCCCAGTGCTATTACCCAGGAGCACAGAGTGCTGACTTCTGGGGAAGTGAATGCACAGCCACAGAGAGGAAGACTTTGTTTTAAAAATTCTGTCCGTTTAAAAATAAGGGGTGGGCAATTCCAGCCTCAATCACAGAGATCCAATTGTGTCTTCGGTTTGCACCGCTACACCCAGTGTCTGACACAGGCTGCCCTGGTGAGTGTCCATGCCTAGACTGCCTGGGGAGTGGACCAGATCATCTGGCCTCTTGCGTTCACATCACATTACATTTAGGGTATGATAATGCAGCCACTCCACCCTCGGAACAGGAAATGAGGACTCTAAACATACTGTTCGGATGAAACAGTGAGAATGGAAAAAGGAGTATTGGCATAAGAGAAAGACATCAACCGAGAGTTTTTCCAAAGCTTACTTATTCTTTTTGCTTGGCTAGGATATCCAGTTTTGTTAACAGATGGGCAAAGTTTATTATAAACAAGCAAAGCAAAGAGGTGGTTTAAATGATCACAGGATCGTGGGCTTATTGCCTGCCTTTGGGGTCACCCAGACTTACTCTAAAAATAAGGCTATGCAAACTGGTTTGATTACTCCTACTTTTGTCATTTCACTAAATCTCACTGGACCCATGAGGAAAGTCACTGGGTTCTGGGCTCATGCCAGCACAAGAGCACCGCTGATAGTGTGAGCAGGCCAGCTGGGGCTGGTAAGCTTGCCTTCTTTGTTTAAACCTAACATTCCTTCCTTTACTTTTTGTCTGATAGAATTCCAGCCCTTTTGGACCTTCATCCTCTGGCTGGATCTTCAGTCTCACTGGCGGACACTTTTCTTCCCAATCCCAAATCCCGACTCTGAGTTTAAGATTTTATGGTTGTCAGGCACTATACAGGGTGACTAGAGTCATAAATCTAACACCTCATCTATATTGCACACGTAACTGTCCATAAACTGGCCCTTTCACCTACACTCAGAGCACAGTTAGGAAGCCTTCTAGGATCTGGAAATTGATAGCTTCTAGCACCCCAGATAATACCTTAATGAATCAGAAAAGAATACAAATTCATAAACTGTCCTGGCAATCTGCTTAGCAGCTCAGCTGAGAAGAACAATGCATAATTTTATTGGAGAAATATGATAATAAGGGAGTAAAAAGATGGAGTGAATTGGGTCATTCATGTTACTTTGCTCAAATATTTCCCACTGTTCCCACTCTCCCTCCATCACCATTCCCATCAACAGCAAAACCCAGCACTTCATTCGATGATAGAATGTAGAATTCTGACCCCAGATCTTTTGCAAGTGTGTGGTGGTTTTCACAGAAGAGAAACATCTACCTACCTGAGTTTTTATCAGGCAGTCGGTTTATCCTCCACACAATGGCGTTGAAGGCGTGCTCATACTTGGCAGTTCCCAGGGTTACTCTCATGACAGGCTCAGAGCCAGATACACTGGTGGAGCCAAAACTTGCCCCCCGGTTCACTTTGGCTTTCAAAGACTTTTCCCCCAGGACACTTTCCCTGCGCAAGTTTTTCACCCACTCACTGGGCACAGGGTAACGGACCATCACATTCTCACAGGGAACCTGAGTGAGAGGGTCACGGTTAGAGGAGAAGCCGGCTGACATCCTAAGCCAGCTCTGTACCTCCACCTCTGCCCCATTGATGCTCGCTGCTGTCCTGAGTGTAAAAGGCAACATCTTCTCAGCAAATACCGTCCTGAACCGCATTAGCTCAAAACGGCATGCATCCAAAGGGTTGAACAGAATAACCCGTGAGTTGTTGAACACCTCCTCATCCACACACCCATGAAAACGGCACTCATGGAGCTTAATCCACTTTATGGTGGTGGTGGGCATGATGTCTTGCCGAGAAACTACTTCATTCCCCTTGATGAGGACATCGTTGAGGCCCAAACGGCACTCTGCAAGCCCAGAGAGGAAACTCAGAATGTGGATCCGTGTCAAGATGTGGTGCTGGAGGATCTGGTTGTCTCCTTTGCTCACAATGCCAGAGAACTCGTCCCTGACATCCACCGTGATCTCCTCTTCAAGGTAGTTCAAGCCCACTGTGCTCAAGTCCCTGGACAACACCGGCAGATCCATGAGACGGTCCTGAACTGCACAGATGAAGCTCAGGAAGTCATCATAACTGGTGGTACCCAGCTTGATCACTTGTTCCCTCTCTGCGCTGTGGGACACAGCAGGTTTGGGCTGGTATTTCTTCTTCTCCTTGTAGGTGACACGGTCTATCCGCAAGCTGTGGATTCTTCCATTCTCGTCGTAGTTTTGGAGCCGGGGTTCTGAAATCTCATGGCACATCTCCAGCTTGAACTCACGGAATGGTTTTTCTAGACCCTGCTCATAATACAGCTGCAGGTAACCACTGTTTGTCAGTTTGATGTAGATAGGTCCCCAGTGCCTGGAGGACATAATGTTTTTCTTCTCAGGGATCCTTAGCATCATTGGCCACCCGTCCCTGGGCTGAGACAGTGCCAAGCCAAGTGGGTGGTCATCTAGTTCAATCCAGGCTACTGGGTCATCATCAGGTAGTGTCACACTGCCTAAGTGATCAGGGTCATCAATTTGGAGTTGTCTGAGTTTTTCGACAGCATCAGAGTGTGACTGGTTTTTGCTTGAGTCATCAAAATTGATGGCATCCTGGTAGATGACAATGAGGGAGTCTCTGTGGCCACTGCCGGTGGTACTGGAAATGGAATTCTTTTGGGAGCGCCTCTCCTGTTCCTCAAAGAAAGCACTGAAAGGGTTGATAGGGGAGGGTTGTACATCCTGTAGAGTCTCATTGAAGAAAGGATTGGTTGCCCTCCAAGGAGGAGCCTCGGGTATGGAAGGTGGATGGTTGAGGATGGAAATATCCAGCTTCTGGACTTTGGGGAAGTTCATCAAAGTGCTCTTGGGACGTTCCCTCTTTTTAAATGACCCAGTTGAGTTATAAGGTGCAATAGGTGGTGTGACTGGCTTCAGAGGAGAGGTAACTGGTGGCAAAGGGCAGCTGACTTCATTGTCATCAAAAGTGACCCAGCTTGGGAAACGAGCAGAGGTCACTGGAGTGGTAGGATGTCCATTCATGGCTGGACTGCTGGCCTCCCAGCCGACAGCCTCCATTTCTACCTCTTCATCTTCCTGGAGTGAGGAAGAATTGTCTGAAAGGAAAAGGAGAACATATGAGGGCTGCTATTCATGGCCTCCAGAACTCTGGAATACTGAGGTAAGGGAATGAAGGACACTAGAACTTTCTCTAGAATCTACTAAATTCCAAAGCAGCTCATTAACTGTCTCAAGTGTTTAGTCTGGGTAGAGATCTCATAATTCTGTCATAAGCACACCAGAGAGGTCATATATCAAATGCAGTAAGACTACAAATGGGTCAATCAATACAGAAGCGCTGGTAGGACCAAAGTCCCTTATAATGTAACTCTTATATATTCTTCCTTTATTTTAGAGAAGTTTCTGAAAAAAAAAAGTTTTTTTTTACTCTGCTCTAAAGTATGAATTCTTAATTTTTAAACTTGTAAACCACTACCTACATAAAAATGATATAAAGCTGATATCGAACAAAACAAGTTATTTGCTTAAAGTGAAAATCTAACCACAAATAATGTAACTGAAGGGATTTTTACTCAAATATGGTCAATAAATATTAAAGACAAAATGTTAATATCCTTAATACGAAATAAGTTCACAAGTGAATAAGAAAAACACAAAAACCCCAATAGAAATTCAAGCAAAAGATGTATACAGACAACTCAGGAAGAAAGAAACCAAAAAGTATCTAATAAGCATGTGAAAATGTGTAGTCTAACTAGTAATAAGAAAAATGTAAATTTAATAAAAATCAGTGAAGATTTTAAAAGCTTTAGTAATCAACGCAGTTATAGATGTTATGATATGAATAGTAAATAGTGTCTTTAAAGGGACTGTAAGTTGCTATAAACACTCTGAAAGTGGTTTGGCAATTTGTGTTAATGGTCTTACAAATATTCACAAACAATGACTTAGTAATTGTACCCTAAGGAAATAAATCCAAATTGTGAACCAAGTTTTGGGTGAATGTTAAGAAACTGAGGCACACAATGGAGTAATAATATTCAGCCATTAAAATGTTTACAAGTTTGCAGTAACATGAGAATACACCCATGTCATATCTTTTTTTTCTCTAAAATACTTTTCCATATTAGAGTTTATTTCATGGGGGGAGAAAAAGTTATTACAAATAAATCTCCACCCTAGGAAGGCCTTCAAGGAAGGAGATACAGGACTTAAGTTTTGATATGGGAAAGATCCAAACCTTTTTAGGAGCATAAAGATCCTGTGTGTCTGCTGGAACTGTGGGAAGGGAGGGGAAAATGACAGCTTTAGCAAGGAGGTGTAGATCTTGATGAAGGAATGGCACAGAAAACTAAACTGTCTGGTATACAGTAGATACTCAGTAAAGGTTTGTTGATTGAATGGATGAGAAAAGAAACTTTATGTGGAGAAGTTTTTCTATTCTGTCTCTGGAGGACTGTGTATAGGATCTCTGCCACCATTCCAACTCACTGTTTCTACTGCCAGTAATTTGGAATCAGAGAAATGGACACTCAAATTTGGGTTGAGTTTTCTGACCACCTGTGGGTAAAATTGCAATATTTCCAGAATCTCTCCCTGGCCCTAGTGCATCTCCATATCAACAGGTGTTTCCAAAGGTGGAGAGAAGTCATCCATCTCCATATCCATAGGTAATTACAAGGGGGAAGAGGTCATATCTGGACCAGGGAGGTGGGGTGGGATCCCTTTTTGCTGCCGGGTTGCAAGAGACCTTGGTGAGCAGAAGTGGATGACTGCTTGTAAGCAACAGAGTTTTCCCACTTTATTTCTCCCTTTGGCTGATTTTGGTTTCAAAGGTATTTTGCCTCAGACTGGGAAAATATTTTTCCCACGTTGTTACACCACCTCACTAAACCTTCATGAGTATCATATCCAACCACACCTAATCAGCAAGGCCACAAATAACTGCAAATGTACATAAGCATGGGTGGGACGGCTGGCTTGTCATCTGTCATTCGAAGTATATTTATTCATATAAAAAGCAATACCCTCTACTGAAAACATCAGTTTGAAAATGTATGAGCATACACACATATCCACACTCACCCCAGAAATACCTTTAATGAGCAAAAAGTATTTTCTATAATGTACAGTACCACAAAAGGATTTCAAAGCATTTTAAAATTAAAGATGTGACTCTCCATCAAATTGATCATTGATCAACTTTTGTAGATAAGTGATTTGTTTTCTGGAAAATGAAGGCAAAAAAGTCAGAAAACAACTCAAGTGTGTAGGATTTATATGCTATTTATTATTATTGCTAGTACTACCACCATCACCACCATTATTATTATTGAAATGAAGGCTAAAGGGAACAATGCAGCTCTGAGTAAAATATAATCACTTCCTTAGAACAGTAACTGATCCTCCCTAGAGACCTGGGAAAGGAGTATATCGCAGATTCATTAATTTCTAATGAAGCAGCTCTATGGAGCTTTTGTAACTGTAGTGTTTCCACCCAGTCTGGTATTGACCCACCCCTTGTATCAGGGATATCCTCTGCCTTGAAGCTCATCCCCACTCCCTAGCTTAAAGGAAGCTGGAGTTCTTTTCCTTTGAAGGGTAGTTTTCAGCCAAAACTGTTTATTCTTGCTGACAAAAGATCCACTTCTGTTAGGAATCTTGTCCCCAAAATAGTATTTCTCATTTTCTTCTCTGAAGCCAAAAAAAAAGGGGGGGGGGAGACTTTCGTCCCCATTGACCATAATTTTCTTACAATAAATTCCTTTTAAAGCCAAGTGATTTAAAATCACACCAAATCCTAGACAGTTTTGAAGCATTAGACTTATAATGCATTTTAAATGAAGTATCTTTAAATTGGAGAGTAGTTTTTAATTACATTAATTTCTAGAGATTCTATATTCTCTAACAGCCATTAAAAAGTATCAAAATACTTTGTTACAAAATTCTTTCTCCTTTGGCAGTTCATCTCCTGTGATTACAACCTGTTTTAAAAAATCTATCCTTTGGGACTTAGTGGGGCAGAGGTCAAATTTCTGTAAATGAGAATTTCTTTTCCTACAAAACAATTTATAAAGAAAAAATATCTTAGTAAAGACAGTTTTACAGATGAAAAGCAAAGGTGGTCCACAGTCGACATGAAAATAAAGTATTTCTTGAGGTGAACCCAAAGACTGCCAAACAATACTTAAAAAAATTATCCCATATTGGTTAACATCCAAAATATATAAATAACTCACATGCCTCAATAACCTAAAAACAAATAACCCAATTAAAAAATGGGCAGAAGATCTGAACAGACACTTCTCCAAAGAAGAAATTCGAATGGCCAACAGGCACATGAAAAGATGCTCCACATCACTAATCATCAGGGAAATGCAAATTAAAACCACAATGAGATATCACCTCACACCAGTTAGGATGGCCAACATCCAAAAGACAAGAAACAATAAATGCTGGCGAGGATGTAGAGAAAGGGAAGCCCTTCTACACTGTTGGAGGGAATGTAAATTAGTTGAATCATTTGGAAAGCAATATGGAGGTTCCTCAAAAAACTAAAAATAGAAATACTATTTGACCTAGGAATTCCACTCCTAGGAATTTACCCAAAGAAAACAAGATGACAGATTCAAAAAGACATATGCACCCATATGTTTCTCACAGAGCACTATTTACAATAGCCAAGACATTGAAGTAACCTACATGTCTATCAGTAGATGAATGGATAAAGAAGAGGTGGTACATATACACAATGGAATATTATTCAGCCATAAAAAGAAAACAAATCCTACCATTTGCAACATGGTTGGAGCTAGAAGGGTATTATTCTCAGTGAATAAGCCAAGCAGAGAAAAACAAGTACCAAATGATTTCACTCATTTATGGAGTATAACAAAAAAGCAAAACTGAAGGAACAAAACAGCAGCAGACCCCAGACTCCAAGAAGGGATTAGAGGTTACCAAATGGAAGGGGTTGGGAGGGCAGGGGGTGGGTGGGAGAAGGGGATTAAGAAGTACTATAATTAACAATCACAATTTAGGTAGGTCATGGGGAAGGCAGTACAGCATGGAGAAGACAACTAATACCTCTCTATCGTCTTACTATGCTGATAGACAGTGACTGCAATGGAGGGAGGGTTGAGGACTTCATAATATGGGTGAAACCACACTGTTGTTCATATGAAACTTTCACAAGATTATATATCAATGATACTTCAATTTAATAAAATATCCTATGTTAACATTGGCTTCCCTATTTGTGAACTCTTAATTTTGCTTCACTTATCATGACTGAAAGACATCTTCAATTGTTTTTATAAAGTTTAGATCGTAGATTTTCTGAGCCTCTTTTTTTAAAGGATGATCTTTGATATTTTTACATATAAAAAACAAATTATCTATACGTAAGATACTGGGGACCAGTATTTGCATGATAAAAACTTTATGTCCTTAATATATAATAACAGTGCATCTTTATAAAAATGATACTCTTGCAGAAAAGAAAGGATATGAACAATTAATGAAGAAATGCGTAATTTCTTATTGATTGAAGAAACATGCCTAATAACTATTTAGAAAAAAGAATTTAAACTTATAAAACTTATAAATATAATTCTCTCCATGTCAGATGGACAACGAATTAGAAAGAATAATAATAATTAAATCTATCCCATGCTCATGGATGAAAGAATAATGTCAAAATGGCCATCCTGCCCAAAACAATTTACAGATTCAATGCAATCCCTACCAAAATACCAATGACATTTTTCAATTAAATAGAGTAAATAATCCTAAAATTCATATGGAACCACAAAAGACCATGAATAGCCACGCAATCTTGAGAAAGAAGAAAACTGAGGTTATTATGCTCCCTGACTTCAAGCTATACAACAAAGCTACAGTAACCAAAGCACTATGGTACTGGCACAAGAACAAACCCACAGATCAATGGAACAGAATAGAGAGCCCAGATATAAACCCATGCATATATGGTAATGAATATACAATAAAGGAGCTATGAATATGCAGTGGGGAAAAGACAGCCTCTTCAATAACTGGTGTTGGGAAAATTGGACAGCTCCATGCAAGAAAATAAAACTGGATTATTATCTAACTCCATACACAAAAGTAAACTCAAAATGGATCAAAGATCTGAATGTAAGACATGAAACCATAAAACTCTTACAAGAAAACACAGCAATTTTTTCCCAGACACATCTCTTCAGGCAAGGGAAACAAAATAAAAAATGAACAAGTGAGGCTATATCAAACTAAAAATCTTCTGTACAGCAAAGGACACCATCAGTAGAAGGAAAAGGCAACCTACAGTATGGGAGAATATATTAATAAACAATTTGTCCAATAAGAGGTTAGCATCCAAAATAAATAAAGAGCTCATATGCCTCAACACCTGAAAAACAAAGAACCTGATTAAAAAATGGAGGACCTGAGCACACATTTCTCCAAGAAGAAGTACAGATGGCCAGCAAGCACATGAAAAGATGCTCCACATTGCTGATCATCAGGGATGTGCAACTCAAAACCACAATTAGATACCACCTGACAACAGTTAGAATGGTCACTAACCAAAAGACAAGAAATAATAAGTGTTTGGTGAGGATGTGGAGAAATGGAAACCCTCCTACACTGTTGGTGGGAATGTAAATTGGTACAACCACTGTTGAAAGCAGTATGGAGGTTCCTCAAAAAATTAGAAATAAACATACCATACAACCCAGTAACTGTACTTCTAGAAATGTACCTGAAGAAAACAAAACCCCTGATTCAAAAAGATATATGCACCCCTATGTTTACCACTGCATTATTTATAATAGCCAACTGCTTCCTATATGGAAGCAACCAAAGTGTCTATCAATAGATGAATGGATAAAGAAGGTACCTATATACAACGGACTAATTATTCAGCCAAAGAAAAGAAAGAAATCCTGCCATTTACAACAACATGAATGGACCTAGAGGGCATTATGATAAGTGAAATAAGCCAGGTGGAGAAAGACAAATAACATATGATTTCACTTACTTGTGGAATCTAAAAACAAAATGAACAAAATAGCAGTAGACTCAGAGACAATGAGAAGTGAGTGGTGGTTACCATGGGGGAGTGGTGGAGGTGAGTTTGTGGAGAGGATGAGGATGTAAAGGGCACAAAAATCTCAATCATAATACAATTTGGTCACAGGGATGGAAGTACAGCATGGAGAATATATCCAATAGTTCTGCAGCAACTTTCTACATTGACAGATAGTAACTGCACTAGCTGGGGTGAAGATTTAATGTGTGTGACTGTTGAACGACTGTGTTGTATACTTTAAACCAACATAATATTGTGTGTCAAGTATACTTCAATAAAAAAATTTTTTAAGTGTGATGCATAAAAATTCAATAATTATTATTTGTGACACAGGAAAGTTTACATTCTGATGACAGTGTTTAAAGAAATCTTTCTGGAGGGTAATTAAAAATTAGTTTAAAAGCTTCAAAAATGTGGTCTAAGAATTCTACTTTTAGGAGTTCGTTCTAAGGACAGAACAAGACAGGCATGCAATGACGTATATCATAGTATATTTATCATATCAATGTATCATGGAAAAACTGGAAAGACCCTAAATGTTTGATAATGGGAAACTGGTAATATCAATTGTTATACGCCTAAAATGGAATCCCATGCAGCTATCAAGACAATGTTACTAATGCATGCTTATTCACATAGAAGCTGATCATGATAAACATTACTGAGTGAATAATAACAAAAGCCTAAATCTGAAGTCATATTACCTAGATTTCAATTCCATATCTGCAGCTTATTAGCTATATGACTTTGGGCAAGTCATTTAATTTCTCTGCATCTCAGTTTTCCCATCTATAAAATTAAGAAAACATTAAATCCTACCTGAGAGCTTTGTTGGACAAATTTAATACAGATGTTACTATAAATGTGCTGGCAAATAATAAATGTCCAGTAGGTGTTACCGCTACTGCTGCTACTGCTGTTGCTGCTACTAGAATGACTACTACTGCCAGAATGACTACTGCTACCACTACTAGAAATACTACTCCTACTAGAATGACTACTACTGCTACTACTACTACTACTACCGCAACTAGAATGACACATTTTCATGATAAATTATATATGAATTAAAGAGCTTTAGAATATAATATTTTCCAGTGCTCTGATGTGAAAACAACTGCCTTGTGTAAGTGCTTTAAAATTTTTTAAGTCTATTCTTTAAAAAAATGCTATATATTAAAAAAATGCTATATTGTTTACACAATAAAGAAATAATAAAAGGTTAGAAGATATCTTCACTATACCTGCTTTCATGAAAGAAAAGAAACAGCTTCACTGTAGTCCATGTTGATAAAGCAACAGTTAGATCTTTCCTAAGACCCTTACGACTGGCATAGCTGGGATTGGAAAGAAGGAAGGAGAAAAAAAAGGCTGGCAAATTTCTTCACTGAGAAGTAGGCAAAAACTAATTATCTTCAGAAAAAAATTATTCATCTGCAATTCCATTTTATTGACTTAATAAAACCCAAACCAAAAAGCCAGCATTTTAATTACTGTCTCATCCACTTGTTACCTCTAAATTGCTTTCATTATGAATTGAGCTGCTGCCAAGAAAAAGCCGTGTGGGAAGATCAGCTTCTTATGCTACCCTACAGGGAGAACTTCCAGGTCCTACGGGCTTCCTAGTGTCTTTACCAATACAAACAAGAGAAATGGTGGAATCTTTTAATGTTAGACCACAATCTATTTTAAGTTACCGAAAGAGTAAGTTAAATGATTACAATCAAAGTCACCATACTGAAGAAAAAGAACTACAGGGAAAAATCAACAGTTTCTATTGTATTTTGAATACAGCAGGTACTCTGCCAACTCCTTCTAATTTGTTAATGCAGTAACAAGTGCAAAAACTCACTGATAGCTGTTTATTAGAATTTATTAGCAGTGGCAAGAACAAATATTTTTTGATTATGGCAGTTTTCTCAACATGAGATAGCCATCTACTTAAAACTGTATAACCCGCCTCAGATGCACAGGAGGCGCTTAAATATGTGTGAAGTTATCTGTAAAGTGAAAAGAGCAACAGAGAATTTTGGGGCTTGAAGATACTTCAGAAATAATAAAAACTGATCCCTTCACTTTCTGAAAAGACTGAGAGGCTCAGTGAGTTTAAGTAAACTGCCCAAGATGAGAAGAAAACTCCTACGTTTAGTGTCATTAACTCTGCTATTTTCTTAATGCTTGTTCATTAAGCTAAAATCTGGTTAGTTTTTCCCATTACCTTGTGTTATCTTGACACAACTTTTTAGGAATACTGTTCAGTGAGAGAAAAGAAGTTAAATCAGGATTAACATCCTTTTATACAGGAGAATCTTTGGTCATAAAGTGAGTCAGTGTCATCCTCACAGGTGTGAATGTGTCTGGATGAGAGGAGTCAGTCATCTGAACCTTATCAAAAGAGTTTTAACTCAGAAAAAAAAAAAGCAGGTATCTGCTTAGACATCACAATACACTGATAAAAAGGAGAGCCAGGAGATCTGAGTCTGCCTCTGTCCTTAGCATTTCTAGGAGAGAGGATGCTTTGATGTTGGTGAAGTTACCTGGTCTGAGATAAATCCAAAGTGGAGAAGCCGATTCACCAAGCTACCACTTACCATTACTTGACAGAATCCCTGTCAAGAACACTCAACAGTCCTTTGAAGAAGCTCAGTCCTGCTTCACAGGTCCTCTTAGCAAATGAACACCTGAATGTTTTGTCAAATTTCTTGATATATGAATACACAGCAATGACAGGGAGAGGGGACGCCTGTGATACCCAGACCCAGGCCAGGGTCATGACTAGCTTTAGGGCAGTGTCTTTTGAAGTAAATGTTTAAGATCTCCTGTTGTTCAAGTAACAGGTTGAGACTGTTACTTTGGCTTTCAATAAAGTCTTAGAGGAAAAGTAAACCCACATGGTTCAGAGAAAGGACAAAGTCAATATAGTGCACACTATAGAGGAAAGGAATATTTTTTTCCCTGCCCTGCTATTTGGGGTAACAACTTCACAACCAGACTTTTCCCCTCTCCATCAAGTCTTCATGAATTGTCAATCAAGGTGCCCCCTACTCCTCCATGATGTGAATGACCCAAGCAGTCGGATTCTTGTTGAAAACCTTTGAGGGGACTGAGTGAAGCACAGGAAAACGATGGGAGATGAGTTATCAGATGGACACCCCCTGAGGAGCCTGCACATTAGTCTTTGCTGACTTGGTCCCTGCCAAAGTCCCTGATCATCTGCAGGAGACAGCAAAAATGGCCACAGATTCTTCCTTTCTCTACCCATGCTCTCGGGCCATCCCATCCCACACCAACTCTGAGTGACTGAGTGAAAGCATGTGATTTACTTTACTCAAGGCCAAATACATCACAAGCAGAGACTTGAAAAGTGTTTTTGTGCTGGAGTGTGCCCTTTTTGGTTGTACTTGGAACCCTGAGACCATCATACAAGTGGACCTAAAGGGGATGAGTGGACAGGTGGAAGAGAAGCGCGGCTCCCTAGCCAATCAGGCAACTAACTGCAAACCCACAGGTTAGCCCCTAAGGAGAGAGGCTCAGCCCAGCACCGTCTGGGAACTGCTGAAGCTTGCCCACATTGCTGATTTGCAGAATCTTGAGCTAAGCGAATGCTTGTTTGGGAGGGCCATTAATTTCCAGGCATCAACTTCCAGAAGCCTGAGTTTTCAGCTTTTCTTCTGATTCTCCAAACTAATGTATCCTTTTGCTTAAAGTTAGTAAAGTTGGCTTCTGTTGTTTGCAATCCAAGCTCCTTAGCAGCTAAGCAGGAAATAGATGAAAAATATCCTTGTGGGAACCATGGGCAGATATAAATTCCTAGAACCTTCCAAACTTGTCTGGCTACTGAGCAAAAATATATCAGTTTTCTTGTTCCTCTCTATTCTCCCTTGCTCTTTTCACAAGGAATGAAACAGTATTCTTATTGCTTAAATAATATGATACATACTTCAGACTGTAAGTTTGGGGGGAAGGAATTTTAAGACTCTTACTGAAGAATTTCCATCTTTGACCTGGGTCACCCTAGGCATGAACAGGTGGGAAAGCACTAGGCCCTGACTGCATTGTCAAGTGGTCAAGAGTATGGACGGTGGCTCCAGGTTGGTTCATATCCTGGCTACTCCACCCACCAGGTCTGTGACCTTGAGCAGGTTACTTAGATGCTGTGACCTTGGGCAGGTTATTTAGATGCACTAGGCCTCAATTCCCTCAAATGTAAAATGGAGATAACAGTATTTTTTACCTAAGTTATGAAGACTGAGTTAATGTATATCAAGTTTACATAGCAAAAATTATATAATTATTTAGTATTATTATCATGATTATTTCTTGGAATCCAGGCACCCTTGGGGAAGATCTTAGAAAGACATGTTTGGCATTGTGGGAGCTTTGATAAGTCATGGAACAGAAGGGTTTATTTCTAGTCCTGGCTCTGCCACAAACTCACTCTAGTCCTGGGCAAGTCTCTGTGTCATTTGCCCACAGTAACATGGAATAATCATGATCCTTGTTCTAGTTTGGAAGCAAATATGAAACAGCACATGTGAACATGCTTCTAAATATGCAAAAGTGCTCCACCACCATTTGGCAAGACCTATAATTACTCTTCAAATATATAAGTCGTTTCTGGTTCCAAATGAGTCCTGCGATTCCTCATGCTGTTTGAGTGGGTCCTAGGTAGACAGTTACTGTATCTTAGAGACAGAAGACCATAAAAGTGGAGAAAGCCATCTTGGAATAAAGACTTATATATAGATATATTAAACCAAAACTTAAATGTTAAGAGGCTTGGACACATATCAGATTAAAGAGGTCATGGCCTTTTCAAAAGTCTCCCAGAGACAATAAGTGTTTCTGAGAAAGGAAATGAGATCAAGTAACCAGAGGATAAGACTTTTGGAGTATGTCTGAAAGGCCAACAACACTTTCATACCTTTATACATCCTGAACTCACAGGTGCCACTAACTGACTTGTTCCCCAGCTGTCCCGAGGACCTGAGTTGTACTCTTCACCTCAGCTGGGGACAACTCAGGGTTTAATGCCCACTGAATGTAACACTCTCACACACGAATTCACTTTATAGCACATCGCTTTTACAAATGTCCCAGTCACCAAGTTCTAAGATAAATAAATTTGTTTCTATAATATAAAGATTAGCCTTTTTGATAATTTTAAGCAAGAAGTTGTACTTTAGAAAATTTGGATGGTGCAGAAACAAATGCAATTAAAAGAACCTGAATCTTGGTGCCATCTGAGATGATGCATGTCACCCTCACAGAGTGATCCCTTCAAGCTTCCTCAGTCTACACATACACATTCATCAACACACACGTATGTACAAAGTGGGGATTATTCTGCATATAGAGATCTAGAGCCTACATCTTTTTTGCTTAGTAATCTTCAGTGAGAATTTTCATGGGCCAACATTCAAAACAGGCAGTGTGGAAGGCAGCAAATGCCACTAGTCATTGGCAGTACCTGGCCAAGCTGTTAGTATGACTGTTAGATATGCTACAGGAGTTTGGAGGACAGAAGACATATTAATTCCAGTATGCACATGTGATGTCTGCCTGCCAGTGGGGACATGCAGGATAGGTGAAAAGTAAAAAAAAGTGTGATACTGGATAAAGAATGGTCAATGCTGGTGGTTTGTTTCGTGAAGCAATTTTGAGTCCTGTTGACATTTAAAGAAAGGGATGTCAGTAGACAGAGATGAGGTAACAGGATCAGGACTTCTATTTTCAAATTGAAAGCTTCTTGCCTGGCTGTGAGGTACTGTGGAATATTGACAAACATGGTGCCTTCCACTCTTTAAAAATAGTAACTTTTGTGTCCCACAGAGGGCATTTCCTAGGGGTCAGATTGAATCTTCTGGGCAGCAGACACAGAGCAGATGGCTATATGTGGTTCCTCAGTGCCGCCTCTTTCTGCATACATGAGAGAAATCAAGCAAAGGACATAAGAGCATAATTATCTGCCACCCCTAAGCACGAAACTCACACTGTAGGGCAGTTGCACAGCAGAAAACCCATAGGTTTTGCTTCCTCAAAGACTTTTCAAGATCATGTACTGTATAGCATAGGAATTTCTACCCTGTCTTCAAGAGCAGACTGTGGCAAACACACTGGTTAGCATGAATTTGACAAAGGTTGTTAGCAAATAAAATATAAATAGTCCTAAAAATATTTAGACAGGAAGAATATAACTACTCTATCTAAAACCTTAACGATTTCTATTTAAGAATAAGTGGGGTAAGGGGTAGGTAAGAGGAGCTAAGCACAAACTGTCTTCAGAATCAGGGCAAAACTGAACCAGAACAAGAGATCTTTGTGGTGTTAGTTTTGTTCAAAGTATTTCCTTTGGGATTGGATGCTCTGACCCCACAGGGCCCTTGGTGACTTTTGGAGTGTGTATGGAGGAACTCTGGTAACTTCGGGAGTAGCTTCAGGTTTTAGGGCAAGAGAATGAGATGGAAAGAGGGAGGAACAATAACCTACCACTGCCTCCACCTCTAAGACAGTAGCAATGGCATGGCTGATGCTCCCGAGACATGTAATGTATGCCAGGCGCTCTGCCTAGAGCCGTAGGATACTAAGGCGTCTGATCCTGGAGAGACCTACGTGAGGTAGGTCCTACTACTATCCCTATTTTATCAATGGGGACACTGAAGCACAGAGGTTTGGTGACTTGACTAAAGTCGCATACTGGTAAGTGTTGGAGCTAGGATTGGAACTCAGGAGGTCTGAATTCACAACCCTCAGCTTGACCATTTTGACGTACTATCAGTATTGAGTCTGCAGCTCATTACAACTATCTAATCTTGAGTTAAGTCACTTGATTCCTAAGACTCTGCTTCCTCACTTTTAACAAGGAAAATAATCTGTCCTATCCATCACAATATGGTTTTGAGGACCAAATGACATATAAACGGCTGTGAATGCCATTTGTAATATGTAGCATGCTTTACAATGTATTTTCATTATTACTGATGAAAGAAGAAAAATGAACACTTATTTCTTCATTTTAAGAGTTTTTTTTTTTGCTTAGTATGAAAGTTTTAATTTTAGTAATCAACATAAGGCAGTGAAAATAACTGATATCCCCTTGTAGGCATAGTATTGAGAAAAAGCAAAAAACATTCCCTGTATCAGGAACCTATGATTAGAAAGAAAAAAATTGATTAGTTTGAAAAGACAGCAATTGAGAATGACTCCTTGGGGGGCTCTGTAACTCCAGTGATAAAGCCTGGCAGGCCAGTGACACATCACTTCCTGGAAGTGGAAATGAACTCCCAAGTAAAAATGAACTCCCAAGGATTGGTGGCTCCCAAGGATAATGACTTCCTACTCCGTCAAAACAAAGCCCAGCATCTGGAAATAACTGACTGTCTCTGTTCCCTATTCCACATCCAAGAGCTGCTATTCTCAGTCCACTCTGAAGGAAGCTTCTCTAGCACCAGGCTTCTAAACCTCAAGAGTTTGAGATGGACGTAAGGCCAGAATTTAAAAGCCAATGTTGGAAAGGATTACTTGTGAGCAACGTCACCCTGGACTCAAAACTTGATCTGTTGCAAGTCATTCAACTTTCAAGCTGGGCTGAAGCCCCTGATCTATATACTCTACCACAGCACTCATAGGCATGATCTCTTTGGGTTTATTTTCCTGCTCTGACCAGTATGTTCCTAGAGAAGAGACGGTACATAACTTTTGAAATGAACCATGCTGGGGACTTTATCTAGGAACCCAAAGTTGAGACAGAGGAAAAAATGAACATCTTCTGAAATTAAATAATAGAAGGATCAACAAAGAAGAGTTTCGTTTTCCACCATTAAATGGTTTGTGAATGTGTTGCTCTTAGACACATTAGATTTAGGACATACAAATCCAATCAAAGATATAATTTAGATACACTTTCAGAGATTCAATTCAAAGATATAATTTGGATGTAATTTCAGAAAGATTGATAGGAATGGGCCTTAAATCTACTAATCTATAATCCAATTCATTATATATTAGTTTAAAAATTTCTTTTTAACACAAGTAATCCATCTCACTTGTGTTAAAAAGAAGTTTTTAAACTAATATATAATGAAAATACAAGTGAAAAAATAATGAAAAGCACCAAAGTTCCACCTTTACCACTGAAGTAAGAGACACCCATGCTGTTATGAAGGTTGATGAAGGAGGAACTGAAGATAACAACTACCAAAAGTGTTCCTAAGTTAATTGTAGAGCTCAGATGGAGTTCATGTGACACTAAACTGTGCCTGGTACTGGGATCTTCAGAGGTGGTTTAACATCTGGCCATCTATCCTCTTAGGCAACTTCTCTGCAACTCCTAAGAATATTATGGAAGCTATCCAGACATGCAGAGAATAATGTGTAGTACCAGAATATACTGCGAGATCATCTCAATAAATGAAGAAAAGGTGTCTGGTAAAATTTAATATCCATTTGTTGATAAGAACTCTCACAAACAAGGAATGGAATCAGTCTGATAAACGGCATGACTTTAAAAATTCAGCTAACATTATAATGGGGAAATACTGAATGCTTCCCTCAATCTCATCACTTCTATTCAACATTGTAGTGGAGTTCTTAGGCCTTGCAACAAGCTAAGGAAAGGGAATAAAAAGCAAAAGAGAAAGGTAAAACTCTCTTTATTCACAGGTGACATCATTGTCTATCCAGCAAATCCAAAAATATCAACACAATTATAGAACTAATGAGGGAATGTAGCAAGGTCTCAAGATACAAAGTCATTATTCAAAAACCAACTGTATATTTAAATACTAGCAACAAATAACTGGAAAATGAAAATTTTTAAATTAGATTTACAATAGCATAAAAATATCAAATACCTAGAAGCAAATTTAATAAAAGAAGATGCATAAGACCTTTACACTGAAAACTATAAACTTGCTAAGAGAAATCAAAGAAGGCTCAAATGATAGAGAGATTTCATGTTCATGGATTTGAAAACTCCAAATGTTAAGGTAGAAAATTTTCTGAAGTTGATTTATAGAGTCAAAGTAATTTCAATCAAAATCCCCAGACTTTTTAAATTTTAGGTAGAAATTGATAAGCTATCAAATTGATATCTACCAAAGCCTGTCGATAGCCAAGACAATCTTGAAGAAGAAAAGTATTGGAGGGCTTACATTATTAAATTTTAAGGTTTATTATAAAGACTCAGTAATTAAGACAGTATAATAGGTAAGACAAATAGGTTAATGGAACAAAATGGAGTCTAGAACTAGACCCACACATATACTGACATTTGAGTTTTGCACTAAGGTGCCATGAAATTCAATGGCAGAGAAAGTTCTTTTCAATAAAATAGATCTCAACCTCTTCCTCTCTATATACATAAAAATAAACCTAAGAGAGATGACAGATCTATATGAAAGCCAAAACTAAAAAATTTCTAGAAGAAAACACAGAAAAGTATCTTTATGACTTTGGAATAGGCAATTATTTCTTAGGACACTAAAAGCACTAAGATGAATTAAAAAAATATAGTGAATTGCACTTCATTAGTTTATTTATCAAGACATCATTTAAAAAGTTAAATGGCAAGCTACTGATAAAAGACTTGTTTGTATCCAGAACACATGAAGAATTCCCACAAATCAGTAAGATAAATAGCCCAATTAAAAAAACAGGCCCTTCATAAAAGAAGCTATAGAATGGTCATATAGCACATGAAAAGGTGCTCAATATCATTAGACATTGGAAAAATGTAAATTAAGCTACAAATTAAGGTATGCATCCAGTAAGATGGCTAAAACTGGGAAGTTTGATAGTATAAGTGTTACAGGATGTAGAGCAACTAGAACTCTCTCAATATTATTGGTAAGAGCATAAAATTATAAAATCACTTTGTAAAATGGTTTGGCAGCCTCCTACAAATTTAAACATTCCCCTACCATATAACCCAGCAATTCTACTCCTATGTTTATGTGCAAAAGAAATGGAAAATTTGTTCACAAATAGGATTTTTCAAAAACATTCACAGCAGCCTCATTCATAATAGTAAAAAACTAGAAACACCCCAAATATCTGTTAATAGGAGAATGGATAAGCAAATTGTGTCATCTTCATAGAATAAACTACTTACTATAGAGATAAACATAAGTGAACTACTTAGCATACAGCAACATGATGGATATCAAAACCACTGTATGAATCTCAAAACTCACCATCATAACATTGCTCATCCTTGTTCCATTCATTCATTTAATCTCACACCAACTCTCTAAAGTAGATACTATTATCCCTCAGTTTTAGTGATAAAAAGATTAGAGAGAAAAAATCAAAGATTATATTCATTCATTCATTCATTCAATATTTACTGAGCATATACAGTTTGCCAACAGGCAGTGTACCATGCATTGAGGATAAAATGTTAGTGAAACTAAACAGACAAGCTTTAAACCCAGTCCTCCCACTACATAACACTGCCAAGTACTGTGACAGGCCTACCTTAAAAAAATAAATAAGATAACATCACTGCCTTTCAGAAGTTCTGAGTCTAGCAGAAGAAACAGGCATATAAACAATGAAATACAAAGCAGTAAAAGCAAGTATAATACAACACAAAGTGCCCTTACAGGTGCACACAAAGTGCTTTGTGAACCCCAAAAGAGAAATGACGGATAACTCTGCCTATGTTGGTTGAAGTCAAACTGGCAAAGAGGCTGCCATTTCAATTGGTAATACAACAGCAGACAGGAAGCCTTCAAGCACTGAGGAAGAGCAGAAAGAGTTCAAAATACACTTGGGTAGGATGCCGGCCAGCTCAGTATTTACATTTGTGAAATGTCATTATCCAACAACTTAAGGGGCTGTTTGTGAGAACTGGAAATAATACCTGCAAAGATCTAAGCACATGCAGAAGAAACTCAACTTATAACAACTTCTGGGTTTTGAGCAAAAAACTGATGTTAACCATGTTGCCAACATACATCTCCAACTGTAAAGCAGTGTCCATCTCCAGAAAGTCTCATCTCTCAAAACAAGAGTATGATTAACTTTCTGGGCCTGAAAAGCTTACATGTAGATCCATGGTGATTTGCTGGCTTTTGACCTCCCTCCTCATTTGAATGTGGCCTGAACCCCAATATATACCACGAGACTGGATTATTTAGCGTTGGCTGTCTCCATTTGGCCATTAAAGGTTAGAGGCCAAAACATTGGGACTAGCGGAGTGTAGCCACTTGGCACTGTGCCTTCTGGTACAAACCACTTAGAATATGCACTTTATCAGCTGACTCCTTTGTGCCCAGTTCACAGCATGCTTGCTTTAATCTGCATCAGATATCTCTATCAGTCTACAAATTTCCAGATCAGAGGCTAGCAGTAAGTATTAAATTAATCTGAGCGAGACAGCCCAGTAAGGTGGGAACAAATTGGCAGATCTTTCTCAATACAGAGGCTTTTCCTACAACACCTGTGTCTGAGATTTTAATATAGATCATAAAGGAGGTTCCACAGCCCTTCTGATGGCACAGCTGGTTGCTGCTGCTGAATATTAAGATATTTAGAAAACAAGAGAAGTTGTTTGCAAGGCTGAGTAGCTCTTTATTTGACCTTTCCAGTCAAACTAACTACAGCAAGAATGACCATTGTGCCAACCTCTCCTAAACACATGGCTTTGAATGTGCACCGTTGACTGACAAACTGACACAGGGATGTTTACATTATTTAATCATCAGAGCAAACACTGCAAACAGTTTCACAAGGAGCATGGCACATGGAGAGAGAGAGAGCAGGTTTACACTGGGCCACCACCGGCCACGGGTGATGTCAGGCAAACTATTTAAGTTTTCCAAGTGTCAGGTCCTTTGCCTATAAAATGGGATAATGATGCCCTGCAGGGTATTGTAAGAGTCACAGATAACGCAAACAAGGGCCTGGCACAGTGCCTTGCATGTAACGGACACCTAATAAATGGTTACTTCTGTTATCATAATTAATATAAGAGATGGTAATTAAGCCATCTATAGTTTGGGGGAGCCAAGGAGAGGATATATGCTCTGAGTTGATTGCTTTTGTTGGATGGAGGCCACGTTAAATGACTTTTATCCTGTTTATGGGAGCAAGCTTCAGTGAAGGGTGTGTGTGTGACACAGAGAGAGGAAATAAGAATGAAAATGTTAGAGAATATGCACCAGAGAGTGGAGGACATCAGGAGAGAAGGAGAGGTAAAAAAGTAGCTTTCAGAAGAACCATGTATACCTTGTTACTAGACTATGAACTATTTGAAAGCAAGGGCTATGTTTATTTTATTTTAGTTTTTACCCTGTCTTGGGTCCCAATTACATGCTCCTCGGAGTCTGACAAAGCACCTGGCAGCCAGCACCTGGATCCAGCATCTGGATCAGCCACTACACTCTCACTTGCAGGTGTGGCTGTGACTAAACACAGGAAAAGGAAACCACCAGTGGTGGCGTGGGACAATTGTCTAGCAGTGGCTCTGACAGGCAGAAGTACCCTTTCTCCCAGCCACTGAGTCACTGTGTCCCCACACGGACACACTGTGACAGGTTCCACTCACAACATCCATAATGACGTGAGGTCACTCCCCCAACAAAGTGATAACCCCCAGAGAGAAGCTCTAAATCTTAGCATAGGAAAGGCCTCCCCAGTTTTTCATCCTCTACCCAGTGAGCAGATCAGGTACGTGCGTATTTTCCTGTCTCCCCTGGACTTGGTGTTCTACATGCACTGCTTTCCAGAATCCTCATGACAACCCTCTGGGAGGTTTAGTATTAGTTTATAGTTTACAGGTGAGGAAAATGAAATTCATAGAGGTTAAGTAACTCACCTAAGGTCAAACAACAATCAAATCTCAAGGCCAATGCCCTTTCCACCTACTTGAGGTGTAACATATGCACAGGCAGGTGGACATATCATAAGTGTACAGCTCCATCCATTTTCACAAACTGAGCACATTCATGTAACCAGCACCCAGATCAAGAAACAAGCCTCCTTGTACTCCTTTCTCATCACTCCTTCCCTTCTCACAACTCTGGGTCTTGCCCAGAATACTCTAACCTGCAGTAACTTTTCCTTCCATTGAATTCTTAGGCTCTTCCTATTTGTACTACCACCCATTTGGGATTTCCCAATAATCTCTTACAATGTCAACTATTTTTTCTTATAAGTATGTTGCCTCTCTAATTATGATTATCAGCTCTTTGGGGCCAGGATTTCATGCTTCTTTATATTGTCCTAGCATATCAGTATGAAGCAATTACTTCACAATGTATGTATTGATGATTATTTTCTGCTTTTTGTGTATCTGACACCATTTTCAGCACTTTACCCAGATTCTCTCATTTAATTCTTCCACAACCCAATGAGGTAGGCTCCTCTCCTCCCAGGGTATCCACTCTCCTGACTCCTAATACCATACATTTGTCTACTTGTTTTTGAACTTTATATAAATGAAATCATTCAGTATGTCCTCTTTCTATTTGTGAGCTTCTATCATTTTGTTACATTTGGTTTACTAACATGCATTTCTGTATTGTATTCAGTTATGCAAATATGACATGATTTATCCATTCTAGTGTCAATGAACAGCTAATAGTTTTTAGATTTGGGTAACTATGGCTGGTGCTTCTATGGATATTCTTATACATGCCTTTTTGTACATATACGCATACATTTTTCTTGGGTACATACCCAGGAGTGGAACTGCTCTGTCACTGGGTATGCCTGGGTGATTGGACCAGTTTACATTCTCATCTGCATTTTCAAGCATTTCAGAGTTCTAGTTGCTCCACATTCTTGCCAACACTTGATATTGTCTGCCATTTTTATTTTAGTTATGATTGTGGGTATGTAGTAGTGTCATACTGTAGCATTAACTGGGCTTTCCTAATGACTAATGAAGTTGTACACCTTTTCATATGTTTATTGGTCATTTGGATATCCTCTTTTCAACACTCTTGGCTATTGGGTGATCTGCTGTTTTGAGGAAGGTCCATTATATATTCTAGATATGATTTGTCAGATATATCTATTGCAAATATCTCCTCTCACAATGTGGCTTGCTTTAACTCTCTTAATAGTTATCTATTAATTAATAGTCTTAATTTTAATGTAGTCTAATTTATCACTTTCTTTCTTTCATTGTTAGTACTTTCTGGGTCTTGTTTAAGATGCATTTTGGGGGGACTGTCTCATTACAGACTAACTTGTAGGACTGTCAGGCAAATTTTCCTGCCCTCCTTTAGGCACATGAGCTAAAGTAAGCTACTGCAATTAGACTTTTTAGGACAATGAAAATGGTTGTCACTCCTTCATTAAGATGGTAGCCCTGGAAGAAACCATCTGCAAGTTCTTGTCAAAGACCCAAATGCTGTTCTAGCTCTTACCCTTTCTAAGTCTGGCTTTTCAGCTTAATTTTTCAGCTTTCCCTTCACTTTTGTGAGCATATCTTCCGTATCTCTCCTCCTTATTCTTCCAATAAGCTCTCCTTTTAAAAATTTCTAATTAGCCAGAGCCTGCTTCTGCTGCTTACAGCCAAAGAACACTGATTCCTTCATTCACTCTCTCTATATTAACATTCTCTCTCTGTTTTTTACATATATCACTAATCGCAAAAATACAGCTTGATCAGTTACACTTAAACAAGAAATTTCACCTTTTTGAAACTCAGTCCTCATCTTTTCATGACTGTGTATGATTTTGAAAAACTAAGAGCTTTCTGACATTCCAGATCTCGCTCTGCCTTGACATTCACCCCATTAGGGAAAACAATAGTATTTTCAACTCACTGGCTCTTAGGGAAATGAAGAAGGGAAAATCCAGCTAAATTTGGACATTCTCCAAATAAAGCAGACAATAAAAAAGGTACACTGGGGCATTAACTCCTTAACAAATTATCAAGCCAAGACAGCTTTGCAGCTGTGCCTAAGCAAGATAATTACTATCTTTTCTAACTGGTAGCTTAATAATAAACACTGATAATTTAAATGGAAGAACAAACAATACTTTGCATGGAATATTATTTAAATAAGGAGCACTTCTAAAAATCAAATTTATGCTGAATAGCCAGCCAGCATGGGGGAGAAGATGACAATCTACAGGAACAGTTATAACTGGAAGTGTGTTTAGGGAATCATCTCAATGACATCTCAGACCTTTCATATTTCACAAAATATGAGCACAGGCCAACATTAACAAGAGATTAAAAAAGACAAACAAAAAAAATTATACCTCCAAATGAGTCTAAGATAGCAAGTTGTATACATACCACAAGGTACAATTACAACATTAGGCATTTTAGGAGTATATCTTTTGGAAGAGTTTTCAGAATCTGCATCATTTTCTTCAGCATGACCTAAGTGGTGGTCAATCTTTATTCTTTGAGATTGACTGCATTTGATTTCTCAAAACAGCCATAACTAACTTGGAGTCAATGCTGGTGAGTAAATTTCTTTAAATATATATCCTATTTTTAAAAAGGGACAACACACCATAGCACTTAAGGGCATGAACTTTGGAGTTAGAGAAACCTGGATTCTAACTGACATTTGCTGGTGTATGACAGCTTCCTTGTCTCAATTTCCTTATACATAAGAAAGGACTTACAGTCTATCTGACTGCTGTGGTTGGTAAATGAGACAATGTATCTGGAGCTATTATATCTTAAGCTTTTATTATTTTGACTAAGGAAAGGGCATGGTTTTTGTCTGTTGAATGCAGATTGGTTCTGAAACGACTTACCCAACAGAAGTTTACAAGTTTTAGGTATCATCATCCTTAGTGAGGGACAAGACTTGACTGTCTCTGGATTTATGACATCCAGCTCAGTTCCAGAAGTTATTTTTAAAAGGACTCTAAGCAGACAGAACACAATCACAGAGTCCAAGTAGGAATGTTGGGGCATTATTCATAGATGTGCCTCTTGGTGTTGGACAAGGCCTAGCCACTTATGCTGTAATTCTGAATCCATCCCTAGCAGCCTGGGAGTTACAGGGGCCATGAAGAGAGGGTAGCTTTGGTGCAGAGAAAAGTGAAAGAACTGTGGGAACCAGAAATTCTCAAGGGAAACCAGATTCACCCAAAGAACTCATAGCCATTCATACTGAGGGACTGTGGGAGGATCAAGGAGAGAAAGGCTGCATCTTCAAGATTCAGAAGGGCTGGTTTCTGGGGTAGTGTTGGCCAGGTTGGACAAGCTGGTCTCATGGCAGAGCTTTATTTGGTTCAAAAACTGGATTAACAACCTTTCCTTGGTATTTGCCTAAAACCTAGCTCTACCCTGCTTCTGTGGGAACAGAAACACCCCAAAAATCTGCTTACCTTGATCCCTGAGCCTCAGTGTCCTTATCAACAAAATGAGGAAAATCACCCCTACCTTACCATACTATCCAAGTTAAATGAGAGCACATGAAAAGCATTGATTACGGTGTCCGGCACATAGCAGTTGCTTAAAAAAAAATAGATACTATTATTGGCTTTAAACAAAAAAGGGGATGCCAGATGTTACATCCAAACTGTTAAAAAGATAATACTCAGTAGACTGAAAGAAAAATTGGATAGGTCTTATTAGAGAGAGGACTGAACAATTCCATAATTTGCTGAATCTTGGTTTGAACAACTGCTATTATATCTTGAATGTATACTTTCTCCAAATACTTTCTCTGTAACTTCTTGTTTATCTACCTGTAACAATTTTACTTAGTTAACTGAATAAAAAATCTATTCATAAATATCCAAGTCTTGTGCTCTGTGATCTGACCTTTCCTTGGACTTGCAGAGGTAGAGGATGAGGTCCCATTATGAATTATTCCTACATGGACCATGCATGGAGCTCAGGGATCTGAATCTGTTTTGATCATGACTGTGTATCTAAGGGCACAGAGTATGTGGGGGAGGTTGACCTTCAGAGGGGAAAAACAGGAACTACTCATTCTGTCATCATGGCTTCTTCAACATAATAGATGTGCATTTCCTACAGAGAGTCAGGGATAATGTGCTGACAGGAAGGCACTGGGTCAAAGGTGTCATTATCTCATTTGAGAATCCTTCATACAGATGACCAACCTTGCTCCCAAATTGTTTTGTGTCCACACTGCAAAAGCAATAAACCACAAGACCATGTACGGAGGACCCTGAATTGGGCTGGAAGACCTGTCCTTCTGCTACTCAGAGATTTTAATATCCCTGGGCCTCAATTTCCACATCTATAAAGTGAGGGGGTTGCATTAGATGACCCTGAATTTGTCCAGTCTTTAAAACCCTGTAATTCCTTTTTTTAAACCCTGTAATTCTTTAAAACACTATAACCATTTTATTTTGAAAGACAACAGTGTAAGCCACCCTACTTTCACCAGAATGGATTCAAAGTAAGACAGTCCTTTGATGAGACACAAAGGAAAGAATGATAAAATGTAAATTCATGTTAAAGGTGTACAAATACAGACAACACCACCCTGCAGTCCCTGCCGGAGAATGGCCTGCTCCTGGCGTGATGGGCCTGCTTGTCTCGACTCCTCCTCTCTCACCACCTATGGTAATGATAGAACAGCATCTGTGAACCTTCAGATGGGTCATTTAACTCCAACTTATGAACTGTCAAGACTAACCACAGCTGCAGACAGATAGGGCACCTCTTCCCCACTTATTGTGGTCAACATGTGAGTGGCAGGCAGCCTCAGGACACAGTGGGGAAGCTTAAGTTACATTGGACTAAGAAGTCAGATGGGCCTCCGAATAGCTGAGTGTCTGGGTGTTATTCATGAGCTAATCACAGCTCACATTTATTGAGTGCTCACTATATGATAGGCTTAAAGTCATGTGCTTTACATACATTATTGCATTTAATGATTACTAGTCACCTCTACTTTGTGGGCCAGGAAACTAGGGCTACAGAAGCTCAGGGTCCTGGCCATGCTCCCAGGCCCCACTATATTGACAACTCTTTCACAGCTGGAGATGGACAGGAAATCTCCTGTTTCCTTTCCCTGGGCCTTCTTTCCAAGTCCAGTGATTTACATTCCTTCCTCTCAAGCCTGGAAGTCGGCAGAGACTAGAGAGGTCGGAGAGTTTCATACCTGGCCTGCTCTTTGACTTTCTAAAAGTGTTTCCCTCTAAGCATCAAATGGTTTGACAGTCACTCTGTCTTCCATGATCAGAACAACTGGTACCACTGCTACACTGTTCTGTGTCTGTTCTGTGTTAGGTATTAGTTCATATGGTACGTCTGACCTAGGATTTGAGCTGAACAGCAAATGCACTTAATGGACTTGGCAAACGGGAAAGTGAGCCTAGAACTTACCACTTTCTGGAAGACAGAGCTGAATTTGTATTCTTTTTTGTATTGCACCTAGTTTTTGTATCCAGCAGCAGGTGAAGAAGTAATATGGGATAGTAGTAAGAGCAACGGCATAGGAAAGAATAGAATATGGGCATAGGTTTCCATACCCCCATTCTTGCCCAGCCATGTCTACTCTGTTCTCCTCTCTCCACACCAGAAGAGAAGCCTGATATTGACAAGGACCAAATGTCAAGGGTTGTTTCTAATTGGGAGGGGCAAAAGAAAAAGTTAATATATATTATACTAAAAACAATAATAATTTTTAAATTATGTGCCAGGCACTGTGCAAAACAACTTCTTAGACAATCTTACTTGCTTCTCACAAGATTCCTCTGAGAGAGATATTATTAACTCCATATGAAGATGAAGAAAATGAGCAACAGAGAGGTTAAACAGCACACCCAAGTTGAACAGTTAGGAAGTGGCGAAGCGGAGAGTTAAAAGATATACCACTGGAAACAAAGGGATTTGCTTTGTAAAGAATTTTGTTAAAGTGTTGTTTATTCCTGACAGGTCTCAAAAGAGACAAATTCTTAGAAAACCAAGAGACTGCTTATAGCTGACCTTTTCTGAAACTAATTCACTAGGGGAACAACAAATAGCAAAGTACCATAACCCCACATACTATTCTTGTTGTGTATATTTTATAAATAAAGGAGTGGCCAATTAATATTGCCCAGCAAGACACATGAGACTTATGGCTGGCTCCTTTTAAACCCATCAGTTATTTCCTAGTCTTCAGCCAGCATGACAAAGCACACTGTCTCCACCTAATAGTGAATGAGCAGAATGGACGTAGTGTGTTTGCGCGGGAGGATTTGTGCGGTGTAGGCACAAAGCCCACAAGCACACCTTACATGCTTGGCTAAAATTCCTTTGTTCCCATAAAGAGAGATTATGTGATTGCTTTAGTCATTCTGCTCTTCCTGGAATGGTTTTGGGAGCTATACAGATTGGTTAGGGTTTGACTTCTGACCTAAGAGCACCCACAGACCCAGAAACTCTGTGGGGGGGACAACTCTGAAGGGAAAACCATTCTTTGCCATGAAAGCTGAACTCTTAGGGAGAGGAGCCAGAGGTGACTCTGCCCTTCTCACCTGCCCCTACTCTCTATCTGTACCTTTCTCAAGATAAATTGAGGCCACTTTGACTTTTTGAAGCTAGAGATTTTATGCTGCCCACAGACACTTAACTTAATGAGTAAAGCTTCCCTAAGCCACTCCCCCACAAACTAGGAGCTCAGCGAGACAAAAGGAAGGTGTACTGCCTAATGAAATCAGCTTTTTTGTGCCTCCTGTACTTGGCTGATGAATATCCATCACACCTCCAACCTAAGGAATCTTGCTCTTCCCTCCTGGTAGGGTCTAGACTAGGCTCGTTGGTTAAAATCAAATTGCCCCTTGCTGTTTAAATGTGTAATGGCTCCCCCTGGTTTCATAATGCATTTGCCTGGATTGATCACAGCTCTACTGGTTTACAGGAACCTGCTAATCCCTTTGAAAATTGATACCTTTCTGGTTTAAAATATAAAGCAAAGGATTTCTGGAATCCAGTCAACTTTTTGTGTTTTTATAATTACCTTTTGGTTACAAACTCTTTGTGCCATTACTCAACACTTCAGGTAATAATTTTATTTAAAAACCATGTCCTTGTTTGTAAAGCCTGACAGTCAAAAAAAAGACACAGGCAAAATAATTAAAAAGACATAACCCCATGTTCTCACTACTCTACTCTCTCCCCCTCCTCATAGCTTTCTTCCTCTCTCCCTCCCATTCTTTCCTTCTTTTTTTTCCCCATCACTTGCATTCTATATGCTATCTCCATAATCTCCTTCCAGGGCCTTACTTCATTTCACAGATTCTGTCACAAAAGACAAATCAGCCCAATCACAGAAAATTAAAACCTATCTAATAATCAGATCAATGACAGGAATGAGGGTTTCCTGTTTAAATTTCTTGCAGTATATTTTGGGTGTCAGGTGAGATGGTAGAGAAGAGAAACAGGGATAGTGAATCTGAAGAACATTAAGGGCAAAGACTGTGATATAATCACCTTTGCACCTCTGTAAAGCTGAATGCAGCACTGTCAGTCATTCGACAAAGACTTATTGAGTGATTCCTATATGCAGAATCAATGTTGAATAAAAAAGATTGGGTGCTTGCCTCACAGAGTCCTCAGTCTCATGATGGGAGAGAAAATTGATTAAAAAAAAAAAAAGAGTGAGATGCCGAAGTCATCCTGAGAAAGACAACATATCTGGGGGCATTACACTACCTGACCTCAAGCTATATTGCAAAGATACAGTAATCAAAATAGTATGGCAGTGGCACAAGAACAGATCCATGGATCAGTGGAATAAAATAAAGAGCTCAGATATAAACCCACACATATATGGTCAATTAACATATAATAAAGGAGCCATAAATATACAACGGGGGATAGACTGCCTCTTCAACAACTGTTGTTGGGAAAACTGGACAGCTATATGCAAGAGAATGAAACTGGGTTAGTGTCTAACTCCATACACAAAAGTAAACTCAAAATGGGTCAAAGACTTGAAGGTAAGAAATAAAACTATAAAACTCTAAGAAGAAAACATAGGCAAAAATCTCTTGAACATAAGTAAGAACAATTTTTTCCTGGACACATCTCCTTGGCATGTGTCCCAAATAAGGGAAACAAAATAAAAAATGAACAAATGGGCCTATATCAAACTAAAACCCTTCTGTACAGCAAAGGACACCCTTAGCAGAATGAAAAGGCATCCTATAGTGTGGGAGAATATATTCGTAATTCATAACTCTTCTGATAAGGGGTTAACACCCAAAGTGTATAAAGAACTCATGAGCCTCAACACCCAAAAAACAAATAACTCAATTAAAAAATGGGCAGAGGACTTGAACAGACACTTCTCCAAAGAAGAACTATAGTAGATGGCCAATAGGCACATTAAAAGATGCTCCACATTGCTAATCATTAAGGAAATGCAAATCAAAACCACAATGAGATATCACCTCACACCAGTCAGAATGGCCACTATCCAAAAGACAAGAAATAACAATGTAAATTGGCACAACTGCTATGGAAAGCAGTATGGAGGTTCCTCCAAAAAAAAAAATTGAAAAACCATTCAATCCAGTAATTCCACTTCCAGAAATTTACCCAAAGAAAACAAAATCCCTGATTCCAAAAGATATATGTACCCCTATTATCACTGCATTATTTACAATAGCCAAGGTATGGATGGAAGCAACCAAAGTGTCTGTCCATAGATGAATGAAAAAGACGTGGTACATATACACAATGGAATATTACTCTAGAAAAAAGAAATCCTGCCATTGCAACAATGTGGATGGACCTAGAGGGTACTATGCGAAGTGAAATGATGCTAGTGGAGAAAGACAAATACCTATGATTTTACTTATTGTGGAATATAAAAACAAAGCAAAACAGAATGAACAAACCAGCAGTAGACCATAGACACTGAGAAGAGAATAGTGGTTACCATGAGGGAGGAGGAGGGGTGGGTATGGGGTAGGGGGATAAAGGGGCACAAAAATTCTCCATCATATTATAACTTAGCCACAGGGACAGTAGTGCAGCATGGAGAATATAGTCAATGATTCTGTAACATCTTTCTAGGTGAGGACTTAATAATATGGGTAACCGTTGAACCACTGTGTTGTATATTTGAAGCCAATATAAAATTGTATATCAATATACTTCAATGAAAAGAAAAAAAAGAGAGAGAGTTACAAATTGTGGTAAGTGTGATGAAGGAAAAGAACACACTTATCAGGGAACACATGGCTGGGGAGTCCTGATTTAGTCGGGGATGAGGGGCTTCCCTGAGGAAGCAACAGTGAGGCAGAGCTCAACAGTAAGAGTTAACCGAGTTGCAGATTTTAAGACGTCCAACAAAGCAAAGGATTTTCTACTTTTAAAAAACTGGAGTACCATTTTTTGTGTGTGTGGGAGAGATATGGAAAAAATCCTAGAAATGTCATCCAAGCCTTTCATTTTACATGTAGTGGAATTAAAATCCCCATGTGAGCTGCCCAAGGCCACTCCTGGCTATGACTAGACCCCAGGCTCTTGGCTTATGGCCCAGAGTTCTCTGGATGACACTCCAACAAGAAGAGCAGCTTCAGTGGCCACAATGGACTTAGCAGCAGTGATGATGGGACTCTGAGATATGAAGATCAAGGGCTAATTCCATTTTCAAATGGCATTTAACAGGTTGGGGATAAAAAGGTTCTAAAAATGGAACTTAAATAAAAGAACAGGGCTCCACACATTCAGGTATTTTGACCAAAAGGTACTGTGAACCAGCAACGAGGAGTGAGTCAAGCAGATTTCCCCATCTGCATGCAAAGTTAGCACAAGATATAGAAGTAATACCACCACTCTGGCAATGTGTTAAGTCAATTCAGAGTGATATTAAACATCTACCGATTTCATCCACTGGCTCAGCAAGAACCACACTTAGCCCTCAGCTCTGATGTCACCACACCTCAGTAACAGGCTGAGCATTTTCTCAGGGCATGGGAAGCCTCCCGGGAAGTTAAGACCACCTGGGCCACTCTCCTCAGCAGCTTCCCCATTTTCTTTCCTCTTTAAAACACTGTTACACCACGTAAACGCTAACACCTCCATCTCTTATTTGCTTGTCCTTCCTTCTCAGGAAACTAGGCAGGTACGGAGTTGATTAGAAGGACTGGTGAATGCAGAGAGGAAAAAACCTACATTCTGGTCCATTCTGGCATCTCCAAACTTAGAAGTGAACATGGACAATAATCCAAGAGCTTAACTATCACTCTATTTATTAAGAAATGATAGTAAGAGAAAGCTTTCCAAATGCTGCCAGGGGGCGTCTCTCAGAAGAGAGGCATCATTAACCAGGGGGAAAAAAAGATGCTCCTGATTGCCAATTAAACCTCAATTCCTTCTCCATCTCACACCTCTTCAGGGAACAAAAGATTAGAAATGTCCTTCCAATCAAAACAAGATCAGTCTCCGCCTTTCCATGAGTCTAAGCCCCTGCTTTGTGTTTGCCTTCTTTGTCTCTGCAAACAGGCTGCTTCATTGAAACATCATAGAAAAAAATAAAAGTGGTCCCCCAGCCAATAAAGTTGCCTGCATGCAGGCATTTCCAACGTAGGCAGACAACAATGCCAGCAGAATTCTCAACCTGTTGCTATAGTAGCAGAAAGAATGTGATTCAGCAGCTCTGCTGAGATCCCTATCCAAACCCCTCCAGCTCCAGTTAAGAGAACATTAACCCTTCACTGCCCTTTCTCAGGGGTAGAAACACCTGGGAAGGATCCTAAAATTTGCTAGAAGCTGGATATTGTAATCTTACCATTCATACCCTTATGCATTCATCCGATAGCTATTTATTTAGATTCTGTTACGCTGGCTTCTAGGTTTTCAGAGATAAACAATGCAGATACAACCATTGGCACTGAGCAAGAAAGAGAAGTAGGACTTTATATTATTGCTCAAATAACAGTATTTTATGTAACATCAGTGTTATTTGGGAGACTCATGAGGTTTTCAGCAAAGCCATCACCAGAAATGGAAACAACCTATCCAAGATAACCAGCTTATACATTAATTATAGCAAACCATATATACTTGAAGCTACTGCAATTATCTGATTGTTTGCATGTGTTCATTTGACAAAACTACCACTAGAAATGCCTGCTCTAATCATATCATGCCTCCTGCAAAGCATTACTTTAAATGAGTTGCTTAATCAAGTCAGTTTTTCACATGAAATAGAAATATCATTGTTTGTCAGAAAACCATTGCAAGAATTGCTCAAGAGTCACCAGGTAACAGAAATGGGAGGTGAGGAATCAGAAAATACACGACAGAAGTAGTCACAAGGAACCTGGGAGAACTTCTAAACAGTCCCCACACCAATTTGTTTTGGTGGTCAAGACAGTAACAAAAGCAACCTCAGGAAATAGAATTTAGAAGTGACCTATAATCCATCTGACTTTCTCTAACATTGTGGTGTGGAAATCTTATATTATTGAACACCTCTGCTAGGTGCCCTTGTTTCCTGTGGACCATAAGTACTAGGAGGGTGGGGTTTCTTAGGAGGATAAATCAGCAAGTAATGATACCATCATATGCTTTCTGTGAAGCAAGTCAGCGTCTGACTGCCATGTGGAAGCTGAGAAGCCAAGAGGACAGGTTGCTAATCTCGGTGGGACCACAGATGTGGTCTCAGGGATGTCACATAATCCTTTGTATCTCAGTTTCCTTAGAGGTAAATTTGACACACCACACAGATCCAGTGGCACAGAAGGATCAACAGCAACACTCATAAATCAATGGCCTCGAATAAAGTAGTCCGTTATTATTCTCAGTAATACTATAATGCATGGTTTCTACCCTTGAGCATCATCGCTGGCTTCCTAGCTCAACCAGAGGCATAGGCCACAAGCCTTTCATGAAATGAATCAGGGAACCATGGGCCATCAGGAAGGCATGTTCACCCAAATTTCAACCACTGCAATGTTGGGCTAGGGTTTGGGAAAAGGTCTCCAATGTTCAGACTAGCTAGAAACAGGTTTCTTTTTGCCTCAGAAGGAAGTGATGATAGCAAAGGAATGTTGTGTGATCTAAAGTAACAACTCCACTTCAAAAAATGCCCATCCTGGAAGCAGTCAGCAGATGACCAAGCCCAGTGACCCACATCCTTTACATCATGGAAGACAGAGTGAGGACAGAAACCGAGGCATTCTGTTGGCATTCCAGTGCAATCTCTGTACCTCTCAAGTCTGAGGTACTTGTCCGAATTCTTTTCCCTTTAAAATTCCATCAGATAAATCATAGTAGCAAAGAAGCTGACACTCACTTGCACACGACAAGGAACAGGCTAGTTCCAGAAGATGGCACTTTGTGTCCCGTGGTTACTCCTGGGATCCAGCTAGGACTTCACCAGCTTTTCCAAGCAGGAAAAACTACAACTCCCTCCCATGCTCTTCCCCTAACAGCCCCAATTCTTCACTCCTCTCAGTACCCATGTCCTTTGCCACACGACTGCCATTTTTCCATGCAGATACGTATTTCCCTACCCTGTGATAATGGACTTGACTATGTGACTTGCTTTGACCAACAGGATATTAACAGATAATATGGCACAATCAGAAGCTTGAAAAACGCTTGTTCAGTGTGGCTTGGGCTCTTGTATCTCTGCCATCACCAGGAGAAGAACATGACTAAATTAACAGCCAGTCCCAGGGGGAAGGATGAGGAACATGTGGAATAAAGCTACCACCAACTGAGCCTAAAAAAAGATCAACTGATTCTCCCCACCCCAACTTTCAGACACAGGGATTAATAAAAGCATATTGTATGCCACTGAGATTTTATGGCGGTTCTAGTGCAGCATTACTGTTGCAACAAGTGATACACCCATCATAGTAAAAGTTCACCTATAGTTGAAGGGTTAACAGTTTTGTTTTCTTAATACATAACAAGTAATGGATATTTGATTTGTTTTACCCCCATTAGACTATAAGGCCCTCAAAGCAGGGTCCTATTACATCCCAATGCCTAAGATTTATTCATGGACTCCATACCATGTTCTAAATCCCAGGTGATACAATAGTAAACAATACACAACTGCAGGCACCAATCTGCACCTGTGGATTTTTTCCCACCTAAGGTCAGGTCAATGTGCTTTTGTCCAAAGGTAATCACATATGAAGTTTACTTATGCAGCTGGAAGTATGCCAAGTAAGAAATGAACTCTGAACCACCTGAGTGTTAATTGCCCAAGTACAGTTGAACTGGAATCACGGCATCTTTCAATAATGGAAGGAACTGACAAGACCACTGGATTACTGGTTTTCAACCCTAGCCAATCACCAGAGCTTTCTAAATTACAGATTCCTAGACCCCATTTATGGATATTTTGTTGAATATACTCTGGCACAAGGCCTAGGTATCTATGTTGTTAGAAAGGTTTCAAAGTAATGCTGATGATCATAAAAATAGGGAACACCTCCACCTAACAGAAGCCCTCCATCCAATGATTGAATCTCCTATGCTGAGTTGCACTAAGCATTTGTGATGACATTAACAGCCTCCAAAATGAATACAGAGACACCATCTCCAGGTGACCACATGTACCCATAACAAACCACATCAAAACTCAGTAGCTGAAAACAATAAGCACTGATTACTGTTCATGAATCTATGGTACTGGACTAGTTTGGTGATCTCAGCTGGACTAACTCAGGGGTCTCTCAGGTCAGCTGGCTGGTGCAGGACTGCCTCACATGCATCTGGTGTCAGAGTGCAGCACCATAGCTTGGCAAGGGTCTCCAGGCCACAGCAAGCAAGTCCAGAAGTGTCCATATGGTGACCAAGTGGGATTCCAAGGGGGCAAGCGGAAGTGCTCGAGGCCTCTTGAGACCTAGGTTGGGGGTCAGCATGCAATCACACCTTTACTTCTGCACATCTATTGGCCCAAGTAAGCTATGAGGCCAACCCCAGATGTAGGAGCTGAGGAAACAGACTTTACCTCTTCATAAAAAGAGCTACAGAGTCATATCTCAAGGGACTAGATTCAAAAAGGAGAATAATTGTAAGCCATTACATAACAGAAGAGGAGGAAACCATCACCTCTAGCCAAATGTGACTTCTAAGTGTGGACCAGTTTTCACCCTGATCTCAACAAGTTATAAAATCCTCAGGTTGAAGTGTCGTCTGATATTCCTCATGTCTACTCCTGTGTGCACACACACATTGTACTTAATCCTCAAATTCTCTGTCTCAAACCAAAGCAAAAGAAATCTGTTTACTCTCAGCCCTACTTTATATTATCCTTCGAGGTTTTTACAGATGGTGTGACGGATATGACAAGCTTATGAAGATGAGTTCAGGGCAGGTCCCTCTGTGATGTCTCTTCCTGGCTTTGGATGTGCCTACAGGTGAAGTGTGAACTGAATGATTGGAGGGCTACATCCTCCAACGACCCCACAGCATTCACATGAGGAGCAGCAATGTGTAAGAAACATCACAGGGAAGACATAACACACAAGACCAGCACACAGCCCTGAGGAGCGGGAACTGGAGCTCGCTGAAGACTGCAGGCAGAGGCTAATTATATTTTAGCCACCAGCTGCTGGCTGAGCCTCTTAGCTCCACGCCCCTGCTTTGCTCCCCCTTACCCGAACTGTGACCACTTAGGAAATGCACTGAAACTGCAGTGACTAAATCCACAACTCTTTTCCCTGACCCAGGCCCTACAGCGCATGCAGCCTGGCTTGGATGCAGCAGTTATCACAGCATCCCTGCAATGAAGGTGCTGCTTTTTGTTTTTAGAAAAACCACCATGACCTTTTGGTTAGCTCCACTCAAATTCTCTAAACACCTGCCTCTGAGGTTTGGAACCACAGTGGGTGGTAGAGAAAAGAATTCCAGGAACCAGAAAACGCAGGATGGCAGAGAAGTTGCCAAGGCTACGCAGGGCCTGGAGGCTCATGGGAGGAGAAAGTGTACACTGCTCATATGCAAGCCTGTCTGAAATGCATAGCTGGATTCCCATGTATATGGCCAGTTTTCAGTCTGCTTGGTAGGATCACTGCTTAAAAGATAAGCAACAGGAGTGGATGAAGAACACAGAGAAAAAATTATTTAAATGCTGAATTAATCATGAAGGCTCAGTAAAGCCAAATTCAAGAAGATACTGCCTTCAATGAGAACTGGGTCTTGGAGCAAGTAGGTTTGGTAGGATGGTTAAGTTTTTATGCTCTAGCATGTAGTGTTCAAGGTGCAAATGCCTATGAGGGCAAGAATGGCTCTCAGTGCTGTTAAGTCCCTGGGTGGCTTGGAGTGGCATCGTTTTTTTTTTAATTGTAACTGAAAAGGGTCACTAATTTAAACCTCACAACTCCAGGTACAATCATCATAATGGTTGCCACCCCCTTCTCTTGCTCACCTGGTGGCAACAAAATAAGTGGCATTTTTGGATCATCTTCTAACAAGCTGACTGGGCTGCAATCTGTGCTTCTGATTAATTAGCCAAGGGGAAACCACAGCTATGAGAAAGCTACTATCATTATCACCATGGGAACACTGATAATGACACTCATGAAGAAGTACTGATTTCTCTTCAGCCAAAGACATACCGTACGTACTCTCCTTAAACTTCATGAAGAGGGGTGTGTGATCTACAGGGGTTCTCATCCTGTCTGTGCCCTTCCCCACTTCAACACACACAGCTACTTCATACCCTTCTTGGAACAATTTAGGGTTACTATTTCCTGCAGCTCTAAAAACTTAGATATGTTACACATAGGTTGCTCCTTATAGAGAATCCTTAAGTTACCTGCACAGCAAGAAAGAGCCTGTGCTGGGTTTGCAGAGACACCTGGGCACAAGCCAAACCTCCCCATGTGTTGTGGAAATGCCTCTGGTTTGCGCAGTTTCTATCGGTATCCTATGCCATTCTCCTATAAAACCCCTCAGCTCAGCATCGTCACACCGAATGCAGTCACCATGTGATATCTCCTGGCTGTTAGAACAGGGCCATCTCAAACATCCTGGAGGGGTGTAGTAACACGTTAACTTACCCGTAGCCGTATCTTTCCTATAACATTTTTCTTGAAATCTCCACAGGTATTAAAGTTTGGGCTAGGCCAGGATCCAGAGGCTGCAGTTTTATTCCTTCACATGCCAGTTCCATCAACCGCTTGTGTTCGGAATAAATATCTGAAGCTCAGAAGCCTGGTAACAATGCAGAACTTGATGGCTCTGAATGACTCTCACCCACCGCAACTGAGGGAGACGTCCTCGGAGCCGCAAGCCAAAAACCCTGCTTCCCAGGCCCTTCCATTTGCCTCCCAACCCTCCTGTCAAAGAATTCTCAGCACACTCTACAAAGATCTGTTTTCTTCCTTAAATACCATATGAATCCCACATTAAGCATCTAACTTTTTTCTTCCCGGAGCACCACAGACTTAATTCGGTACTTCCGCTGTCACATAATATTTAATTAGACCAGTTTATCTTTTAACTCGTTTACTCAAACCCCTCTGCGGGCAGCTGTCTCTCAACACTTGACATTTTTAAAATAGGTTTTTCTGTGTGCTTGTTTTGTTTTGACACAAAACATAGTCTTGATCTATTATGGCAACAATTAAGCTACTTTTCAATTAATCAGAGGTGACGCTCTATTAAAATGGCCACAATCCTTACCACTTTCCTTGCTTCACAACCTATTTGGTAAGCAATGTCTTTCTCTTTTTTTTTTTTTTTTTTCCTACAGGGCCAAGAGGATAAATTGTACAGACCAGAGACAATTAGTATCTTAAGTTTGGTTTCAAGGCTAGGCTATCGGGTTACAAGTTCTAACAAACCCTGCTGGGAAGACATTTGTCTTGGGACCACTGAGAACTAACCAATCAACCAAACAAAACACCTTCAATTCTATCAGAAATGCTTCCATTTAAACACAATGAAAAAGAAAAGCCAGCACCACAGCTAATGAGAATTAAGTGATCAGGCGCCAGCAGTCCTTACCCTCGGGAGCAGAGGCCCCCTCCGGACCCTCGCCAGGTGGGGAGGGGTCCGGGACGTGGGTGCAGGTAGAGGTAAGCTCCGTGCATGCTTGAACAGGACTCACCGCCGTCTGCCAGCCTGTCTGCCGCTCTGTCCTCTCGTCTGGGTGGGAAGGGCCAAAATAGAAAAAAAATTGTGCAGGTTACTCACTGGCCCTCCCAGGCGGGCACACCCAAGAGGAGGGAGAGGCAAGACGCAGACTGGGAGATTCCTCAGAGGCTGGGCCTGAGATTTGGCTTCTGATTCCTTTTGTTAATACTTCCTGAACTTTAAACTCAATCTGCACAGGCAGGGAGGGTAGTTTGCGGAGGCAAACAGCAGCTGAGTAATTAGAATCCAAGAGCTTAATGCAAAGGTTAGTTTGAAAAGGCAGTGCTCTAGTGCACATATTTTTTAATTTAAGTGTGAAATTTGCATCCACTGTGTGTGAGCACTCACACTGACACAAGAAATGACAGTAAGGGGCAACCTTGGTGCAGGGGCCTGGAATGGCCTGGAGCAGACAAACCTGGATGTGATGCAGACAGTGAATTTCTCTGTATTTTTAGAGAACATTTCTCTGTATTTAAAAGCTCTAAGGTTTTATAGAAACAGGATTCCCAATAGTCTCTCAGAGTCCATGAACCTTGCCTTGTACAAGAGGCATGTTCTTTAAGTAGGCATCTGGAAATCAAGATTTTAGAAATGAATTCACATTGAAAATGCAAGCATTTGTGACAAATTCTGAAATGAAGCCTTCCAAAAATAAGGGATCCTTCAATAACTGTCTGTTTTGGTAAGTGTGGATGTTTATGACTAAGGTACAACCACAGTACAGTAGCTGGAGACAGACAGATGGAGCCAAAGGTATGCAGGAGGGAACTAACACCTATTAGAACCACTACGGACCAGGTACTGATCTCCTTTAACCCTAAAAATGCCCTTAGGAGGACGGGATGTTCTTCCTCTTTCTCCGTGAGCCCACTGAGACCGAGAGGTTAGGGAACTCAGCCAGCTAGTGAATGGAAGACCAGGATCTGGACCCAGGTGTGCCTGAATCAAAGACCCAATTATAACTGCACCATACCACCAGGTATGTCACCCACCATTCCTGAAGAAATATTCACCTTCCTTCCACTTGCAGTTGACCTAAGGCTAGGTCACTTTTTTCTTAAAATTTTTATAACAGTTCCAAAACTATATTCCATGGAATATAATTCTGCAGGATATTAATAGGTATAATAAAGGTTAAAAAATGTACATACAGGTTTCTTTCCTGTGGTTTCTCACATCCTTCATGATACTAGTGTGTTATGAATCTCTAAGCTGATGATGGAGCTTGCTGCATCCTTTGGGATGTGATTACAGAATGAGGGCAGACGCTCATGAATGGGCTCAGTGCTCCTACAGGGAGATCCCACAGAGCTGTCTGGCCCCTTCTGCAGGAGGACTCAAAGGGAAGCCTTCCAGCTGGGACAGGGCCCTTCCCTGACCACGTCCACACCCTGACCTCAGACTTCCAGACTCCAGAACTACAAGAAATAAATTTCTGTAACTTATAAGTCACCCAGTCGGTAATATTGTATTAGAGCAGCCTGAATGAAGTAAGATACCTTCCTTTTTCTTTTATTTTTTTAACTTTTTTACTTGTTAAAAAAAAATCATGACAAAAAATTTCAAACAGTATATCAGAGGATAAAATAGAAAGTAAACATCTACCTATTCTCTAACAACCAATCCCATTCCCCAGAGGTAACCACTAGGAATTTCTTATGTATCTGCTTCAGAAATTTTTACGCATGTATAAAACATACAGGATTATCCTTTTTAAAAAACACAACTGGTATTAAAGCATACTCATGTGTTATTTGGCATTTAAAAAAAAAAAGCCTAATGACATAGTTGAGATTTTCCATATCAGCATACAGAATTATTACTGACAAGTCAGAGTTAAGAAAAGTGAAAGATAGGTCTGCACTATGGTATTGCTGCTTTATAAAGGGATCCCAATGTGGATCATCCCCTATGTGAGTCACAGTATGCCTCGTGACGCAGTGTAGAATGCCTGGCTTCCCTTGCCGGCCCTGCGTAAACTCCCTACCTGACACTCATGTACAGGATGGGGAGGCCCTAAAACCCACCTCATATCACAGGTTATTGTGAGGATCAGTGACAATGATGACGACAAGGACATCTCAGCCACAACTTACTGAGAATCTACTCTGTGCTAGATACTGTTCTTAATTATTTGAATATATTTGTATTGCTCTCAACAACCCTGTGAAGCAGATGTTACTACTAGCCCCATTTTACAGACTCAGAGAGCCATCACAGAGTCCATGCCCAGCCTAGAAATGCTTGCTCTTATACCAACAAAGTAAACATGATGTCAGCAACCCTATCTTTCCCACCATGTACTCCTCAAATTGGCACTATAGAGTGAATCCCATTTTCCCTTAGTAACAATATTGGAAGTTCTATTACCAAACTTCACCTTGGCTTTCTATAAAGACCAGATATAATAAATAACAGCTTGTAAAAACAGAGGTACAACAAACCTCATAATCATTTAAAATAGTAAAATGAGATTTTGAGATATTTCGCTCCTGGAATCCCTCCTTTTTACTGATCAGTGAAATAATATCCAGAAAATATATGAGTCCTCTCTAAGGGTATATATCTTGTTACACTGTCTCAGTCATGAAACAGTTTTTAAATGGGCATACAATTGAACCCCATGTGATTATACAAGGTACACTACCATATAGCTATAGGTATATACAGAAATACTGCATCACAGATCTGACATAACATTCATCCATAAGTTAGAACAAGCACAGAACATTTAATGAGAAGTAGCTTCCCCTGCTTCTTAGAATTTAAAAGGTCATTTGAAGAGTGTTCTGACAGACTCATTTCTCTTAGAAAACCTGTTTAGGGATAATGTGAATCATGACCTTCTTATTCTTCTGATACAATGACCTGTTAAAAAAAATAGAGGCCTTCAAAATTAGTCCACTGGGTTCTTTCCCCCATAACAGAGTTGCATAAGCATCTCCATAGTTTGAGACATTTCACAGGGGTCCTTAGCTTTGACCTGATACTCCTGCCAAGCTCTCTTTCTTTTTCTTCTTTTTGCTCCATCCACCTTCCCAAGAGAGGAAAGAATTGAAGGTGAGGTAAGTCACAGAAGGAAGACTGAGAAAAGAGAGGAAGACAGGCTCATATTCCCTTAGGGTAGTCATCACTGAATGAATGCTTTAAGGCATTTTGCTCTAAGGGTAAAAAAAAAAAAAGCAGAAAATCTAACTCTTTCCCTCCTCCAACTTTGACTCTCAGCCCATCTTAGACTATAATTTTCAGCACAGTGCCTAGAAGATGGAAGGACCTTATCCCTTTTTGCGGGTATTTGTTCCCCATCCTGCCCTCTATTTTGTCATAGTTTTCATGTCCAGTCACATGTTCTTCTCAATTACATTTACCAATGAGCATACCTCTAAAAGAAGTCCACACCGAGCATAGGCAGCACAGCCCTGCTTGGACACTTGCACACATCTCAAACACATAAAGGGTCCCTCCGGCTGCTCTGCCATCTGGAGTCAGAGAGAAACAGCAGTGCTTGATGGCATCCAACTTAGGGCTGGTTCTACCAATGCTCTGGTAAAGGCACAAGTTAGAGGTCCAACTTCTGGGTCTCTTGAGTGGAGACAATATCATCTACCCACAAGGCTGTGATTGAAGATTCACTGAAGGAAGTATGTAAAATGCTCTGTCGATAGCAGGGTAGTGCACAAATTCCAGGTAGTGACTATTGCTGCTCTGGTTCTCTCAGTGTGTTGGAGGTGAAGTATGATAATTCCTTTAAAAGAGAAACCAAGTTGTTTCTGTTCCTCATGACCCCAGGGTCCATGGCCTACTCAGCTGCTGTTTCCAAGACAGATCCATCAGAATGCTCACCAGCAGGTGGGCACAATTCTGGTAGAAATGGGCAGGCTTTTTTCATTGGACACAGACCTTTTCCTCCATTCCTCTTGCTTCATCAGACTTTCTGAACGACTTCCTTTAAGGCATAATTATGAAACTATTTTTAAACCTTCCATTAAAGAAAATTTCAAACAAATATAAAAATGGAGAGAATGGAGTAACAAACTTCCACACAGACATCGCTTCAACAATTAGCAATTCATTCAAATCTAGTCTCACCTATATCCTTACCCACTCTGGATTATTTTGAAGCAAATTCCCAGCATCATATCATTTCATCCGTTAACCTTTTTGCATGTATGACTGACTACAAGATAAGATTCTGTTTGTAAGCATAACCAAAATATTGTTACATTCAAAATGAACTATAATTACTTAATATCCAGTATTATATTTTTCCAAATGTCTCAAAGACATTTTTTTACAGCGTGTTCAAATCAAGCCTACAATTGGTTAATGTTGTCTTTTATATTCTAAAGCTTCTTTATCCATCTTTATTTTTTCTTGCAATTTATTAAAGAACCTAGTTCTTTAGTCATGTAGATTGCCCTGCAGCACATTTTGATGATGGTGTGATTTAACATATTCCTCTGCCCTCTTTATTGCCTGTGAATTCACAGATCTAGAGGCTCGTTCAAATTCATACTTGGTTTTTGCATGGATTAGTTGATAGGTGGTCTTGTGTACTTCCATCAGGAGGCAACTCAGCTATGATTACCTTCGGTTTTGTGCACTTAGTGGCCATTGAGAATCAGTACCTAGGTATCACTCAAAGGCACTGGAAAATGGTGATTTTCTCTATTATTTCTTCATTTATTAATCAGGATGCTATTATTACTAAAGATGTATATTTGCCAAAATGAAAGCATATAATTCTCACTTTTGTTTTTGTCCTGGAGGTGTTAATGTTGGGTGATATATCAATTCCTTTCTATCTATGTATTTCATTAAACTCTATTATGCTGCAATGATTATTTAGCTTAAATTTTTCAAAACTACTCAATTAGATTTCTAAGTAAAACAACTGGGAACTACTACTCAGAAGCCATCAAAGAAATGGTAGAGAAGGGCTGGTCCACAGTACATCATTCAGATTCAAACTTGATTCTGTTACGCATAAGCTCTATGCCTTTGGTCAAAGTTTCTGACTGAAGTTTTCTTGTGGGGATAAATAAAATGGGGATAATAATGTCTACCTTGTGGCTTTAGTGAGGATTCCTGATAAAGGGTGTATGAGCCTGTTGCAGTGTCTGAAATAAAGTACATACTCAGTAAATTGTAGTTATTTCTAACGCCACTATTGTCTCGCTCAAAGCTGGCACAGTACACGGCAAACAACAGTTGCTCAATAAATGTTGGCTGAATACAGAAATTGTTGATTCACTTTGCTTTGTCTCAATCTGAGAATGGCTTTAATATTTCAAGATGCTGGATATACAGAAATAAAATCTCTGCTCATGGACTTATATTTAATTATATGTAAGAATGGAAAAAGGCATTTCTTGCCCCCAGGTTAATCATCCCGGTTGGCTATTTTGAAAGTAAGTACTATCAGCAATCCACAGGGTGGAGACAAGAGAGGGGAAAATGATCAACTCAACTTCAGCACCAAGACATGAGGAGACATCAATGTTCACCAAAGAAAAATTTGTAAGTACTGTTGTTACATTTGGCTTGGCCTACGTGCACTGAGGACTCACCCAGTGTAATGACTTGAACTGTGTCCCGCAAAAAGGTAAGTCGAAGTCCTGACCCCCAGAACCTGTGAATATGACCTTATTTGTAGGCAGTCTTTGCAGATGTAACCAAGTAAGCTGAAGTCATACTGCATTAGGGTGAGCTCTAAATCCAAACTCTAGTAACTTTAAAAGAAAGGACATGAAGACACAGAGATACACAGGAAAGAAGACAGGGTGAAGATGGAGTCAGAGATGGGAGAACTGCAGTTCTAAGTTGAGAAATGCCAAGGATTGCCAGCAGCCCCCAGAAGCTAGAAAAGGCAAAGAAGGATTCTGCCCTACAGACTTCTGAGGGAGCGTGACCCTACTGACACACTGATTTAGAACTTCTAACTTCCAGAACTGCGAGTGAATAAATTTATCTAGCTTTAGGCCACCCAGTTTGTGGTAATTTGTTAGGGCAGCCCTATAAAATGAATACACCCAGTGATTCCAGACCAAAGGTCTGGACCAGTCACCCTACCTGTACTTTAAACTGTCTAGTGGGAAAGAGAGGAAAGGAGGGGGGAATCCTAGAGAGGAGAACCTGACTCAGTTTTATTTCATCTTTTATCGACAAGCCTATGGCTGTCTCTTCAAAGCTATGCAAGTACCAACAAGGAAGCCTGCCTCACCTGAAAAGCAGGTAGGAAGAAGCTGCTGAGCTGGTTGGCGCTGATGCCTTGGGAACGAGAATGTTCTTTGTGCAGTTTGGCCACAGGGCAAGGGGAAATGTCACCATCATCCAAGCGTGGTTGGGTAAGCGCTCTACTCCAGGCACCCACCTTTCCATCTTGTTGTGTCTCGCAAAGGCTCTGTGGTCTAATGGACATGCCCCTGAGCACTGCCCTGGCTGCCTAACCCTCTGAGCCTCAGCACGCCAGCCCACCTCGCACTGGAAGAAGTCAGCACAGTGATGCAGTGCAGAGCCTGGCGCTGCTGTTCAGCACTCTATACAAAGCTGTGCTCTGGTGTCTGTAATAGAAAATAGTGGTGGGGGCCAACACAAATATTCACTAAGCCCCTGTGAGTGCCAGGCACTGGGCTGGACACTGGACAGACTAAGAAGGAGCTGCCATCTTTGATAAGTAATTGTGCTAGGGATGTGGGATTAGGGATGGCTTTTTTTTTTTTCCTTAAAATGTCTTGCAATGTTACAATAATGTTTTCTAATGAAGTACTTAAAATTAAAACTCCAACTTTTAAAAAAGATGTGGGAAAAGCTGCCATATGCATTTATTAAGTATGTGTGTGTGTCTGTATATATATATGTATGTATACACTTTTTAACAACATTGTTAAATGTGGTTAAGAGACAACACCAGGCACTTCATTGTTTCTTCATGACTGCCTTGCATGCTTTCAATACTTGCTGGGAGCAACAAGAATAAATCAGCCACTTAATCTTTGGAAATGTGGATAGGAGTATTATATGACAGACATTGTGCTAAAAGTTCTTTACATCTGCTCTCTTATTTATTCTCCTCAGAGGCTCTACCAGGCAGTACTAACCCTGTTTCAGTGGTTGGTAAACTGCTTAAAAAAGGCAGTTTCAAGATCCCATGTGATTTTTACTCTCAACACAGCAGATCCTCCTTTGAAGCTGAAGTCAGCAATAAAACGAACTATAAACAGTATATGGAGTTATAAGTCCCTTAGAGAAAGAGCATAGATTTCTATCAGCCCTTGGGCCTGTCGAAACCAAACTCCCTAGGAAGTTCCTCAGAGCCACCACGAGGTGGGGGTGGGGCTGATGTAGGCTAGGTCCTCCCTGGTCTCAAAGTTACAGGCTTATTTGCCTTATACCCACTATTAGCGCAAGGATGTCCAGTTTGCTTTCCAGACATTGGATGATTCTGAAAAAGTTACGTTCATATTCTAAAATGTCCAAAATTGTATATATAAATTAACAACAAAAAAAGTAAATACTTAATATATAGCTTAAGTGAGCACTATCTTTGATTTGAGCAAAGAAAACAACCATTTACTTGTCAAACTTATTTTATTTATACTCTTTTAAGTCTTTCTTTGGGGGGACAGAAATTTCAGGGAAGATGTCATCATTATTCAGATATTAAAAATATTTAACTGTTGAGGTCTCCAAATGGGTTAAGTATATTAAGCCTATCTCAGTGCCTTGAACTTCTTTGTCCTCTTTGTAGAACTAGGCAACAAGTTCACTATTTCTGGGACTGAGGACGTCCAGCTCTGTTCAAATGCAGAAGAAATTAACATATGTCAAAAAAATTAGATTTGTTCTTTATGATCTAAGACCTGGTGGTAATAATAATCATAACTATGATAGTAATTATTATGCTTTACTGGAAAAGCTGACCTCTATCAAGCACATCTATTACATTAAGCATTTTTCTAAGAGCATTAAATACATTTTTTTCATTCACCTTCACAACAACCCTCTGACGTTGTTACTATCACGGTTCTAATTTTGTGCCAAGAAACTGAAGCTCAGAAAATTAAGTGTCTTGTACAAGGTCAAACTGCTAATAAGTAGGAAAGACAGTGTTCAAATCAAGCCATTAGTTGCTAAAGGTAGATGGTAAAGTGATACCAGGTTCACGGTAATGCTGCATCAACCACGCAATGAGCTGCCTCTCTAGAGCACACAGCCCACAAAACAAGGTGTTCAGGCAGTAACTGTTGTAGTAAGAACTCAGGTTTTCCTTTGGATGTTGGCAAGCTACCTCCTCAGGTCCCTGGTGACAGTCAGTTGTTCACATTCCATTGTATTGAGCTACTTACTATTAACTTCATCTTATTCTCCAGGTTTGAACAGATTCTATAGTTAGATTTTTCATCTTTGTCATGAAGTCACTATGTCATTCAAAAATCAGAAGGTCTGTCTATCATCCCAGGTAATATTCAGATTTTTGTTTAAAGCTGTAGGCTTGTACCTGCTCCAAACTGCTTCCCTTTCTTCTTCTTGGGAGCAGATAGTGAAATAGGTCACGATTCAAGTCCCACCAGTCACTATGAGCTTTCAAAACAACAGAATTGGGCAATGTACAAAGTCATCATACAACCTCAAAATAATTAAGATGAGATTCTTGACCAAGTTTCTAGAACCTCTTAATAGTGACTCAGCCACCTTTTATTATTCTGAGGGCCAACAACCAGAATTCTAGCCCTCCAGAATGCTCTTCCTATTTCCCTCTCTTCATGCTTCCAATTCTTTGTCTCCTAAAAGCCCTTTCTGGGCATCTGGAAGGAAAGAGAGACATGTCTCCTTTAGGGATCAGCTGTTGTTACCTCCCCAGGTTTGGCTGATGCAAGGATCCACCAGCAAGCCAAAGGCAGAAATAGAGAAGAAGGAAGTCTATGAAAGAACAAGACAGGTGGGGCAGAAACACCCTGCAGTATTCAGGTGCTATCACAGACCTCCAGGTTGCCTTCTCAATAAAGACTTACTGCTACTTCCAGTTATAAGCTAAGTAAGTACTAGAGATGCATGTATGACATGATGAGAGTAGCTAACATTGCTGCATGATATATCGCTTAAGGAAAGTTGTTAAGCGAGTGGATCCTAAGAATTTTTATCACAAGGAGGAAATTATTTTTCCCTTTTCTTCTCTTTTCTTTTTATTGTATCTATACGAGGTGGCAGATGTTAGCTGAACTTACTGTGGTAATCATTTCACAACAGATGTAAGTCAAACACCATACTGTATGCCTTAAGCTTATAGAGTAACATGTTGATTATTTCTCAATAAAATGGGGCAATAAAGAAAGCTGCCCACAAAAAGACTTGCTGTCCATTCTAATTAAGAGTTGGCACTGAAAGTGGTGGCCAGTTCTCTATATGAAGACTGACCAAAGACACCCTTTAGACTCTCCAGACACCATCTAAGAATGAAAGGAAAAAGAGAGAGACAGAGAGAAAGAACTAGAAGAAAAAGGCAGGGGCATCACGGGAAGATGGTGGTGTGAGTAGTTCAGTGGAAATCTCCTCCCCAAAACATATATATTTATGAAAATAAAATAAATACAACTATTCCTAACAGAGACACCAGTGGATGCACTACAACAGCCAGGATACATCTACATCTGTGAGAACTCAACATCACACGAACGGGGTAAGATACAAGCTGCGGCCAGGCAGGACCTGAACACTCCCCCACCCCAGAACCCAGCAAGAAGAAAGGAGTAGGAATGAGGAGGGAGTGAAAGCCCAGGACTGCTAAACAACCAGCTCTAGAAATCTGCACCCAGAGCACAGACACAAGGTGCACGGGGTGCTGGATATTAGAGAAACAGAAAAGCAAAACCTGTGGGCAGGTCCCCGCAACCAGCACTCCTGAGACAAAAGAAAAAGGAGTGCTTTCGGCAAGTTTTAAAGAGACAGGGACCCCACAGCTGGACAAAGTCGTACTGGCACACTTAGCCAGCAGCTGGGAATCCCAGGGAACTTCAGGTGCCCTAAACCCTGGGGTGGCAGTGCAGCTCTGAAGCCCCTCACGGCACTAAGCAGCCTGCCAGTTGTTCCTCCAATGGGCGCAGACCCTGACACACCGGCCCAGTAGTGGGAGAGTGGCAGCACGTGCCGGGGGCGGCGGTGCCAGGAGGGACTGGGAGGGGATCGCGTGTGCCGGCAACGCCAGAGGGGAGCGGGAATGGCTTGTGCTAGCCCGCCGTGGTGGTAACAGAACAGCCCAGGTGTAGCCCGTGCGCACCGGCGGCAGTAGTGCCAGAGGAGCCCAGGAGAGGTCCACACGGGAGAAGCCCACACGCACCTGCAGCAGTGACAGAGGGAGCAGTGGTGCTCCCAGCAGCCAACCAGAATCCCAGCCTGACGCACAGCAGCCCAGGCCAGACTCAAAGGCTACTGCTGGCACACAGTTGCCCGGCAGGGGCGCCACTATTGCAGAGGAGTGCACCTGGCATGCCTGCCACTCCCCGCAGGGCTACGCGCTGCTCTGAGAGAGACCCCACCCATAGCAGCTTAGGGGATTAACCTGGTGGCTGCTCCAGGACTGCGGGTAACCGACATAGGCAGCGGAGAAGGGCAAGGCATCTAGAAAGCAGGAAAGGACTTTCTTTTCATAGCTAACACACCCGCAACCTGCCTACAGTCACCACTATCACCATGAAAAGGCAAAAAAATTTAGTCCAGTCCAAGGTAGTTCAGACAACACCTGAGAGAGGATCTGCAGAGACAGACCTAACCAGTCTCCCTGAAAAAGAATTCAAAATAAAAATCATAAACATGCTGACAGAGCTGCAGAGAAATATACAAGAGCAAAAGGATGATGTCCAGAGGGAGATTACAGAAGTGAAACAATCTCTGGAAGGATTTATAAGCAGAATGGATAAGATGCAAGAGGCCGTTGATGCAATGGAAACCAGAGAACAGAAATGCATAGAAATTGATGCAGAGAGAGAGAAAAGGATCTCCAGGAATGAAACAATATTAAGAGAACTGTGTGACCAATCCAAAAGGAACAATATCCGCATGATAGGGGTATCAGGAGAAGAAGAGAGAGAAAAAGGGATAGAAAGTGTCTTTGAAGAAATAACTGCTGAGAATTCCCCAAACTGGGGGAGGAAATAGTTGCTCAGACTACGGAAGGACACAGAACTCCCGAGAGAAGGGACCAAAGAGGAAAACAACAAGAAACATAATAATTAAAATGGCAAAGCTCAAGGACAAGGACAGAGTATTAAAGGCAGCCAGAGAGAGAAAAAAGGCCACCTATAAAGGAAAACCCATCAGGTTATCATCAGACTTCTCAACAGGAACCGTACAGGCCAGAAGAGAAAGGCATGATATATTTAATGCAATGAAACAGAAGGGCCTTGAATGAAGGATATTGTATCCAGCACAATTTTCATTTAAATATGAAGGAGGGAATAAATAATTCCCAGACAAGCAAAAGTTGAGGGAATTTGCCTCCCACAAGATACCTCTACACAGTATCTTAGAGGGACTTCTCTAGATGGGAGCACTCCTAAAAAGAGCACAGAACAAAACACCCAACATATGAAGAATGGAGAAGGAGAAATAAGAAGAGAGAGAAATAATCATCAGACTGTGTTTATAATAGCTCAATAAGCAAATTAAGTTAGACAGTAAGGTAGTAAAGAAGCTAACCTTGAACCTTTGGTAACCACAAATCTAAAGCCTGCAATGGCGATAAGTACATATCTTTCAATAATCACCTTAAATGTAAATGGACTGAATGTACCAATCAAAAGACACAGAGTAATAGAATGGATAAAAAAGCAAGACCCATCTATATGCTGCTTACAAGAGACTCACCTCAAACCCAAAGATATGCACAGATTAAAAGTCAAGGGATGGAGAAAGATATTTCATGCAAACAACAGAGAGAAAAAGCAGGTGTTGCAATACTAGTATCAGACAAAATAGACTTCAAAATAAAGAAAGTAACAAAAGATAAAGAAGGACATTACATAATGATAAAGGGCTCAGTCCAACAAGAGGATATAACCATTATAAACATATACGCACCCAATACAGGAGCACCAATATATGTGAAACAAATACTAACAGAATTAAAGGAGGAAAAAGAATGCAATGCATTCATTTTGGGAGACTTTAACACACCACTCACTCCAAAAGACAGATCCACCAGACAGAAAATAAGTAAGGACACAGAGGCACTGAACAACACACTAGAACAGATGGACCTAACAGATATCTACAGAACTCTACATCCAAAAACAACAGGATACACATTCTTCTCAAGTGCACATGGAACATTCTCCAGAATAGACCACATACTAAGCCACAGAAAGAGTCTCAGTGAATTCCAAAAGATTGAAATCCTACCAACCAACTTTCAGACCACAAAGGTATGAAACTAGAAATAAATTGTACAAAGAAAGCAAAAAGGCTCACAAACACAGAGAAGCTTAACAACATGCTCCTAAATAATCAATGGATCAATGACCAAATTAAAATGGAGATCCAGCAATATATGGAAACAAATGACAACAACACAAAGCCCCAACTTGTGTGGGATGCAGCAAAAGCAGTCTTAAGAGGAAACTATACAGCAATCCAGGCAAATTTAAAGAAGGAAGAACAATCCCAAATGAGTAAAGTCTACTGTCACAATTATTGAAAATGGAAAAAGAAGAACAAATGAGGCCTAAGGTCAGCAGATGGAGGGACATAATAGAGATCAGAGAAGAAATAAATAAAATTGAGAAGAATAAAACAATAGAAAAAATTAATGAAACCAAGAGCTGGTTCTTTGAGAGATAAGCCTCTAGCCAGACTTATTAAGAGAAAAAGAGAGTCAACACACATCAACAGAATCAGAAATGAGAAAGGAAAAATCATGATGGACCCCACAGAAATACAAAGAATTATTAGAGAATACTATGAAAACCTATATGCTAACAAGCCAGAAAACCTAGGAGAAATGGACAACTTCCTAGAAAAATACAACCTTCCAAGACTGACCAAGAAGGAAACAGAAAATCTAAACAGACCAATTACCAGCAACAAAAATTGAATTACTAATCAAAAAACTACCCAAGAACAAGACCCCCGGGGACAGATGGATTTACCTCAGAATTTTATCAGACATACAGAGAAGACATAATACCCATTCTCCTTAAAGTTTTCCAAAAAATAGAAGAGGAGGGAATACTCCCAAACTCATTCTATGAAGCCAATGTCACTCTAGTACCAAAACCAGGCAAAGATACCCCCCAAAAAGAAAACTACAAAACAATATCCCTGATGAACGTAGATGCAAAAATACTCAATAAAATATTAGCAAACGGAATTCAAAAATACATAAAAAGGATCACACACCATGACCAAGTGGGATTCATCCCAGGAATGCAAGGATGGTACAACATTCAAAAATCCATCAACATCATCCACCACATCAACAAAAAGAAGGAAAAAAAACACATGATCATCTCCATAGATGCTGAAAAAGCATTCAACAAAATTCAACATCCATTCATGATAAAAACTCTCAGCAAAATGGGTATAAAGGGCAAGTACCTCAACATAATAAAGGCCATATATGATAAACCCACAGCCAACATTATACTGAAGAGCAAGAAGCTGAAAGCTTTTCCTCTGAGATTGGGAACACGACAGGGATGTCCACTCTCCCCACTGTTATTTAACATAGTACTGGAGGTCCTAGCCATGGCAATCAGACAAAACAAAGAAATACAAGGAATCCAGATTGGTAAAGAAGAAGTTAAACTATCACTATTTGCAAATGACATGATATTGTACATAAAAAACCATAAAGACTCCACTCCAAAACTACTAGAACTGATATCAGAATACAGCAAAGTTGCAGTATACAAAATTAACACACAGAAATCTGTGGCTTTCCTATACACTAACAATGAACCATGAGAAAGAGAAATCAGGAAAACAACTCCATTCACAATAGCATCAAAAAGAATAAAATACCTAGGAATAAACCTAACCAAGGAAGTGAAAGACCTATACCCTGGCAACTACAAGTCACTCTTAAGAGAAATTAAAGAGGACACTAACAAATGGAAACTCATCCCATGCTCGTGGCTAGGAAAAATTAATATCGTCAAAATGGCCATTTATATTGCCTAAAGCAATATAAAGATTTGATGCAATCCCTATCAAATTACCAGCAACATTATTCAACGAACTGGAACAAATAGTTCAAAAATTTATATGGAAACACCAAAGACCCCAAATAGCCAGATCAATCCTGAGAAAGAAGAATAAAGTAGGGGGGATCTCACTCCCCAACTTCAAGCTCTACTACAAAGCCATAGTAATCAAGACAATTTGGTACTGGCACAAGAACAGAGCCACAGATCAGTGGAACAGACTAGAGACTCCAGACATTAACCCAAACATATATGGTCAATTAATATTTGATAAAGGAGCCATGGACATACAATGGCAAAATGACAGTCTCTTCAACAGATGGTGCTGGCAAAACTGGACAGCTACATGTAGGAGAATGAAACTGGACCATTGTCTAACCCCATACACAAAAGTAAATTCAAAATGGATCAAAGACCTGAATGTAAGTCACGAAACCATAAAACTCTTAGAAAAAAACATAGGCAAAAACCTCTTAGACATAAACATGAGTGACCTCTTCTTGAACATATCTCCCCAGGCAAGTAAAACAAGAACAAAAATGAACAAGTGGGACTATATTACTCTGAAAAGCTTCTGTACAGCAAAGGACAACATCAATAGAACAAAAAGGTACCCTACAGTACGGGAGAATATATTTGTAAATGACAGATCCAATAAAGGCTTGATGTCAAAAATATATAAAGAGCTCACCCACCTCAAAAAACAAAAAACAAACAATCCAATTAAAAAATGGGCAGAGGAACTAAACATACAGTTCTCCAAAAAAGAAATACAGATGGCCAACAGACACATGAAAAGATGCTCCACATCGCTAATTATCAGAGAAATGCAAATTAAAACCACAATGAGGTATCACCTCACACCAGTAAGGATGGCTACCATCCAAAAGACAAACAACAACAAATGTTGGCAAGGTTGTGGAGAAAGGAGAACCCTCCTACACTGCTGGTGGGAATGTAAATTAGTTCAACCATTGTGGAAAGCAGTATGGAGGTTCCTCAAAATGCTCAAAATAGACTTATCATTTGACCCAGGAATTCCACTTCTAGGAATTTACCCTAAGAATGCAGCATTCCAGTTTGAAAAAGACAGATGCACCCCTATGTTTATCGCAGCACTATTTACAATAGCCAAGAAATGGAAGCAACCCAAGTGTCCATCAGTAGATGAATGGATAAAGAAGATGTGGTACATATACACAATGGAATATTATTCAGCCATAAGAAGAAAACAAATCCTACCATTTGCAACAACATGGATGGAGCTAGGGGGTATTATGCTCTATGATATAAGCCAAGCAGAGAAAGACAAATACCAAATGATTTCGCTCATCTGTGGAGTATAAGAACAAAGGAAAAACTGAAGGAACAAAACAGCAGCAGTATCACAGAACCCAAGAATGGACTAACAGGTACCAAAGGGAAAGGGACTGGGGAGGATGGGTGTTTAGGGAGGGATAAAGGGGGGGAAGAAGAAAGAGGGTATTATGATTAGCATGCATAATGGGGGGCAGTGGGAGAAAGGGGAGGGCTGTACAACACAGAGAAGACAAGTAGTGATTATACAACATTTTGCTATGCCGACGGACAGTGACTGTAAGGGGGTTTATGGGGGGGACCTGGTATAGGGGAGAGCCTAGTAAACATAATGTTCTTCATGTAATTGTAGATTGATGTTAACAAAAAAAAAAAAAAAGAAAGAAAGAAAAGGGGGATTACTCCCTGATAGGATAAAACTAACTGCAAATCACCGATTAATGCATGCTTTAAATATCCTTAAATTTGATCATTTAAAGGGTGTCAGATTATCAGCTATAGAAGTATATTTTTCTGATAATATTCCTTTTTCTTAAATAAAAAAAAAGAAAGCAGTTCCTGTGTGGTAATCTCCAATAAGTTCTTCACAATGGCATAAAGGGCATATCAAAGTGTGGGCAAAGGGTTTGTTTGTGTTTATACAGAGGATCAAAGCCTAATTTGGCTACCCAGAAAACGAATTAAGATACAATATGAAGAAGAACTTCTGACATCAACATTCTCTGGAAGAGTCATTCCAGAAGATGATCATCAAAAAACTTCAACAAAGATCCTGGTGCACAATTTAATTAGTAGTTTAAAACCTATACATGCTTCTGTTACTCTACAAGAAGATATGTCAAAGAAATAATCAATCTTCCCATGTTTTATTCCATCTGCTCCTTCTATAACTTTTCTTCTTCCTTCCTAATTACAACCCTTAAGTAGAATTCGTGCCTCATATCGAAATTACCGAGTATCATCATTCTTCCAAGTGGTAAAGATACCTCAAGACAAATGCTGGGCATAAAAGCCACAGGGCATAAATCTGCAAAGAAGTAAAAAGCTAACCTTTTCAAACAATATGGCTTCTCTCTCACTTACCAACTTTACATTTCCCTGTATGGCCCCGGAAGATGACTGGTTAGCCAGAGACGGGTAAGATTCCTCAAGGGAAGAACAACCTAAGACAGGCACAGTCACAGGGGGCCCATGAGGTGAGAAATTTGGGATCAACAGAGGTTAGGCTTAGAACCTCACCCCTGCTGTTTTGAGAGAAATCTTCTGCGTCCATGGATGTTTTGTTGCCCTTGTCCAGCTTGGATTAATACTTAGTCTATAGGCACACACCTGATCATCTAAATTTGCTCTCTTACAGCACTAAACTATGTTTTCTACCTTTATCTTGCATCTACCTACCACTTCAGCATTTTATTTAAAAATAATAATAATAATAATAGTAATAATAATAATAAGGGAGAAATGTGGGATTCACATATAAATCAAGTATAAAAATCAAACGAATAATCATAATTGACCTGATTGTTTATAGTTCATGATGCGTGATCAAAACCAAAAGTTTCTGTGATGACTTCCCTTGCACTGTTCACCATGTAAGAACTTATGATTCACCATGTAAGAACTTGTTTGTTATGCTTCAGAAGATTGGAGACTGTTGAGAATTAGGCATGGGGTTGATTAATGATTGTGCATTGAATCCCCTATACAGAATTTTTTTGGTACTAACAACCATATGATCAATAAATATGAGAGATGCCCTCTCAAAAAAAAAAATGGGCAGAAGAGCTGAATAGACAGTTCTCTAAAGAAGAAATTCAGATGGCCAACAGGCACATGAAAAGATGCTCCACATCGCTTATCATCAGAGAAATGCAAATTAAAACAACAATGAGATATCACCTCACACCAGTAAGCATGGCTATCATCCAAGACAAACAACAACACATGTTGGCGAGGTTGTGGAGAAAGGGGAACCCTCCTATACTGCTGGTGGGAATGTAAATTAGTTTAACCATTGTGGAAAGCAGTATGGAGGTTCCTCAGAATGCTCAAAATAGAAATACCATTTGACCCAGGCATTCCACCTCTAGGAATTTACTCTAAGAATGCAGCACTCCAGTTTGAAAAAGACAGATGCACCCCTATGTTTATCACAGCACTATTTACAATAGCCAAGATATGGAAGCAACCTAAACGTCCATCAGTAGATGAATGGATAAACAAGACGTGGTACATATACACAATGGAATATTACTCAGCCATAAGAAAAAAACAGATCATACCACTCGCAACAACATGGATGGAGCTAGAGGGTATTATGCTCAGTGAAATAAGCCAGGCAGAGAAAGACAAGTACCAAATGATTTCACTCATATGTGAAGTATAAGAACAAAGGAAAACTGAAGGAACAAAACAGCAGCAGACTCACAGAACCCAAGAATGGACCAACAGTTACCAAAGGGAAAGAGACTGGGGAGTATGGGTGGGAAGGGTGGGATAAGGCGGGGATAAAGAAAGGGGGCATTACGATTAGCATGTATAGTGCATGGGGGGCCCGGGGAGGACTGTGCAACACAGAGAAGACAAGTAGTGATTGTGGAACCTATAGCCATAGTCTGAAATCCTGGTCTTTCTCCAGTTTAGATCTTTGTCCCTCCCTTTAGTCTGTCCTTTATCCTCCTTACAGATGCAGGATTTTTCTTACTACGCTGATGGACAGTGACTGTGAAGGGGTATGTCGGGGGGACTTGGTGAAGGGGGGAGCCTAGTAAACATAATGTTCTTCATGTAATTGTAGATTAATGATACCAAAATAAAATAAAAAATAAAATAAAATAAAATAAAAAAAGAAAAAGGCAGGAAGAGGTCTCAGTATAGCCCCAATCATGACCCTCTCAAAACTGACCAAACATGTCCCTCCCAACCTAAACACTTCCTGTCGCTTCTGCCTAACAAGATGTGCAGAGTTGGTCTAGAGGAACAGGCAAAATAGGAGCGGAAGATGCTGGGTGAAGATGTGGTGCATAAATATGAGGGAATATTACTCTGCCACAAAAAGGAATGAAGTCTTCTGATTTGCAACAGCATGCATGGACCTAGAGGGTATTATGCTAAGTGAAACAGTCAGACAAAGACAAATATCATATGCTTTCACTTACATATGGAAACTAAAAAACAAAACAAATGAACAAACAAAACAGAAACTGACTCACAGACACAGAGAACAGACTGGTGTTGCTACTGGGGAGAAGGTAGGGAAATGGGTAAAATAGGTGGAGGAGGAAAAATTACGGAGAATGTTTGATATCTTGATATGGGTTATGGTTACATGAGTGTACACACGTGTCAAAAGTTCATCATGCTGTACACTACAATTTTGCATTTTATTATATGTGTCACAATAAAAAAGGAAAAAAGAAAGAAAATAAACAGTGGACTAAATAAAATATGGAAAAAAAATCTACTGCTTCACCTCTCAAGAGTTTTTATTTTTGGTTCTGTGCACATAGCTGGACTGTCAATCACATTGTCACATGAAAAATCCTGCATCTGTAAGGAGGATAAAGGACAGACTAAAGGGAGGGACAAAGATCTAAACCGGAGAAAGACCAGGATTTCAGACTATGGCTATAGGTTCCACAAGCTTCATAAATAATATTCTTGGATTTACTATGGAGCAATTCTGTTAAAATTTACACTAGTACTTGAAACCCCATTGAGGAAAGTCATTTTTAAAGTATCAACATGAAAGGAGGCTAGATCAAAAACTTTATTTTGTAAAGAAGTAAAAATTAATGGAGCATATTTAAGGGACAGAGAATTTAAAGGCAGGGGAGACAGACAGATACATGATCTGCAAGGGGGCAGTATTTGAAAGAGCAAGGTTCTTACAGAGGCAATAGGATTAATTCAAGACTTTCTGGGTTTTAGTAGAGCTCAGCAGCACAGAGGTACTGAGTATTTGGTAGGGGTTACTCAAAATGAGGACTGACCAAAGGGGTATGGTGGCAGGTCAAGGAATCTAGGAATTCTATGACTATTGGTAGAATATTGAAGAAAAACTGCTCTTGGGGTCCAGGCAGATCAGAGGCAAGTGAAGCCAGAAATTCCCTAAGAAAAGCTCCAAGTAAAAAGGAGATCCAAAGTTTGGCATGCCACAGGATAGCAGAGGGCAATTTCCATTACTACCTAATATAGCATTCAGGACTTATAAATTAGCTTGGCATGACATACCTCAATTTATTCCTCAATAACCCTGCAAAGTAGTTAGGTGAAGTGGGTATTATCATCACAAGCTCCAGATGAAGAAACTGAGGCTTAGAGGTGTTAAGTGACTTCCCAAAGTCTTATCACTGCTAGGCTGGAGATCAAGAAGATCTAGACCTCCAAATGGGCTCCTTTGATTTCCAGTCCAGCGCTCTTTCCACTCCACCATGACTCCAGAGGACTGAAACTATCCTTAAGGGGAAGATAGGCTTGGAGAAGACTACTGTGAAGGGCCAAAGTCAGCAATTTGACATACACGACCTGGGCAGAAGGCAGCAGAAGTGGACGCTGGAGGTTTACTTACAAATGGGGGATGACTGCAGTCCTACAATGGCATGAAAGTAATGGAGGGAAAGGAGATTATGCCAGTCCTTCCAAGGCCCAGGAAATTGGGGCCACGGGAGAGGAGGGCAAGCCAGACTCCTATAGGACAAGGAACTATAAGGAGCACAATGTATAGGAAGAGAAGGTAGGACTATTTTCTCACCATCAATGAAAACTTAAAAGATACACAATGGCTCAGGATAGATGAGGAAATGAATGAAAGCCAAAGGAGAGGGGCAGAGGTCTGACCTCAGATGGGTGATCAGCCATGACAGGGGTGAGGAGACCATAGGTCAGGATGGGGTGGGGTCATCTCAGTGACAGGGAGGGTGGCAGCTGTTCCCAAGGCTCATAGTCCAAATCCCACTGTTTCTATGGGAACATTAATGCGAGGACATGTAAACTACTGTGAGCTTTAGATAAGACAATGTATGTAAAGTACCTAATGGTGCCCAGCAAATATTAGATGCTCCACAACTTTCGGGTGGAGTTGAAGTTGAGTCATATGGACCTTGGGAAATTTACTCCTCACTGTTGACTTTTGTCTTTCAGCCAAATATTAACTGAATACTACAGAGGCAATGCATTTGAGGTGAACTAATAATGAATCAGACGCTGACATTGCTTTTACCCTAAAGGTACATTTGATAAAGACTCTAATGTAAGCTGGTAATGAATAGTCACTCTTTCAGCAAATAATTGGTGTGCATCTAATATGCGCATGTGCTGGGCCCTAGTGATACACCAGTGACATCACAAGTCCCTGTGAAAACGGAGCTCAGTTGGGCAGGACAATCAGAAACAAACAAACACTATCAAGTGGGGTTAAGTCCAATGAGAAATACAAAGCAGGGTGAGAAAACAGTAAATAGGGCACAGGTGGCCCTACATTAGATGGATCAGGTGATCCGGGAAGGTCTCTGGGAGGAGGTGACAAATGCGCAGCAGAGACCTGAGTGGACGGAGATGCATGAGGGTTTTGAAGAACATCCTTCCTGACAGAGGACTAGCAAAGGAGTGAGCCCTGAGGCAAAGAACAGAGCGGGCCAGTTGTGTGGGACTGGGATAAAGCAGGCAGTGGTAAGTGAGGCAGAAGAGCTGCTGTGATAAAGAAGCTACCCGCATCTTGGGATGCTGGTATATTTGGTGGTCAAAGAAGGCTACTCGGATGTGCTAGTCCCTGAGCTGGACCTTGATGGAGGGACACCATTTAGGACCCTGGCAAAGGAACCCTATAAACCAAGGTCCAAAGTGAGGAAAGCAAAGGGTGTCCATGGGAAACAAAGAAGAGAATGGAGGACACGTCTGATAAAGGGAAGGGGTTGAAATCAGACAGGAAAGGTAAGACCAGAATGTGGAGGGAGGGAGAAAGGGCAAGAGGAAAGGGAACATAATTTTTGAACATGCACTATCTCCCAGGCACGGTGATAGGTCCTTTGTATCAGTTCACTTAAAATACATGTTAAAATAAATAATAATTTCTTTTATTAAGTGAGATAAACATTTTGTTTAGGAAATAGTTCCCGACACACCTGGTCAATCCCATTACATACAGATGAGAAACTGAGGTTAGGAAAGGTTAAACCTGAGTGTGAGTCATGGGTGTCAGGGTAAGGAGGTCAGAGTTCAGGGGAAAATCACGGAAGGGTTGTGAGCATCGGAAGGACATGCCATCCTGGGAGGAGGTGGGTGCAGCTCCCGGGAGGAGGCATATGCAAATGATGGTGGAGATTGCAGACTTTCAACCCCTAGGACTAACCATCTTATTTCCTTTGTCCTCCCAAGGCCACAGGGCACAATGCTAGGTCTGTACTAGGCTGCCAGAACTTGATTAATAATCTGCCAAGTTTGAAGTTCAGAATCAAGAAACTCTTAAGTTCAGAAACAAAAAAGCACCTGCTCCATCTAGTCCTCCTTGTCTTAGGATGATGGTCATGTAAGAGACACTCAGAGCTGTTCTGACCTGCCCAAAGAAGGTCAAGCATTTTTAGCCTTTCAGACTGTAGGCAGAAGATCAAGAAAGAATAGCTTACCAGCCCTCAACAACTGACAAGTTACGAAGTGTGTGTTTGTTTGTTTTAAATAAAATCAAATTGTGGTGTAACAACATAATGGAACACTACTCATTATTCATCAATAGAAAAGAATGAATTATTTATACACACAACATGGACAAACCCCAAAATAATTATGCTGAGAGAAGTCAAATTAGAGAAGCTACAATATGATTCACTGTATACAAAGTTCTTGAGAACCCAAGCGAATCTGGGTAGGGGGAATAGTAAGTTCCAGGGGCAGGAGGTGGAGGGACAGTAAGAAAGGACTACAAATGGGCCCCAGGAACTACTGGGGGTGCAGGTATGTTGGTTATGTTGGCTATGATGGTGATTCACAGGTACATACATGTGTCAAAGCTCAAACTGTACCCTTGAAATATATTTAATTTATTGTATGTCATTTATACATCAATAAAGCTGGGGAAAATATATAATGGTCTCCAGGTCTTGAACAGGGCTTCTATAATCAGGGGAGAGAAACACTAGAAATTTCTGTAACTTCTATGGCACAGATTTCTAGTGTCACTGCTACTTGTGTTCTCTGATGTCTGGGTACACAGCTAGGCTACATTTTCCAGCTTCTTGGCAATAAGGCATGGGTTGGTCCTGAACTCTGGCCAAGAGAATGTGCATTTCCCCTTCTCACCCAGAATGGAGGCAGCTGAGGACCCAGAGTAGCTTGGGTCAGCACCCTTTCACCACCCTGCACCCCCAGCGGTGTGAATGAGAGACAAACTTGAACCATGCTGAGCCACTGAAATCTTGAAGTTGTTAGAGCAGGTAGCCTCCTGGACAAGGACATTATATAAATTATTTAAATTCTATTAATCTATATTAATATATAATATAAAATATATTAAATATATGTAAAGTATAATATAAAGTACATCATTAATATAATATATAATGCCTATTAATATATTAGTTGTTGGTATGCTAGTATTTCTTACATCAATATTAATATTGGTAGCAGAACACAGGGCAAAGCACTGAAACTTAATAAGCCTTAGTTCCCTCCTCTGTGAAGACGGAGGGCATTTTTCTGCTTATCTCACAGGCTATCATAAGAATCAAATAAAATTGTATACTTGAAAGCTTTCTGAACGCAAGTCTGGTTTTTATCTATAATAAAATTTTCCAAGCTGCTATTACAAATGTCTGTATGTGATTTTCTGAGGCCAAGTTCATGACTGTACCTCCAGTGGGGACCAGGTGACCTTTCTTTACTCCAAGTCAGGAAGACCTTACCCTGAGCTGGAGCAACTGCCTCATACTTGGTATCACCTAAGCAGATATGAACTGAAAATCATTCGTTAGGATAATTTTTGGCACTGGATGGGAGACAGATGGGTGGATACATTCAAATGTAAATTCACTGATAATGGATCCATTTCAAAAAATAAGACTACTACCTGCTAATCTCCATGTGAGGGGCTTTATTTATAGTCTCAAATTTTTAAGTTTCTTTTCCCAAGTCTGACCCAGAATTCTCTTTCTGGAGGGTCACATGGAATGAAAAGGAAGACAGATGCATTGATGACCCAAACCATCACTACCAGAAGAGGGGCTGCAAAATGCACTGAATGCTAGCAATTCAAGAGCAAAAATGAGAGCAAATGGGCAGGTATGGGGCACACATGTGCTCACTCTCCAAACTCCAGTCCACTCCTGGGATTACTTCCAGACTCTTCTGGGTAGTGCTACTGTGCATACAGCAACAAAAAGTTCTGCCAATACCATATTTAAAGTGGGTGATATCAGACACCTTCAGTGAACATCACCTCTTTATTTTGCAATTAGTGGCCTCAATCTAAATGATGCCATAGTAACAGGCAACCCCAGCATCTTGGTGGCTTACAATTACAAAGATTTATTCCTCCCATAACACCTGTCGAGAATGAGCTGCAGCCAATTCCCGTCATTCCAGGAGAGCACAGGCTGGAAGAGCAGCCCCTGGTGGATATCACTCATCTGGAGCGCTGCCCTAGGAATTCAGATGCAGGCTCACAGAATCTATGTCTAAGCATTTAGAAGTGTAGACCAGACTATACTTTAAATAGAGTATGTCCTATCCTCCTTAACCAATAGATGTTTGTAACAACCCATAAATCCAAGATGGAATTGCATCTTCCTGGACTCCTCGGAGCTCCGAGAACCATCACCGTGAAGGGAGGAGTGGCAGTTGGCCTGAGGCCCATGCCCCTCCCCTCCCCTGCTCCACCTGCACAGTGAAGGCTACCCCTATTCACAAGTCCAAGCTCTATTCCCTGCCCCTGCAGGCCTGGGGTGCTGCCCGTGTGTGCACAGGTCCAGGAAGAGGCTGGGAGGCGGGTCTGCCGCTGTCTGGGCAGAGGACTCTGGGTACATGGGCTGTGGTCTAGAAGGTGGGAGTGGGGACAGGTGAAGCCAGAAGAGCACCAAAACAGGTCGAAGCCAGGGTCTGAAGGTGGCATGTGGATGACTTGGATAAAGGGAAAAAGGAATGGCCATGGAAGCTTGTAGAAATCTGTCCTGGAAGTGTTACTTCTACCTGAATTTCACTGGCCAAAAAGCAATTCATGTGGCCAAGCCTGACATCAATGGGACAGGAATATCACACTGTTCGGGGGGTGGGGGTGGGGGGTCGGTGGGGAGGGCCTACATCATAGGGTAGGACAGTAAATGTTTTAGCCAATAATATAATCTTCTCTCCTTGGAAACCAGTACTGAGGGTTGAGAGAGGAAGGGAAATATCCAGAATTGAAAACAATTAACAGCTCACAATCGGTTGCTTTTCTAAATGCAATGAAATGACCTAGTACCTTGCAAATAGCCAACGCTCAGTGAAAGGGAAGAATTGGACTGAAATCTGCCAAAGTGGAAAATGCCCCCACAAACCCAGAATCCTCTGCGGGAAAAGGACAATTACTTGGCAAAGGGAAAGCAGTAAGTCTCCCGGGATACATTCTGGCTCAAACTAATAATGTGTTGCTTGAGGCAACTAATTTGTACAAACAAACCAATCGTGAGGAGGAGCCAGGAGGAGGCAATTCATGAAAGTAAACCTGGCAGTTGCTCCCTCTCCCCACCAGCCTCCCTCCCATCTCTTCTCAGGGAAGCTTTTCTTCCTAATTCCAATTCTGCAGAAAAATGCCATGGACACAAAGGTTTCACAAGGCATACAGATTGAGCAAGCCCACCCTTCAGTCAATGGGAGCTGGAAGAATTAAGAAACTGCCTTTCAGTAGAGGCAGTTTATAAAAACTAGCCAAGGACATAAAATACAACTTCCTTGGGGTTCAGTTTAGTTGTTTTTTCACAACTTTAAGAGATGTTCTTCCAACAGCCTAAATCCTAGCTCTAAAATCTGAGGAATTCTGAAAACTACATTATATTGCTCTCATCATAATGGCTACTCCTGGTTCTAGACCCGGAACTTTAGATAGCTGCTCTCATGTAGACCTCAGAAAAAACCTGCAAGCTCAGTATTATCATTAGTATTTCCATTCTACAGTTAAGGAGACTAAAGGTCAATGACATGAAATAATTTGCTGAGTAGCAGAGAGCAGGGAAATAGCAGAGCTGGTGTTTGTGGTCTGTGCAACCAAGAAGATACTACTTTCAGTTACGCTATGTATAGCTTCCTACCAGGAGTAAACAATCAGCATTATGTCAGTGAAAAGTTAAACGCAAGTACATGACAGCAGTATTTGAAATACTAGTGCCCCCCTCCAGCAAAAAGGCCCAGCACTCACCCCCCAAATAGGCCAGTCCCCAAACACACACATCTATCATAAAAGAAATTTTTATATCAGCAGACTCAGAGACTCCAAGAAGGAAGTAGTGGTTACCAAAGGGGAGGGGTGTGAGATGGTGGGTTAGGAGAGAGGGAGAAGGGGATTGAGGGGTATTGTGCTTAGTAGACATGGTGTAAGGGCTCATGGGGAAAATAGTGTAGCACAGAAAAAGCAAATAGTGAATCTGTGCCATCTTACTCCACTGATGGACAGTGACTGCATTGGGGTATGGGTGAGGACTTGATAATATGGGTAAATGTAGTAACCACATTGTTTTTTCATGTGAAACCTTCATAAAAGTGTATATCAATAATACCTTAATAAAAAATTTTTTAAAAAAAGAAAATTTTAAATAGCTCCAGAACATATTTAATTTTCAAAATGGAAATATTGTCATTATCTTTTTCTGATTTTTAGAGAGATCTATGAATATTATAAATGATTCAGATCCTATAGAAACAGATGTTAAGGAACGTCCTTCACTCTTCCCAAGATAACCAATGTTAGCAGTTTGGAACATATACCCTATCAAACTTCTTCTATATATTTAGAAACAGAACTGGTAGATAGTGTGATGTACCCACACCATGTGTGCACATGCATGTGCTAATATAGCAAAACTATATATATATATAGGCCAATATAGCAAAATTATTATACATTCTATTGTGTAGCCTATGTTTATCAGTTAACAGTATAATTGGGGCACTTTTCATGGCTGCATAGGACTCCATTTAACTTGATCATTTGGTTGGGTATTTGGGTTTGTTTCCTTTTACTAATATAAACAGTGCTGCATTGCACACATGGGCACATATCTAATTCTTTCCCTAGGATAAACTAATAGTTAAAGAATATAACATTTAAACTGACACCAATGGCTAGAATGCCCCCCAGAAAGTTCATTCCACAATCTTTGCATGTAAATTCCCAACTCTCCTCTCCTAATACTAGATATACTTTCATTCATTTAAGCTTTTACCAGTCCCACAGACACTACTGTTTAATCTGCACAACTGACTATGGGGCTTAATCATCTTTTCATATCACTTGTTTGCCTTTCTGCTTTTGTGAACCAACCTAATGAATCTGAATTGGCATGTAAGCCAACTAGTCTAGCAGGATAAATCAGCCCCTGGGTGAACGACTAACCCATCTTGTAGATAAGCAAGGGGAAAGACTAAATTTGGGGGTTATTTAAGCATAAACAACTCCTTTCCTTTCTCGTTATGGTAGCTGTGGGAAGCAGGCTCTAAGTGAAGCATCAGATCCAAAACCCAGGTTCTATATCAAGTGGCACTGCTAATGATGGCTCCAGAAAGACTATCTATGGTTATCTGACTGTAACCTATCCCCATCTTGGCAGAAGGGAGAGGACTTCTAATTGTGTTTGCATAGTGTTAGGGGCTGAAGTATGCATCCCAGAAATTCAGATGTTTAAATCCTAACCTCTAGCCTCTAGTACCTCAGTATGTGACTGTATTTGGAGATAAGGTCTTTAAAGAGGTAGTTAAGTTAAAATGAGGTATTTTGGGTGGGCCCTAACCCAGTATGAACACCTTTACAAGAAGAGATCAGGACACAGACACACACAGAGGCAATACCATGTGAAGAAACAGGAGGCTTCAGAAGAAACCAAGTGTGCTGAGTCCTTGACCTCTGACTCTTAGCCTCTAGTAGGAGTTATTTACTCAATTACTTGAGGAAATACATTTCTGTCATTTAAGGTACTTCTGTCGGTTAAGCATCACTCTGTAGTACTTTGTTGTGGCAGCCCTAGTAAATAGTACACACAAGCACTCCACACACGATGAAGGAAAGTCAACTGTCCACTTTGCAGCACAAGAGCCAACAGGCACCTTGTTGCTATCACTTGAAGGGGCTGACATCGCGACCCTGGGTGGAGCACTGTTGACGAACTGCAAGATGCCTCCATGAATTTAGTCTTGATGCTCCTGGCTGCCTTCTATAGTGGTATGATGTGTTTTCTCACTTGACCCATCATTAAGTTGTGAACTCATTCTTCCCCTTGAAACAAGCATGAAGACTTAACTCCCATTTTTGAAGAAATCCTATATTAATAAAACATTAACAAGGAGCTTTTCTAAACACTGAGTAATTTAAGAATAGAAGGAAGACATGCCCCTGAGGTAAAACCAGGTAAGAGGGATTGTTTAAGAGATTATGAAGAAATAATAATATGGCCTTTTTACCCATAAAATGGAGATATTCAACTAAATAATCTCTCAACTTTCTTCTAGCTTTAAAGGTCTGTGATAGAGAGTCCAAATCAACTAACTGTCTTGCCAATGGGTTTCAGCCTCTGGCAAGTTCACTATGGATTCAATGAGACTGAGAAATGACAATGGAACATTCTTGGGATAAAAGGGTTTATACCCAACTTTATTCCCACAGTGGCAGGTCACTCACTAGAATTCCATCCACTCAGAGCGAGTCTGCATGCAGCAAGCCAGTCTCTGCCTCTGGGCCTCTCTGGCCCTGCAGCCGTCTCAGTCTCTGCCCTTGGCACTGCCACCACTCCAGCCTCTGCTCTCCTGTAGCCCTGCATCCATGCAGCAGCTGAGTGGCCCTGCCACCATGTCACCCAGAGCACTGGACAGTGCTCTTATATATAGTCAACAGCAATGTACTGCTGTATCCACATCAACCTCTACAATCCTAGGTCAAATAAGAGGACATCTATTTCAGAGGCTTCCAGTGCCTCACTAGAGGGAACACTATGTGTCAGTGTGGATAAAGTGAAGGTTCCTGTGGCCAGGATTCTCACCTGACCCTGGCTGGTTAGCTCACTACACATGTGTGGGCAATGCATCATTGTTGATTATATATAAAGAGCCCCACCCAGCGCTCTGGGCAACACAGTAGCACAGCTGCAAGGCTGCAGGAGAGCAGAGAAGAGGCTGGAGTGGTGGCAGCGCCGAGGAAAGAGACTGGAACGGCTGTGCGGGTAGAGAGGCCCAGAGGACGGCTGTGTAGGTAGAGAAGCCCAGAGGCAGAGACTGGCTTGCTGCCTGCAGTCCCACTCTGAGTGAACGGGATTCTAGTTATTGACCTGTGTCTTGCCAATGGGTTTCAGACCTGGGCAAGTTCACTATGTGACCAAAGAATTTGACAGCAAAACATTCTTTGGGGTGAAAGGGTTTACCCAGCTTATTCTCCCGGTCATAGGTCGATCACTAGTGTCTCTGCCTCCGCCCAGAGCACTGGGCTGAGCTCTCTATATAGTGCAATAATAGCTTATTGCCTAAAGGTGTGGAAGCAGTAGCCTAGCAACAGGCCAGTTACATCATCAGGTGGTTTAAGTTCAGTAAGGATCCAGGCCATAGTAACCCCAACCTCCCACAGTCTGCCATGGTGGAAATAAAGTTGGCTATAACCCTTTCGCCCCAAGAATGTTCTATTGCCATTAGTTTGGTCACACTGAATCCATAGTAAACTTGCCTGGGGCTGAGACCCATTGGCAAGACAGTCAGCCACTGTGGTTTGAGCATTTTATGTCCACTGATATTTTGGTAGCTCACGTTAACATTTTATTATCTTAAAAAAAGCATTATTCTTAATTCTTTTAAAGCCTAATTTTGCTGGATGTTGGTTTGCACAAGAGCTGTAGTGACCAATTCTAATCTCATTTACATGAGTGATGTTCTATCAACTTACCTGGAAAACTACTTAAAGTGGGTGAGTCCATCCCTCCCAGGTGAATTTGATGACCTATTATTTAAAATATCCAGTAAATATTTTAATAAATATTCAGCAAAATAATTCAAGATTATGACCAGAGGAACTCATTTCTATTTTTCTCAATTCTCATTTTTACACTTGAGTACTTGGGACCAAGATATTTAGAGGCAAGCTTTTCTTTTTCTCTGAGGTGGGAGGCCAGGGCAGGATGCTGACACAATGTGGCAAAAAAATGGAGATAGATGTAACTCAAAACATTCACTGGACACCTCCTTAGTCCCAGGCATGGTGCTTTGCTGCCCTGAAGGACCTGAGCTTGGTAGGCAGACAGAGGCAACATGCAAAGACCCCTGCGTCCATTGGAAGAACAGGGGAGAGACAGACTGTGACCTAGAGTTTGCCCAGGAAGAGAATGCCCCCCAGGGTAGTTTACCCCTAATGCCCAGTCTTTAGGACCACCCTTGGCACAAAGCAAGGTACTCTATATGAGTAACATCATTTGAATTTCATCTCAATCATTAGACTTTCTCATGTGGGAGGAACAAGAGTTATTCAGGATAAAAAGCAAGAGTTAGAGGCATAGAGATGGACCATTTTGAAGCATAACAGGAGGAACAGTATGCTTGGGATTCTGTGCATTCTAAATACTAAACATCTTTTGAATTTGTCTAGTTTCCTCCAACTTGGTTCAGTCCCTTAGTCCAGGCCACCGTGTATGCTATCTGCATTATTGCAACAGGTTAATTCTACCATTAATACTAACCAATAAAGGCAGTGATTTCCAAGTAGCAATGAGGTAAGTAGTGTTTTGAGATATCCATCATAACTATAATGGGTTATGGGAAAATCTGTGTTTTCTGTTGATGGTTAAGTAGGAGTACTGCTAACATATGTGTTTTGGTGTCTACATCCCCAGTCAAGAGAAATGCTTGTTTCACTAACCTCTCTAGAGGTGAGAGACAAGAGTGATCTATCATCCAAGTTCATGGACTTTCTGGATTCTAAGTGGTTCCAAACATCTAGTCTTGATCACTTGCTAGGAAATGAAGAACACAACATTTTTAACTCTGCCCCAATGAACTGGATGCAGAAAATGGTCCCTACAGAGAGCTCAGCCACAGGAGAGGCAGAGCTGCATGATGTTAACAAGCCGCAGTGTGAATCCTAATTTTGTCACTTAACCAATGCGGGATTCTGAGCATGGGTGCCATCACCTATAGGAGAAGGATCCTAACACTAAAAGAACACCACAGAAGGTAGTCAATAGAAGGCATACTGTTGTCACCTCCCCTTCAGGATTAGTGCCTTATTAATTCTGAAAGGGACTTGCAAAATCTCTGGTTGGAGACCACAGGCTTTTTATTAAGTGGTTCCAAAATATATAATTTAGATCATCTGTTTGGAACACAGCATCTTAAACTCTGTCACTCTTTTCTCCGATTTTCTCCTCACAATTGGTTCAACAAGCACAAGAACCTAGTTCAGGATCACAGAAAAGCTTCCCCCAATTCTCCATCTCTGCACTCCCTGAGGTAACTAAGTAGGGAAACAAAATAGAGCTGCTTTGCTCAAAGGATGTTTAGGGTAAGGGAGACTCTGAGAAGCCCAGCCTTAGGGATCAACCCCCCACTGTACCCACACACATCCACATGCATCAATTTTGTAAAAACATTTAAAAGATTACAGGAAACCTCCCCCCATAAGAACAGGAAAAACAAGATGGAGGCTGCTGGAGAATTGCCTAACATTTGAAAATACGGATAAGAGTCTTATTTCCATACTAGCTGCACCGATTTGTTCTCTTTCAATTCTTCCCCATCCTGAAGTTACATTTCAATTAGCAAATGCACTGAAGCCCTGGCAATTGGAAAATAGGTTTGGGAATGGGAGTCTTCCAGTACCCCATCAGAACAGTTCATTTATTCCACAAAGAACAAAGGCGTAATTTCATTGTGCCGGAAGTACGCTGGGAATATAAACTGAATTATGATGTGGTTCTTGCTTCCAAGAAGGCCTTGCCATTCAATGAGATAAAAGCCAAAGAGAGGTTATACTTTGCTCCCAGGGAATACACCTGGTCTGCGGAAGGCTTTCTGCAACCACTTCCCACGGCTCACTGCGTTCATACACACTAGCCTCTCACTGTACCAGGCACGAGGTGGGCAAGCCAAGGAGAGAGACTGGGGTTGAATCCCCACACTACCCTTTTCAGTGGTGTGGCTTTGGCCAAATCATTTAACCTCTTTACCTGTTGTTTCTGCATCCATAAAGTGAGATAGTAAAAATCTTTTTTTAAGATTTGTGAGGATTAAATGAGACCATGTGTATGTGTCACATTCCTGGCACATAGTAGATATTCTACAAATAGAAACTATTTTTAAGTGATATATAAAAATCCTTTCAATTTCAAAAAACCATTTGCAGATTATCAGTTCTTCATAGGTAAATACCATATAACTTACTCTTTTTTTGTGTTGGCAATGACTGGTAAAATATCAGTTCTACTTAATACACATGTGTGTTTCTGAGAAACTTTAGAGCCTCTCTGGAGAACCTTGAAAGAAAGCAATCATTAGAGTTTTCTTTTTTTAAAATACTGATTAAAATCCAAAATGTACAACTTAATGGAGACAAGAATATCAAGGAACCTGGGGCATCCTAAGAACACAAATGAGGACAAATTTACATTTGTTAAGGAAGAGAAAAAGGATGTGTTTTAGATTTAAAAAATCTGCTCTACTGTTCTTTGATTTTGAGAAGGAGACTATTATTCAGGAAGAATAATATGAATATTGCTGATATCTACAACAAGGTAAAAGAATTAAAAAAAAATTAGTTAGCTTATTTTTCTTTCAAGCAATATACACTCACAGTAAAAAAAAGTCATAAAATACAAATATCCTTAAGAAGGACAAGAAGCCCCTGCAACCCCATCATGCACAATGATAATCACTGTTTACTGGAAATCTGGGCCCCTGATTCTGGCCTCATGTTCTATCAGCTGCAGGAGGATTATGACAAAACAGGAAGCAGAGAAACGTGTTATCTTGTAAGGAGACATGCAGCCCTAATGATGCTCTCAGACTATTCCTAACCAATAATGCCAAGAGAAACTTTCTAAGCATCTAAAAACTTTTTTCACAAAAACCGAGATCTTGAGTCCATAGCTTTCTTCCCCAGCATAAACACCTGTTTTTGAGGGGAAAAAAAAATGTGTCCAGAATCTTTGGGGATATCCTACTGCTCTGGTAGAATTCTACTGTGATCACTTAAATGCAAATGAATCAGGAACATCTGGCCTACATTTGTTTTAAAACCCATGAGGGTTTAAGTACAAAGAAGGTCTGGCAAAATGTAGTCATGGGTCTACTGAATCTAGATTTAAAAAAAGGCCAAGAGGGATAGCAGAGCCTGAGACAAAGTAGGGCTAACTTTGTAAAACTGGGCAAGTTCATCAAAAAAATTCTTTCTGGTTTCCCAGGCCTCCCAACACTTTAGCAGTGGCATGTACTTCCAAGTCAACTTTGCCAGTTTATGTATGTTAGGGTTTCTGTACCTTGAGATCTGACCAGGTAGGCAGTATGTAATGGGAGGCTAAATTTATTTTTTATACATATATAAATATCTATGTGTGTGTATGTATACGTAATACATAGACATACATAAATTATACATATACATACATACGTATATATTATTTCAGGACTTTTCAAGGTCTTTTAATAAGCTAACATGTGCTATGAATCTTTAATAGAGGGGGCACAGCATAAACTAACACACTGCCCCCCCAGCATCCTCATTTTTCTTGGGCTTGGGCTGCTCTGGAAACACACATGGAGGACATGTTGGACTTTTAAACCCAAATGGGGTTCAAATGTCTGATATGCAGATGGCTCTCCCCACAGGCAAGCTCACCCCTTTCATTCAAGGACCCATTCAACAGACAATTACTCACCTCCCACTATATGCTTCCTCCAGTGTTGACATTCCTCAGTTTGCATACATGCCTGAGCATTCCAACCCTACACTTCCATCTACACTTCTCTAGTACATAAAAGAAAACAAAAATGGAAGCCCACCCCTTAACAGCAGCTTGGGCTCCTGTAAACATTTCTGTTTTTCTCTTGCCATGGACTTCCAAGACAAAAGGCTTATTTTTATTCTCTGGGCACTCTTACAGTTCATTAACCCTTGTAGAACTAGTGGCATTACAGAGCTACTCTGACTAGTCAAGGTGACAGGGTGCACCTGTTGTCTAGGCAAAGGGGCTCCTGGGGAGAGAGGGGATGAGCGAGGAAGTGATATCAGGGGTCTTGGCTATTCCCAGCTCCCATGCCATTTGCTCAGGAGAGCTGAACCCCAGAGTAATCATAATGCTGCCCCCCAGCTCTGCCCCACACTCTGACTTAAGCAAGGTGAGGGGTTTTGTTCGCTTTCTTCCTCCTAATTGTCCCCTTGGTGAGAAAATGAGAAGAAAAAGTAGGCTGATCACAGCATCTTTCCTCATAATTATGCAGGGAATCAGGACTCCCCTGCAGGGCTGCCAACCCCCTGCAGAACTCCCATGCAGGGCACAGGGCCAAGGGAAACAGGCGGGGCCTGGGCCACCAAAATGCCTCTGAACAGGAGAGAAAGCACAGAGCTCCTGCTCAGGGCATCCTCACACAGTGCACTACCAGGGAAAGCCGAGACTGGCCAGCTGAGGGAACGCACTCCTATGCGGCCGCAATTCTGCAGCTCCTCTTCACCCTCTACTTCCCTCTAAGTGCTAAAAGGTGTGGGGGTAGGGTGCAGAGAAATGACAAAAGTCTCCGGAGGCAGCTCCTCCCAAGAGTCCTGAGCCCTGGCACAGAAACCAATCATACTAAACTTCACCTAGCGCCTCTCCACACTGACCCATGGCTTGCTTCTAAGAACTGCAAAGCCCTTCTCGGACGTCACACCATTATGAATATCTTTATATTCTCTTTAGAGAATAAAGTTCTCTTTAGGGCAATAAAGGAGTAGGCAATATTATCCTTGTTTCATCATATCAAAGGGGAATAAGGCACAGAGCTATTAGGATTTTAAAAAAATTCCTACAGCACTTTGCACTGTATGAAACATCTTCACATGTGTTCTTGTTGCCCAGACTGGGCAGGGACACTCAGCCCCATTTCATAGATGAGGAAAGGAAGCTTTAAGGAGTTGATGTGCCCAAAGAAGAGAAAGATGAGAATCTGCTCCAGCCTCACAGGATTCAGTTTACCCTGTGTGGGTAAAATTGCAGTATCTCCAGAATCTCTAGCCTGGCCTTAGTGTATCCCCATATCAATTACGTATTTCCAAGGAGTGGAGAGAAGTAGCCGTTTCCATATCAATAGCTAATTGCAAGGGCGAGCAGAGGTCATATCTGGGCCAGAGAGGCTGGGTGGGGTCACTTCTTCTGCAGCTGGGTGGCGAGAGATGTGGGAGAGCAGAAGTGGACGACTGCTTGTAAGAAATGAACGGATTTCTCCCACTTTACTTCTCCCTTTGACTGATTTCGGTTTCAAATGTATTTTGCCCCAGGATTTCCCCCCCCCACCCCCGGAGTAACACCCAGACTGAATCATTCAGCCTCCAAGCCGGGCTCTCCCAGAGGCTGGCTGCTGCCATGGGCCTGGTGCCGGGCAGACAGGTCGTTGCCTCACTGGGGGTTTTCCCTGTGTGTGTGGATTTCTCTGACCCCCTCAGTAGCGTAACTGAAAGCATTTATGAATCCCCGCACTGTAGGCAGATAAATGCCACAGGTTTAGAAATATTTGGTCATTCTCCTAAACCTTGTTTTTCCTCATTATCCTTCTATCCTGGAGTTGAGCATAAGTTAAAGGCTTTTCAAACCAGAACTCCACCCGGACTGTACAGGTCAGGACATTCAAGAGAGCCTCTGGGGCTGCACTGAGAAGGCCTGGGAGCTGTACTCGGAGCCACTGGCCTCCTCTCTGCCTCTCATCTTCCTGGGGCCCTGGGGGCATCCTGCTTGCCACCACTGGGCCAGGGAGAGTGGTGGAGTGACATGCAAAGGAAAACTTCCCTAGCGTGACCAGATGGAGGTGCCCCAGCATCTGAGCCAAGCTGGGCTCTTGCCTAATGACTACAGCATTACATATCTTTTCTAAGTAGAGTATCTGAAAACTCATTTATATACCACAATGCTACAGGCACACAGCAGTTATCTGTAAGCACTCATGTTAAGGAAACAAGAAATTTTTCCTCAAGCTCTGCCTATTGTATATCTTATTTAAAATCCCTTTGATCCATATTCCTATTATGTTAATATGTGTGCGCAAGTTAGTTAGTAGTTTAAAACCTATACATGCTTAAGGTACTATACAAGAAGATATGGCAAAGAAATAATCAATCCTCCCATGTTTTCTTCCATATGCTACCTCTATAGCTTTTCTTCTTCCTTCCTAATTACAACCCTTAAATAGAATTCGTGCCTCATATCGAATTTACCGAGCATCATAATTCCTCCAGGTGGTAAAGATACCTCGAGACAAGTGCTGGGCATAGAAGCCACAGGGTATAAATCTGCAAAGAAGTAAAAAGCTAACCTTTTCAAACAATATGGCTTCTCTCTCACTAACCAACTTTACATTTCCCTGTATGGCCCAGGAAGATGACTGGTTAGCCAGAGACGGGTAAGATTCCTCAAGGGAGGAACAACCTAAGACAGGCACAGTCGCAGGGGGGCCATCAGGTGAGAAATTGGGGATCAACAGTGGTGAGGCTTAGAACCTCACCCCCCCTGTTTTGAGAGAAAGCTTCTGCATCCATGGATGTTTTAGTGCCCTTGTCTAGCTCGGATTAGCACATAGTCTACAGGCACACACATGATCATCTACAATTGCTCTCTTTACAACACTAAACTATGTTTTCTACCTTTATCTTGCATCTACCTACCACTTCAGCATTTTATTAAAAATAAAAATAATAATAATAATAAAGGGAGAAATGTGGGATCCACATATAAATCAAGTATAAAAATCAAATGAATATTCATATTTGACCTGATTGTTTATAGTTCATAGTGCGTGATCAAAACCGAAAGTTTCTGTGATGAATGCCCTTGTACTGTTCACCATGTAAGAACTTATTCACTATCTAAGAATTTGTTCACCATGTAAGAACTTGTTCATTATGCTACAGAAGATTGGAGACTGACAAGAATTAGCCTTGAGATGGATTAATGATTGTGCATTGAGCATTGACTCCCCTATACAGAATTTTATTGTTGTTAACAACCATTTGATCAATAAATATGAGAGATGCCCTCTCAAAAAAAAATAATAATAATAATAATAAGGGAGAAATGTGGGATTCACATATAAATCAAGTATAAAAATCAAATGAATAATCATATCTGACTTGATTGTTTATAGTTCATAACACGTGATCAAAACTGAAAGTTTCTGTGATGACTGCCCTTGTACTGTTCACCAGGTAAGAACTTATTCACTATGTAAGAACTTGTTCACCATGTAAGAACTTGTTCATTATGCTTCAGAAGATTGGAGACTGACAAGAATTAGGCTTGGGGTGGATTAATGATTGTGCATTGAGCATTGAGTCCCCTATACAGAATTTTATTGTTGTTAACAACCATTTGATCAATAAATATGAGAGATGCCCTCTCAAAATAATAATAATAATAATAATAATAATAATAATAATAATAATAAGGGAGAAATGTGGGATTCACATATAAATCAAGTATAAAAATCAAACGAATAATCATATCTGACTTGATTGTTTATAGTTCATAACACGTGATCAAAACTGAAAGTTTCTGTGATGACTGCCCTTGTACTGTTCACCAGGTAAGAACTTATTCACTATGTAAGAACTTGTTCACCATGTAAGAACTTGTTCGTTATGCTTCAGAAGATTGGAGACTGACGAGAATTAGGCTTGGGGTGGATTAATGATTGTACATTGAGCATTGAGTCCCCTATACAGAATTTTATTGTTGTTAACAACCATTTGATCAATAAATATGAGAGATGCCCTCTCAAAAAAAAAAAATTCGTTTGATCCCATTTAGGTTAAAAATAAACCCCATATATGTATGTATACTTCCAGGCATCCTTTAACCCATCTGTACACAACAAGCTGATAACAAGGATGCCTCTGGGACACTGCCAGGTTTGGGAACCCCTGGAAAAGGCTTTGGAACTTTGACTGAAATCCAGCTTCATCCACTGCTTAGCGGTGTTCCCTTAGACAAGCTTCTTAACCTCCCACAGACTCAAGGTCAACTAGAAACGGGAAAATGATACCTGCCTTGCAGGATCCTCGGCAAGGCCAGAGAGAATACACATCTAATGGCACACAGCATACTCTCAATAAGTGCTAGCTCTGATTAGCACGGTTTCTGCAAAAGAGGATGGTGCCCAAAAGCCACACGTCTAGCCTTCCGGTGGCCACAGAAACTGCCTCCTGCTGAAGGAGAGAGGAAGGGCACCACTCGTTCTCTAGTTTTGGTTTCACATTTTCTTCTCTGGAGCAACCCTGCAGGCTCCCTGTTGTCTCTTCCCCATCTGCCCACCACCACCCCTGTCCCCCATTCCATCTCCACCCTTCTTCTGCTCTGTGGCCTCCTGGCTGACCTCTTGGGGCTGTCTCACCAGGGCCTGTGACCTTGGCTTCTGGCTGGGATCTGCCAATGGGAAGCCCCAGTGCCCGGTCTGGGCATTTATTCCAACCCTCTCCCGACGTCAAATCTCCAGCAGCGGCTCTGCCTTTCTATAGCCATAGCACCTGTGGGGCAGCCCCTCTTCTGTGATTCTAGCTCTCCCTGCCTCCATAAGCAGTCCTTCCCTTAAACTCTCTTCAGATAAACCCTTTGGAGAGTGCCATCTGCTTCCTGCCAGACCCCGACCAAATCAACAGGGGAGGAGGTTTCTCCAGTAGGAATTGTAAGACTGTTAGTACGGCTTTAGAAAAGGGAGATACTAAAAATAATTACAATCTTTGGAGGCAGATTGATAATGTCCAGTTGAGACTATGACTCTGATTTTCATCACTGTACCTCTAGGAATTAAAGCAATTGTCACCTAAGTAGGGGGTGGGGGCGCACTGAAAAAACAGCCTGAGCCTAGAGATCCTGACTTTTCCTGCAGTGAGGAGCCTGCCTCCACCTCTAGAACAACAGGAGCCCTGGGACAGGAGAACAAAGAAACTTCATGCCAACAGATCATTTATTCTGTGTCAGATGTTGTGTAAGCTGTTCTACATACATTGTCTCATTTGGAGCTGATAACAACTTGGTTAGGTAAGTACTCCTATTGCCCCCATTTTTCAGATGAGAAAATTGGGTCATAAAGATATGAAGGGTCCTGCCCAAGGTTACACAGCTGGTAAATGGAAGAACAGGGATTCTTGGCAGTCTGGCTCCAGAGTCAGTGTGTCTCAGCCAATATATTATACACATCCTCCACAGGGAGGCTTGGACAGGAGGTTGAGAGCAGGGGGAGGCAAAGAGGGAGGCAAACACAGCCTCTTTTCCTAACTATCTCAGCTTTTGATGGTTGCAGGGACCTATTTTAGCCACAAAGCAGAATATCAGCCATGGAGAACAACCAGAATTGACAGTGTCTGTGAAAACAAAATGCTGTAAAAAACTGTGGCTCATGTAGAGAGAAAAATAGATAAAGTAGGTTCTCTGCAGCATTGCCAAGTACAAAACCAAATCCCATCCGAACCCTTTAGTCTACAAGAGGGATCTTTCTTTCTACTTGTAGAACCCCCAACAGCACACAGCATGAAGATGAATGGTACTCAACTTTGAAAAGCAATTCAGAGACAAATTGCTAAACAACATTGGTGAGCAGGAGAAAGAGATATTGCAGGACACACACTGGGTAAACTCACCCACAGAGAAACTACTAGCAACTCTCTCACTTTCAAGGGAAAATAATCTCTTGGTCCAAATAACCAAAACTCCAAGCACATACCACATCGCCCCACTGCCACTGTAAACTAAACCCATAAAAAAGTGCTTGTTGACAGGCCCACATTCCACCTGTAAAGCCAGCCAGCAGCCAGCCATCCTACGCCTACTAGACATGTAGTAAATGAGACCATGCGAGGTTACAGTCTGATGTATAGCTCAATCCAGGCACCACAGAATAAACGTAACTGCAACATGATCTACAGTCTGGACACAGTGGCTGAATCCTGATTCTCATTCTGCTTCATGTAACATTTCCCTTTTCTCTGCTTAAAACTACCTCCCTCCTGCTGAAGAGCGAAGATGCATGGGCAGTAGGATAAAAGATTCAGCCTTGTGCATAGTACATACAGTTCACTTATCCAAGGAGAAAATTAAGTGACAGGGAATAGTATTTGTACCAGTCATAAAATAACACATTGAGATAAACTGTCAATTGCCTTCCCATATCAATGACCTGCCAAGCAGTCAGCCAATCTGTGTATGTGTTTTTTCATAATACAATTTTGAACTGCTTTATATTCTAGCTCTTTGACTGGATGAGCACACCTGAACTCATTCTGCAAACAAAACTGGCTGCAGAGACTTCAGCAGTAGTAGCAAGTCGCCCACAGTGACCTTGCCAAGCTCCCTCGTACCGCTCCGCTCTCCATCTTACCAGTTGAGTCGGCCCCCGAAGCCCTGCCACTTGGCTGCTCCTCAGCATTGATGGGCTGCAGATCTGTGTACGAGGGGCCGAAACTTGGACTACTGGTGTCCTCAGAATGTGTGGTCCAGCTGCTCTCAGAGGTCAGAGGGCATCTCCCCAGGGAGTCGAAGGAAGGGCAGGTCCAGCAGGGCATGGCCAATGGTAGGGCTGGGAACAGACCAAAACCAAATGCATACAATGTAAATAGTTGAACTTTGTTTCTCTCTAGTGCTTGTCTTACGCTGATGCTGCTCAGATCCTCTGAGCTCTCAACAGCCGTGCAAGGCAAGGAAGTGTAGAAAGTATCGTTCATGACACAGACAGGGAAAGTGAATTGATGGAGACCCCTCGGCGAGTTGGTATCAAAACCAGTAATGCAACTGAGGCCTCATGACCTCAAAGCAAAGAAAATCTCACTAGAGAGTATGAGTGATTTTAGGCTCCATTTTTATTTCTAAACTTAGATTTCAGCTTCATTCAAACCCAGTCCTGCAGCTCTCCCTTTACCCTCACAATTCTTCCACTTTCAGTAGCAAGCCAACCATCTCAAGAGAACTCACTAACTTAGTGAGAAAAGGAGAGTTCCATTGGGTTAAGGGGTATGAGAAAATATGTGACATATCGCATTAGTACTCCATACGAATGCGATATGCCTCTGCCTGCCATTGAGTTCAACTGTTACTGGAGATTCTGCAGCCTGCTATATAAGCAGAGATCTACAGGGGCTGCTGATGTGGGATACAGTGAAAAACACCTTTAAGAGGGAAATGTACAGGGCTTGGCTTTCTCTCCTGAACCCTAAGCACTGAATTCAGCCTTACCAAAGCACTTGGGAAAGTTTCTTTTTTAAAAATCAAGTTTTCTCATTTGTCTTTAGTTTCCTACCAAATGGTTTCTCTATGGTGTTGCATAAGAAACTTCCACAAATTTACAGATGCATTTTGAAAACAAGTACTGAAAAGGGTGTGGGCAGCAAAGGAGGAATTTAAAAGAAAGAAATTAGCATTTATTGAGGACACACGAAATATCAGAAACTGGTACAAATGTTATCTCACTTCCCCCATCGGTCCTGAGATAGGCAATGGTCTTATTTTACACAAGGAGAAACAGACTCAGAGACGTTAAGTACCTTATCCAAGAACATAGAGAGTTGGTTCTCCTGGCTGGATAATCAAAATTACAGAGTTGGGTTGAGAAACAGGAAGAGAAAATTGATATTCAAGAGGGAAAAAAGAATAAACAGCAGTATTTGTGACATGGTACAAATATGAAACTGCAGAGTTTTCATTCTGTACTCTTGTAGGGATTTATAAGACATACAGTCTTGTCTCTGTCTTGAGTACTCACAGCTCACACTACCTTTTCTTTGAAAATGTCCCCCTCTCAGGTATTCCTGAATACCAAACCCCCTTTTCTGCTGTATGTCTCCTTAGCATTGTCACCATCTAATATATTATATATCCAGTGTCTTCCTCAGTAGTAATCAAGTTCCTTGAGGGGCAGGGATTTGGGGTCCATTTTGTCCATTTCTATACTCCCATTCCAAGAACAGTGTGTTAAGGAGGAAGAATTTTCTTCTACCCTCCAAGGTACAGGAATGTCACAGATTAATAGGAGAAAAACAAATTTAATTACATACTTAGGGAGAATCCACACAGACATGAGATTCCAAAGACAGGGAGATGACATATATATGTCATCCTGAACTACAGGAGAAGGGGCTAGAGGTCTGCAACTTCAAAGGAAAAGGGAAGCAATTCACAGGAATATGAGAGTAAATATTTGGTAAATGAGCCACACAGAAAGAATGTGACACAGAGAGGAATTTTAACCAACAGACTTTGCCATGTTCCTCCCTGTCTACCACCCATGGGTTATATTATGATGTGGTTATCTATGGTGATAGCGCTTTTCCTGGAGCACTTCCTCCATCTAAATTATTTTTCTGGCTTTAGGGGGAAGGTCAAAGTTTCTTTCTCAGTCCTTTGGGTCTTGTTTTCAGCTCTGACATAATCTGCACATATTCGAGCAGCCTGGTGCAAGCAGGCACTCAATAAATATTTGTTGGTTATGTCAATAGAAGCACCACAGAGCATTCCATAACATAGAGACTGTTAAGACTAAACCTGTACCTATAAAACTCCCACACAGAGAAAAAATTCAAAACACTGAAAGAGAAGAATAAACAACCAAAAAGACCCAAAACCAAAGCTGAATTTGTCAAAGCTTTTATGGGACTGACATGTCCCATGGTATAGTGGATTAGACAGTTTAAACTACTATGGAAATAAAATTAAAACAGTAGGTTAAATGTAATAACATTATTTAAAATATGTTTCTCACAGGGTGAGCAAAAAAGTAAAGAATTATCAGAGGCCAGGTGGAACCCAGAAAGGGGAGGCAGAGCACACGCCTGATTTTAACACCCTGAGGATTTTGAACAAACCAAGGACACTTTTGAGTTTGAGTTTTTTTAATTTCTCATGAGAAAGTTGAAAGGGAAAAAAAACTCGGGCTAACCCAAGGTGGGAAATTTAATAGAAGATCTGATGCATAAAGCTAGAATTCCCAAAGGGCTCAGTTAATGAGTAAATTAGGAATAAACCCGACTCCCAAGCTAAGGATAGCAAAGAAATTGTCTGCTTTAAGCCTGGGTGCAGGGCAGAGAAGAAAAAGTTGCCTGAGAATTTATAACCACTAACTGTTTTACAAAGGGGTTTGCAGCTAAAATTACTTGTGTGGTCTGAAAAATCTCCAGTCTAAGAACATAGTTGAATTATTTCCAGGTTGGTAGTAAACTCAGGCACCTTGAAAAAACAAATACAAATCCTTTCTGGAAGGAGATACCTTAAAACCAGCATTTCCAATAAAAATGTTCCTCAGTTGGTGTGCACCTGGTAAGCAAAAACCATAAATAATTACATCACAAAATATGGAAGAAATCAAGTTACTATGAACAAGAGCCCAAAAGCCATCAAGGTGTGTGGGGTAGAGAGTGGAGGCAGGTAAGGATGACGCCTACAGAATCAAACCAGCAAAGAATTCAAACAACAGAATTATTAGGCATAAAATAAGTATGTTTAATATGCTTAAGGAAATAAAATAAAAGAAACTGAAATATGAGAAAGGGGCAAGCAGACTTGAAAAAGAACTAAATGAACTTCTGGAAAAGAAAAAATACTACTATAAATACAAAATGTATTGGACAGCATAGTGAGAAAGATGAAAAAATGAAAGATTAAAATGCATGGAGGACAGAGTGAGAGGATCTCATAGATATCTAATCTGAGTTCCTAAGAAGAAAGAGAGAAAGGGAAGGAATATTTGAAAAAATGCTGGCTGAGAATTTCTCAGAATTTATGAAAGATTTTATTTGTCAGATTAGAAATCCCGAGCCATCTCCAGTATGCGGTAACCAAAAATAACTCCACAAGTAGACATCAAAACTACATGATCAACAAAAAGAAGGACAAAAACCACATTATCATTTCCATAGACGCTGAAAAAGCATTAGACAAAATTCAACATCCATTCATGATAAAAACTCTCAACAAAATGGGTATACAGGGCAAGTACCTCAAAATAATAAAGGCCATATACGACAAAACCACAGCCAATATCATACTTAACAGTGAGAAGCTGAAAGGTTTTCCTCTAAGATCGGGAACAAGACAGGGACACTCACTCTCCCCACTGTTATTCAACATAGTACTGGAGGTCCTAGCCACGGCAATCAGGCACAAAAAAGAAATACAAGGCATCCAGATTGGTAAGGAAGAAGTCAAACTGTCACTATTTGCAAATGACATGATATTGTACATAAAAAAACCTAAAGACTCCACTCCAAAACTACTAGAACTAATATCGGAATTCAGCAAAGTTGCAGGATACAAAATTAAAACACAGAAATCTGTTGCTTTCCTATACACTAACAATGAACTAAAAGAAAGAGAAATCAGGAAAAGAATTCCATTCACAATTGCATCAAAAAGAATAAAAAACCTAGGAATAAACCTAACCAAGGAAGTAAAAGACCTATACCCTGAAAACTACAAGACACTCTTAAGAGAAATTAAAGAGGACACTAACAAATGGAAACTCATTCCATGCTCTTGGCTAGGAAGAATTAATATTGTCAAAAAGGCCATGCTGCCTAAAGCAATCTACAGATTCAATGCAATTCCTATCAAAATACCAACAACATTCTTCAATGAACTGAAACAAATAGTTTTAAAATTCATTTGGAACCACAAAAGACCCTGAATAGCCAAAGCAATCCTGAGAAAGAAGAAAAAAGCAGGGGGCAATCTCGCTTCCCAACTTCAAGCTCTACTACAAAGTCAGAGTAATCAAGACAATTTGGTACTGGCACAAGAACAGACCCACAGACCAGTGGAACAGAATAGAGAGTCCAGATATTAATCCAAACATATACAGTCAATTAATATATGATGAAGGAGCCATGGACATACAATGGGGAAATGACAGCCTCTTCAACAGCTGGTACTGGCAAAACTGGACAGCTATATGTATGAGAATGAAACTGGATCACTGTCTAACCCCATACACAAAAGTAAATTTGAAATGGATCAAAGACCTGAATTTAAGTCATGAAACCATAAAACTCTTAGAAAAAAACATAGGCAAAAATCTCATGGACATAAACATGAGCAACTTCTTCATGAATATATCTTCCCGGGCAAGGGAAACAAAGCAAAAATGAACAACTGGGATTACATCAAACTGAAAAGCTTCTGTACAGCAAAGGACACCACCAATAGAAAAAGGCATCCTACAGTATGAGAGAATATATTCATAAATGACAGATCCGATAAAGGCTTGACATCCAAAATATATAAAGAGCTCATGCACCTCAACAAACAAAAAGCAAATAAGCCAATTAAAAAATGGGCAGAGGAGTTAACAGACAGTTCTCCAAAGAAGAAATTCAAATGGCCAACAGACACATGAAAAGATGCTCCACATCACTAGTCGTCATCAGAGAAATGCAAATTAAAACCACAATGAGATATCACTTCACACCAGTAAGGATCACCACCATCCAAAAGACAAACAACAACAAATGTTGGCGAGGATGTAGAGAAAGGGGAACCCTCCTACACTGCTGGTGGGAATGTAAATTAGTTCAACCATTGTGGAAAGCAGTATGGAGATTCTTCAAGAAACTCCAAATAGAAATACCATTTGACCCAGGAATTTCAGTCCTAGGAATTTACTCTAAGAATGCAGCATCCCAGTTTGAAAAAGACATATGCACCCCTGTGCTTATCGCAGCACTATTTACAATAGCCAAGAAATGGAAGTAACCTAAGTGTCCATCAGTAGATGAATGGATAAAGAATATGTGGTATACACAATGGAATATTATTCAGCCATAAGAAGAAAACAAATCCTACCAGTTGCAACAACATGAATGGAGCTAGAGGGTATTATGCTCAGTGAAATAAGCGAAGCAGAGAAAGACAAGTATCAAATGATTTCACTCATCTCTGGAGTATAAGAACAAAGAAAAAACTGAAGGAGCAAAACAGCAGCAGACTCACAGAACCCAAGAATGGACTAACAGTTAGCAAAGGGAAAGAGACTGGGAGGATGGGTGGGAAGGAAAGGATAAGGGGGAGGGAAAGAAAGTGGACATTACAATTAGCATGCATAATGTGAGGCGGGAGGGGCACATGGGGAAGGCTGTACAGCACGGAGAGGACAGGTGGTGATTCTATAGCATCTTACTATGCTGATGGACAGTGACTACAATGGGGTATGTGGGGGGAACTTGGTGAAGGGGGGAGTCTAGTAAACATAATGTTCCTCATGTAATTGTAGATTAATGATAGCAAAATCAATTTAAAAAAAACTACATGAGACCAAAGACAAAAAGAAGGTCTTACATAAGATTACTTTCTAAGGAATGATGATTAGACTACCACCTTCTCAACTGCAAAAGAAACCAATTCAAACTTCAATGGGCTGACAGAAATACCTATCAAATAAGATTGTTTACTCAGTGAAGAGATCTTTGAAGAACAAGGGAAAATCATTTAAACAGACAAAAACTACAACCAAGAAAGAATGATGAGAAAAAGAAACAATATTATAGAAATAGAAACAGTACTTATAATAAATATAAATGAACTAAATGGGCCAGAAAAAAAAAGTCTGTCAGTCTGAATAAACTAATGAAATCCAATATGACGTTCACAAATGACACATTTAAAATACAAAAATTCATCAATGATGAAAGTAAAGGAATGGGAAAGCCAGGCAAGAGAAAATATTAATGGAAAGAAACCTGATACATTATAGAATACAGGGACACTTAAAGGAAAAAACATTACTAGAGAAGGTTACAATAAATGATAAAAAATTTTAATTCATCAGAAAAATATAATTCTGAAGTTGTACATATTTAAAAACATAGCTTCAAAATTATAATGCAAAAATTGACAGAACTACAGAAAGCAAGAAATACTCATCTTCATTACGGGAGACTTTTAAATATACCCCTCTCAGTAACTGATAGACAAGCAGACAAAAACATAACCAAGGAAACAGAAGTTATAAACAACAAAATGAACAAGCTAATCTAATGGTTATAAACAAAATAATGTACTCAACAGGTGCCTATTCTTCATAATCACATCCACAACTTTTATGTAAGTGACCACATGCTAGGACACAAAGCAAGTTTTAACAAATAACAAAAAACTAGTATCAAACACTCAATAAACACTAATCACAATATAACGAAGTACCTGGTTATCCAAACAAGTTAACAAGATAATTAGCATCCATTTATCTAAACTAGAAGACAACTTGAAAAATTAGAAATTAAGAAAAATACTTCTAAATGATTCTTTGGTCAAGGAAATCTTAATGAACATTAGAAAATATCCAGAACCAAACAATAATAAAAAAATCATATATGTAAACACCTCAAGAATGTAGGTAAGCAGTACTATCAGAAAGTTGTTCTATTGCTCCTATTAGAAAAGAACTGAAAATTAACACAATAAGCTTCCAATTTATCAAGTTACAAAAGGAGTTGCAAGATAAATGAAAGAATGTTACAGAAAAAGGAGATAATAAACATAAAAGTATAAGATACTGAAAATTTTTAAAGCACACATAGAAAAAAGATTCTTTGAGATTAATGAAATTGAAAAATTGTCTAGAAAGATCAAGAAAAAAGAGTACAAATAACATTAAGAATGAAAAAGGGTAATTATAAATGCTACATATATCAAGAAGGGAGCAAAGGGAAATAATGAAGGTCTTTAGCCCACAATATTCAAAAACAAACATAAAACTGTAGAAGTTCTAGGAAATTAACTTTTCAAAACTGATTTAAGAAGAAAGTTAAAATCCTGACTTGTCCAAGAAATCAAATAAAGTGAATTAGTCCTTAAAACCTTCCCACAAGGAAAATGTCAGGCCAGGTGATTTTATAGAATAGTTCTACCAAACTGTAAAGGAAAGCAATATTTCAATTTTCCATCAAGTATCCAGAGTACAGAGAAAAGGGTACCTCACCAATTTTATGAGGTTAGTTAGCATTTCCTAACATTAGAACTTTGTCAGATTTTGAATCATGTATAAGTACAAGCCTAAACAAGGTATATGCCTATCTTATCCAAAATAAGAACCACAGGTCAATCTTAATCATGGATAATGATGTAAGAATGCAAAATAAACTACTATCAAAGAGAATCTAATGACTTATGAAAAAGGAGAACTACATCATGAATAAATTGGGTTTATCTAGTGAATGCAAGGTTGGTCTAACAGAATGTTTCTCAACTTGTTTTCATTATTGCCTCTCTAAGGAGGCTTCCTTTACATGCTTTTCCCTAATCGCCCTCTCCCTTTTCCCTAATTACCCCCTCCCCAGTAGAATACCAAAATCAGGAAATTGATACTAATACAATCCAAAAACTTATTCAGATTTAACATTTTATAAGTACTTGTGTGTGTGTGTATGTGCACATGTGTGTGTTTAGTTCTATGTAATGTTATCAATACATAAAGTATGTATCCACTATCAGTCAAGACCCAGAACAGTGCAACAAGGATACCTCATGTTGCCCTTTTATATCCACTTTCACCTCTTCCCCTCATGTCCTGTTCCTAGCCCCCTGAAACCACTAATTTGTTTTTCATATTTATAATTTTGTCACTTTAAGAATGGCATATAAGTGGAACTCTGCAGTATGAGACCGTTTAGGATTGGCATTTTTTTATTCAGCATAATGTCTTTGTGATTCATTCAAGGTGCTGAATGCATCAATACTTCATTCCTTTGGATTGCTGTGAAGAATTTCGTGGTATGGATGAACCACAGTCAGTTTAACCATTCACCCATTGAAGGACATCTGGGCTGTTTTCAGTTCTTAGCTATTATGAATAAATGTGCTACAAACATTCGTGTACAAGTTTTTGTATGAACATAAGTTTCCATTTATCTGGGATGAGTGCCCAAGAGTACAACTTCTGGGTCACAAGGTAATTGCATGTTTCTGTCTTATATGAAATTGTCAATCTGTTTTCCAAAGTCACTATAACAGTCTACATTTCCACCAGCGGTAGTGAGTGATCCAATTTCTCTGTATCCTCACTAGTATTTAGTATTATCACTATGTTTTTTAATCAAGGTATCCTTGATATACAATCTTATGAAGGTTGTACATGAACAACATTCACCCATATTATCAAGCTCACCACCACCACTGCACTGCAGTCACTGTCCATCAGCATAGTAAGATGTTATCGAGTCATTACTTGTCTTCTCCATGCTGGTATTACCACTATTTTTATTTTAAGTCATCTAATAGGTGTATAGTGATAGGTCATTTTATTTGCATTTCCCTTATAGATAATGATAGTGAACATATTTTCACATTATTTTTTGCCATCTATATATCCTCTTCAGTGAAAAATGTCTTTTGTCCATTTTCTAATTAGATTGTTTAGTTTTTCACTGTTGGGTTTTGAGTTTTCTTTATATATTCTAGATACTACTAGTCCCTTGGATATGTGGTTTGCAAATATTTTCTCCCAGTCTGTAGCTGGTCTCTTTACACTCTCAAGAGGGTCTTTTGCAAAGCAAGAGTTTTAATTTTAATGAGGTCCAATTTATCAATTTCTTTTGAAATTTAAATACCACAGATATATGTCTATGATGTACAGCATATATACCCATGCTGTACACATAAAAAGAATAAGATTTCTTTGCTCCTAAGAACGATTTTTAGCTTTGCTGGGGTAATATTGCCCTGATAAGAATGTGTAGGTTAGCATTACAAAGTCAATTAATGTAATTCATCACAATAATATATTAAGGGAATAAAAACCATATTGATACCATAATGGATATTGAGAAAGCACTGAATAAATTTTTTAGTATCTATTTGTGGTAGTAATTTTTGGCAAACTAAAAACAAAGGTTACCTAAACCTAGTAGAGGCAACCCCAGAACCCTTCAGCAATCATCATGCAAGGTTGAAACACATTCCCTTGGAGGTTCGGATAAAGTTGACCACGCCCATTACCCCCACTTCCATTCAACATCACGTTTGTGACCACAGCCTGTACAGTAAGGCAGGAAGTGAAAAAGAGTGAGAAAAACAAAACTCAGTAATCGCAGATGATATTTTTGTGTGCATAGATAACACAAAGACCCTACTGATAAGTTATCAAGTTAATAATTTGAATAAAGTACTTGTGATTTTAAAAAACCAATATATAAAAATGAATTTCTTTTCTGAAAACTGGCAAGAAATATTTAGATAACAAAACTCAAAACAAGATAGCATTTGTAATAGCAACAAAAAATGCAAGGCATACATGTAAATCTAACAAAAGACATACGTGGCATCCAAGGAGATACTTCTCAAGTTTATTAAGCAGAATCATACTAATTTGATATGAAGGAGGCAGAATTATAATAATGTATTTATAAACATACATTAAAAATGAATAAAACAATAGAAATAATTTTGGGAAAATGCAATATGGAAGAAAATAAAATTAGACTCCTACTTCACACCATATGGAAAAAATCAATTCTATGTGGACTGAATATCAATATGTGAAAAGCTACAGAAAAAATATTTTAGAAGACATACAACTAAATATGTTCCTGACTTCAGAGTAGGGATCTTCTTTACCAAGATACAGAAAGCACCAAGCATAAAAGACAAGTTTCATATCATTAAAATTAAGAACTTCTTTTCACCACAAGCCACCATATGTAAAGAAAAAAAGCCCCAACTCCATCCTACATCATATGTAGGATATATAGCTGCCACACATCATATTCACTAGAAACTCCTAGCAATCAGCAAGAAAAAGGAACAGCACCAACAAAAATATACCTGAATAGGTATTTTATGAAAGAAAAAATCCAAATGGCAAAAAAACAAAAAAAAGATGCTCAACCTCATTACTAATCTAGGATATGCAAATTAAAACCACATGAGATACCATTACTCTTCCCCCTTCCCTTTCTCTCTGCCTCCCCACAAACTCAAGGAAAAATACGACAATCCAAAATGTCGGCAAGAACAACAGCCGCAGCATCTTTTATATGTGGCTGCCAGGAGAGAACATTGGAACCACTTTAGACAGGGGCTTGGGGTTGTGTGAGAAACATCCTACAGCCCAACAGTTCAGTTCCAACTTTTTATACAATAGAACTGCTTGCACGTGTTCACCAGGACCTATGTTTAGAATGCTTATAGGGAAAACAAAAATGCACAAAGAAGCACATTCTTAACTGCCAAAATGTAGAAACAACTCCATCAACAATAGATGGATAAGTGAATTATAGCATTATCAGTATCATGGAATACCCAGCAATAAAAACTAAAGGAAATGTAGCTCAGGTGATGACATGGAAAAATCTCACAAATGTGTTAAAGGAGTTAGCTATGAAATGATACATGCAGTATCAGTCCATTTAAAAGCCCAAAAACGGGTTAGATTGAATTATACCATGCTCGATGCATGTGTAGGTAGTAAAGCTGTTAAGAAAAGTAATGCAGTTATTATGATAAAACCCAGGAAGGTGGTGCTATAGGAAGGAGTGAGGAGAATGTCTGGAAGGAGGAGGATGAGATCATCCTCCTGTAGGGAGGGACAACACTGGGGGCTTCTGGGTAATGACAATATCCTATTTACTATCTGGGTGATGGTTGCACTGTTGTTCTTTACGATTTGATATGCATTTTAAATATGTTCTTTGTATCTATTCATTAGTTAACAAAGCTTATTAAAACCACATACTAAAAGACTCTGATACTCAGAAAGAAAGCTATTTTAATTATTTGTTTTTTCATATTGGCTCTCTACCATTTGTTAGATAAAACTCCAATATTTCCCTTGAAAGAGAAACTAAGAATAATGCAGCTAGGAAATGCAAAGTTTCTACATCTCTCAAACCGCTCTCATTTGGTCTAACACACTTTATTTATCAGCTTAGAAATCTCAGATGGATCATTTTATTTAGGTTCTGAGTTGAATATCCTCAGGCCAAAGGAGTAATTGAACAGGGAGGGAAAGTGTTGAGCCTGGAGCTGACTCTTCTCCCAGGGGCCAGGCCTCTGGCACCTGGGCCAGACGGCCCCAGGTTCCTATCATAATGACTCCTCCCAGCAATCCATTCACAAGAAAGAGAAGTCTCCTCCTTTCCTGTGAGGTTATTGCAAACACCCTTGGTCCAGACTGCCTGGTTCACATCCTGACCCAGCCTTGGAACCTGAGGCAAATGCCTGTTCTATGTTTTCACCTGTAAAATGGGGCTGAAAAATCATACCCACTTCATAAGGGAAATTAGGTTAATACTGACAAAGCATGTGCAAAGTCCCTGGCACAAAGAAAGTACTTTCCAAAGGGTCATTATAATTTCCAGACATAAATTTATATCCCAGTCAACTTGAAATCTCCACTTAGCTCTCTAACCGCACCTGTCAGAACTAAGTTCCTGTTTTCCTCTCCACACCAGCTTCTTCATCCTTTCAGGCGCTCAGAATGAAACCTTCTAGTCATCCGCGATTCTTCGCACATGTGGTCCATCACAGCTTCTGTGAGTCCCTCCTCAAAAATACAGCTGGAATCCACTCACCTTCCACCACCTCCCAGCTACCCCCTTGGCTCAAGACACCATCTTCCCCTGGATCCTTGCAGTGGCCTCCTGCCTGCTCACCCTGATTCTCCAAGCATCCTCCTCCCCTGGGGCTGTTCTTAACACAGTAGCCACACAGTTTCAACAGAATTACCTGTTCCAAGCTCACTCGGGTCCCATGGCTCTGCTCAAAGCCCTCCAAGGGCTTCCATCTCACCCACAGTCAAAGTCAAAGTCTAACCCCGTGCCTTCCAAGGACCTCCCTCCTCAGCCCCTTTTCTTCTCCCCAGCTCACTCCACTACAGGCTCACACCATGAGCACAGCCACACCCTCAGGGGCTTGTCACCTGCAGTTGCTTCCACCTGCAAGGCTCCATCCCCAGTTTCTACAGGATCAGTCCTTACTTCCATCAAAAGTTAACCCTGAGAGTCACTCCCTGATCTTAGGTAAAATTTCACATCTGCCTTCACCCTACTCTCTTTTTTGCCTCATTTCTCGCTCCTTCCCACTTAACCACATTATCTAACACACTTGCATTCTATTTACTTCTTTGTTGAGTTTCTGATGTGACTCCCTCTGCAGAACATATGCTCCACTGGGCAGAAATATTCCACTGTATCCACAGTGCCCTGAGCAGTGACAGGCACACAGTGGGGGCTCAAAGCACCTCTGATGGAATGAATAATTAACTGACAAGTTGTCAGCTAAAGCAATTAATACAACAAATACTTTTCTCTCTTTTCATCCTTTGGGCTCCTGGGTAGATTAAAATTTTAAATACTTGAGGGGGCGGAGCCAGGATGGTGGCGTGAGTAGAGCAGTGGAACTCTCCTCCCAAAACTACATAGAATTATGAAAATATAACAAAGACAACTCTTCCTAAAATAGAGACCAAAGGACACAGGACAACATCCAGACCACATCCACACCTGCGAGAACCCAGCACCTCGCGAAGGGGGTACGATACAAGCCCCAGCCCAGCGGGACCCGAGCGCCCCTCCCCCTGGCTCCCGGCCGGTGGAAAGAAACCAGAGCGGTTTTTTTTTCTTTTTTGGCAAGTGCTTTTTGGAAGCCTTAAAGAGACAGGGACCCCAATACCAGGGAAACAGGGCAGCAAGACCGGTGAGCAGGTGTCTCAGACCGGCGCCTGAGGACAAAGAAAATCGCACATTTTTTACTTTTTTTTTCCCCCCGTTTCGTTATTGCTGTTGTTGTTTTGGTTTGGAGAGTGCTTTTTGGAAGTCTTAAAGGGGCAAGACAGGACACTTAGACCAGAGGCAGGGAATCTGGGGATCTCTGGGCACTCTAACCCCCTGGGCAACAGGGAGCACAGAGGCCCCTTACGGAGATAAATAGCCCCCTGGCCACTCCCCCTCCAACAGGGCTCCACCACTTTGGAGGAGCAGCCCCAGCCAGGCCACGCCCACAGAAACAGCGGAGATCAACTCCATAGCAAACGGGTAGGTAGCAGAAGCCCTGTCTGCACACAGCTGACAAGCATAAGCCACTAGAGGTCACTATTCTCCCAGGAGAGGAAGGCCACAAACCAACAAGAAGGGAAGCACTTCCAGCGGTCACTTGTACCAGCTCTACAAACTATCTCTATCACCATGACAAGGCAAAACTACAGGCAGACAAAGATCACAGAGACAACACCTGAGAAGGAGACAGACCTAACCAGTCCTCCTGAAAAATAATTCAAAATAAAAATCATGAACATGCTGACAGAGATGCAGAGAAAAATGCAAGAGCAATGGGATGAAGTCTGGAAGGAGATCACAGATGTCAGGAAGGAGATCACAGAAGTGAAACAATCCCTGGAAGGATTTATAAGCAGAATGGATAAGATGCAAGAGGCCATTGAAGGAATAGAAACCAGAGAACAGGAACGTATAGAAGTTGACATAGAGAGAGATAAAAGGATCTCCAGGAACGAAACAACACTAAGAGAACTATGTGACCAATCCAAAAGTAATAATATTCGTATTATAGGGGCACCAGAAGAAGAAGAGAGAGGAAAAGGGATAGAAAGTCTCTTTGAAGAAATAATTGCTGAAAACTTCCCCAAACTGGGGGAGGAAATAATCGAACAGACCACGGAAATACACAGAACCCCCAACAGAAAGGATCCAAGGAGGACAACACCAAGACACATAGTAATTAAAATGGCAAGGATCAAGGACAAGGAAAGAGTTTTAAAGGCAGCTAGAGAGAAAAAGGTCACCTATAAAGGAAAACCCATCAGGCTGACATCAGACTTCTCGACAGAAACCCTACAGGCCAGAAGAGAATGGCATGATATATTTAATGCAATGAAACAGAAGGGCCTTGAACCAAGGATACTGTATCCAGCACAACTATCATTTAAATATAATAGTGGGATTAAACAATTCCCAGACATGAAAAGCTGAGGGAATTTGCTTCCCACAAACCACCTCTACAGGGCATCTTACAGGGACTGCTCTAGATGGGAGCACTTCTAAAAAGAGTACAGAACAAAACATACAACATATGAAGAATGGAGGAGGAGGAATAAGAAGGGAGAGAAGAAAAGAATCTCCAGACAGTACATATAACAGCTCAACAAGCGAGCTAAGTTAGGCAGTAAGATACTAAAGAAGCTAACCTTGAACCTTTGGTAACCATGAATCTAAAGCCTGCAATGGCAATAAGTACATATCTCTCAATAGTCACCCTAAATGTAAATGGACTTAATGCACCAATCAAAAGACACAGCGTAATAGAATGGATAAAAAAGCAAGACCCATCTATATGCTGTTTACAAAAAACTCACCTCAAACCCAAAGACAAGCACAGACTAAAAGTCAAAGGATGGAAAAATATATTTCAGGCAAACAACAGTGAGAAGAAAGCAGGGGTTGCAGTACTAATATCAGACAAAATAGACTTCAAAACAAAGAAAGTAACAAGAGATAAAGAAGGACACTACATAATGATAAAGGGCTCAGTCCAACAAGAGGATATAACCATTCTAAATATATATGCACCCAACACAGGAGCACCACCATTTGTGAAACAAATACTAACAGAACTAAAGAGGGAAATAGACTGCAATGCATTCATCTTAAGAGACTTCAACATACCACTCACCCCAAAGGATAGATCCACCGGGCAGAAAATAAGTAAGGACACACAGGCATTGAACAACACACTAGAACAAATGGACCTAACAGACATCTATAGAACTCTACATCCAAAAGCAACAGGATATACATTCTTCTCAAGTGCACATGGAACATTCTCCAGAATAGACCACATACTAGCTCACAGAAAGAGCCTCAGTAAATTCCAAAATATTGAAATTCTACCAACCAATTTTTCAGACCACAAAAGTATAAAACTAGAAATAAATTCTACAAAGAAAACAAAAGGGCTCACAAACACATGGAGGCTTAACAACTTGCTTCTAAATAATCAATGGATCAATGAACAAATCAAAATAGAGATCAAGGAATATATAGAAACAAATGACAACAACAACACTAAGCCCCAACTTCTGTGGGATACAGCAAAAGCAGTCTTAAGAGGAAAGTATATAGCGATCCAGGCACACCTGAAGAAGGAAGAATAATCCCAAAGGAATAGTCTAACATCACAACTATCGAAACTGGAAAAAGAAGAACAAATGAGGCCTAAAGTCAGCAGAAGGAGGGACATAATAAAGATCAGAGAAGAAATAAACAAAATTGAGAAGAATAAAACAATAGCAACAATCAATGAAACCAAGAGCTGGTTCTTTGAGAAAATAAACAAAATAGATAAGCCTCTAGCCAAACTTATTAAGAGAAAAAGAGAATCAACACAAATCAACATAATCAGAAATGAGAATGGAAAAATCACGACAGACCCCACAGAAATACAAAGAATTATTAAAGACTACTATAAAAACCTATATGCCAAAAAGCTGGAAAACCTAGAAGAAATGGACAACTTCCTAGAAAAATACAACCTCCCAAGACTGACCAAGGAAGAAACACAAAAGTTAAACAAACCAATTACGAGCAAAGAAATTGAAACAGTAATCAAAAAACTACCCAAGAACAAAACCCGGGGCTGGACAGATTTACCTCGGAATTTTATCAGAAACACAGAGAAGACATAATACCCATTCTCCTTAAAGTGTTCCAAAAAATAGAAGAGAGGGAATACTCCCAAACTCATTCTATGAAGCCAACATCACCCTAATACCAAAATCAGGCAAAGACCCCACCAAAAAAGAAAATTACAGACCAATATCCCTGATGAATGTAGATGCAAAAATACTCAATAAAATATTAGCAAACAGAATTCAACAGTATATCAAAACGATCATACACCATGACCAAGTGGGATTCATCCCAGGGATGCACGGATGGTACAACATTCGAAAATCCATCAACATCATCCACCACATCAACAAAAAGAAAGACAAAAACCACATGATCATTTCCATAGATGCTGAAAAACCATTTGACAAAATTCAACATCCATTCATGATAAAAACTCTCAGCAAAATGGGAATAGAGGGCAAGTACCTCAACATAATAAAGGCCATATATGATATACCCACAGCCAGCATTATACTGAACAGCGAGAAGCTGAAAGCATTTCCTCTGAGATCGGGAACCAGACAGGGATACCCACTCTCCCCACTGTTATTTAACATAGTACTGGAGGTCCTAGCCATGGCAATCAGACAAAACAAAGAAATACAAGGAATCCAGATTGGTAAAGAAGAAGTTAAACTGTCACAATTTGCAGATGATATGATACTGTACATAAAAAACCCTAAAGACTCCACTCCAAAACTACTAGAACTGATATCGGAATACAGCAAAGTTGCAGGATACAAAATTAACACACAGAAATCTGTAGCTTTCCTATACACTAACAATGAACCAATAGAAAGAGAAATCAGGAAAACAATTCCATTCACAATTGCATCAAAAAGAATAAAATACCTAGGAATAAGCCTAACCAAAGAAGTGAAAGACCTATACCCTGAAAACTACAAGTCACTCTTAAGAGAAATTAAAGGGGACACTAACAAATGGAAACTCATCCCCTGCTCATGGCTAGGAAGAATTAATATCGTCAACATGGCCATTCTGAATAAAGCAATATACAGATTTGATGCAATCCCTATCAAATTACCAGCAATATTCTTCAATGAATTGGAACAAATAATTCAAAAATTCATATGGAAACACCAAAGACCCCAAATAGCCAAAGCAATCCTGAGAAAGAAGAATAAAGCAGGGGGCATCTCACTCCCCAACTTCAAGCTCTAGTACAAAGCCATAGTAATCAAGACAATTTGGTACTGGCACAAGAACAGAGCCACAGACCAGTGGAACAGATTAGAGACTCCAGACATTAACCCAAACATATATGGTCAATTAATATTTGATAAAGGAGCCATGGACATACAATGGCAAAATGACAGTCTCTTCAACAGATGGTGCTGGCAAAACTGGACAGCTACATGTAGGAGAATGAAACTGGACCTTTGTCTAACCCCATATACAAAGGTAAACTCAAAATGGATCAAAGACCTGAATGTAAGTCATGAAACCATTAAACTCTTGGAAAAAAACATAGGCAAAATCCTCTTAGACATAAACATGAGTGACCTCTTCTTGAACATATCTCCCCAGGCAAGGAAAACAACAGCAAAAATGAACAAGCGGGACTACATTAAGCTGAAAAGCTTCTGTACAGCAAAAGACACCATCAATTGAACAAAAAGGTACCCTACAGTATGGGAGAATATATTTGAAAATGACAGATCTGATAAAGGCTTGACGTCCAGAATATATAAAGAGCTCACACGCCTCAACAAACAAAACACAAATAACCCAATTAAAAAATGGGCAGAGGAACTGAACAGACAGTTCCCTAAAAAAGAAATACAGATGGCCAACAGACACATGAGAAGATGCTCCACATCGCTAATTATCAGAGAAATGCAAATTAAAACTACAATGAGGTGTCACCTCACACCAGTAAGGATAGCTGCCATCCAAAAGACAAACAACAACAAATGTTGGTGAGGCTGTGGAGAAAGGGGAACCCTCCTACACTGCTGGTGGGAATGTAAATTAGTTCAACCATTGTGGAAAGCAGTATGGAGGTTCATCAAAATGCTCAAAACAGACTTACCATTTGACCCAGGAATTCCACTCCTAGGAATTTACCCTAAGAACGCAGCAATCAAGTTTGAGAAAGACAGATGCACCCCTATGTTTATCGCAGCACTATTTACAATAGCCAAGAATTGGAAGCAACCTAAATGTCCATCAGTAGATGAATGGATAAAGAAGATGTGGTACATATACACAATGGAATACTACTCAGCCATTAAGAAGAGGAAAAATCCTACCATTTGCAGCAACATGGATGGAGCTGGAGAGTATTATGCTCAGTGAAATAAGCCAAGCGGAGAAAGAGAAATACCAAATGATTTCACTCATCTGAGGAGTATAAGAACAAAGGAAAAACTGAAGGAACAAAACAGCAGCGGAATTACAGAACCCAAAAATGGACTAACAGGTACCAAAGGGAAAGGAACTGGGGAGGATGGGTGGGCAGTGGGGGATAGGAAGGGGCAAGAAGAAGGGGGGTATTAAGATTACCATGCATGGGGGGTGAGGGAGAAAGGGGAGGGAGGGCTCTACAACACAGAGAGGACAAGTAGTGACTCTACATTTTGCTATGCTGATGGACAGTGACCATAATGTGGTTTTTAGGGGGGACCTGATATAGGGGAGAGCATAGTAAACATAGTATTCTTCATGTAAGTATAGATTAAAGATTAAAAAAAAAAGAAAGAAAAGGGGGATTACTCCTTGATAGGATAAAACAATTGGTAAATCAAAGATTAACACATGCTTTAAATACCCTTAATATTGATCACTTAAAGGGTGACAGATGATCAGCTATGGAGGTACTCTTTTCTGATAATATTCCTTTCTCTTAATAAAAATAAAAAAATAAAAAAATAAAAAAATAAAAAGCAGTTCCTGTGTGCTGACCTCCAATGAGTTCTACACAGTGGTATAGAGGGCATGTCAAAGTGTGGGCAAAGGGTCTGTTTGTTTCTATGCAGAAGATCAAGGCCTAGCTTGGCTACCCAGAAAATGAACTAAGATACGATATGAGGAGAAGCTTCCGGCATCAGCACTCTCTGGAGGACTCATGCCGGGGTTGTGGCTGCATCCACCCCACTGTTTCCTGGACTTGCCATTGGAATGAGGAGGGAGATGTCTAGGCTGGCATGTGCATACAGTGAGACAACGAATTTGACCGGATCTGTACTGTTGGAACTCAATCAGGAGTGGGGAGGGGTGCAAGTTGTAGCGCTCCAAATCTTACGACTATAGACTATCTATGGTTAAAAGAACATATGGGATGTGAACAGATCCCAGAAATGGGTTGCTTTAATTTGTCTGATTTCTCTCAGACTGTTCAAGTACAGTTGGACAATATCCATCATATCATAGACTAATTTTCACAAATGCCTAGGGTGCCTAAATGGTTTTCTTGGCTTCACTGGAGATGGCTGGTAATTATAGATTTGCTTTGTTTATGTCACTGTATTCCTATTATGTTAATATGTGTGTGCAAATTAGTTAGTAGTTTAAAACCTATACATACTTAAGGTACTATACAAGAAGATAAGTCAAAGAAATAATCAATCCTCCCATGTTTCCTTCATATGCTACATCTATAGCTTTTCTTCTTCCTTCCTAATTACAACCCTTAAATAGAATTCGTGCCTCATATCGAATTTACCGAGTATCATAATTCCTCCAGGTGGTAAAGATACCTCGAGACAAGTGCTGGGCATAGAAGCCACAGGGCATAAATCTGCAAAGAAGTAAAAAGCTAACCTTTTCAAACAATATGGCCTCTCTCTCACTTACCAACTTTACATCTCCCTGTATGGCCCTGGAAGATGACTGGTTAGCCAGAGATGGGTAAGATTCCTCAAGGGAGGAACAACCTAAGACAGGCACAGTCACAGGGGGGCCATCAGGTGAGAAATTGGGGATCAATAGAGGGAAGGCTCAGAACCTCACCCCCCCCTGCTTTGAGAGAAATCTTCTGCATCCGTCGATGTTTTGCTGCCCTTGTCTAGCCTGGATTAATACTTAGTCCATAGGCACACACCTGATCATCTGATCATCTACATTTGCCCTCTTACAGCACTAAACTATGTTTTCTACCTTTATCTTGCATCTACCTACCACTTCAGCATTTTATTAAAAATAAAAATAATAATAATAATAAAGGGAGAAATGTGGGATCCACATATAAATCAAGTATAAAAATCAAACGAATATTCATATTTGACCTGATTGTTTATAGTTTATAATGCGTGATCAGAACCGAAAGTTTCTGTGATGACTGCCCTTGTACTGTTCACCATGTAAGAACTTATTCACTATGTAAGAATTCGTTCACTATGTAAGAACTTGTTCATTATGCTTCAGAAGATTGGAGACTGACAAGAACTAGGCTTGAGATGGATTAATGATTGTGCATTGGGCATTGACCCCTCTATACAGAATTTTATTGTTGTTAACAACCATTTGATCAATAAATATGAGAGATGCCCTCTCAAAAAAAAATAAAATAAAATAAAATAAAAATTTTAAATATTTTTCTACATTTTTGACATCATGTTCTTTATTTATACTTTGATGTCTGTTCACTGGAAATATATGATTTTCCCAATGCTTAAACAAGCCCATCCAAGAATACAAAATATATCTGATTCCATTCTTCAGTCATGGCTCTCCTGCTATTTCATAGCTGGCAATATGAAGTCGCTGTCCCAGGACTGATTCAGAGCAGGCCTTACTCACCCCAGAAGGCTTCACTGGTAGCAGATTGCCCAACTGTTAGGTAACCTCAGCTTGGGGAGAACAGGGACTATGGCCAATTTTCTCATAATTGCATGCCCAGCACCTAAATATTTTTTGCATGAATGAACTAGTTAATTAACACATGCCTGGGCAGCTTATTGTGTTTTGTGTCCCACACAGAGGGTGAGACAGGCCATAAGGCCCCCTTAGTGTGCTAGCACATTCTTTGGAAGGGAATACTGGAGTTTTAATCAAATGTTTTAAGGTTCCCTTTTAGGTAACTGGAAAGTCATCTTCAAGAGCTCCCCTCCCTTGCCCCCCATGGCATGCTGGTGGCTTCAGACACAACACAAATATAACAGACAGTTTTAAGTGTCCTTTTTAAAGCAGCCTCCAGGAAAAAAATCCTAGTTTTTATGTCTATTTTCTTAAAAAAAAATTCACTTCACTGAAAAAGCTATCCTTCAAGTACTACCTAACAGCTCATTGTCCCCATAAACGGGAATCAGTCATTCTGCACCAGGAGACATACTTTCCTCTTTTCACTCATTAATCCAATAAATATGAAGTAAACACCCACCAAATTCCATGCACTGAGGGATAGGACAGACCAAGTCCCTTCCTTCTAGTGGGGAAGAGAGACAATAAATAAATATATAACCTAATTTCAGGTAGAGACATGGGTTTTAAAGACATTTAAAGCAGGAAAAAGCTGGGTGGGGGAAGCAGAGCTCTGGGTGAAAATGCAGGGAAGAGCTCTAGGGGCTGAGGAGACAGCAAGAACATAAATAAAGTTGTTGGGAACAGCAAGAGAGGTGGTTATCAGAGCAGAGTGGAGCCCAGCGGAGAGGGGCAGAGATGGCATCAGGCCCTAAGGAAGAAGGGCTGTTTTAAAATTCAACCCTGAGTATATCACTAGTCTGAGATGGATTCCAGAAAGGTCATTAATTACATTTAAAAGCATAAAAGAACAATTCAAGGTATTAAAAGAAAATAAGAGCTCCTCTGTTGAGGAGCAACATACATATGCATGCCAAATTCAGTGGGCCTGGTCCACCTATTCACCAAATGGCTGCTATCTTATTCCACCCCCACCCACCATTCAGGCCCAGAAGCCAGAATGAAAAACATAATAGAAATTAACCACTGGGCTAGTCTTCTTCAGGATTGAGTCTCTCAGCTGTCACCCCAGCCTCCCTCTTAAATGGCTGACATCATCTCTGGTCATCCCCCAAACAACTAGCTCTTTCTCTGTTTCCAGATAATTAGCTTCCCCAGACACAATGGCAAGGCCTTAGCCCAAGCTTTTAGGGAAGACATTTGAGGCACAAGGGAATACCAGTGTTTTGCTTGGACTGTGGAAAAATGTTGCGGAAACAAATTTTTTTTTATGTTTGTAATTATGCATATCCTGCAGCATCTGCATAATGGGTCCAATTCAGCCTTGGCTTTGCCGCAAAATTGCCACGTCTGTGGAGGAAGGTCAGCACATAACAGGACAAGTGAACAGGAAGCCTCATGCTGAAAATAGTGCCTTAATTTTTTTTTTAATTTTGGGGATGAACTTTATTCTTTCAGTCAATTTTTCTGCATTCATTTTGTAAACATATTCTAAGTGTATGCACACATGCACACACACACACACATGTTAAAAATGCACATATATGAAATCAGCCCTTGCACTGAGAGAATCTTATAAAAGATTTTAGGGAATAGGTTAAGCTGCTACATTCTTTCTTGTACACGGTGGAATTTTAAAGCCAGAGGAGGCCAAATACTAAGTCAGGAAAAATTTTCAACTAGGGAAACTTAGGAACCCTATTGCTAAAGGCCCCAGTATGGATAAAACAAACACCACCTTGGTTTAGGTTCATTTCCAAAAGTATTTCTTTAGAGAACAATAGAAAGATTCAATTTTGATTTGAACCGATTTACCAGAAGCTTTTTAAAATATATATATATATATATATATATATATATATATATACACTAGTTCTGCTCATGGTTTAGCAGATTATGTATTCATTCAGTTCAGGGTTCAGCAAACAAATTTTCAGTTAAAATTCTTGACATTTTTCACAGAGTAACCCAGATCAGTCATATGTCATCTTCTGACTGGACTTAAATCTTAAGTTTAAATATTTTTCAGTTAAGATTCTAATCCAAAAATCCTTCTAAAGAGAATATTTATCAACAGAGCCTGAACCAAAGTGGTTTTGTTAAGTCAAAGAGATGTGAATCCCACATTTGGTCTTCACAAACTTCAGGGGTTTTAATGGAGGGAACAGAATTTGCAAAAGGGGAAATATTTTAAATGCCCCTCATTCCTAGTATCCTCAGGTCCAAAGATTTGATGACACTTTCCTTTCCTACATATGTGGTTATAAATAGGCTTTGTCACTCAATTAATTTTATTCATATTTTTCTGAGGGAGATCATGTATCTCCTTTTCCAAGACCAACAACAGCATTTACTCACTTCAAATCATGCTTCAGTTGAAGTCCAAAAGAAAGTGTTCCCTTGATGGATTTAAGCATTTCTGGAGTTGTTTTTCATATGAGCTGCTATTCCTGGTTGTTCAATCAACCTTGGTATGCTCCAGGGCACATTGAAATAAGTAGCCAGGTCACCAAGGTGGGGACTAATGGCTCTCTGGCTTCTCTAAGCTCCACAGTGCAGCTTCTGACATTTAAATGTCACAAAAACAAAATATTTACCACTAGTAACAGTCTCTGTCCCTTACTCCACTGTGCCTATAGCTTCTTTGCATTTTAACTTGAGCAAACAGTACATTCCCATTTCAGGCTGAAATCCAGTGCTCCCTTGGCTTTATTCTTAGGTGGCACAGCTAAAAAGATAAATCTTTTTGGGTTTTTTTGCCCTTCATCTGCCAGAAAAACTGTAAAGAGTAGAGAAATAGGACCTGGGAGAGGGGAAAAGAGTATTCCAAATAATATTTCTCCACCTAGCTATTTTGTGAGCATGCACATGCTATCCTTTCTTTCCCAATTTTTCTTTGCAAGCCACGATGTTAAGGTTTGAACAGCTGGCTAAGTAAGGTTCCACTTTTTATTATCAGAAATCCAGACTAGGAACAAAGCTGATCAGTTCCATTTATCCTCCTTTCCCATCCTCCTATTTCTCTTAGGCCAAGTTCATGATCTTGATCATAAAAGGATATTCAGAAAGTGGTTGCATGGGGTGGGTCCAAGATACAGAGTTTTCCCTTCCTCCTGATATAAAGATGTCTGATTAGAAAATGCTAGGCATTTAAAATATAGACGCAAATAGGACGTGGGGAATAAACAGGAAAGAAACCGAGGAACTACAACTACATTCTAAAAAAGAGAATCTGTTTGCTCTATTGATATTGGTGTGACTCAGAAGATGGCTAAAGCCAAACACCAGTTTGCACTGATCCTTATTTCTGGCCGGACTCACCACCTGCCCCCATCGAGACACTCCTACATATTCCACAGTTCACCAACAGACTACAAATTTTGCATGTTTAAACACAGCACATCAAATATCTCTCTTACCTAATTCATGTGTTATCCACACTAAAAAAGTTTGCCTGATATACACAGGTGAAGCTGTAACCCAAAAATAGGTCCAGGATATGATTGATGGAAATTAATAAACTAAGAGAAGTATTTTTTAGAGTGGACGAATGAGAAACAGATGGACAAATCATGTCTGTTTTGTCAGATCCAACTAAAAACTACCAGATACCCATTTATTTTATATAAGTTGGCCACCCAGCCAACTCAGTTTTCTCCAAGTGGGCCCCCTGGTCTAGGGCAAAACTGAGTAAGAGCCTTAGGGAAGACACATAAGCAAATGATAAATAACGAGGGAAATGCTTTAAAATCTAACTCTAATCTTTCATAGGAATTGATGATAGATGGGCCTGGCTATGAAATCGACCTTTTAGGCAAGCAATGCTCTTGACATCCACTTCTTCCTCTGCTTCCTCAGAGTAGCCTCAAATTTTCAGCTACCATGAGATAGAAAACTTTTTTTAAAACATGCAGCAGTTGAAAGACAATTGACTGGAGGCAGATGGGGGGAAATCACTGGAGTACTGGGGGCTCTGGTTTCCCACCAGAAGACCCAGGAGGAGGCTCAATGGACTTCTGTTAAATTCTGAGCAGTTTTACATTTGAGTATCTGTAGCTAGCAGATCTACAGAAAGGAGGCACTCAATACATATTTGGTAATTCAATGAATAAATTTGTGGGTAAAATTGTAATATTTCCAGAATAGCTCGCCTGGCTTTAGTGCATCTGCATATCAACAGGCATTCCTCAGGGATGGATAGCGGGAGTTCATCTCCCTATCAATGGATAATTACCTGGGCAACCGAGGGCTTACCTGAACCTGAGAGGTTAGAGAGGGTTTTGCTTGCTTCTGCCTGAGCAGGAGAGACAAATGGTCCTGGACCGCAGTTTGTAAGCAGTAAATGGGTTTTAAACTTCATTTCTCCCTTTGACTGATTTCTGTTTTAGAGGTATTTTGCCCCAGGATTTCCTCTGCCTGGAGTTACACTATGGCTCTTGGGTCCCTAGGTTATTAAAAACACTGCCTGAGGTGGGGCTGGCCTATACCATGGATTATTTCTGCATCTTGCCTACATATCATGCCTCATGTCTTCTGGGAAACTGGCCTGCAGGCTCCTCCTGAGGCCAACATCTCCATGTCCACAGGGTTGAGCTAAACTTTCATACGTGGAGTTTCAGATGGAATTATTAATATCTCTCTGGGCAGTTTTCAAACCAAGATAATGTTTTCAGTGCACTTGAAAGTAATCATTTCTTGAATTGTTCTCAAGTAATATAAAAAATCCCATATCCTTAGTACAATGCAGGGCCAGGACTACAGTAAGGCAAGCAAAGTACTCACTTTAGGTTCAAAATTTAGAGAATGCCAAAAAAAAACTCAGTAATCAAATAATGTTTTAAGTGCAATATTTTAAAAGTATCAAATCAGCAAACTATGGCTCACAAGCTAGCCACCTATTCTAGTAAATCAAGTTTTATTGCAACCAAGGGTATGATTAGGGTGAGGCCTGTGTGGCAGTCATACAAGCATTAGTTGGAGCTTGTCTTTAAAATATTGATTATTTTGCTCATCAAGGAATTTTTCTGCATTATTTTCCTTTTTTAAACAATTTCAATGTTTTAATTGATTGCACTTTTAATTAAAGAAATTTTAAACTCTGTTTTTCAAGATAACCACTTTTTTCCAAGACAATCATTATACTTCGGTATGGAGCAGAAGTACTTTGTGCCAATTTGTCACACAGAATATTAAGAAGATGTACATAACAATCTATATTTAATAAAATTAGTAATTTTTACTACTTTTTCAAGGATATTATGTGAAATTGACTTTTTTTTTTAACTATGAGCAGCACATGGTGGCCAGAAGTTTTACTCACTATATCGTACCATCAGTGCAAATGTCAATGGGGTAGAAAAGGCAAATAACATCTTAGAATTGTTATGAAAATAATTTTGATTCCACAGACCCCTTGAAAGGGTCTTGGGAACTCAAGGGATCTAAGACCCCACTTTGAGAACTGCTGCCTTCAAGGATAAGGTTTTACCAATATGTCAAAACCATTATCAATGACAAACTAAGACCTGATCAGTCAGATGGGGACAACATAATTAGACTAGCCCCAAAGTTGGTTTTGCAAAAATAAGAGGTAAAGAGTTGAAGCAAACTAGCCATCTGTCATGCAAATAGCTTTGAGCCATGAGGAAATCATTCAAGGCTAAAGGTAAGGTAGGAACAAATCTGAAAGCCACAAATGTAACTGATAACCTGAAAGCAGCCGAATGCAGAAACACCACCCCACCCACCCCGGGCCTCCCCTGCCTCCCAGGCAAACACACCACAGAGCATTCTTGTGCTGTTCCAAGATCCTAGGGCCAACCTGCCTGGACGTGAAGCTCTCTCCTACTACTTCCTAGCACATAACCCTGGGCGAATTCCTCAACCACTGTCTGTCTCGGGCTCCCCATGCACAGTATGAATAGAATATTTATACCTTCCTCATGGGACTGTTGAAAGGAGTACATGACGTGCTGTTGTAAAGCTCTGAGCAAAGCGTTTGAGAGAGCAAGTATTCAGTAAATGCATCTTATTAAAAATGAGAGACATACTTCGGTACTGATTCACTGCCCAGTATTCAGGAACTCTTCCCCACATGTACAAGTGCTTACTCAGCACTGTTAGGTGTTCAGTAAGGGTTACTTCCTCACTCCAGCCAGACTGGAAAGCCTGTCTGAACCTGTCAATCCATCCATGCTGCCTTGATGGTCAGGCTCTCTCACCAACAGTTAACTGAGAAATCTGATGCTTAAATAAGAAAAAGCATACATAAATATGCAAATCATTACATAAAAATGGAGGTGTTTCTTACATAGCCGAAATAATATATTTTTATTTTTATTTTTTCTGAAAAAACTTTTTTTGATGTTGAAATGTGTGAAAAAAATAAAGGAATTGTTCTTAAAAATTAAAACTAGCAAAAAATTTAACCTACCAACAGAAAAACCTATCAAGTTGGCTTTTTGCTAGTAGGTCTCCATGGTGAGAAAATAATGGCCCCCATTAAGATGTCTACTCCCCAGAACCTGTGACTATGTCACCTTCCATGGCAAAAGGGACTTTGCAGGTGTGATTAAGTTAAGGACCTTGAGATGGAAAAAAATGGAAGAGGGAGGAAGAAGTAAATCAGAAGATGAAACTACAGAAGAAAGGCACAGACATGTGAAATACATCTGGCTTCAGAAACAGAGAAAGGGGCCATATGCCAAAAAATATCTAGAAGCTAGATTCGCTCCCACAGCCTCCTGCAAGGAATGCAATGCAGCCAATATCTTGATTTCAGCCCACTGACATCCATGTTGGACTTTTGAACTGCAGAACTGTAAGACTATTAAGTTGTGTTGTTTAAACCACTGTTTATGGTAATATGTTACAGCAGCAAACAGAAACCTAATGCAGGCCCAAAAGTTATCCAGTTACCTTTAGTATGCTTCAGTATATAAGAAAGTAAGTGTCCAGGTTACCAGAGTGGCGACTAACAATTCCTCTGGCTTCACTAAGGTCCCCACTACAGCTTCTGGCCATTTAAATGCCACAGAATAAGAGATATATGATTAGCAGTCCCCCACCAACCCCCTGCCTAAACATTTAGATTCAGGAGTTCTGGGACACAGAGTCTGCATGTTTAACTAGGGACTCTATTAGAAATGGTTGGTGGATCACACTTTGAGAGACATTCGTTTTTCTTGTAAGAAAATTTAGGTGCTGAGTAAATATAATTCCAATCCCTATAATAAACAAATAAATATGCATACTTCCAAAGACAAGTCAATAGCCAGGGACAAGGGCAAAAGGCTGGAAATGGCCCAAAACACATAAATCCCTCCACATGCTTATGTCAACAGAAAGGAGTTGCAGAATTAAGCCAGATGAGATCTGTCTGCTCTTTCCTGTGCGGCCAGTGCCTCAGGGCTCTGGAGCTGGTAAGGCAGAATCCTGACAGCCCTACAGATTGCTCATGGAAAAGCACAGACCCAAGCCAGCACCCTTCTCAGTGCCCCACCCATCCCACCTGTTTCCTTATGAGGTGGAGACGTGCTGGGCCAGGGTGTGTCATCTTCAAATCGGACCCAGCTGCTGATGGCTGAGGCTAGGTCAGCTGGGGGCTGCTCAGGGGTCCCAGGAGGGGAGGCTGCTCCAGAGATGAGGCCCAGCTTTTCAGAGGAGTCGTCCTGTTCTGAGTGGGAGAGGTCCTGAGAGCCTCCGTCCTCCACATGGTTCTCCCCAGAGGAGCTCTCGGACTGGACCGAGGATGATGACAGTCCTGGGAGATGCTCCTCGGCGCCCCCTGCAAGAGATCCCAGACACCACCATCACATCACATGAGGAGACCACTCCAGGCCTGTGTTGTTGGCAGAAAACGAATTATGGGCAAGGGGTGACCACACGATTCACCATTACAGTGGGTTCAGGTGAAGAAACAGCCACACCCATCTGCCTCTCTGCAAAGGAGTGTTTTCCTAAAAATGTGTAAAAAACTACAACCTCAGCATGTCATAGTCAGTATCTGGGCAGGCTGAGCCTGGGGATCTTGTTCACTATTCTTATCCCAGCATGTACTCCAGTGCTTGAGGGTCTCCAAGAAAAATGCCTCCAAGTCCAAGCAAGAAATGTAACTGAGTCAAATGAGAAAAGCATAAGGCAATAGGGACTGGTGGAGACTATGGCTGAAAAGGAGAGCTTCTGTCTGGATTAAAGACATTCAAACTTCAAACTCTTTGTAGTCCAAGCTACATATCTACAGGCCACCAGGTAGGAACTCTGCACCAGTGATCAGCTGAACGTGGCACCAAGGCTCTTCCCCTGGCTTTCTATCACGTTCTTGGTCCCGAACAATTAACAGCCTTCAAACATTTTTTTTTTAAAGAACTATATCCTGTTTGTGGTGGTGGGCAGTTACACAGATCTGTGTATGTGTTAGAGTCCATCAACTGCACACCAGGTGTCAATTTTACTGGATAAAAACTTCAAAAAACGCAGAGTACCAACATGAAACTCCTTTCTCTCATCACCAGCTAAACTAACTAGTCCACCTGCAAGTAACCAAAGCCTGTAGACAAGCACTATCCAATAGAAATAAAAGGTGAACCACATATATAATTTTTCTAGTAGCCATATTTTTAAAAAAGAAGCCAAATTATTAAGAATAACATATATTTTAACTCAGTATGTTGCAAATGTATATAATTCTAACACATATTTGTGTAAAAATTACTGTTGAAATATTTAACTTATATGAGCTCTTCGAAATTCAGTGTATTTTATACTTAAAGCGCATCTAAGTGTGGGCCAGCCGTGTTTCAAAGACTCAATAACCAATCACTACCACATTGGACATCACACCTGTAAACTCACACACTCCAGGTACTGTAAATGAAGCTGAGGCTATTTCAGTTAGCAGCTGTTGTAGAACACAACCAGCTGACATGGCTCTGCAAATATCTACCATGTCCTACTTTGACTTTTACCCCTGAGCATCAGTTTCCAGGAGTCAGTTTAACCATCTCCATCATGATTGTGGATGGCAATTACTGAGCTCCTTCCATGTGCCAGGCATTACTCTAAGTTCTTTATATGTATTAATTCATTTCATCCTCACAGCCACCATGAGGTAAGTACTGTGACTATGCCTGTTGCACAGATAAACTACCAATAAGAGAAGTTAAATAAATAATCTATCCAAGGGCATAGCACTCAATCATGATGGAACCAGGACTGGAGCCCAAGCCTATCCCCCTTAACAACTATGCTTTAAACTGAGAAAAACCAAATTGCCGTTGAGAGCAAAAGCTAAAAAGCTGGATATAAAGTATTTTCTAAATATGAAGTGTCAGTTCCTTGGAAGAAAGCAGCTGATAGTTTTGGAGTTTTCAGGCACTTTTCTTTGGGGCCCTAAGATGCTTCCAAGTAGAAGAATCTGCACTTCAAGAAAGTGACCAACTGGCTTTTTTCCATAGTAAGATCCCACAGAATGATCAAGTAGAAGTTTCAGAGAATAGCTATGGTTCTTTGTCAATCTTTCTGCTAAGGAAAGGAAAGTAATCCTTACCTTCAGACGGGGCAGGAAAGAGAGGCTCCTCATTGAAGGAGACCCACTCTGACTGGTGGGTGGCGATCACATGGTCCAAGGTCGTCATGCTAGGAACGTGCTGGTCATCTTCACACTGCTGGCCTCAGGTAGACCCCAGAGTGATGTCTGGGGGAGGGCAGAGGTACAGTAGCACGGTGGACTTGGGCCTAGGATCTGTTATGGGGGTCTTGCAGAGGGCTGTATTCAGAATGTAGACAGATTGGCCCCTCCTGCTTTGAGTTAATCTTCAAAGCAAAAATCTGTTTTAAAAAAAATAAAAAATAGAAAGGATAACCATTGTGTTATACTCAGTCCACAGTCAGGTCTAGCTTGCAACACTGCCCACAAAGAGGTCTGGGTGGTTTCCCGTCTGCCTTAGTTCTTTCTGCCCTTTTCTTGCCCCTACTTCCTCTATGGAAATATCTGTCTTTAGCATCAAGATCTCTGATAAAATTCTTCACATCAAACTTGTAAATAATCACAGAAAAATATTAGCAGTTATCTTCACAAATTTCCCCAATGATTATATTTTGGAAATACTTCAATTTATAATATATGCCATCATTATAAAACAAACACTGAAACTTTTCAAAGTACTTTTACTTTCTTATACCAGATGGTGAAATAAAAGCATGATATTTCCTATTAAACCAGTGCAGTTTCTTGCCTTAGGCAGGTAGCTCTTTGGAAACCTGATTTACATCTTTGGCAGAAACTCAGCCATCTCCAGATGGTATTTCCAAGCATGGTTTACGAATCAAGAAAAACAGAAATGGAGTCGTCTTGTTCATTTGGAGTAAGGGGATAGGGAACATTTGAATTAAATATTTGAAAAACGTGAATTAAAAAAACATAATTTCAATCTAGGACAATTTGAACTACTATGCAAAAGCCTAGTCCTTACTCACATTGCAATTATGCTCTGTGTACATAGAAGAAAGGATACTTAATAAACTTGTAATTCTGTTCGTACTATTAATTCCATCTACAACTTGAACCTAGCATTTGATCTTAGTAGTAAATTAATAAAACCTGAATTAATACAAAATTCATGTTTTTCCACAAAAGACCTACTAACCACTTTGAACAATATCAGTTCTCAATAACTGTATACTCACAATATTTTAGTCTAGAACAATTTAAATCACAGCATTTAACTGATGCACAATAAAAAGGAAATATTGAGGAAATGTCACAACAGGTTTTTATCTGCAGTAAATAATCCATTGTGGGGATAATCTGAATAGAATCATTTAATAGCTTTTGCTTTTCTGGTAATTAAAACAATTAATTTTGCTGTATAATATCTTCTAAAAATAACTGTTTGTATACAAGTTGTAATTCTCAGAAACATATTCTCAAACCATACTTTATTTGATTCAACAGCCATTTTAGTTGGGTAAGACAGGTATATATAATTCTTTTACGGATGAAGAAACCTGGGCTGAGAGAAATTAAATGACTTATCCAACACTTTTGTTGGATAAGTCATTTCCAGGTCCTTGTTTGGTGCTGCAAAATTTGTAAGGTGTTTCCTCCAGGCTTCTAAGTGGAAGAATTCACATATCCCAGAACAGTGACAAATGGATTCTTTTTTTTCCGTAATAAGATTCCACCCACAGAACGCTCAGGTGGAGCCCTAAGAAGTAGATGTGTTAGACTCAACCAAGCTAGGAAGCGATGGATGCAACTCCTAGCCCATGCCAAGACACTCTCATCTTTGGGTCACAGCCACAAAAAAGTACTAGAGAATATATACAGACTCTCTCCCAACTAAAGTCCTTTACAAACATCAGTCATATGGAATCATAATGAAACAATCTTTGGAACGCCCCTCTGCAGAACTGTGCAGGGGTACCCAGATGTACAGAGGAGGGAGAGCCCGGAGATCTCTCTCCCAAGGCCTCTCCTGAGATCCTTACCAATGATGAACCCAGACGTGTCCGAACAGCCTAGAGAGTGCAGTGCTCCAGAACAGATCTCACCGAACAACCACGCAGAGCACACAGCCCCAGAGAGCTGAATGCCAACAGGCTTCTCCCATACAGCCTTTCTCCAGGCCCATCAGATGTTAGTGTCACTCAGTGTACTGATGGCTGCAGATCGAGATGGTACAGTAAAACTGAAGAGTCAGATTCCTCCACTCCCAACAACAGCTCACGTAAACCACGTCCCACAACAACATAAAAGCCACAATACCAGTCCACGTGCTGACATGTGCAGTGTCACAGCTCAGCAGGGAAAATACCCTGCCCATCCCGTGTTGATGAATCCAGTGGCCTTCATGCGAGCAGGCATGGGGGAGGGGGCGGAGAGGCAGAGAAGGGAAGAGTGAAGGTAACAGGGAAAATGCCTAGAAATTTTAGAGTTCTAAGGTTTTAATGAAATGACCAATAGTCCAGCTCTCAAGTTTTACAGCTAAGAAAATGGAAGCCAAAATCATGTGCAGCGAGAGGTTGAGAGCATGGACCTGCGAGTTAGACTGTCTGGATCTGCGTCCCATACAGTCTTTAAGCCTCATCCACCCCTGTAGAGCAAGAAAAGCAAAACACACTTTGTAATTTTAAGAGCTGAGATAACATAACCAAGTGCTCAGTACTGGAAGCAATAAGCTCCTCTGTAATAAGGAGGATAACAGCAGGTGACCTGCCAGAGGGCTTCCCATGTGCCAGGACTCATTCCAAATTCTTTATAAATGTCAGCGAGAGCCATCACTGCTGCTGTTAAATTACCTGCCATAAGTTACACAGCTTGTTAGTGGAAGTCTAGGGACTAGAATGCAAATTTCATGAAAACACCCATTTCTGTCATTTCCACACCCAGGTTTTAGCAATTTCCCTTTTCAATCACTTTTAGAGTAGTTCTCCTAGATATGAAGGGAAGCATCAAGCATCAACCTCCTCCTTACAGACACAGGCGCATTATGGCTGACAGCCAAGACTACTGCTCTGCTCTGAAAAGTATCAATGAAACAAGAGCCCCAAATATCAATCTACCCTTCCTTAGCTTGTCCATCTCAGGTCCAGATATGGGCCGGTTATAGAAAATGAGTGGTCCCAGGAAAGCCTGGTGGAACAAATTAATTACAGGCAACCCCCGGCATAACCCTGTGAAATGAATTCTAGGTATCTGCTGTGAAACAGCCACATCCAATAAGATACAACACTCTACTGTTGAGCGAGCGCTGGGCCAGAAGCTGGAAACCACAGAGGAACCCAATAATTTTGAAGCTAAGTTCACACTGGAATTGGTTTCTGTATAAAAATCTCACCCCATTTTTAGAATGTGAATCATAAAATGAGGCTTAGAATCATCACAAATGAGTAGTGACTCAGTATCAGCAGCAGGACTGACCAAGAGATGCTCAAAAGTTTCACTGAAGTCTCTGGGTTGCCACTGTAGAGAGAAGCTTCTTTCTCAGCATACATTATGCTAAAATTTAGGGGTGCAGAACACAGTTGGCTGATAAGGTGGAAGTCACAGAAGTAGGTTTGTCTTACATCAATCCTGTAATGTGCACCCCAGAGCCCTATGTGTCTACAATGTTACTAGGCTCCCTTTGAAATGGCGACCCTCACACAGCTTGAAATCTAACTGGGAAGGTGAAGATACAAAGAATAGCAAACAAAACAAATCCTGGAGGACACACTGGAGATGCTATTTAGCCACAGAGAGCTCTACAAGGGTTAGAACCAGGGACCTAGCAGGTTTCTTGGATTTGATGGACATCCTTAGATCTGGATCACCAGACAGGAACAATAAGGACATTCTTGAGATGCAGGATCAGCGTAAGTGACGATTAAGAATCAGACATTCGTGGGGCTTGTTTCTGGACCAGTGAAGAGGTGGGTCTGGTGAGAGCTTAAGTGTCTACTGGGGAAATGTGGGGGGAAAGGATTGGTGGCCTCAACGGCTGAGGAGAAGAGTTCTTCAGCAGGAAACAGAAAGCTGCTGAAGATTTACGAGTAGAGAGTGACTCAAGAAATGTGCATAAGAGAGATTAATGTTCCTCAGACTGTGCTGAGCAGTAGCTTGGTGATGGAAGCTATCAGTAACAAAAGGACCTCTATTTGTCTGACACAGTCAGGGCCAGCATCATTAGGAATGTGCACTGCATTTTCTGTGCTGGGTCATTCTAGGGCCCAAAGGTACCAGGAAGAACAAGACAGCATCTCTTACCTCACGTAGTGCACAGTAGATTGTAGGGAGGTATGACAGTGACATAAAATAATACAATAGGCTTTCTTATCTATTGTGACAGGTTACCAACCAAAACAATGGCAGCAGAAAGTCAGGGTGTTAAGAGACTGCCCAGGTCTTGAGCAGTAAGTGGTCACGAGCTATACCTTAAGTTGGAAGGTAGGGCTCTAAGGAAAAGAGTAGAGGGGCGAAGCCATTTTAGGAAGGAAGAACAGAAAGGGCAGGTCTAGTTGACAGTGAGTTCATGGTCTGTTTATCTGAAGAGGGTGGGAGTGGTATTGAGTGCACAGGAAAAGAAAGGGTATGAAGAGTGATAGCTCTAAATTTCAGAATGAGTTTAAACTCTTGAAACTATCTTTTCCATTCCCCCTGCCAATGCCTTGTTTCAGCCCCTCATTGTCTCTCACCCACAAAGTTACTAAGTCTCTCACCCATCTCCGTGCCTTCAGTACCACCTCCCCCAAACCTATTATCCAATCTATTGCTCCAGAGTGGTCTTAAAACCTAAAAATGTGCCATGCCATGGCTCTGCTTAAAAACTATTCAGTGGCCCTGACAGCCATAGACCCTTTTCTCCTGATGTTAGCCAAAATCAGTTTCTATTGCTTGTGATCAGTCAAGAGTACAGACATAGTGGGCAATTTTTTCCAAATATAATAAAAAAATTGACATGCAAATTCAAGATGCTACACAAACTTCAAGTTCTAAGAAAAACACTTCTAGACTTGATTCCCACTAATCAGACTTGTCTCTCATCCCTCATATCTTCTGTGTGCTGACAGTATCTTACTTATACTTGTTTACCAAATTACAATGAAATGATTTGCTAATGGGACTATTATGCCAATTAGCCTATAAGCTCCCTCAAAAAAAGGACTGCGTGCATCTTTTTTCTTGTTGATGTCTCCAACTCTTAGAACAGGGTCTGGCATGTAGTAAATGTTTGTTGAGGAAATGGCTGAATGAGTGAATGAACATACAAACTGACTAGTTTTATCATATAGGAGGTAGCCACTTCAGGTCTTTTGAGCAGGTAAACATTTTAGGAAGCTCAGTTTAAATGCTATGCTTAAGATAGCTTGATACACAATTGGATATAGGGCAATGGGTCTACTCCCTTTCTCTCTGATCTAAAGTAGTGCTATCCAGTTCCAATACAACAGCCACTAGACACAAGTGTCTATTAGTATTTGTCTAGTCCAAATTCACTTTTTTAAAGGTATCATTGATATATAATCTTATGAAGGTTTCACATGAGCAAAATTGTGGTTACTACATTCACCCCTATTATCAAGTCCCCCGCACATACCACATTAATTACTGTCCATCAATGTAGTAAGATACTATAGAGTCACTACTTGTCTCCTCTGTGCTTTACTGCCTTCCCTGTGCCCCCCACATTATGTGTGTTAATTCTAATACCCCTTAATCTCCTTCTCCCTCCTTCCCCACCCACCTTTCCCTACCCCTCCCCTTTGGTAACCCTTAGTCCCTTCTTGGAGTCTGTAAGTCTGCTACTGTTTTGTTCCTTCAGTTTTTGCTTTGTTGTTATAATCCACAGATGAGGAAAATCATTTGGTACTTGTCTTTCCCGCCTGGCTTATCTCACTGAGCATAATACCCTCTAGCTCTATCTGTGTTGTTGCAAATGCTAGGATTTGTTTTCTTCTTATTGCTGAATAATATACCATTGTGTACATGTACCACCTCTTCTTTATCCATTCATCTACTGATGAACACTAAGGTTGCTTCCATTTATTGGCTATTGTAAATAGAGCTGCAATAAATATAGGGGTGCATATTTCTGTTTGAATCTGGGATCTTTTTTTCTTTCGGTAAATTCCTAGGAATGGAATTCCTGGTTCAAATGGTATTTCTATTTTGAGTTTTTTTGAGGAACCTCCTTATTGTTTTCCACAATGGTTGAACCAATTTACATTCCCACCAGCAGTGTGGGAGGGTTCCCCTTTCTCCACAATCTCACCAGCATTTGTTGTTCCTTGTCTTTTGGATGTTGGCGATCCTTACTGGTGTGAGGTGATATCTCATTGTGGTTTTAATTTGCATCTCCCTGATGACTAGCGATGTGGAGCATCTTTTCATGTGCCTGTTGGCCATCATTTCTTCTTTGGAGAAGTGTCTGTTCAGATCCTCCACCCATTTTTTAATTGGATTATTTGCTTTTTGTTTATTGAGGTGTATTGAGTTCTTTATATATTTTGGATGTTAACCCCTTATCGGATATGTCATTTACAAATATATTCTCCCATACTATAGGACACTTTTTTGTTCTGCTGATGGCGTCCTTTGCTGATGTAGTTCCATTTGTTCATTTTTGTTTTTGTTTCCCAAATTGAGTTGTTCTTTAAGTATAAGATATACACTAGATTTCAAACAGCACAAAAATGTGTAGAATATTTAATAATTTTATACTGATTATATCTGAAATGATAATATTTTGAATTTATTGGTTTAAATAAAATATACTGTTAAAATTACTCCACCAGTTTCTTCTAATTTTTAAAGTAATACATATATGTCTTCCCCTATATTTCTATCAGACAATATTTCTCTAAAACAGTCCATTACTTGTTTCATCCTTATTTTTGAAGGATTTTTTTCATTAGTTATAGAATTTGAGGTGACTTTTTTTTCTTTGAGTATTTTATCTTTTGGTCTACTGTTCTGATGAGGAGCTGGCCATAATTCTTATTTTGCTGTCTTATCTTATTTCTCTAACTACTTTCAGATAGTTCTCTTTATATTTGGTTTTTGGCATAGGTATGTCTAAAAATGATTTCCTTAGAACTTATCATACTTGAGGTTTGTGTAGTATCTTGAAATTGTATGCCTATTTTTTATTATATTTGGGAAAAATCATCCACTATTTCCTCAAATATGTTTTTCTGTCCCCTTCAACTTTTCTCCTATTGATATGTATTCAAGTTCATGACATTTTCTTCTATTTTCATTCTCCTATTAAGCTCATCCTATGAAATTTTCATCTCAGTTACTCAACTTTTCCATTCTAAAATTTTTATTAGATTCTCTTATAGTTTCTATTTCTCTGCTGAGATGCCGTGCCTATATACTCATTGTGACAATATTTTCCTTTAGCTCTTTGAAAGCATTTATAATAGCTGCTCTATAGACTTTGCCAAATTCATCATCTAAGCCCTTTGGAGATTAGATTCTATTAGCTTTTTTTCCTATTATGGCTAATTTCGTATTTCTTTGCATACCTAATAATTATTGATGATACATTGAAGACACTCCAGATTTGATTTTCTTCTGCAGAGTTGATTTTTGCCAGGACAAACTGTCTGCTCATCTTCATCTTGCATGGCATTGGTCTTCATCTTTGTTGGATGGACTTGTGAAGAGCCAAAGATATTTCCTAAGGCCCTCTAAGTACTTCAGGGCTCAACTTTCAAACTCAATCCCCACTACAGATCTGAACAATCTTTGGCTAGGCTTTGTTAGGGTCTAGTAGGCTTAACTCTAGATCAGGGGTTGGCAAATTACCAGCCACAACCCAAGTCTGGCCCTCTGCCCTTTTTTGTAAACTAAGTTATATTGAGACAAAGTCCACTCATTTACATATTGTCTATGGCTGCTTTTGCTCTATAATGGAAGGGTTAAGTAGTTGTAACACATGCTATATGGCTCACATGGCCTAAAATGATTAGTAGTTAGCTTTGATAAAAAATAATAATAATAATAATTACCAACCCTGCTTGAAAGCATGGTACTTACCCCTAAGATACAAACTCTCTGTGTCTTTTCTGGATGCTTGGGATATTAATAAGGTATTAAGAAGGCTTTCCCACTGTGGCTAGACCAGATCACAAGTATCTCCCAGTATTGCTTGACCTCTAGTATCTGTACCATTCCCAGCCCTGGAGCCACCCCTTTTGTAAATCTCAGATGATTTCAGTCTATACATGTGATAACAGCCCTGCCAAGGATTCCCAGGGTACAGTCAGACATACTTCTGTCCCACCCTACCCCATGCAACTCTCTACTCTCTAGTGAGCTGCCTTGCAGATTCCAGCTGCTTCAACTGCCCCAAACTCTGATCTGTTTCCTTAGCTCAGCAGGAATGCTGTGCTCAGAGTACAATCCAGCATACTACACTGCAGTCTGGAAACTCTCCCTTGGAAGAGAGCTAAGGTGATCGCTGGGTTCACCTCATGAATTTCCTTCTCTCAGAATAGAAATATTGTGCTTTCTGTTGACCAATATCTGAAAACAGTTATCTCCTACATTATGTCCAGTTTTATGATTGTTTACTGCGAAGAAATGGTTTATCAGTTATAGCCAGACTTGGAAATCTTCCCCTAAAACATTCTTTTTTGACTTGTGCTCATTTTCAAAAAGAGAAAAAAAGACGAGTTCAGATCATCAAAATTAGGGTAATATTAAAATGATGTCCTAGAAATATTAATGGGAAGTTCTATAAAACTTACGTAAATCATATAAAAAGGAAAGGGGTAATTCATATAGCTATATGGATGAATTCCACCCAGCTCAGAGCTGAGACAATGTTTTACTTTGTTAGGTTAAGTATGCTCTATAATATGATGCTTGGTTAGCTAGCTGAAAGAGGTTTTTTAAATCTGAGAATTTAGCCATCTTCCTCTTATATCTCTTTGCCATATGTAATCAACTTAGATAAGTATTTTGAAAACTTCTGCATCCACTTACTGGGTTTTGAGGCTACTGGCAAACACTATCCAACCATCTGTGGTTTATGCAGAAACATCTTAAACTAGATCCCATTGCCAATTCCAAACCCCAAAGTAAGGTCTCAGCCTTTTCCTTATCAAGGACATGCCACTTGCTTCATAACTTCCCAGGATAAACAGAAGCTTGGAAGGCCTGATTCCCTGTGACAAAGACCTAAATCAAATTCAGAACTTGGAGCACTGCTTCTCTTCCTCCTTCTTCCAAATTCTTTAAGAGAGAACAGAATTCACCTTAACAAAACCTAACAAAGTTCACTGGAGAAGACGAACACACACACACACACACACACACACACACACACACACACACTTGAATTAACAGTTGCTCTGATGTTCCCTAAAGGAAAAGGTAGGTGCCCCTGGTTGTATGTTTTTCCTATCTTTTTACCATTTTTTCCTTCATTCTTTCATTTAAATATTTTATTCTTTAAAAATAAAAGTGATGCAGAGAAGACAAGTAGTGATTCTACAGCATCTTACTATGCAGATGGACAGTGACTGTGAAGGGGTATGTGGGGGGGACTTGGTGAAGGGTGGAGCCCTTCATGTAATTGTAGATTAATGACACCAAAATAAAAATAAAATAAAATAAAATAAAGCTGCTCTGAACATTAAAAAATAAATAAATAAATAAATAAAAGTGATGGACCACTCTTCTTCCATCAGAAATTAGTGAATAGAATGAACGCTCCAGCCTCAGGTCAAACATACATGAAAAAACCTCCAAAACATATGTCATATTTCAACTAGAGTATGTATCCATGATTCTTTGTAACTAACTTCCTACTGTTTCTCTTTCATTCACACACACCATAATCCCCAATCCCTAGATGTCTGTTTTTGCCCCCTTTCAAGTCATATTATTTGAGTGTGCATTTAAACACATGCATATATATAAAAACATAAATGTACAAATATATATGACCATGCATGTATATATGTATATCCCAAGGTTATCATTAGAAATATGCTATTGTGTGATTTTTCTTCACAGTAAACAATCTTAATGACTGTGTTATCCAACAATTCCATGGCTCCACATTCAGAGTCAAGGATCTAAGTCACACTTAGCTTGAAAAACAGGCTGTCTCTGATTTTTGGTTTATTCCTGAATGATATCTCTAGGTATCTGAAAAGTTTGTAACATTCAGTGAATGACCGTGATCATGTAAACTTTGCAAAACACTTTCTAGTACCTTGAACTCTTAGGAGTTCCTGGTTTACTCCAGCTTGGTAAGCTCACCTTGGCTCACTTCAGATTCATATTTGGAAGAGAGATACTAATATTTTGCCTGCATGAAAGTAGGGAACTGGCGTGGGTATTTTCGTCTGTATCTTAGAGCCATAAATTCATCACTTTAGACGTTCCATCATGAGGATGTCAGTTTCCTAGGAGTCTACAATAGTCTTGTGAGTCTCAGGGGTGGTCATATTTCCTGGGTATAACCCTAAGACTTTCCAAGAAGCTAGCAAACTATTATCACTATGTTTCATTGAAGCTAAGATGCCACAGATTGCAAACATACATTTAATTTCAGAGATTATAAAATATTTTTTAAATGCATACATATATACATATATTTCGTGGAATGAAAAAAAACCCTTACTTTTATACCAATTACTTAACAAAAATTACAATTAATATATATCTCCAGAACACAGAAAAATGTATGGATTATTTCTATTTATTTTTATAATAACCCTGAGATCAGTAAGGCAGATATATCTCTCATTTGATTAAGAAACTGGCTCAGACAGTGACTGTAATGGGGTAAGTGGGTGGGACTTGATAATAGGGGGAGTCTAGTAACCATAATGTTGTTCAAGTAATTGTACATTAATGATATAAAAGAAAAAGAAAAAGAAACTGGCTCAGGGAGGTTGTTTCACTAGTCTACGGTCACACAGCTAACCATGACAAAGTTGGAACAGGATCACAAGTCTCCTGACTCTAAATTCTGTACTCCTTCCACTACATCACATTCTGTCTTTCAGAAAATAGGTATAACAGATGATTAGCTGTGCTGCCAACATCCATTGCCTCTCATCATCCAGCACCAAAGAATGAGTCCTTACTGGTTAAGCCAATCACAATAATTCCCATTCTGCTTTCCCATCCTCCCTTGTACCTAGGGGTGGCCACTTGACCAAGTTCTGGCCAATGAGACACAATTGGAAGTATGGTGAGATATAAAGTTTTGAGAGGTGTTGTCTTTGTTTTGTTTTGCTTTGTATTCCCAACGAAGGAGTCAGGTATCACTCATGCAGCCCCAATCCTTCTCACTTTCTCTTTTTTCCTGTCTTAAATACGGACATAATGGCTGGAGTTATGATAACCACACTACAACCACATGGACAGGCTAAGACAATCATGGAGTCATTGGCCCTGATGTCATTAAACCACTGAACCAGTATCCATAATCATTCATCTCTGTATTTACTGCCATATTTTAAAAATATACTTTTGTTTACACTATTATAATCAGGTTTTCTGATATATGTAGATGAATGCCATTCTAACTGATAAAACAGGAGAGATAAATTGGGGCAAGCAGAATTCTAAGAAGACCCCCATGATCTTTACACCCTAGTGTTACTCCCATGATTATGTCAGATTGCATGGCAAAAAGAATTCTGCAGATGCAGTTAAGTTTGTTAATCAGCTGACCTTAAGAAGGAGACCAAAAGCAGTTTTCTCTGGCTGGTAGCAGAAGAGGAAGTCAGAGAAATTCAAAGTATGAGAGGAAGATTCTCTCCTGCTGAGATAGCCATGGGGGAACGACCTGAAGGTAGACTCTGGCACCTGAGAGTGATACCCAACAGACAGCCAGCAAGAAAAATGAGACTATAATCCTACAATTACAGGAACTGAATTCTGCCAACACAGACATAAACTTGAGGAGACCCTGTTCAGGTCAAGAGCAGAGTGAGCCAACTCTTCTCATACTCCGGGCAGAGAATCCATCCATGCTGTGCCCATATAGCAGCTGAAGAATGGGAGAACTTATTCTAGAGCTCACAGTGTTGAAGGCCTAGACATAGCCTTCTTAAAATAATTTCCCAATAGGGATAAGACACTGAGCTTCAACTAAAATCAACTATTACCCCTAGGAGGGAATAAATTTAAAAAAAAAAAAAGCAAAAAACCCATGAAGTTATACAAGTAGCACTTTGGAATATATTTGGAATTTTCTCCAGGTTTAATTTCTTTTTCTGCCTTGCTCACTCAGGCCACTACAAAACTAGCTTGCCTTTCCAGAGATATGGGACAAGGCTGGGAGGGTGATCATTTTCAGTGCAAAAAGTTAAAGAACAATTTGGGTACCTTTCGTTTGAACATCAAGAGACCAGTGAACATTCAGCCAGCTTTCTGAAGCAGAAATGATGATGATATGTCAATGACTTTTCCTAACAATGAAGGATATGTGCTGGAATGTGTTAGAGGCAGGATGAGGAGAAAGTGATCAAAAAGATAGGAAAGGAAAGCAGAACAGACTGTGAACTGTGCTGTCAAACTCCTTTTTAAAAATAGGATATTTATTTCAATCCATCCAACTGAATGTAAATAAATGAGTAATGAGACACAGACCCTCCCTTCAAGGAGCTTATCTCCAACACAGGGAAGATAAGGATGAAACAAGTCAACTGTAAACAAACAAAATGAAAACTGTAAACAAATGTTAGAAGCACTGAAAATTAAAGTGGTTTATTTCTTTTATCAATAAAAAACAAAACAAAACACGATAGTGACCAGAATCAGACTTGGAACAATGAAATGGAGATGAAAAGAAAGAGATGTTACTGAGATACATGTTGGAGGCAGGGTCTACAGGACTTAATGATGGATGCCAGATGGAAGGTGGGCAAGGACGGAGTAGTGACTCCTGGATTCTGGTTCAGGACTGGATGGATGGTACTACCATGGACTGTGGTTGAGGGGAAGAGTCAGAATTTGGGGGTAAAATGAACATTATTTAAATGTGATGTATTTGGGATGCCTATTAGACATTCAAGAGAAACATCAACTAGGCACTTGGATATGCAAGCCTCGACCTCAGCGCTGGAGACCCATACTGGGAAGTCATCTCTATTTGGAATGGATCAGTCATCTAGAGAGAGATGGTAGCCAAAGAAAAAAGTGATCAGTGCTCTCACATGCCCGGGCAGTGAGGAGGCGGGACTACGAAGCTTCATCCAAGTCTCAGGACCTTGTGACTCCAAATGGACAGAAAAGAGGAGAGAGCCCAAGTTAGTGAGCGCTACCATGCTCTGCTCTTCAATACGAGGGCATGCAGAAGGCAGAGGTCCTGGACAAGCAGGCAACCTCTGGCCGCTCGAAAACAGGAAGAGTTTGAAATTCTCTATGAGATTCTTTGAACCCAGGTTTGGTGGGGAAAAAAATGAAAATGCTGGTAATTAGGACTCAGTCAGTAGAGAAGTGAATATCCTCAGTGATAACTCAGCCATCAGGAGGAGTGAGACAGGTACCAGGCATGTTGTAACAAGGCAGGAATTCCCTGAAACCACAGGCATTTTCATGATTCTCAATAATTATTAAATAAAAAAACATGGGTGAGAGTGCACTGTAGATGGCAGGGCATTATTCAAAGAGTAAGGGCTGCATATTGGTGTCAATCAAGCTGTGCAATGTGGAAAAGGGTAAGGGCCCTAAGAACGAAGTCAGGTGCTTTGACAGTCTCCTGGGCCACCATCATTCTCTGCGACTGGTCAGGGAAGCAAAGGCGCAGGGCAGGAAGCAGGTGGAGTGGCTCTCACTTTACTAACAATGATACCCACGGGCCTCTCTCCTACCTCCGCTGCCCTGGCCCCCGTCAGTATCCATGTACAGACTCACTTCTGTCATCCCAGAGGCACATCATCTCCTTTGTTCCTCCAGCCCACCTTCTGAGGTAGGTACTATTAATAATATTACCATTTTAGAGATGACAGAGCTGAGGCCGGAGAAGTTAAGTAACTTGTTAAAGGTTGGAGCACTAGCAAATGGTAGTGCTCAGATTCCAACCCAAATCATTCTGACTTTGGAGATGGTTCTCACAACAATTCATGAACTCATTCATTCAACCAACCAACAGGGATTAAGAGCCTAGCATGTGCGAGCCCTGACTCTGTACCAGACATTAAGGATAGAGAAATAGATGACACAGAATCCAGAAAGGCCAATCAGCCAATGGCCTCATATTCATGAAGGATTTTAAATATTATGAAAAATGAAAGCATTTAGTCACCAGGAACACTGAAATGACTGAAGATGTGATGCCTACAACTTTAAACTCTTGTCCCATTACCAAACTACTTTGCATCAAGAGTTCAATGAATATAATTTATAACTCCTATAGCTATCTTGTAGGGTAGCAAAATTATATTATATTGGGGGTTTCTATGTGTATGAGGCTTTATCTTATGTATAAAAGCTTTAATTTGGTTAAATGCAAATATACAAAAGGTCATACATTTTTTTAATCCCATCTTGGAATTTCTTCAGTCTTTACTATATTAGGAACCTAGGAAGAAAGGAAAAGGAAAGAACATAGGTCTTTCCTCTCATCATCTCCAAGAGAGCCTGAACTTGAATGACAGCAGGGGTTACTATGGGGGAGGACCAAAGGTTACAGGGCAGAGATGGAGCTGGGGGAAGCCAGGGAGGCTTCCTGGAAGAGGCTCTATCTAACCTGGGTCTTAGGAAGACAGACTACATGGTGAATCAGAGTCCTAGCTCTGCAGTCAGGCAAGTCAAACTGCCCATTGTTAACTCACAGAGTTTGGGAATGTCACAAGGTTTCCAAACCTCAATTTCACCTACTAGTTTCAAAGAGTCCTGTGAGGATGAAAAAAGATGCAGCATGTAAGATTTTTAGCCCAGTAAATAGTAAGGACCCTATTAATGTTGTCTATTACCACTAATATTTCTACTAATAAAGGATGAATAGACATTAGCCTGGTAAACAGACAAGGCAAGAACTTACTGATTTCATTCCTGTGGTCACGGCATTCAGGAGTGAAAGTGGAAGCAAGGGGGATCTTAGAAATCTGGGGGGAAAAGGAAGTAATGGTCTGAGCTTTAGCCTGACACAGGAAGCAGCATGGCCAGCTGGATCCTGGGCATTAGTGGCCTGGAAATGCCTAGTGAGAAGAGGTACTGGGGGCAGGGACACCACACTGGACTTCAGGACCTCATCTGCATGATCATCTATGTGGCTAGCGTCTGCGGAGTGCACGCTGTGTAACCTGCACAACTGAAGGCGGCAGTCTGCCTAGATGGGTGTCCCAGGGGCCTCTAGACAGCAGACACTGCTGCTACAAGTACCAGCCAAGGACTCCCACGGCAGGTGGGTCCAAACCATCTGGGCTGCTTCAGTAAGTAGCAGGCAGCATTGTTCCACATGGAAACTGTCCAGTTGTGACAAGAGAATCTGGGATTACCCCAGTTTGTCAGTACAGCTGCAGGAACACAGAGCCTTCACCTGGGAAATTCCGGCCAACACTCCCTTAGACGAGAACAGCAGGGATCAGTGGCAAATACAACCCTGGGTGCCATATCCCAGGCTCAGTGGGTGGCTCTACAATGAAGCTAGCTCGACACAGACTTGTCTAGAAAAACATAGAGCTTTATTCCCTGAGGTAGATGACAAAGAGAAAAGTTATTTCCCCAGCCTTTCTTCTTTCATTGAAATGAAAGTTTCCTCCTGAGCTCAACTGCCAACTCTGCTTAACTCTTTCCCTGCCACACCAGTCTTCAGCACCCCTCCCTACCAGAAGACCTTACCCACACTCCAGCCCTGGCACACTGACATCCCCCCCAGTGCCGTGTTGTGCAACTCCAGGTGGGGCCACTGAAGCAGGATGCAATGGGGATAGCGCCCTCTTATGTGAACACTGTCCTAAGCTGTGCAGTCCAGCAGCCCCAAAGTGTGCTTGCCCGCCCACCCCACCCACCATCCACACGTCAAAAAAAGCAGGGAAATGTTGAACACTCAGGAGGAAACCTTGACTGGGAAAGAAGATGAAAGTAAATGCCTACAGTCATAGAAATCCTTGGGCTTAGTCTTCATTCGGTAGAGTAGAAGAAACAAAAGTAGTAGGATATAGCTATTAACCTGGGGTGATTAGGAAAATGGCAGCTAAATTGAGGGCAGAGAAGGTCCCAGGAAATACTCAAAGGAAATTAGGAGTGTGGGATTAACTGGGGAATGGGGTGGGAAGTGAGTTTTAATTTGGGACATGTTGAGATTCAAAGACTATGAAACAAGAGGGTGGGTATAAAAGATGTAGATTTGGGGCCTAGAGAAAAAGTTGGGGTGAAAAGTTAGATTTTAGAGTCTTGCAAAAAAAAGAAAAAAGATATATGAAGGTAAGGGAATGAATAGGTTAGAGGAAGAAAGAAGAAAGACCAAGCAAGATGGAAAGAGGTGGGAGGTGAGAGCAGGTTGGGGGTGGGGGGGTGGCAAAGTGATACTGCCCCGCGGTTAGAGAAACAGAGAGGCCTGCAGGGTCAGGAGGACATGAGAACTTTCAAGAGGGTTTCAAGAATTTTTACTAGGTTCCTCTAGTGTAGTGTCAAATGCTGTAGAGAGACATTACAGGACTGGGGTGGTCACTGCTGACACTTAGGAGAGCTAGCTCCTTGAGGATGTTCCATGCACCTCCTGGTGATCTCCCCAAAGCTCTGAGCTGGCTACACAGAAGGAAAGCAACAAGAATTTGTGGAACACGGTAAAGCAGCTGGACTGGAAGCCATATTGCAAGGAGTCAATGACAAGCTGTGATTAAAGTTTAATGGCTTTTAATATAGCTTTGTAAAAGAAGGCAAAAAATTACCAGTGTACACATTGTTCATCCTGAGGACAAGTTTCTATAAAGGAAGTACCTTTCTATTTACCTGGCACAAATTGAAACTCACCTCAGATGAGGGGCAAGAGGCTATTTCCCGGGAACTTCCCTGCAACAGATTCTTTGAATGGTCACGGCAAATAGGCAGAACTTTTCCACTTTTGTTTCCTACAAATTTCAGATGGACATAAATTTATTTGCAAAGACCTTGAAAATACCTGGAAGATGTGAAATAGTCCTCACTAGTCTCAAATCATACATGATTCTCACATGTTCTCCAACAAAATAAAATACCTAGCAGATAAATGCTATTTCCATGGAAAATTTTTATCATGCCCTCCTACCTGTTCTAGCCCAGGTTAAAACTGGGCCTGAAATTTACCAAGAAATTCCCTCATGAAAACTCAATAAAACCACTGAGAACTATAAAATCTCATCTTAAACTTATTTTCCATACAGAGATTCACTCTTTCATTCTCAAAATGTACTTTAAAAAGAGAATAATAACTATAGAAAATATCTTTTGACAGCCTATTCTGTAAGGTACTGTATTGAGGGCCTTGCATGCATTATCTCATTTAATCTTTACAAAGGCTCCATGCGATAAGGTGCTTTTGTTAATGTCTATTTTACAGATGAGGAAACTGAGGCTTGGATCAGCTAAATTTCTCAAGGCCACACAAGTAGTAAATGGTGGAACTATGCTTTAAACCCATGATATATCACAGATCCTTGCAAAATCAATTTTCATAACTGTATAATATTCCATGGCATCACAGCCATTTAAAGATATATGTTTGATTTTTAATTAGAAATATTTTTTTTAATAGGAAGTCATGGAATAGATGGCCAGCCTGCACAGGGACCAGATCACAGTTTCAAACAATGAATCTTTTCCAACTAATGGCCCCATTTGCCCAGTTTCCCTAAATGAGATTGGCCAATACTTCACTGACAAGGAAGGACAGGGGATACATGATTGAAGGCTCAGACTCCCAGATCAGTTCTGTTAGATCCATGCACAAGACCACCTGACCTGTGGTATTCCTCCATCTCCTTCTAACTTCACTGGCCCCTGTGTCTCTAGAGAAATGGTAACAGGTTTAACTGAGTCTTAGGCTGGCTTCCTTAGAAAACAGAGTCTGAGACCATGCTTCTATGTCAGTGATTACAGTACTAGAGTAATTCCATGGAGGAAAAGAAATGAGGCAGCAGAAGCAAATATAAGATGGAGTGGGACTAGCTATAGCTTCTAACTCAGTCATGTGGGACATGCCCAGCAAGGCCACTAGGAACTGCAATTTCTCAAAAGCTTTCATCAGAGGGAGTGGTGCTGGGAGAGGGAACATACCTGCTGGCTCCTGTCTGTTTCTTGTTTCCCATGGTGTCCCAACTCCCCCAACCCCTCCATTTTTGGGTTGTATCACCTGATCCCTTCAGCAGCAGACAGGAAAGCCAGATCCCATGCCCTGCAGAGTGGCACTTGATCTGAGTCCAGAAGTGGTGGGAGGAACCCCAGCAAGGCCTTAGATGGCAGAATGGCACAGTCCAGCAGAGCTGGTCACCACAGCAGCCCCAAGATAAGTGGGGCTGAGAGGCTCTAAGGCAGTGCTAAGAGGTAGCCATTACAGGAAGGGTAGACCTAGATAGGAATCATAGTTGGCATGTAATCCCACATACACAGAAAATAGAGGGATGATCTCATAGGTCTTTTTGGACTCTGGGTTATTTGTGTTCGCCTCTGTGCAGGTTCATAGAATTCTGTCATAGGACAATCACCGTGTGTATACTCATTCTTCATTCATTCAATAAGCATTTATTCAGCATCTCCTATAGGCATGTTATAGTGAAATTCTAGGGATAGAGGGAGCACTGAGACCTAGCCCTTGCCTTGGAGAGGGAGACAGGCGCATAAAGATATAATCACCACACAGATCAGGGCTGCCCCAGGAGGACCCAACAGAGCCGTGAGCACACAGAGGAGTAGCACCTAGCCCAGTGCTGGGGTCGGTGTAGAATAAGTGAGGGAACGTAACACCTGGACAGGGGCTGGAAAGATGAAGAGAAATTAGCTGGGGGCAGGGAAAAGGACAGTCAAAGCTTGGCAGTATAGCCTCTATAAAAATAAAGTAGTATGGTCAGTTGGAGTGTGCCGCTTTACTTAGTCATGTTTAAACAGTCGTGTTAAAATGTGAAACTACTGTTTATTACCAAAAAGTAGGTGCAATAGGCATCCTCAAGTCTTACATTCATCCCAGACTTCCTCCCTTCCTAGCCCCATTCCTGAACCTCATCACTGACCCAACCCCTGGATTATGTACCAGAGACAGGGTAGGATCTGGAGGTAAGAGGAAGGGATGGTGTGAGGGGACGATGAGCTTAAGAAATGAGGTTCCTGTTAAGGAATGGCCTGAAGTTGGGGGTTAATGTTAGGAATGGGACAAGAGCCAGGGATGGGGTGACACAGGGCTGGAGAGGTGACATCTATATTTTACCTGACTTAGAACCTCGAAGTATAACACTTTTTTTTAAGTCCCTCATTCAAAATACCTGTAATAAAATGTAATATGTTCATATAAAGGTCTAGGAGATGAGTGAAAGCAGGTTGTGTTTCTTGAACTACAAGAGCTCAGTCTGACTGAAGTAATGGGCCAGAAGGAGAGTAGCGAGACAGGAGGCTGGAAATATTAGGAGCCAAGTACACAGGGCCTTGTAAACCATGCCAAGAAGGTTGGGTTTTGTTGTAAAGGCAATGAAGATCAACTTAAAAATTTTAAATGAGGAAATAACATAATTCAATTGTATTTCAGAAAGGTCATTCTGGAAGCAATGCGAATGTGGACTGGAGAGTGGAAAGCGCAGCTAGTAATCAGAGTGATCAGCATTGCAAGAAGAAGGAAAAAGAGTAGGGATATTTTCTATGAGCCATTTAAGATGTAAGATCATCAAGACATGGGGACTCATTTAGATTGAGGGAGCAGTGCTGTGGTGGGGAGATGAAAAGATCCTTGGAAAATTGCAATTGGCTTCAGGGGGAAAGAATAGTTGACAGGTGGAGGGATATGAGAGTTCAGTTTTGGACCAGTGAGTTTGACAGGCATGTAGGACAATCACACTGAGGTGTCCATTGGGCCAGTTAAACAGACAGGTCAAGAGTTCAGAAGAAGGTGAGTGTTGATAATATAGATTGACAGATCACTGGAAGCCATCCCAATGGACTGGGTTAGGTCAAACCATCATATTAGGGCTCCCAGGGAGAACATATGAGGAGAAGAAAGAAACAAGGGTAGAAATGTCAACATTTGCATGTTGAGCACAGGCCACTCAGGAGTTCACTATAAATGTCTTCTGTTGTCACCGTCATAGAAACCGGGGCCCAATGCAACCTTCCATCGCACGGGTAATCACCCTGGCTCGCTGAGAACCCAGAGGGAGACCAGGTAAGGGAGATACTAGTCTTCACTTCAAAGAGTGAACCCCTTGGGCACTACGGAGTTAAGGGAGCTCTGTGTAGGCTCCAGGACAGCAGAGAGAGGGAAGAGGGAGCACTAGCCAGAACGGAGGGACGCTGTGTTCCTGGGCTTCCAGCATCCCAGCACTTAAAGAGGGAAACGTTCTCCCCGTTTCCGCAGCGTAGGCTTCTGTGGGTGCGCCTGAGCTGTCTTACACACTCACACCCACACTTGCACTGCACACACATATCATCCATCAGGTATTCTCTAGTTAGGGCCAAGGCCCAGAGGTACAACTCAAACTTGAACGCCTCCCCTTAAACTGGTACTTGACCTTTTTTTAAAAGAAGAGTGAATCTGTGGATCTCCTTGAGATATGATTTAGGCCAGAGACCCTCATCTCTGGGCAAATACACGTACCTGCCACATTATTTACAACTTCAGGTGCTTCACAGACACCTTTCCTGAAGTCCCTCCCTAGGGATCTCTGGACTCCCTTTTAAATCTTCCACCCTAGAACAATTTATCCAGCTCATGTCACTTTCGGACTGTTCAAAACAAAGCCAAGTCATTCCAGAGGAGCACAGCAGAAGGATGCCAGGCACTGTGGCTTCTAATGACCCCGAACTGATAATTCCTTATTTCCGTTTTCAGTAATGTGGAAGATATCTCCTTCCCTTTTCTAGGGATCCCTCCCCTCCCTCTTCCCCCAACAAAACACACAGGCAGAAAAACAAAAGAACCCAGCCAAATACAAAAACCCAAGGCCGCCACAGTGGGCCTCACGGGCTGCAGCTACACCAGGACCCTGGGCTGACTGACATTATCCTTATTCGCAGGCCCCTCACAAACAAGAAACACCCCAAGTTCATGTCTGCTGACTGAAGGCAGGGGGACGTGGGTGTCTCCAACTGCCAGGGACAGCGGTGGGGGATGGGGACCCACTGGGTGGGCTTGGTGCAGTGTGACAGGCAAATAAACACCTGCTGCCTGAGGGCTGGCTTGGCTTTTGCAGAGCAGGGTCTTGAGTTTTGATGGGTGACGTGTACTGTTGACACTCTACTTTTTTATAGATCATAAATTTAGAGAGCAGATATGTTAGGAAGTGTTATACCTTAGAAGACAAAATAGTCCTTACATTATAAAACATGAGCAATTCAGTGCCTTTAAATAGTGACAACTCAGCCATCTCCACACTCCTAGTGTATTTCTTTCTTTTAGGTTTGTTTTCCCAATGTAATATTTTTATATATATTTTATTATAAAAGGAATATGCTCCCACTAAAGAAAATTTGGAACACAGAGAAAAGTGTAACCTACTGGTGTATTTCTGAAATGGTCTGAATACACAATTTCCCTTTGCATCTACCTCTTCAGCTTCCCAGGGACACTTCTACTGTTTAAGGGTGAGACACACCTATGGCGGGGGTGTGGCTGTCACACAGACAAATGGGACAGGATCCTCTGACCTTATGACTCCCTGGGCTCTCAGCTCATGGAAAAGAATTATTTATTCTATTGTTTTTTCCGAGTTGATGGAAATTTCCCACCGTTTATGCCTATTCCCTTTACTTCCTCAACCTGAAAGACTAGAAAGAAAAATTTAATCACTGGAAGCTCTGTTCTATTAATTTTTTTTGCTTCAGTATTTTGAATGTTTCTTTCAGTCCTCACCCACCTCCATCTGGAGAAGCTTTCTCAAAAATGCTAGTAGGGATTCAGAACCCAACCACACACAGTTACATATATTTGGTCCCGCCACCACTAATGGGAGCATTTCTTCTGGTAGATGTCTCACTGACGGTAACTCTTACAAAACAGAAAAGCCACAAGTTCAAAGCATATAAACCATAAATGAAAACACAGCAGACATCCTAGCTAGAGAACATACTACTTAGGGAGACAAGACTCCAGGGTTTGATTCTCCATAGCTCTGGGTTCTTATTTCACTTTGAGGTGAGACTTTTTAAAATATGAATTCAGAATCATATTATTTGTTGAATGAAATTTGATGCACTTTCCAACCAGGTGTAAAACTGGGACTTAAAACATTAAAGGAGGATCAAGTTAGCTTACGAGCAAAGAATGGAAGCTTTCTTACCTGGCTCAGTGGTAGGCAGCACAAGTGAAGTTAGAGTATATGATCCTGAAACACTGTCCCTGCCAGGGATATCCATTTTTTTCTGTGCTTCAGTTTTCAGTCTCGAATGCTTGTGAATCCATGATTCATGTACCAACTGCCACACACACACACAGGCCGGATTTGACATGGATGTAGTGTTTCAATTACAGAGAAAGCATAAGTGGCCGATATATGTGTGTGCAATTTATTGCAGTATCTCCTTGACCTTTCTCTTTTATTTTTAAAAAGGAGGAGGAAAACAGTCGCAGTATGGCTTAAATTAAAATGTGGTTTTCAGTTCAGGGAAAATTCAAAGGGCTTTAAAAATATATGAGCTGCCACCACTCCTCACATCTAACATTTTAACATGTCGACATGAATAGTGAGTTTTAGAGTGATAAAGCGATAAACAGCTTCATAACATCAATACACCTGTACTTTCCCTGTCCTCAAATCTCTGAGGTGAGCACTTTCACTACTAGTTCCCACCTCAAGAAAAGGAAACTGAGTCTCAAAGAGTAAGTAGCTTGCCCTAGGACAGAAAGCTCCAAAAGGTCAAGATGAATGACCCTAGCCTATTGACAGTGAAGCCCCTGTAGAGCCCTAATGAGAAAAGATCCAAAGAAAACACCAGCATCCAATAGGCCCATGCCTCACTTTACCTGGCAAAGGCAGAGAAAAGCAAACTGGAAAAGCAGAGCCAGCCTGACTCTCCCCGGGAGCTGCACTGCGTCCTGGACGAGTCCTGGGACTCCGTCCCCTCCCGGTCGCCTTTCATCCCTTCAGGGCTCTGCGTCCCATCTACAGCTAGGAACCCCGACATAGTTGTTTCCAGCTCTGACCTCTCACCTCACTCCACTGATGTCCACTGAGCATTGTCTCGTCGACATCTACCAGGCCTCTCAAACCTAACCTACCCAATATTGAGCAATTACTCTCCCTCCCCGGAAACTCTCCCACCAGAAGCCTTCCCCACCCACGAGGATGGCAGCTCTATCTTCCCAGCGGCCTTGGTTAAAAATATCAAGTCATCTTGGACTTCCCTCCTCCTTTTACTTTGTTTCTCTCAGGTTGATTTAAAAAAAAAAAAGCTGTGTACAAACCTATTTCTTATAGGAGTCTTTAAAACGGCAAGGTCCCCTACTCCACTTTAGATTTCATTCGTGCGTGACTCCTCATGAAGATGTCTCACCGAGGCAGTCGGCTGAGCTCTGAACTCCCACGGCACTCACTGCCTGCCTATGTATGATAATGTTCACCCTCCGCTTTGTTTTTATGTGCTACTTGCAGACATTTACATAACACTTCCTATCTCTGAGACAAGGATTTCAAAGTGCTGTACAACTCATTTAATTAAAGAACTCATGTAACCCTCATAAGAACTCTATGGCATAGGGGCTATTATTATCCCCTTTATATAGATAAGGAAACTGAGGCACAGGGAGGATCCTTAACTTGCCCAAGACCACACACTTCAAACCCAGGCAGTCTGGCTGCAAACTCCTACCCACTCTGCTGTGCTCCATCCACGAGACATACTTTTTGCCCCCTGTAAGTATACAAATGAGCTTATACTCTGATATTGCTTTCCTATCAGAGCTAGGACCCACCTCTGTCAAGGGTCCAGGACTGGCCGCACATTCTCTGTCCTCTTCACAGGAAAGAAGCAACCACACAACAGGGGATCAAAGCCCCCAGTTCCATGAACACGGTGCTGGGAGAGGCCATTCGCCAGCTGAGCCTACGATGTGACAGTAGATGACTCTGCCTCTTTGCAACTGCATCCCCACGGCCTGCTCAGGGATCAGGAACTGAGCAAAGACCAACAGCAGAGCAAGGAGCCCCAGGGCCCTGGAGCTGCGGGCGCTGCTGCCGGAGCAGCTGAGGGTCAGTGACCTAGGATTTACTCAAACAGATCCCCACCCCACCTCACCCCCTTTTTTACATGTTAGAGATGGGGAAAAGAAGGGAAGCCAGCATGCCTTCCACAGCCCTGCTGACAGTGTGAACCGAGGGAGCAGAAACAAGGGCAGTTTTCCTCCCACCAGGATCCCCGTGGGCGTGGCCGGGGTGGACAGGGAACCCGGGTTAACTCTTTAAAGCAGTTTCTGTTTTGTTTCCAGATACAGTGGTGACTAAGGGCATAGCCTCTAGAGCTGGAGATTAAGAGTTGGGTTCAAAGCCCAAGCCCTACGACAGTCCTGGACAAATTACTCAACTCCAGCCTCTGTTTGTCTATCTGTAAAATGAGATGCTACTCATTCCTGGCCTCACAGAGTTAAGGTGGAAATGCAGTGCGATAATGTGGAGTAAACTGCTAGCAGAGGACCTGGGACGTAGTCAGACTCAGTGAATGAGAGCTATTGATAACGATTTTGATAATTTCAGTAATTAAAGTTGTTCACACCCTTCTGTTCAGAGTCTGAATTGGAGGGAAGTGCAGGAACAAACAGTGATGTAGGAAATAAATTAATACTTTATGTATGGCAAGGGTGGGAAAATATCCAGGTAAAAAATACCAGTATTTCTGACAGCTCCGGGTTCACACAACAGACACCATTTAACAATGTATAACTGAATAAACTCACCATCTATAGATTACCCCAGCTTTATCCACTTAACCATGCTATTATTTTTTTCTGTTTTAAAAATTTAAGTCAGAAAAGACAAATACGTTCGGTGTTCTAAAGCAAAGGGAAAGAAAATCTGTTTTCAATGAAAGCATCTCACTTTGTGTGTTGCTGTTTAAAAGCAATTAGCTAACTGCAAAAGGCAGCCAGTAGAGTGATTCTCTTGAGCTGGTAAGGGTCCGGTATCTCACTTCAAAGTTCAGACAGATTGAAAGCCACTAATGGTCCTGCTATACTGGTTGACATCTGGCATGAAAAGTACTGAGAACACTATTTCATGCAGAGGGTATGTTTGCAGAGACTCACAGTGCTAAAGGATTGCCTCTTTTAATGAGAAGCAGGATTAAGCCTGAAAGAGAAAGGTGTAATTATCTCACCCCTAACTTAAAATTAACAAGAACTTTTTGAGGTTACAATTGAGGGCTTCCATGAGGTTTAATGCGATGGAGAAAATCCTGATTGGATGACAGGGGCCCCAAGTTATTAATGCCACCACCCCTATGGAGATCTATGAAGCATCTTAAGGTGGACACCACCAAACATCCAGGGAGGTGCGCTCAATGAACACAGAAGTGCCAGGGGATGCCTGTGTGACTTTAGACTCGGATCATTTTGCATGGAAAGAGATATAAACTGCCTGCCAGTTTGTCAGAGTTTATGACAGGATGACATTTTATTTATAAAGAGCTTTGACATCTTTAGCTCAGAAGCGCTTTCCTATTAATAAAATGAACATGTTAAGAAGGTCGAATTAGAGTCCAGTGTTACTCATCTGCTAGTAAATCATCAAATGGCTTCCTTTGTCAGGAGGTGATCAAAAATGTCAGAATATTCAGATTAGAGGATCAAATGGGAGTCACGAAAGGAAGACTTCATAAGAAGGCTTTCTGCCACTTGTCTTCCTCACTCCAGGTACACGGGTTCAGTCGCAGGCCTGGCCCAGGCTTGTGCTCACTGTCAGAGCCTTGGTTCCTTTGGGTCCATTCCCTCAACCCTGATGCCCCCATCTCATTCCTACTCTACCTCCAGTACATGACGACTGTTCCTCCATGAACCCCCCCCCCCCAGCACAACCTCAGAAGGATTCCCTCCCTGCCTCTGAATTCACAGCACAGGGTCCCCTCTTTGATTATTTGCCTACTATTGGCCTCTTTGATACTTAACTATTATTAATTGTGCATAAATATTATGCCCTTTGTCTCTCAGGCAAGAGGTTGTGACAGAAGACTAAGCATTACACTTCTCTGAACCCCTGATAACCTCTTCCTAAGCCATGCACCTAGAAGAAGGCGCAGGCCATTCCCATGACATCACCTTCTGAAGATTTTACTGGGCCATTAACAATCTGCAAAGTGGCATCACACTCCCTGTGACTACTTATCACAAGGAACACTGATCATCTCTTGACTGGTGGTGTGACCACCTCAGAGCACAGGCCAAAGTTCGTATGGAGCCCGTTGGGATGACAGAGGTGTACACATGAATGAAAAACTCAAGACTGAGCTTTCAATCCTGCCCTTCTATGATCTGTCTATAGAATTTTGGCCAAATGTTTCTAGGTTATTGAATTTCAGAAATCTAGCACCTGATTTCAGCACTAGAAATCTACCTCCTGAAATTGCTAGAGATATAAAAATGATATGTAAATATATATATGATAGCACTTACTCAATAGAAACATACAGAGAGGATACTATTTATCTAGGGATTTGATATGCATGTTTCTTAAATATAAAATTGTTGGATAAATGCTATCCAACAGGGAGTAGTAACATTTTCCAATGAATACGGTTAGTATTTTAAATCTCCCCTGGCTAGTTTAGGTGTTCTTTCCCTCACTGGCTTTCACTCATGTCTAGGGTTTTGTTTGCTACATCTTTGGAAACCTTAGACCAAATCTCCTGGAGACCTGGGATCTAGGGAACTGTGGGAGTTTCACCAAGGGGTGGTGGTACTAAGGCCAAGTTGAAAGAGGAGGGAAGGCAGCTGGCTTTCCAAAATGACCTGAAGAAGGAAACAGAGCTGACTAACAGAGTTGGCCTCGGGCCTCCTAGACAGGGACTATAATTCCAACATTTGTCACCCACCTCTGGAGGTATGCAGAATCTTAGGCAATTCTCCTGTTTCAGACAGCATACCTTCAAGGTATCGTTTGTCTAGCACACCCCGACTAGGAAAAGGGTCCTTTCAAATCTCATTCACTTCATTTTATAGCTTGTACCGTGATATTTCTTATTTTATACAAATTAAATATATATAGAATTTCTAGTATATTCTACCCATACCCCAGTGGGCCATTTTACACACATCCCACCTTGAAACAAATACTGTAACTTGCTAGTCAGCACTTAACATACTGGCCCTGAAAGAATCTCCCGCATTCACATGGTGTCTGTTGAGTAGGCATATCACTGATTATCTGGACTCTAGATATAGAGCTCAACTTTTCCCATATCCAAAGTAGAGAAAAATATGGTTGGCTCTTGAACAACATGGGTTTGAACTGTGCAGGTCCATTTGCATGCAAATTTTTCAATAAATATATTTGAAAATCATTTGGAAATCTGCAACAATTTGAAAAACCTTTTCTTTAGCTTACTCTATTGTAAGAATACAGTATATAATACATATAGTGTACAAAATATGTGTTAATCCACTGTTTATGCTATTGGTAAAGTTTCTGGCCAACAGTAGGCTATTAGTAGTTAAGTTTTCAGGAAGCTGGAAGGGATACTTGAATTGTGAGTGCGCAGAAGTGGGGGTTGGCACCCCCAACCCCTTCATTGTTCAAGGGCCAACTGTATAGTACAAAGAAAACAAACGCTTGTCTTATTTTTTCTGTCATGTTGTACATGCCAACATATTTTCTCCTCAACGTCCATTCTTGGAATGCTCTCATTACAGGAATGGTGAATCACAGTCAAGGGAATTGTTGTGACTTGCTCCACCCACTCATATAAGCCAAACCATGGATGATCCTGCATTCTCCAAGGGGTTATTTATCTTAGGGGGTTGATCATAATTTGCATGATCACATGGTACAGATGTTTATTTATGAAGACAACCTCAAGTGAAGCAAGTAATTTCTTAGTCTGACTATTTTAAGATTCAGCCAAACGTCCACCCAGTGGGCAAACACAGCTCCAGAAGAAATTAAAACTGGGATGACAAGTGTGATGGATCAGGATTGGAATATGGTGACAGGCTGAGTGAGCCAGACAAAAGGGTGTGTGCTCAGTGACAGGATGGGGAGTCAGGGCAGAATTACAAAGGGAAGGGATGAGGCAGCTCTTGTACGCTTTTACTCCTCCTGAATCCAACCTTTCTTTGTTTCTTAATGGGGAGACTCGCATCTGCAATTCAATCTAAACCTAGAAACTCGGTCACTCCTACAGACCCCACTGCCCACGGCCAGAGCCAGACCTTCAGCAAATCTGCTAGATGGAGAATGCTGGGACCTTCCAGACTTTTCCTCCTTTCATTAGGCCCTTCTTCTCAGGGCTTTCCTCAACCACACCTTAATTTCCCCTTTTAGTTCAGTGGTTTTCAAAGTGTGGTCTTTGAATCGGCAGCATCAGCAATCACTTTCTGAGCACCTGTCAGAAATGCAACTTCCCACCTATTGACTCAGAAGCTCTGGGGGTGAGGCCCAGAATTCTGTTTCCTCCAGGCCTCCAGGCCAGATTGACGCCCACGAAAGTTTGAGAACTCTGTCTTTAGATGTATATTATAAATTGAAAATAAATCATAAATTTCTTATAATTTACTCATTGTAAAATAATGACTTCAAGATGAGAGAACATGGGCATTTTAGGAGAGGTCTTATGAAGTCCTTCGGTGCCTAGTGAATAATTTTCTAGTAGTAGAATCTCAAGTGATGTGATAGACAGCAATCCGGGGCTGCTGAATTACTTCAGGCCCTCATCAGCTCTTGCCTTTAGTCTATTTCAACCTTGTCCCCACCTTGTCACTAGTGATGTGAGCTCAGCCTGAAAATCTGACCAAGTCCCTCTCCAACTGAAACCCTTCAATGGCTGCTCCCTGCCTCCAGGCACACCACCCAGAGCCCTCTGCCTCTGAGGTCACCTCCCAGGCTTTTCCCTGCTGCGCATTCCCTGCTACTTAGCAATACCTCACTGTCTGCGGGAGGCTTACACTTCCCCAGACCACTGACACCATGCTTGGCCTTAGCAACAGCTTGAGAGCTGAGTGCCAACTGCTACCTCAGAGCAGACAGTGAGCGCCATGGCTTTGTTCTATCACGTTCTCTTTCTTCCCTTTCCCACAAATGAGATCAGAATTTTCCCAGGCAGCTGCTGTTTTTCTTAAGCTTCAGTGGGTCCCAGAATGAAAACAAATGAGGAGCAGAACCACAGCTGACCCACACCGGCCAGGCAGCAAAGTGAGAAACAAACCTCAGTTGTTGTGAGCCACCGAGACTGGTGGGTTGTTATTTTGCCTAAACTGACTCCTGCAGCACATTTGATCTCCCACATCCCTCTGTGATATCCTCTCCCGTCTTCTCTCTTCTCCTCATCCCACCTCACTCCTATCTGTACAAGAGACTCACTCATCCTTCTACACTCAGCTTAGGTGTCATCAAATTTTTTCTTCTTTTTTCCCAGGTATATCTGATCACTCTCGCCTTTAGGATCCTCTCTGGCTGATACAGACAGGCTTGGAACTGTGTTAGGGATTTTCCATCCATTAGCACCCTCCTTAGAACAACTCCCCTAAAAAAAGAAATTGAGTCCTCATTTGACATAGTGGTAGAATTTGGCTCAAAAAGGCAAAGCAAGTTGGCCAGGCCTCCCAATCATCAGCCACAGAGACAGAGTTCTCTCCAGGTGTAGATCTGCTCTGAACTCAGCAATCTTTCCCCTGCCCCACACACTTCCCTCCCTCTCTCCCTCCTCCAGCAACAAGTTTTTAGATCCTCTCACTCCGGTGTGAGAGTAAAACGTCTCCTTATCAACAAATGAAAGGGCTGTGGAATTTATCTGCCATTTGAAAGATTTACATCTGGATGTGGGCTTCTTGCTCTCTGAGAAGAACATCACAGGGTTTCTCTAAGAGAATGTATTTATTCTAAGGCTTCTGGCAAACCCACTGGAAACCCTAGGAGACCTGGGATATTCTGTTGGCCTTTCTCTGGCCCCAGGCCATGGGGATAGTGTGATGTGATAAGACAGGCAGATTCTACTAGGGAACCTTTAGGTGGGTCCTTCCAGGTTTGTCACGAGGTAGGATGTTAAGTAGCAGAGGGTTCAGAATTCCAATAAATTATTTTAGGTCAATGAATGGTGGCAAGTGTTTATTGGACTCTTAAGATTAAATAAGGAAAAGAAAGTGCCAGTGGCAAAGAAGTGGACCGGACCACCCAGGTCAGACACAGGAATAACCACGTAAAGTGGAGGCTAGAATGTTAGGTGTCTATGAGCTGCTGGCATTTTGCATTGTTGGGCATTTTGTTTCTCTCTCTTTTTAAACTTTACTTGTTTGTTAAAGGGAAGAGTAGATCGTATAAAAACCTTCAACTCCCCGCCACCCCAATCAGCCGTACTAATGAAATATGAGCATTTAATAAAGTACCATGATATTCTTTTCACACAACATTCATAGCAGTTTTTTCTATTTTTTCTTCATAGCATATAAAGCTTTTCTCAGTTACTAGTTGAAACCTCTCTCACCATTCCTATGGAGTTAACCTTTTTCCTTTTTTTTAAAGCTTCAAAGGATTTATTACCTTTAAATGATAACATCAGTAACCATCAGTAACATTAATAATAGCATTTTCCCCCTTCCTCAGAGTTCCAAATGGTCGTTGGGCCAGTTTAGACACGTTTACTCTTAAAAAATTATCTGCTCCACATAATAATAAAGGCAGCATAATAATAAAGGCTGGGTGTTTTTCAGGCATTGGCTCTCTTAATCCTCAAAACAAAGCTATCCGGCAAGTGCGATCATTTATCACCGCCTTACAGATGAGGAGAGTGAGACACAGGGAGCAGGAAGGATGTGCCAACCAGAAAGAGACAAGCAGAAGCCAGGAGCTGCACCAAGAGCACAGTTAATGATTCACTCACAGCCCTCAGGCAGCTCAAGAGGGGCTGCACCACACACGCACACACACACGCGACTCTCTCTCATCTTCAGCTCATCACACACACACACACACACACACGACTCTCTCTCATCTTCAGCTCTCTTTATCCCAGCAAGAGGCGGTGTCCAGCAAATTGCTTGGCAACGCGCGGAGCAAACTCCATCCAGAGCCCAGGTCCGCGGGGCTCCGGCCGCCGCTGGGCGCTGTCCAGCGGGCAGCGCGCCTACGAGGCCAAGGCTGGGGTCCTGTCTCCGGACACCCCGAAGGTGGAGCGGCACGCTAAGGCCGGGATTTCAGGCGGGGAGAAAAGGCACCGTCCCCAGGGACACCTGTTGTCGCCTCGCCACTCAAGCCATTGAAGACTTCCCGGGGACCCAGACCTCGCGGAAGACACCCGCTGGCAAACAGTGCCTGCGTATGGATGCGGGGTCGCAGGTGTTTTCCCCCTCCCCACCCACGCCCTCCTGAGGAGGGCTCATCTCGCCCCCTCCCCCTGGACTCCGGCAGCTGGTGGAAAAGCCCCCCGCCGGCCCCACTCCGGGGCCCCGGCCGAGGCAGGCTCGGGGCGCAAGCGTCAAGGCGCTAGGACCTCGCGGTTGGCCCGACCCCTCTCGCTCCACCTGCCGAGCCCCTCGCGCGGGGCACGCTCGCCCTCCCGCTCCAGGGCGCGGGCGCGGGTACCTGCGACACCGCCGGCAGGATTCCGAGAGCGGGCTGGAAGGTCGCCGCGGCGGGGCTGGCGGGGCTGGCTGGGGAGCCCGGCCCGGCCGCGCCGCTCTCTCCGCGCTCGCAATCGGCCGCTGCGCAGCTGCCGGCTCCGACTCCGGGCTCGCTCCGCGCCCGCCGGCTCCTGGAGCCGCTCCCGCCTCTGCTGATTGGCGCAGCGGCCCGAGCCGCGACCTGATTGGCAGTAGGGAGCCGGGCGGTGGGATGGGACGGGCGCCGTCTGGACCTGCTCCCAGCGCCCGGGCGCCACAGCTTCGCGTCTTCGCTGCACCCAGGGGCCCTGATCCAGACCCTGCAACCGGTATCTTGCTCTTCTACTCCGAGTGGGGCCGGCGGTGCAGGCATGGGGAGAAGCGGAAAGCTGCAAGTAGCACAGGAGTGGCGGGGAGTGGGGATCCCCTTGGAGTCTCTCCCGCACCCCATGCCGAGGCTGAACTGTGAGAGTCCTTGTTTCTCTGGCACACTCCTACGTGGGGTTTTGACTTCATGTTCATTCGATACTTTTTTACTGTAAAAAGAGTGTAGGACTCAAGGCAGTGGCCCGTAAACAGTGGGCGCCAAATCATGCTTGTGGACTCAGATTGGACTTAATGCACATTCTATATATGTGGTCCAACCAGGGCTAGCAACGGGGAAGCGATTGGTGCAAGGTCCTCATCACGTTAACAAATTGTTAAGAACGAGAAAGATGGTAAGATCTTCATTTACAAGGAACTTAATACCTAGCTAGATCGATGAGGCTTAATAATAATAACAATGACCCTAAAGTTTCTATGGCTTATATTATTTGCTGGGCACTTTTCCAAGTGTTTTACATATTAATTCAGAAATACAGGAAACAGCTGTCATAAGGATGTCCGTATGTCCAGGGAAATGTATGGACAAGTGACATCAGTTCTGAGTGCGGAGAGATTTTCATCTGGAAGACCCACCTGCGGTCACTCTGCCCTGTGGTGGAGAAGCAGGTCAGAACTGAGAGGGAGTGTCTGGAATTAAAAACGTTCCCTTCTTCCATTTCTTCTTCCATAGTCCTTTGGCCCTTCCGACATTTTATTTCACCTGCTCTGAACCTTTCCAAAAAATAAAAACAACCATGATAAGTCATGGTGTTACCAGAACTTCACTTTACCACTAATAAAAGGACCCATCTAAACATCCAGAGATGCACAATGAGTAGAAGAAAATAGCACACAGTTTATATTCTAGGACTTTTGACTTTGGTTGTACTTGAAACCTTGGTAGCAAGGGTACAACCATTTTCCTGCAGCTGCGTCTATCTAGTTCCGTGCCTCTATGTTGACAGAACACTTGAGTGAGAAATTTGGCTTGGTAAAGGCCCTAGTTAATACAGCCTGATCCACTCTGAACAGCCTGATTTTTACCCTAGAATAAGCTTTAAAGTCACTTACTTTGAGGAGCCCAAGACCCTAGAAGGAAATTAGCTCACTTTTTCCTAGTTTGTATCCATGGGCAAATGAATTCACCTTATGTTAAAAAGATGGACCGGTCCGGGTGGAGTGTCGCCTGATAGGAAGACCAGAGCGCAGCAGCCTGCAAGAGCAAGACCCTTACGCCAGGATTCCTCTCCAAGCTCTAGAGGCACATGGAGACATCAGCCCATCATTCCAGTTGCTAACTTTGCATAGCTGTTGCTTTTGCCAGAGCAGAGTTCCATTTCAATTGGTCACACTGTTATTGCAAGGAAGAAAAGCTATTTCAGCCAGAGAAGTAGGAAGACACAGATGATTTCTTAAATTGATCAACGCCAATGGTATCAAACTTAACTCAGCCTTCAGGAAGGATGAGAAGCGAATGAAGAATCTGGATCCCACATCATCCACTCCAGAATCTTCATGCGGGTGGGACCTGGTTATGTATTCCGTCTCACCCAGCAAAATGTTTTGCTTCATTGTGCCTCCTGCATCACATTTCTTCTCTGGCAACTCCTACTTAGCACTCAAGATGCAGTGAAAATGTCCCTTCCTTCCTTTGTGAGGCCTTCACTAACTCACCGAGGCAAAGGTGGTGATCCTCTTACCCATGGTATTATTCTAATTACTGCACGAAGCAGCAGCCTTCTAGTGAACATTTACATGGCCTTCTCTCTAACTAATTATCCTCAATGCCTGGCCTAGTCAGTGAAACAGTAAATATTCAGTAAAATTGGGCTGATTGACTAAAATCCCTGACAGACTAGGCATCCTCCAGGCCCAGGCTGAATGGACCTCTGGTGTGGGACCAAGTGAACATCCATCCAATCCAGCAGGGCATAGGTAGTTTCTATACATCAGGCATTGTCAGGTGAAGGGAAGAATAGCCTCTTATATATACACAAGATGAAATGATGCAGCTGATTTAGGAAATAGTAGTTTAACATAGAGTTTTACCATATAACCCAGTAAACTCTACTCCTGGGTGTATGTACTCAGGAGAATTAAAAATATATGCCCACACAAAAACCTGTACACAAATGTTCATAGCAGCATTATTTATAATAGCTGAAAACTGCAAACAACCCAATTGTTCAACTGATGAATAGATAAAATGTGGTCTAGCCATATAATGGAATATTATTAAGCCATAAAAAGGAATGACTACTAATAGATGCTGCGATATGGATGAACCTTAGAAACATTATGCTAAGTGAGAGGCCAGACATAAAGAGTCACATATTGTTTGATTCCGTTTAGATGGAATATCTAGAATAGGCATCTCTTTATGAACATAAAGCAGATTATTAGTTGCTAGGGGCTGGTGGGGAAAGGAGAAATGGGGAATAATTGATTAGTGGATGTGGGGTTTCCTTTTCAGATAATAAAGATCACCTCAAAATTAGATAGTGGTTATGGTTGCACAATTTTGTGAATATAATAAAAACTACTGAATTGTAAAAAAAAAAAAAGAAGTACACAGCCACACCATGCATTCTGAGAGTTTGGAAACCATCAATGAAGGAAATGTTAATTAAATCCTAAAGTGTGATAGTTAAAAATATAAAAGTGAAGAAACAGAAAAGCCTGTACAAAACATTTGAAAGCTGGCTTGTCTCCCTCCCATGTTCCCACCTTCAGCAACTCGGAGGGAATTTACTACTTTGATCTGCATTGTCCCACTGAACATTTTATGCTGATCAAAATGTTCTTTATCTGAGCTATTCTATATGGAAGCCACTAGGTGCATGTAGCTATTGGACACTTGAAATGAGGCAATTGAAGAACTGAATTTTAAATAGTATTTAAATTTAAATACTCTACTGGGTACTTTACTAGCAGTGCAGCTTTTGCTGGTTAGAGGACTAGAGCCATCTTAACTGACAGTTCGGAAAAATACTAGAGGGCATGGGAGTAGGAGAGTCTGTGTCTTTATGTCCACAGCCCAGCTCAGCCCTGTGTCCAGTAGGAATTCTTCAGTGTGATCTCACTGCTCCCACCCTTCTCCTTTCTATGAACTTTTAATGGACTTCAGTCAATACAGTGTTTAGTTTTGTCTTTATGATAAGGTGCTCCATTCCACAAATATTTGTGGACCAACCACTAAGTGGAATTCTGGGAAGAAGGATTGTGGACAATGTCAGCCAAATGGCAAAGGGGTGAGCTTAAAAAGGCTGATGAGATGAACATAAGACAAGAGAAATCCCTTACAAGGACCTGGCTCCTTCCCTCTAACATCCCCTGCTTACACACATACTCTTCCAAATGGGAAGTCTTACTATTAAGCTGCTAAACTGCTGTTGGAGAATCTTTATTTAGATTTCCTGTTTCCAACTCAAGCCTTGTATAATCCTTAACTCCTTCAATACACCTTCCAGTTCTTGCTATCTTTCTCTTCTATGAACTTTCATTGACCTTGAGATTGATCAAAATGAGTATAATGACTTTCTAAATGTTCTTCTGTAATGTGGTATTCCCACAGCAAAATTCATTTGTTGCACAAATGTTTATTGAGCTCCTGTTTATTTTTGTGCCAGAACAGTCCTAGGGACTTTGGACAAAAAAAGAAGACAGGGTCACTGGGCAGCTTAGAGCCTAGTGAGGAGGCACACAAATTCTCCTACAGAGTTCGGCTTACATGTGTAGGAAGGTTCACTGAAAGCACAGGGCAAGGAGCAGCTTGGTGTACATATAGAAACACAGGAAGGCTTCTCAGAGGGGGTGACTTTGGAGCTGAAGGAATTCAAAGAATGAGTAAGAATTTTAAAACATTTTTTAAAAACTTAAATGTATTTATACTGTCCACCTTCTAAAACTGGATTTGAGATAGTGTGTCAGAAGTTGTAGGGAACAATGTTTGAAACAATGCACTAACATCGAGGTCCAGTTCAACAGCTGGATGACGTTTTACACTGCCAATAAGAGTGCTAACTGGATAGTCATTCTTGCTGCCCTCCAGGCTTATTCCTAAGAGCAAACAAAATTAACATAAGGCTCTTTGACCTCAAGTTTAAAATTGCCCACTTGTAATATTGATATATCTTTTTTTACTGCTCTCCTGTGTTTAATCTTATTTTTTTCTCTTTCAGTGTATCCCGAATTTCAGACATTTGTGTCCCATCATCACCCCTCTTGCCATATCCATGTATCATCTGTATTATTATGTACTTGTTTCTTTAAATTGACCCTCATTTGCTCGACTTCATTGAAGTTTTTATATCATTATTATCAATAAAAACTAGTTATCACTTGCCACACGTAGAACATTAACTACAAAAATAATAGAATGAAAATAAAACCATGTTATCTAATCGTAGCTGGATATTACTGGCTGCTGAAAGTTCTGAGTTTGAAGTCTTGCTCTTTTTTTTTATGAAAATGAAGATTAACAAGCCTTAGGTGTTAAAGACAAACTAACACCAAAAGAATCATTTTTCATTAGCTAAATCAAACAGACTGAAAAAAGAATAACTCTTACTATGAGAATCAATGATATTTAATGCCCCTTTTGCCACTTAAAACCAAATTCTGCAACAAGGAAAATCAGCTCATCCTGGATACCACACACTGGTCAACATCGCTCCGATCCATCCCGCTCAGAGCACCTTGAATGATGCAACACGTGAATGTTATCATTTTTCTCACTCCTATTCAAAATCTTTCAACGGTTCTTCATTACCTATGGGATACATTCTTATTTCCTTACTATGGGATACAAAATACTCTCGGATCAGGCTTAGCCTACCTTTCTATCTTTACCTTTTGTCATCTTCCATTTGAACTATATTCTACCAATACTGAGCCATCTGTAGTTCCCAGAATGTACCATATAACTCCTATGTCTCTGTGCCTTTGCATGTGCTGTTCCCTCTACCTGGTGTACTATTCCCCAACTACTCCAACCCCCAGATTTATCATCTTCCATCCCCTTCTCTGCTCATTTCTATTCATCTGCCTAATACCACACACACACATGCACATGCACACCAACAGCATTCCTTCTGGAAACACCTGTCTCCTTCTGTGGATGTTCCTTCACTGCTTCCACCATGCGTTTTTGGCAGGGGCTGACAAGTTCTCACATGACTCCACACCTCTGATCACAGCTGATTGGTCTACTTATGGGCAACTGAACCAAGGGGGACCAGTTAGAGTTCCTGAGAATTTCCTACCAGGAGCAGAGACCTGACATCACTCTTTCTCCATTTTAAGATTCAGAGAGAAATGGGCAAGTGCAGCAGAGAGAGATTCTCTACTCCATTCGTGCTGCAGACCAGCAACTTCCTTGCCCCTCCTTAATTCACCTTTTCCTGTTATGAGAGAGATTCCAGAATCCTTACAAGTGAGTCTCTTTTTCCTAACCTACTTGGAATTGGGTTTCTGTTACTTGCAAACAAGTGTCCTAATACATTCCTAATCATCCTTGAAGTCCAAACTTCATTGCTACTCTTTTGTGAAGCCTTCCCTGAATCTCCCAAGCCAACAGAGATGCCCCTTCTCTTATGCCTTCTTGCATTTTGTAATACCGGACCCCGTTTCCAACAATTATATTTGTGATTTTGACATTTTTGTGTGAAGAATAGTGTATTCTGTCCTCTTTGCCTGTTTTTATTATTCCATTTATTACCATGATGGAAAGGGAAACTTAGAGGATAACATCCTATGGACACTAAGCTCTAAGAGGAGTAAATGTTTAGCAAAAAAAAAAGCTTTGTTTTAGCTGCTCCACTGTGAAGAATTTTTTAAAAAGTAAAGTGAATCCTAAGAACTTCAAGAATCTATGATCTACAAGAACTCCTCTCTACCCAACCAGATGGAACTAGAAATGGAGAGGTTCATGATCCTGACTCCACAAATAGCAACCACCAAGGTAGAGGCAGCACTTGGCGTTGCAGGCAGAAAAGACTGAGAGTACACAGAGGGAAAGGTCAGAGAGAAAAGGGAGGTCTGAAAAAGAAGGGACCCCAGGAGTCCCATCTGTCATTGAATCTCTCTGAATTAAAAGGAAACTCCACAAAGAATCGTTTTCCATGAACTTCATCTGTGATCATACTTGTCTAAATAAGATTGCATTTTTTTAGGTAACTACTTGAACTTATATAACCTTTCAGGCATTACCAGACATCATCATGGTGTCATATCTGTTTGCATATTTATCTCATTCCTAGACAGGAAGCTCCTTTACAAAAGAGATTCTTTCAATCTTTGCATGTTGGGCATCAGCATCAGGCCACTTTTAAGTCAGGCTTTGATGCACAGACATTTACTTATCTTATGTGAACAGTCTGGAGGTTGGCAGTCCCAAGACATGATGATTCATGATTGGCAGAAGGACCTAGGGTCTTCCTGTTCTTCCATCCTTGGCTTCTTGACTTTCTCTTAGCATCTTGCCTTGTGAATGCAAGATGGTTGCCACAGCTCCATGTACCTCACTGTCAGAAAAGCATATTCAAAAAGGAAGAAAATGGACTGGGTTGTGAAAGAAGCTTTCCTTATATCAGGAAGATCTTTCTCAAACACTACCTCCACCCCATTGGGTAAACTTCCCCTGATATCTTGTTGGCTGGAACTGAGCCACGTGGCCATCTCTAGCTGCAAGAGAGGCTGGGGAAACAAGTCCAGTATATGACTTTTCCACGCTTAACAGTGAAAGTAGCAGTATTGCTCTTAGACAGCAAAATGGGTGCTGGCCCAGGTCCCATGCCTTAGGGGCCTATGTTTTTTAACCCTTTCTTCACAATTTTCCTCTTTTGAACCTGAGACAGGCTGGGGCTGATGATGCTATGTGGGTGGGGTACCCTGAGCCTGGGTTGGGACCCAAATGTGTTTCCCCACCATTACCATTTCTCCTTTTTGGGGGCACTCTTGGGCCCTCTGTTCTGCACATGGAGTTGATCAGATGCTCCAGGGAGCTTTGGATTCATACACATGGGAGCTTTTTAGTGCCTGTGGCTGGTTCCTCCACCCAGGAGGGTGACCTGGGCTTAGATTGCTTCATTAGCCTGTGTACCATTTTATTTCAGGAACCCACAAGATTGGGCTGCCCGAATGGAGCTGCCATGCCAATTGTGAAAGACTCTCACATCACACACAGGATGACTCAGGGCTCTGGGCTACTGACAGTTCACTACTCCATTCTGGCTGAGCTTTGTGTGTGGATCCGCACATTGGTCTTGACTGGCCATATCCCACTGCAGGCTGCTTTTGCTCTCCCTGAGGGTAGCTGGGGTGCAGGCAGGCGTTCTTCACTCTGCCAGCACCCAAGGAAGTTACCCCATCTTCTCTATGCACTACCCACCTGTCCTCCAGCTGCATCACACCTATTTCCTCCTGCTTTCAGCCCATTGCCCACAATGCCAACAAGCCCTTCCAGTCGATGTCCTCTTTGCCTCTGACAGTGTGGTGACATCGTGCTCTCCCTGGTCAGCCTTCAGCTGTGAGATGAGGGATGGACACTCCTGTGTGAACAAGACCTCTTGTCCATTCTATCCCCCGACGGGTGGCAGTGTGTGGTAGGCAGCCGTGTGTCTGCATTGAATGAGCTCGCATTCTACAAATGCAGGGATTCGGCCTGTGGAGTTCAAGAGCAGCCTCTGGGAAGGTGTGTTCTTCTACCTTGTGAGAACAAACCCCTGAGAATCATTTGTAATCTATACAGTGGTACGCAGATATTCATTATTTTTGTTAGTCCCACTAGACTAGATAAGAAAACTAAACAAGTGGACATTTAAATGACTCCTCAAGTTAAAGAGGCCCCCTAGGAGTGTTCTGGGAGGGAGAACTCTGGTTTCAGACAGCCTGGGATTGACACCCAGCTCTGCCACCTACCAGCTGTGTGACCCTGGTTTGGTTTCTGAGCTTCAGTTTCCTATTTGTAAAGTGTAGATAATAATACACCGATGTCAGAGGGTGTTGGTGAGCATTAAATGAGGGGATACCTAGAAAGAACAGCCCTGGGCCTGGCACATAGTAGCTACTTGATAAATATTGACTATTATTATTTTTTTACTACCTAGATATTTGTAGCAGAGCTTCAGATCTGGATCTCAGCCCTGCCCTGCACTAGAAATGAGTTATGAGAAAATATTTTCAGAGTGAGAATTCCAGAGGCTACAGCGATCTGTTTAGACATCTGGCATTTGAGGGGCAGTATAGCCAGTGGGTAAGAGCACAGACTTGGGGGCCAGGAGACTTGGGTTGGATCCTGGTTCAGTCACTCAGTAGTCGTGAGACCCTTGGCAAGTTACTTAGCTGCTTATGCCCCAGTTTCTTCATCTCTAAAATAGGTTCATGTGAGGAGTGAATGAGTTAATGAATCCATTAATTATTAATGTTAATGTTAATGATTACTGTTTGGTAATGTTAATGTTCATTAACATCAGGTGTTTAGGATAGTGGCTGGTTCATAGTGTTAGGAATTATTAGATACTATTATTCTGAATTGGTTTAAAAGTAAAAATAAAATTTGTTCTTAAAAACCCCAATTAGCTTTTATTTCAAGAGGCTTGCATTTTAGCAATTGAGAAAAAGGAGCACAGAGATCCATACCTGCTATGTCTTCATGCCTTTATCTGTCCTGTCCCCTTGACCTGAAATCTGTCCTTTTAGACCCATAAAACCAGTACATAGTCTTTGCTCCCCCAGAGCCGGGGCCCATTCTCTCCTGCATCTGTCCCTTAAACAGGATCATCTCTCCCTGCAGAAGATTTAGGGAGATGGTGCCTCTCAGCACTAGGAGGACGAGGCAGAGAGAATCACAAACTATCTGCACCTTCAGCGAGAGAGTGCTGGCCCCCTGGCCCTTGCTCCTGGGTGGGCTGGGGGTGAGGCGGTGTGACAGAGTAAGCCAGGGTGGGCTGTGCAACCGGGAGAGCCTCTGTCTGAATCCAATTCCATCATTCAATGGCTATTTGACCTTCGAACCAAATATCTCTGAGCCTATTTTCTCACCTATAAAACTAGGGCAATACCAGCTTCAAGGGGCAATTTTGATAATGAAATGAGATAATATAGCCCAATGCCTGTGACTCAGCATATGCTTGATTGATGTTTGTGAAGTGAATGAGCAAGGCTTAAACAAAGTACCCCTGTTGGATGAAGCTATGTTCTCCTTGAAAGCTCAGCATTGCTCAGTATTTAGCATTACCAGCATGTCATTCCCCAAACTACCACGACAGGCCTCACACAGCTTCTCAGACTCTCAATCTGGAGTTAATCTGCAATCAAGGAGCCCAGGCAGGCGGGATTTGGCAAACCCCTTCCCCAAACCCGTCTCCTCTCCAGCTGGCACAGAAACACTCCACATTTGCAGCTTCCATGGCAATTATGAGAACCTACTCCCTTTAATTGTTTTTCTTTTCCTAACCATGGAGAGATCACATGATTTCAACAGGAAAAACAACTCTGGAACTGGGACAGCCTGGATTGAGCCCTGAACTTTCTGAGCCCTTGGAGAAAAAAGACATTTGATGCTGGCTGGACAAGAAGCATGGCCAGCATATACTCAGACCAGGCTGGCCACCTAAGCAGGCTACATTTCAGGATTAAAAACACTGCAATCCTAGCAAACTAGGAGCTCATATTCACTAAGTGCTAAAGACCAGGCACTTTACAGGTGTTGTCAAGCTTAATCATCACAACAACCCAAGAGGAGTGTTTATTATCTTCGTTACAACCGTGAGGAGAATGAGGCTCAGAGAGATGAAGGGGTCTCTCGGGAGTACACAGGAGGTAAGGGCTTTACTAGCCTTCCACACCTTTTGCAAGCCCTGAAGCCTGTGTGTTCATTACCTAGCCCATGCCCACAGCAACAGCTTCTAAACCTACAGCAAGAGCAATTCTCCTGGGAGCATGTGCAAATGCAGATTCTGATTCCCTAGGCTCAGCGGGGTCTGACACTGTACATTTCTCACAAACTTCCAGGGGATGCTTCAGATCCAGGGGCGTTAGCTGCAAGGGTAAGACCAGTGGTCCCCACCTGGCTGTACCTTGGAATCACCTGGGGGTTTTCAAAATGCTAATACCTAGGTCCATCCTCCCTGTTCTGATCTTGTAGTTCTGGAGTGCAGCCCCTGCACAGAACTTCTAAAGCTCCACAAGAGCTGAGACTGCCTTTCTTCAGGGGAGGCAGTATCTGCAGTCTCTTGAGGATGCCAGGTCACCCTGTGCTCACCTTTCCCAGCCATATGGGCTTCTGTGGCTGTGCTGTGAGGTCGTCCTTGAAGAGGCCTCCCTCAGAAACCTCCCAGCCTAGGAAGAGGCCAAGCTGCCACCTGTTTCCTTGAAATAGTTCGCAGCTGTGCTGGGTGACCTCACTGCTCTGGCTCTGCTGCAGACCAAGCTGCTCTCTGGAAAGCCCTTGACCCAGGTCATTTATTCAAGTCAGTCTGGGCTCCCCAGGACATCAGGGCAGTGGAGGGAAAAGAGCTGTGTTGCAGGCTGCTGCTCCCAGGAAGGACAGGCCCCACCCCGAGGACCCCAGTGTGGGCCACCCCCAGGGCTGCGTGGCCAGGCTGTGGGCGCAGCTGACAGCTTCACTCCTGGCCTCCCTGCCCAACACTTGGGAACTAACGAAATTACAAGGAGAACTCCGCCCTCTCAGTGGTTTATAAACAAACACACATTGAAGCACGAAAGTAAAAATGGCAAGTCCATTCACTTTGCTGGCCCAGAGGCAATTACACGTAGCAGTCCCGCTCAGATCCATCCAAACCTTTTCCTATGCATAAATACATTTATACACGTACATACTATGCTGTATTTTATAAACAAAAGCCATCATGTCATATTATTCCAAACACTATCTGGGATACCTTTTCCAGGTATAGTTACAAATATTTACAAGTTATTTTAGTGTCTCTAACTTGTCTGGAAGTCAGAATCTCTTGGGGGGCATCTTTTAAACAGAGCTTGACAGGTCTCACCCCAGACCTACTGAGTCAGAAGTTTTTAGAGAGAGGCCTGAGTTTTTATGGATTTGTATTTTCAATAAGTGTCTCAGGTGTTTTTTTTTTAATTTTTAAATTTAAAAAATTGAGATATAATTGTCATATAACATTTATATTAGTTTTAGTTTTAGGTATACAACATCTTTGGAGGATGCTTATGGAAAATGTCCTGCCTTGTTAGTAGTTGAAGATAATCTGATATAAGGATTACTTATTAGCCAGTCTCAGGTTGCTGAACATTTATATTGTCTCCAGCTTTTTTTTTATTCAAGCTATAAACAATAAGACAAGCATATTGTACAAGTACCCACAGTTTCCAAGAAGTGGAATAGCTAAGTCCCAGGCTTACCAGGAACTTCTTTGTCCTTCTGAGAGTGTGTATGGAACCGAATAGCAGGACAAAATTTGAGCACTTGTGTGTTGGGACTAGTATTATCCAATGGAAATATAATGTGAGTCATATACATCATTTATAATTTTCAGCGACCACATTCATTTAAATATATTTTATTTTAGCTGACTTTTCAAAAATATCATCTGTCTTGCCAATAGGTTCAGCCCCGGTCAAGTTCACTATGGATTCAGTGTGACCAAAGAAATGACAATAGAACATTCTTGGGGTGAAAGGGTTATACCCAACTTTATTTCCATAATGGCAGGTCAATCACTAAAATCCCATCCACTCAGAGCGAGTCTGCATGCAGCAAGCCGGTCTCTGCCTCTGGGCCTCTCTGCCCCTACAGCCGTCCTCTGGGCCTCTGTCCTGGATGCTGCCACCACACCAGCCTCATCTCTGCTCTCCTGCAGCCTTGCAATTGTGTCACCCAGAGCACTGGGTGGAGATCTTTATATAGAGTAAATAACAACGTATTGCCCACACGTGTGTAGTGAGCTAGCCAACCAGGGCCAGGTAAGAACCCTGGCCACAGAAACCTTCATTTTATCCACATCATCTCAACATATAATCAAATAAAAATAATGAAATGCTTTCCATCAATTTTATGTCTTTGAAAATTGGTGTGAATTTAATACTTTACAGCACACCTCAGCTCAGAGGAGCCAACATTTCAAATGTTCAGTGGTCACATGGGGCAAATGGCTATTGCGTTGGACAGCACAGATCTAGACCTTTTCTTTTACTTGGGAGATATTTATAGGGGGTAAGACACAAACTGCCGAGGAGCAGCCACAATCTCCTGGCTGCAGGGGCACTTGGCATCCATTATTGTTCACTGCTCACAAAGAAGCTTGGTGGCCAGAAGGTGGGTTTTCACACAGGATTAAGCTGAATGACATTTCAGGTTAAAGACATTTTCTCTTCAGAACGGCCCTATAAGGAAAGTAGGGCATAGGCTACTCTGATGCCTATTATTTTAAAATAAAGGTGATGGTTTGCGAAGATCACACAGCTTACACACAGGGAGGCAGAGCCAGAATCACGTCTTCAGGTTTCAAGGCCTAGGATTTTCTTTTATCCCACAGATCTCTCTAAGACAGTTATCCAAATCCCATCCTCACATTAGTGATACAGGAAGAATTGTCAACAAATTGACTTACTAGAAGTCACACCGTCCATCTAATCCAAACGGTGTACCAGTCGGTAGCCCCGTGGGTTGAAAACATGTGCGCTGCCTCCCCCTGGTGGACACCTAAGTTATTGCAAGACGTTGGTAAACATTTGTGGGCCTTCCTAGTTTGTTGAAGAAATATATAGAAACATGACAACTAACACGGAGGAGGTCCTTGAAATTTTTGTCAAAAGGTTCCTCATACTGGGAAAATTTGGGAATACCTGAAGTAAATTCTTCTGTTTCAGACTATCAGAGGGACAGTCACCAACAGTGACTAGCGGCAGGTTCTGCTTCAGATTAGGTATGTCTTTTTTTTTGAAGCATGTAAACTTGTATTTGATTTTTATCTCCATTTCCAAGTTTACTAGTGGGCATGTTAGCGTGTCTGTTCTCCAGCTATGCTGTCATCTCCTCAAGGGGAAAGACTTGACTCCCTAATTGAAGGCTCTGGACATTCTGGACACTTGAATGACTATTGCTGACGAGGGGGGGAAATGGATTAAAAGCATGAAATAACTATGCAGTTTGTAACGGAATCTACTGCTTTTGCTTGCTCAGAATCCTTTTCTCTTGCCCCCCTCAATCCACACAGACTTAGTGAGGCTGCCAATCAAGTAGCCTGCCTCCCCTGGCTGATGGGTAGGCCTAGAGATTTGAATCTTTATAGAGTGACAGGGGTCTGTGTCCTCTCCAAAACCTGGATGAACAAATGCAATTAGTCAACCATTAGAGCTCTCTGATGCTTCAGCTTTTCGACCTCACACCCTAACAATAAATTACTTTTTCATTATTCCTAGAATAAATCTACAATACAGCATATTACATTTTAATTTAATTCTGCTTCAATGAATGAGTTCTCATAAGCCTCAAAAGAATGTACAACTAGCTAAGGGTACACTAGCTCTCGTCCTTGGGAGGGCAAAGTGATGACTAACAACTAGTGCAATAAAAATTGTCTTTTAAAAATGTCATGCTGCAATTTGGTAACCTCTAAGGATTTGGGGCATGAACAGGACTTGTTTGGTGAGGACAAAGAGAGGCCTTTTGTGAGGAAAGTAAAATGGCTTGAGCAGCGGCCTGTTCATGCTAGAAGACTAGGAGCTCAGTCGCCTGGCACTGGAGCTCCATGCTGTACCCCCATCAGGCATTAACCAGGGCCTCAGCAGGCTGACTTGGGGGTGTGGGTTCTCCATCATCCATGAGAGACCCATAGAGGTCTGGGTCCCTGCAACCCTATAGCCCCACACACCCCATGACCTTTCCCTCCTTACCAGCCCCATGCTCCTGATCCTTCAATCCTCACTAATACTGACCCCTCAACAGGGAGGGCTGCATCCCATTTTGCACCCAGAGATCCTCAGATTGTGTCCACACTCTTGGCCATGCTACATCAACCAGAAGGCAATCTGGGTCCTTCCACCAAACCCAGGTGGCACAGTGAATTATATTTGAAGATCTTATTTGCAAGAATTAAGAAATGGCATATTGATGAGCTCAAGGTGATAGAACACAATGATGTCACACTGTTGACTGTTAACAGCTGTGGACATGCTGTCATATTTGCAGTGCTTCCACACCCTTTGAAAAGAATGTCAGTGATCCTTTGGGGATTTTGGGGTTTTTCCCATGATTCTATACCAGTTAATCATCAATAAAACACCCTGCCGTGGATTCTATCAAGAGGGGACCCAGGGCCTGGTCCATGAATCCATACTGAACTGATGGCAACCTGATGACTAAATTTAGACAAGAGCTTAATGAAGCTTCATTCAACTGTATATAACCAATAACAGAAAGGGGAAGGATCCCGTGAACTGAAGGTCTAAAGAGCTCCTCGCTGGCTTATAATTCTCCAGGCCTAGAAAATAAGGCACTGAAGAGGGGAATATTTGGGGGAAATTAGGCTGCAGAATATTCACCAAATCAGCAAGGACACTTTGCCCAAGAAAAGAAGTTACTGTGACAGGTGAAAAGTCACTGTGTGAACCATGATGGGGCTAACAACACATGGCTGTGCACAAGTTAACTGGGTGCCTGAGCGGAGAGATGAAAATGGGGGTGTCTGTGAAATGCCATTTTCGAGCTCCACACCGCGTTTTCTTCCAGTTGTGGAGGTGTTATGGAAAATCTCACGGTGATAAAACCTTACTCCAATGTTGTAGAAATGGGAAATGGAGGCAAAAGCCACTTGTTACCCTGTCGGTTCCTTAAATCTGGCTACTGATACCATCCTTCAATTGGTGATATAAAAGTGGAACACTCCTAATTTTGTTAGCACTCATGTTTTAAAAAGATGCACCTGAAAGCATAAATGCTAAGTTTACATTCAGAATTTTTTATGTTTAATATCTGAATAGGCACAATCACATGGTTCAAGTACATAGTCAAAAGTTTATCTCCCCTCTCTGTCCTGTTGTCACACCTTTTCTTCCCTTGAAGCACACCAATGTCACTAGTGCCACATAAATTTTTTCTGCAATAATTTAGAACACATACACATATCCATTCTTATCTGTTTTTATAAGAATGGCATCATTTTGTAAACATTGTTTTGCTTATTGCATTTTTCATTTAATGTATTTTGGAGATCTTGTTTCCAAAGGTATATTAGCCCATGGAAGGACCCCTCATTTTTTGTATGTGGATGCTGAGTATCATATTCCTTGGCTGTAGCATAATTTGTTCCATCAGTTCTTATTGACAGACATTTGAGTGATCTCCAGTTTCTGCTATTACCAACAGCATAGCCATCCCTTATAGTGCATTCTTAATGGGAACCATATGGCCCTCAAAAGGGGTGGAAGTGGGTTCTTGGCAGGGGCAAAGAAGTCTTTCTCTTTTCATTTATAAAGCGCAGATACACAGAGAGTACGAAACACATATTCAGTATATCTATGGTATTAAAATTTCATGAGGGTGGAGGGGACAATTAGGAAAAAAAATATCTAAAATGGTTTCCTTAGGATGCCCACTTAAAAAAAAAATGTGGAGAAGCAGGAACATTGCCTTAGTCCAGTCCCCATTGCCAGCAGGATGCTGGACCGCAACGACTGGCTTAGGCCTGGCGTGGCACAACCCCTGGAACTGTGCGCCGTGACACTGGAGTGAAGTTGGGATGCTGGTGGTGGGAGGGAGAGGGTGGCTTCAGAGATCCTCCAGGGTTTGCAGTCTTGAGGCCAGGGGGCATCTCCCCAGGAGTGTGGGCACTCTGAGTACCCCTTAGACTCTGCTCTCAGGTGTGGCCCAGGGCGGAGGAGTGAATATAACTTTTCAGTGATGTTCTTGTCTCTTTCTTAACTTAATCAGAAACGTTTGAAATATTAACACAGTTTTCTCTTGATTTTAGAGTATCTAGATTTAAAAAAATCCTCACAGATGTTGTCACTCAGCAAAAATCTGTCCCTTCCTTTCCACTCATGTTCTCATTTGGCACCAATAACCTCTCTTGTATATAACTATCATCCATGGTCTTTGACAAAAAGAGGTAGGAAAGGGTAGTGAGTTCGCTGAGAGTAGAATTTAAATGTTCTCACTAGATAGAAAAAAAAAAGATAAATTTGTGGGTGATGGATGGGTTTATTATTTACCTGAGGGAACTCCTTTCACATCATATACATATATCAAGTCACCATGATATACACTTTAAAATCTTAGAATTTGTTGATTTTACCTCAATAAAGTTGAAATTTGAAAAAAACTTAAAAAAAAATTATGGGTCCTTCTCTAGTTCAGAGCTGGTTCACACACAATAGCCCTTTATCCCCTTGGACCCACGGGGCTCACGCATGTGTGAGGCTGCTTGTCCCTCTGGGAACCCCTTTCTGCAGCTCACACAGGCAGGAGGAAGCCAGCCCCTTGCCACACCCAGCTGCTTCCTTTTACCATCCATCAGACTTGTTTTTCGTCCTTCCAGTGATTGCCAGCCCTCACCCGGCCTTCCTGGGGCCGAATCTGCTTCCTGAGTCTGACCTGCAGAGCCACGTTGGAGGACTGGTCAGCTGAACGGATCCGTCAGGGCACAGGGAGCAAGAAAATGTCACGGAAATTCTAAAACCACCAATGAAATACAATCAGGTGAAGAAAACTGCATTTCCAAGAACTCTCAGAGAGAGCAGGACGTGTGACTCCGAGGATGTGAGTCGAGGGTAGGGACAGGACCCCTCAACCACCCATGGGCCTGCCCGGGAGCCCCGGCTGGCTGCCAGCCACCGTTCAGGGAAGTGGGTTCTGTTGACATGGAGCGTTTGTTTCCTGTGTGACGTATGCACGTTCAGGGAGAGCTCACCTGCTCCGCACAGTGGAGACAGAGGCGGCACTGCCTCCCTCTGCTGCGCCCTCCACCTTCCACCTTGTTCTCTAAATGAACGGCAACAAATATTTAAAGAATATTAGTTTGCTATGTCTCAATTATGAGCCTACCCAGGGCATCCAGGTGTCTGGGTCCAGCCTTAATCAGTTTTCATACATTCTAAGATATCCTTTCTATTTATTAGAAACATACATATAAAAAGAAAAAAGTCTTCTAGTTACCCCTCAAGTCCCAGAAGCCATAAAAGATTGATAATTTAACTATGTAAAAAAAAAAGTATGAGTGACCCAAACCATCATGATCACAGTCAAAAAACAAACGTCAAACTGAGAGACATTGCAGTTCATTTAACAGCAAGAAGTTCATTTCCTTAATATATGAAGAACTCACGGAAATCAACAAGGATCAGCAATCTAACAGAAACAGTGAACAAATAACATGATTAAGAGTTTACAGAAAAAGAATTTTCATTTGCCTTCTAGTTCATGGAAGATGATCAACCTTGTTCATAAAAGCAATGCAAACGGAACAACACTGAGAGCACTTTGGAGGCTCTTATTGGGAAAATGGAATCACCTTATGTAGCAGACATTCCTGTGACCCATTTCTGAGTTGCCTGCAGTGAGAGACATGCCCTGCGCCCACCACCAGTTTCCCACAGCGACCTAAGTAGAGAGGTGAACTCAGGTGAGCTCAAAAGGATGAGTTTGTTTGGGAATAGCATAGGGGTTGCAATTTGGGACACAGACTTCACAAGCTATAGGGGAGTCTGTTGAGGGACTATGATAGACTGTATTTATGGACAGGGAATGTGAAAAAGAGAAAGTTCACTCAGAATTTGTTAAAATCAAAACCAAATGGAGACCCACCTTGGAAACTTCCCATGCAGACAGCACCAGTCCAGCACACAAACAATGCTCAACTCGGCCCACTTTGTGGGGCCAACCCAACCTGGGTCATCTCTGGTTTGTGCCTCTGGCAAAACTTCCCAAGGTGGATAAGAGACAACCTCTGATCAAGCTCCCATCATCCATGAAAATTCCAGCACTACCAGTTTTCTGTAAATCAGGCATTTATGGGAATGAATCTCTCAGTCCTTAAGTTTTGTCTTCCTGAGGGCACAATGTGTGAGACTCTCCATTTTAAATCCTGTGGTTCTATTTGAGATTGAAATTCTTTCACACTCACCTCAAGTGCCTGCTTCTCAGCTTCCCACGGGTGTGGAGGGAGCAAGATTAGAAGACTGGAGACAAGGAGGTGTGGGAAGTGGTACGGATGGAGCGAGGGGGCAGACCTTCGTTTCTCATCATTGCTATCCACACCCGCATACGGGACGCCTGGCTGCGCTCAGACAGCCTCTGTTTCGTTACCTCAGGGTTTTAAAACACAAAACAAAACACAGCATGAGAGGTGCAAGAAGGCAGCATTGATGATGCTAACCAAAGAGAGGCCCAGATAATAAATGCCATGAATTAGGAGGACGGAAAATCGGAGGGTCCAGGAACATGTTCAGGGTGCCTCAAAGGCCGGATGCACAGACACGGGGGCCTCAGTTTGAGAACCTAAGCTGTATTTGCTGAGGATCCTGCTTTGTCTCAGGCTCTTCATGGGAAAGAATTTATGGCAAGTTAGCGGGCGAACATGGTCTATGGACACTGGGCTACTGATGGACAAGGGGACAGACTCAAGTACAGCCTAGGGGCTGGGCTTCAGTCTGTGTTGCTGTGTCCCAGCTTCCTGTGAGAGTGTGACAGGCCATGATATGGTCAAGGCGCTGCTTCATGGACATCTGTCTCCTGTGTGGGGACAATGGCGATGTGCTTCGGAGCCTGTGAATGGAATGGGGCTGGAGAGACACATCCCCATGGGGGCATCTCAGAGTGTTTTGGAGCAGGGGCCTACCTCACCCAAAAGAAATATCACCCTCTGAAGAAGACAGGAGACGTGACTCTAGTTAGCAGGCGTCTCAAAGCCCATGTATGAGCCCGCCTGGGGACTCTAAGAGCTACCTGGAAGGAATGTGAGATGGGTCCCGGCTTCTCCCAGAGGGTATGGTGGAGCCGAGGGAACAGCCTTTTTGTTACCTGGCACAGGATAAGATTTTCACCTCTGGTGTGACCGTGTCTGTGAAAGCACAGTATTGGTTAGCCGGAAGAGAGAAAGAAGGGACAGGTTGTTGGAATCCAGGCTTGCTGCCTGGGGAGGGCTTCAGCCTGTAACGGTGAGCCATGCAGGGTTCTTGAGCAGAGGAACGCACGCTGGTTACACATTGTTTAAGGAAGTTCAGTCTGGTATATAGGGGACTGAAGGGGAGGGGAGCAGAGAAGGCGTAAGACCACTGCTAACAGGACTGGAAGATCTCAGTCCATGTGGTGGCAGCAGGAATGGAGAGGCTGGAGGATCTGGGACAGCAGAGGGAGCGTCTGTTTGCTGCTATGGCCCTCCATCTGCCTCCTGTCCCCGCCTCTCCTCTTCCTGACTGACTCCAACCTGTCCCCTAGGCTCCGGCTGCTCTTTCAGATGGGACCCCCTGACTCCCACCTCCCCTCACCAGCCAGGAGGAGCAGCGCCTACCTGTGCTCCTGGCCACACCTCCATCTTCCCCTCACCTGTGTGCTTGGCTCTCCATTTGCATATTGTGTGCCTATCACGTGTTATTGGTATTTATGGGGCTAGGAAAGAGGGAGGGGTGTACAGTGCCTTTCTCTGAGGAAAAAAATCCATAGGTTCCAGTTCTTTTTATTTTTTTTATTCTGGTATCATGAATTTACAGTTAAATGAGGAACATTATGTCTACTAGACTCCCCCATCACTAAGCACCCCCACACACCCCACCATAATCTCTGTCCATCAGCATAGTAAGATGCTGTAGAATCACTACTTGTCTTCTCTGTGTTGCATAGCCCTCCCTGTGCCCCCCCTCATTATACATGCTAATCGTAATGCCCCCTTTCTTTTTTACCCACCTCTCATCCCTCCCTTCCCACCCATCCTCCCCAGTCCCTTTCCCTTTGGTAACTGTTAGTCCATTCTCGGGTTCTGTGAGTCTGCTGCTGTTCTGTTCCTTCAGTTTTTTCTTTGTTCTTATGCTCCACAGATGAGTGAAATCATTTGTTACTTGTCTTTCTCAGCCTGGTTTATTTCACTGAGCATAATACCCTCTAGCTCCATCCATGTTGTTGCAAATGGTAGGATTTGTTTTCTTCTTATGGCTGAATAATATTCCATTGTGTATATGTACCACATATTCTTTATCCATTCATCTACTGATGGACATTTAGGTTGCTTCCAAATCTTGGCTATTTTAAATAGTGCTGTGATAAACATAGGGGTGCATATGTCTTTTTCAAACTGGGCTGCTGTATTCTTAGGGTAAATTCCTAGAAGTGAAATTCCTGGGTCAAATGGTATTTCTATTTTGAGCTTTTTGAGGAACCTCCAAACTGCTTTCCACAATGGTTGAACTAATTTACATTCCCAGCAGCAGTGTAGGAGGGTTCCCCTTTCTCCACAACCTCACCAATGTTTGTTGTTGTTTGTCTTTTGGATGGTGGTGATCCTTACTGCTGTGAGGTGATATCTCATTGTGGTTTTAATTTGCATTTCTCTAATGACTAGCGATGTGGAGCATCTTCTCATGTGTCTGTTGGCCATCTGAATTTCTTCTTTGGAGAACTATCTGTTCAGCTCCTCTGACCATTTTTTAATTGGATTATTTGCTTTTTGTTTGTTAAGGTGCATGAGCTCTTTATATATTTTGGATGTCAACCCTTTGTCGGATCTGTCATTTATGAATATATTCTCCCATACTGTAGGATGCCTTTTTGTTCTATTTGTGGTGTCCTTTGCTGTACAGAAGCTTTTCAGCTTGATATAGTCCCACTTGTTCATTTTTGCTTTTGTTTCCCTTATCTGGGGAGATATATTCATGAAGAAGTTGTTCATGTTTATGTCCAAGAGATTTTTGCCTATGTTTTTTTCTAAGAGTTTTATGGTTTCATGACTTACATTCAGGTCTTTGATCCATTTTGAATTTGCTTTTGTGTATGGGGTTAGATGATGATCCAGTTTCATTCTCTTACATGTAGCTGTCCAGTTTTGCCAACATCAGCTGTTGAAGAGACTGTCATTTCCTCATTGTATATCCATGGCTCCTTTATCGTATGTTAATTGACCATATATGCTTGGGTTAATGTCTGGAGTCTCTATTCTGTTCCACTGGTCTGTGGGTCTGCTCTTGTGCTGTACCAAATTGTCTTGATTACTGTGGCTTTGTAGTAGAGTTTGAAGTTGGGAAGCAAGATCCCCCCTGCTTTATTCTTCCTTCTCAGGATTGCTTTGGCTATCCAGTTGTTTTTGTGCTTTATTTTGTTGCATTTTACTTTTTCCTGATGTCACCTTAAAGATTAAAAGTAGCACTGAGGTGGGTGCAGCTTAGTATAGGGCAGTGATGCCCAAGTCAAAAATCATTCCCTGAAGAGACATTGATAGATTTGTTTTTTAATTGTCTGTTCCCTCCCTGCTCCTTCATGAATAAAATTTTAATACCACACATATCCTGTGTGTCTGTTTGTGTTCCTGGTTCTTTGGAGGGTGACAAACCATTGTAATATCTAAGACTCTTCATACACTCCCACCAAGAACCCATGTTCTCCCCCTTGGGGGCCATATCATCCCCACTGAGAATGCATGGTGCAGGGTGACTGTATGTGCTTCGTCAGACTGTTGCAGCAAGTTACCACTTGCTTAGTGCCTTAAAGCAACAGAGATTTATCACATTACAGTCCTGGGGCCCGGAAGTCCAGAATCGAGGTGTCAGCAGGGCTGTGGCCCCGCAGCGGCTCTCGGGAGTGTCTTCCATGCCTCTTCCAGCCGCGGTAGAGCCTCCTCCAGGTATCCACAGGCCTGCTCGCCTCGTCGCAGTCTCCGCCTGCTCTTCACGTGGGCTCTCTTCTCTGCCCTACGCTCTTCTGTGTGCCAGATTCCCTCTGCCTTTCCGTCACTGGATTTAGGGCCCACCTCGAAAATCCAGAACCGCATCTGGAGATCCTCAGTGTTTTCCCAAATAAGGCCACACTCACAGATGCCAGAGTTAAGACATGAAAATACCTGTTTGGGAGCTACCATTGAACCCACTGCAACGACGAAAATATTCTGGGCGGCAGGGGACATAGCACCGTCAGTGACGAAGCAAGAAAGATGATCCAGTGTAAAAGTTCTGCGATGCTTCCAGCAGCCACCGTGGTCGTATCGCAGGACCTCGGGAGTCAGTGCCCTCGGATCTCACCTGTCCCCGGCGAAGCGGCTCCTCTGTTTTAATCCGCCACCTTCCCGCAGGTGCATCCTTTGGCGCCCTCTCGTGGGACTCGCGGTAACTGCCAAGGCCTAATTTTCAGAGAAAGCTATCGCAGTTAAAATGATTAGCTATGTGCGAAATGTAAGGTAGAAATTAAACAAAAAGAACTTGGAGCGTCTATATTATAATCTAGTACATTTTAATGTTCACTCTCAAGAGAAGCGGTGCTAGGCAGAGTAAGGGGAGGCCGCTTGTGTTGTGGCTTTGGGTTCTGCTCTGTTCCACCCTCCCCTTTACACAAAAGGGAAGAGCAGGGGGCCTTCCTGCAGTGGGGGAAGGAAGACGGCGTGTGTGTCTCCTAAATCCTAAAAAAGGGGTGAGTAATGAAGAGTAATTCCAGTGGTGAAAAGATACTGAAAACCTCTTAGTTGTCCATTTCTAACAGCAATTACTCGGTAAGACTTTTGGAAAAAACCTGAGTGAATTCCCTGACTATATGCTGTGCCAGATTTACCATTATGTTCCTTCGACAGTATCAGTCTAGTGAATGAAGAAAGATCCATGGGAAAAGGTGCATTTCCCAGCTAACTGTAGACCCGCCGCACACCGATACAACAGGACTCCTGGGAGCATCCCCGTCCTGCTAACACCCCACGCGTCGGAGTTCTTCTCTTGCCTGGCACAGGGCCTTGGATGGAAACATCCAGGCAGCAATGAGGGGAATTGCCCCTCAGAGGTTGTCTTGGTGTCTTTTCACTGGTGGCTTACGTACTAATGTTTCCTACTTTTCAATCTGCAAAGGGCTGTGCCACTTCAGTGGGCTGTCTGTCTTCAGTGCAGAGTTCTGCTCCTGTGTCTGCAGCTCAGCCACCCTCTGTAGGGTAGGAGTGGTCACTCCTGGGCCCTCCACAGGCCATGGAGGCAACTTCCCTTTCTCTCTCCCAAGAGCTATTTACCAGCAGGGATTTCTCCTCCCTGTGCAGGAATAGGGCAGGGAGGTCAGGGAAATGTCACTTGATGTAGGTAAATTGCACAACGATAATCCTTCCAGTACATCTGCATTTAAGCACGTTTTCTCAAGAGCTGACCCTGAATCTTAAACATTGCCTATAATGTTATTTCTAAGTCCATCCACTAATTCAAACTTTAATGGAGTTGATTTTCATGTTGGGCATCATGCCAAGTTCTGGGCACACACTGATGAGTAAGACAGAGATAATTTACTAACAGGAGGCCAAGTTTAAACAAATACTGTGAATAATCAAGGAAGTGCTCTAAATACGGGAAAATAACAGAGGTGGCAAGTCTGAGCAGATACTGGAGGAGAGTGGGCCTGGCCAAAGGACAGAGGGAGGGAAGGCAGGCAGTTTGAAGAATCAAATGAAGCCAGGTATGACTGGCACCACACAGGCACTTAATTCTCCATTAGCTCTATTAATCTTTTCCACTAGTTTAGCTACTTCAGGAGGATGGATGTGGGAGGTCTCGTGCTAAATTTGTAGAGAAAATGGGTTGGTAGCATTTGGAGTTAAGTTAGCTCTTAAAAATTGAAATCAGGAAAAGCAGCTTTGTTTGTGGAAAGCTCCCAGAGGCCATTTTTAAATGAAGTCCTTGACGATGGGTGGATATCCGATTCATTGTGTCACCCTGGGTTCCCACGATTAATAGTGTAACAGTGAAAAAGCTTGGCATCTCTGTCTTCATACTGTCTCTGTCTCCTTTGCTGACAATCTCTAGGTCAAAAGGTTCTGCTCAGCCCTGCAGTCCTGAATGTAGGCTTTTTAATCATCAAAAGAAATTTTGTTCATGACTTAAGATTGATAAAATCAGCCTCTTACCCCAAACTTGTACAAAAGTGGGTACAAAAATGATGATTGGATTGTCAAGGACTCACAGGAACATCATGGCCAGACCCATGTCAATGAAATGACTGGCGCCGACTAACCAAGGACAAGGAGTTTCACTTCCCTCCTCAGACCCCTGCTGCCGTCCAGGTGTTTGAGGCGCATGGTCACCTGCTGACCTCAACCTCCTCCTGCTCTTACTTCCCTAAGATACATAAGCTTGAAATCAACCCTGAGTTAACACGGCTCTCTAGGACGTTAGCCCTGTCTTGTCAGTCTGCTGGCTTTCCAAATAGTTTTACTTACCCAACACTTAGTCTCTCAACTTTATTGGCATGTCGTGTGGTGAGTGGCATGAGCTTGCACTTGGTACCAAGAGTGGGAGCTGTATAGAGAGAAGTTATCATGAAGATGATTTCCATAACCAACAGACTGTTAACCTCACAGACTGCTGACGCTGTAAAGGAAGATGAATGTGCGATTGGGCAGCCTATCTACGATGGCCATCATCACCTCCTTCCTTCTCTGTCCAGCCATACCAAGCCTCAGCTGAGAGATGGAGTCTATTCCTCTGCCCCACACCCTTCAGTCTGGCCCAAGTGACACACTGACCAGCAGGATGCAGTGGAAATGATGTTTGGGCTTCCTGAGGCCAGGTCCCAGGAAGCTTTGCAGCTCCAGCTGAGTTCCTGGAATGCTCATTTGGAGGCAGTTTTATGGACCCTGAGATCCCCACAGAGAGGGGGATGCTGCCCAGTGCCCAGCTGTTTGGCCATCCCAGCCTGGGCACCAGGGGTGAGCTAAGCAGCCGTCTTGGGTATTTTGGCCCTGGAAGATATCAAAACAGAAAAATGCATAAATCCCCGATTTATAGCTCCCCAAGCATTTCAAGCCACCCCAGTGGAGGCCCCAGACCTGGCGAAGCAGTGATAAGCCAATCTTGGTGTGCTCTAGATGTTTTTTTTAATGTCTTTACAATTTTTAAAGCAACAGTAGGTGCTTGTAAATGCTGCTTTCGCAGCACATGCTGAAACTAGAACAGCATGTCCGCATGGACTGGAGCAAGGCTGACATGCAAACTGGAGACTTGTACATTTTGTTGTTACTTTCCTGGTTCCCCAAGCACGGTGTTCACACCTCCACTATAAGCCTCACCGTGCTGCATTAGGGGGACAGCATACCATGCCATTTAGCTTGGGTTTTATAGTCAAGAGTCTTATTTGAATTTATTTTGTAACTTACTAGGTGAGTGACCTTGAGAAAATTGGCTTAGCTTAAGCTCCATTTCCTAATATGTTACAAGGGAATGATGTGACTAGTACCAACATCATGGGGTATTTAAAATTCTGTAATGTATGTAAAGCACCTAGTGCTTGTCACATATTCATATCCTGTGCTCAGTCAAATGGTGATGGTGACCCCCAGAGCACAAGACCTGTTCTTACTTCTCTTTAAATTCACGTACATTTCAGTGCCTGGGATGTGATTCATTCAGTAGGTGATTCATAAAAACTGTTGAATGAGTGACAAAGTGAAACCCTGTTATAAATTTTAAGACTGAGCCTTTTAACCTAAAGGACAACATTATCCGTAAATTATTTAGAGCCAAGTCTCTTAGGTCAGTGGAGTATGTCATTTCTTCCATGAGGTCCTGTAGAGTTGGGTGTCAGTAAAAAAAAATGTCAGTTCAATTGCTTTTGGCATTTAAGACCTTCAAGGGCTTGATAGGTCCTTAATGATAATTCAGCAAAATCTTGGGATGTGTGTGTAAAGTCAGTGGCTTGCGCATGGTCATCGACCCACTGCTGGGACCAGAGCCCAGTCAAGAGATTTCTTTTCCCTCTTTCTGTGGCATCCTTTCCTTCTTTTGCATTTCAGGGCCATTCAGTGTTGTCAGTACTGATCATTAATCTTTTATAAAGGGACTTGGCAACTCAGGAGAGTCAATGGGAGAACTGTTGAGAATGCAAGACCCACCAGTGGACCATGGAGGTTGTGTGGACCCTTCCCTTATGCATCTGTCCTATTTGTCATCATGACCCATGCTGGAATGGTAACACAATTAAAAAGCCCCCTTCATTAGTGGTAATGGGTCTAATAGGATGCAACTTAATTTTTCTGTAGTCAACATTAGGGTTTCATCCTCGTTTGTGGCTTCTTCTATTTCACTGATCTAAGGCATAAATGTCCTGCCCCTAACTTACTTTGTTGTCTCTGGTGAGACCTAATAGTCTTCTTTGGTTTAACAAACCTGTGTACACTAAGTATCCATTAAGCTAGTTCTGTGGTTTCAGTTACTTTTAAGTTGCAAATGAGTGAGGAAATACAGACACCAATTACATAAACTTAAGGCTTCTTCAATTACTCTTTTCCTTGCCTTTGAAGTAATAAAGGCACTGTTCTCAGCTCCCGTGTAGACAGTTTCACTTACGGCATTTATTTCACTCAGAGTCAACGTAGGGACCACAGGAAAAGAGTATGCTGTTCTCACCTCTCTGCTCTGGCAGTAAATTTCTGTGCATTATGTAAGATGTTACTAGCCAAAGAACCTTGCCCAAACAGTATGCAAAAGATAACACGTATGCATAGGCTGGAGATAGTCAGGTAAATTCTTTATTAGTATATATAAGGGAAATAAGAACAGCTGGTTGATTCCCTCCACTCCCTTTTCCCTTGAACAATCAGGGTTAGCTTTTATTCATTTCAAAAATGTTTTTTAGAAAAAAACTCAAACTTTTCTAAGGAAAAAACATTATAGGCAAGGGCATGGGGGAAGAGTGGGGAAACCCAGATGTGTCAACTCTGAAACTCACAGCTGTGCTTTCACATCTTAAAATAAATCTGTTTCCAAGAATGGAGGTTTCTGTTGTTCACGTTTAAATCGTGAATCATGTAAGACTCACTGGCATTTTTATGTTCAAAGTTGGCACCCTTGTTTAGGATACTTATTAAAATCTCATACCTATTACCTACCTATCAGAGTTAGGAGAAATTATTTTCAATCTTGACAGATGAATTAATAGAGTTGTACTGGGAAATAGAAGGCAAAAGGAAACTTGACTGAGCAAAAACAAAACATTTATACAAATGTTCCAAAGACAATTAACTGAACATATTCTACTCAAATTACATGGGAAAAAATTATGTGGGGTTTTTAGAAGTAGGATTGAATACACAATTCAGCATTAACAATAGGACATGTTTAAAAGAAATTAAACATTTGGCCACTAGGAAAATCAGAGTTCTGCTAAAAATATAATATTAATAATAAATTACCAAGTTGGTAGAATTTTTAACCTGATGACTTTCTAAGTAGTGGCAGAAATGATGTGGGAAAAAATATACAAGATCCGTAATATAGCAGCACCTCCTTTTGAACTGGTAAATTATAAAGCTCATTTTTACTTGACTATTCAAGTATTTGGAAAATAGCCATAAAATAAAACATCTTTTTTCAGTTTCTACTACAGAAATATTAATTTTTTGCATGCATACATTCATGTATATGCTCTAACATAGTATTTCAAGGCTAGCATAACCAATCAAAATTGGTGTCATAAAGGAAGTTAAAGGAGAGAGGCTTTCTCACCACATTGCATCCAATGAAGACCAAGGACTCATTCAGATACTTGTCAGAGAGGGGCTAAGTGGTTAATAGGCATTACACCCAACTCCAGGATGAATGGTCAAACCGCTGATGTTGTGGCTCTGAAGTCCGACTTCTCAGAGGTCAGTCAAGGTCATCTGGGGTGGCTGTGCTTCCAGAAGTAAAATCAGAGATCCAATTTCTCACTTGCCACAGTCTGTATCATCCAGACTTTTTATCCAAGGATCTGATGCTTCTAAGCTGGGAATGGTTTAGCTCAATTTCCTTCTTGAGCTGGCTGCTAGGAAGTTATAATTTATAGCCCACTTATAACATGTATTTTGTGTTTAAAGTTCACTCTCAGTTTGTCTTTTTTTTCATTTCTCCTTTTCTTAGATCATCTTATTTTATGTAAATTTTATCACTGTATTGAATGAGGCTCTGTAAGCCCTCTTAAAAACTTTCTGGGACAAGGCAGTGCATAAGCAAACTTTAGATACATTTTCCTATAATCAGCAGAGGCTGACTGAAGTCAAAGATCTCAGATTTAAAAGAACAGTAACAGGGTGAAATAGGTGAAGGGGATTAAGAGGTACAATCCCCCACTTATGATATCAGTATGAATATGTCATGTACAGCATAGGGAACATAGCCAATGATACTGTGATAACTGTGTATGTTGACAGACAGTAACTAGACTTATTGTGGGGATCATTTTGTAATGCAAAAAAAAAAAAAAGGTAACACTTCTTGGCAAATTCCTATTCTCCCTAGGACAAAATTCAATGTATAGAAATCTGAATTTCAGAGGTTGACAATAAATAAAAGATGGATTCAAACTGCCCTACATGAATGTTTGCAGAAGCTTAGGAAATCCCAGAAAGGACCATTAAACACTGAAATGATTCAGGTTAAAAACCAGTGTGACCGAAAAGGGCTTGTTCATGGTACATTACCGCATACAGGATAACCAGAGGTGGATTCTTTATTTCACAAGTTTCAAGATACAGTACAAAATGAATCTGTACATCTCTCTATTAACAAGATTTGTTTACACAATTATATTACACTTCACCAGCCTTTATACTGTATTTAATTAAATACAAAATAAATTTACAAAAAAGTCTGTTGTGGTGTTCCTTCCAATGCCAGCTTATGGCCTTTTAAATTTCTCCTAAATATTGATAGTGGTTATACCTTGATCGTGTGAACATTTTGATTTTTTTTTTTAATCATAGTGTCAGCTTGTTTGTCATTCCAAATAGGAAAAATGGTACATCTGAGATGACTCTCTGCACACAACCAAGATACCCTTCTCATGCGCACAAAATCAGTATTTACTTGTACAAACAGTCATTTTAAAATACAAATGATTTTTACTTGGGATATTTTAGATTTTCTTTAAATACCAAGACAGAGAAATTTAACTTCTTTTCAATGACTACTACGCATTTAAAAATCAGGTAGTGCCTCGGACAATATGGTATTCAGAAATTTATATTTTCACTTTTTTTCGAGAGTAATGAGTGATGAAAAAATTTTCATGAAAATAAGAGTTTATTTCTTGCACACTAGTCATAATATTGTGCAATAAATATTAAATCCACTTTCAAAACAAATCCTAGCTGTCAGTGGGGCAAGTGCAGCCCACAATGCTCCTCTTGGCAGGTAAAGGGGCTGTTTATCTGAAGCATTTTGTTTTGAAATGTGCATGTGAAATGTTAGTCCTAACCTCTGTAAAGGAAGTCTTTTGCAGATGTAGCTAAATGATAATACACATGCTACACATGAAGAGTTGTGTTCTTCACTTACAGGCTTTCATGCGTACTTCCAAAACACTGGTTTGAAGAACAAAGAAAGGAGGGAAAAACAAAGCAAAAAAAAAAAAATTTCTATACAAAATACTTAAGTTTTCTGGAGGCAACAGCAACTGCTTAGTTAAATAAAGTATCAGGTCATCACCAGATCACGGGTAGAAGTCTCTAAAACTTCTCAATGATACAGAGATAAAACAGCTTAGTAGTAAAACTTTCACAAATTAACCTTATATGCACAAGGTAACAAATTCTCAAGAGTATTTAAGATTAGTGATTCATAAATTAACCTCATTTAAGAGCTAAATAGTGAATTTTTGGGGGAAAAAGGGGCTTTTTACTTTCTTCGTGCCACTGAATATTAACCAAAAATACACTTAACTCAGAAAACAGAAACAAAAACTTCAAACACAGAAAGAAAAAAATCTGAAGACCAATGCTACCTTTGTAACATAAAATAAAAGTAAAATGATAGCCTCAAGATTAAAACAGTTTACTAACCAACAAAGCAGATAACAGGAGAAGATAACTAAGTAGACCACCACTGTATCACCTTCAAAGGCAGGAAGACAAGACTATCAACGGGGTCCTGGGGACAGGCTGCCAAGGAGAAATGAAGCTACACTCTAGCTGCTAACTCTAAATTCTAACATTAAAACTCCTGAATCCTGGAGTTAGTTTAATGTCACTGACATTAACTAGCTTTAGTTACGGTCATTTTATTCAAATGGATGCCATTTGATTAGGTAAATATTGAGCATTATTTTAGGAGAAACACCAAACCCAGTTCCTATTTGCTTAGGTATCATGTCCCATGAACAAAAAGGGAGTGAAGTATTTTGAGACAGCCGTAAGGACTGGAGTCATGAAGCCATAGGAACCAAGTTATTTTAAAGATACCCTTCCAATTTCCAGTAGCATATGACCCAGGGTAAAACAGGAGGTGCAAAAAAGCCAAGAAAAGGATGTTTGTAATAGTAGAAATAAAAAGGACATGGCAAATGGTAAACTCATGGGACGTCTATTACTGTGGGAAAAACAGTGCTTTGCCACCTAGCTACAGGCGCACGCTGTCTTACAAAATGCTTTTTCAACATACTAATGAGGGAAGTAGAGATAGGAATTAAAAATTGTGAAAGGAGAAATGAGGTGGATGGTAAAGGTTTAGTCATCTTAGAGGATTTTAAAACACTTAACTAAATTAAAACAGTTCCTCTGAAATGAAGTGTGGCTGCCACAACGGACTCGACTTATTTGAAGGGTGGGAGAGGAGGCAGTGGCAAAGTCGCCAACATCTTGCACCAACTGCACTCAAATCTCAGTGTTAAGACATCAAACAAGTCTTAATATTTAAGAGATGCCCCAAATGATATTACACTTTTCAGAGTAAAATTTCCTACCTTTCAGATATGCTTTTATACATATGGTTCTCTCCATGGCCACCTCTTCAACTTTGGAAGTAATTATTTGGGAGGAAAGTTTGCTTACCAGGTTTCTCGTAATACTCTAAACACACACAAAAAAGCATACAACATCACATTTAAAGCCTTCATATTCATTACAGACTAATTAAATCTAGTTCTAAATATTCAAAATCCAAAGTCTTACAACTCTACAGTTAATAAACTTCAAGTTTTCTGGCAGATGGGTGATTATGGAAAAAGCATAAACATTAATACAGAGTGAGGTCAGCAGGCACAGAAAGCCTGCTCAGATACTCGGGCAGTCTCAGACTAGATGTAGGTTGGTGAATACCACCATCTGACAAAAGAAAACAAATTTGGTTTAAATTTTTTCATTTTTATGATAAATGAAGTTCTGTTCTCTGTTGTTTTTCTTCCATACTATTTAACACACAATTCCCTTCATTTCCCTAATGTTAACAGCGGGAATATGGTAACTATGCAAGGGAATGACTTTCTACTGTAGTATAAAACTGCAGAGATAAAATCTACCTGAACAGGATACACAGGCTTGAGCTTTCCTCAACTGCTGAATTTAACGCATCTTACAGCCTCTGAGTTTTAGTATTATAATGGTAGTCACTGCATGCCATATTCTGGCAATGACATTTCATATTTAAAGAATTCAGGAGGGTGATCTATTCTTTTGCAATAAGAAATGCAAAGTAAAATAAATCCTGGGAACAAATGCTTCAACTTTCAGGAAAGTGTTTCTATGATCTTAGTATCCCACCCAGAGTTCTTTCATATTATCTTCTAATTTCTTTCACTTAGTCCATCCTCTGGCTTCCAGATCCAAGCTCTATACACTCAAAACAAACAAGCAAATTATATTGAGTAGGTGGGACAAATTCACATGTTAGCTCAAGGAGTTGGTTCACAATGTCTCATATATTCCATTTCAGAGAAGTGAAGGTCACATGAAACTCTTTAACAAGGCCTTTCAGTTGTTGAAGGAGGGAAGTATGGTAAAAAGCAGGACAGTCACTGGTAATAGGAAATCTCCCAAATGTCCCTTATAAATTAACAATATGCTGAATATGTATACTTGCATGTGGATTGGTAAAGTTTCTCAGTTATTGATGTTCTGAAACATTCTGAAGTGTTTTTTTTTTTTTGTTTTTTTTTTTACTTAAAAGGCAAGTTCTAGTTTCAGACTTTCAAACATGTTAAGGTTAAACTTTCAACTAACTGGGTTTTCTTTTTTACATTGATCAGTTTTTAGTGTCGATGCAGAAGACGTTAAAGGTGGTTGATAGAAGAACTTATGCACATTGAGCGAATAACCCAAAGGACCCAGAAAAGAGAGCTGGATAAGAGTAGACGTGACTGTGTCTCATGTTTCCAGAAAAACAAAAAAAGAACAAGAATAAAATGAGAAGGAGAAGAAACAAGGAAAGCCATTGAGAGTTGTTATTCCATTCGGCACTGAAACAAACATTCAGTTTAGGTAAGAGTTACTTATCCCTGAAAATAAAGGCATCAGATTCTAAGCAGCTTTAGGAATTCAATGCTTCCATGTGCCTCTTCCAGGAGATGGCCACTGATCCAAAGTTGTAAATCAAATGCAAGTGTTCTCAGCAAACAATCTCCTTGGTTGTCACTGATCAAGGCTGCCCACAGTGGCTGTTACTGTGGCGGTGGCTGCTCTGGTGGGCCCTCCTGCTGTGGAGGCGCTGGCCGTGGCCCTGGAGGCCTGGGGACAGGCATGTCTTGGTGCTGCCTCTGCCGGTAAGCTATAACCGTTCCCAGCAGTAACGCGATGATCGTCATGAGGTAAAGGTCCCACTCAGGTCCCAAAAGCTGGTCCATATCAAGATGAGTGAATAAATCTCGAATCTTAATGAGAATATAAAAGTCATTATCATCACTCAAATGTCAGAGGAGAAACTAGGAAAGTTACATCACAAATTAGAAATAAATGCAGAACTTATTAACATAATTGGTTTTACAATAGGTTAAAAGCTTTCCAATAAAACTCAAGAAATTTGTGTCAGGAACTGAGCTATTACTGCATAACAGTTGACTGTAGAGGGTTCCGTCCCATCAGTAATCTACTGCCCTAATTCCCCAAGCATTTTTCAAGAAAATAGTTGAAAGGCACACTGGGGACAGTGGTGTGTGTGTGTGTGTGTCCTGAAGAGATACCCTCAATGGGAGATTTTGAGAACAAAGATGTAATATTCTTAGTATGATGTACTGCAAGACCAAATCCTAGCCTGCAATTGATAGTTTTATTAGTTTTAAAATCTGTGAGACAAGGATCTGAAACAGTCCTGAGAAACAGCAGACCGCCATGCTATTAGCTTTTTAATTGAAGGAAGAGAGATTGTTCAATTGGCAGAGGGTACACCACACCCTGGCTCACACTAACAAGCAATTATGAATTTGCCATTACAAATGTATAAACAACTGGGAGGACAGAGCCCAACACCTCCTGTCTTTTGCAGCCTTATATATACGTGGAGGACCACAGTAGCATGGGCTAGGGCTGCGAAAGCCAGAAGTAACTAAATTTTTCTTTATAGATGCTGGAGCCACATAGGAGGGAAATGGTGTGTCAGCCCATTCTAAAAAATATTAACTGAAAGTTGAAACAACATCCTTTTCTGGTCGAGAATAAAGTTAAATGGCCCTTGTTTCTGTATACTTTTAAGGACCTTCAGAGTTAAATGCTGCATCACTTAATTCGTTATGAAGAACTACAGATAGTATAAACAAAACGTGAAACTGGAGAACCAAGAGCACCTACACATAAGTATTGGTAACTAAAGTTGAGGGGAATGAGTACCCCATCTTCTACTAGGTTTCTACCATCAGCTTATTTAAATAGTTCAAGGTATTTTTAGAGAAGAAAATTTCAGTGGTGTTTTTAATATGTTTCACTATCGAAAGAATCCAAAGTACAACAGCCTGGGCAGGTTCTCAAGTACTTCTTCCTTTTTTAAAAAATTCTCTTTTTAAGAGGCTGGTCTGAGTCATTAATAGGTATTCATCTGATTTAATGCTTACTCAATTTAGTTAACTATTGTACCAAATTGCCATGGGTTAGTCTCAATTCTCCTTAAGCCAGAAACATCTACATCCATGCCATGAAAAATCTTTAGCTTCGGGAACCACTGTCAAATACACGAGAGCTAATTGCTTTGTGGCTACATTCGCCGCGATGAGGTTTGCTGGCACTTCACCTGCGGGAGCAGAAGGGAACAGACCACTTGCAGGACACTCCTCCCCTCCCCCCAACTTCTTTCAGTTCTCAACCCACCACACTGAGAATTACATCACTGGTACTTTATAAAAGAGGCATAGTCCACTTACATTTGTTTCCCGTATGTATTGCAAGAAATACACCACGCCCAATTTGCAGAGTGCTAGGAAGACTGGTACTTGTGCATCTGGACTGGCTTCGGCTGCCATGTCATAAAAACGTTTTGCAAGGTGAATATCCTATAATATAGGTAATAAAACAAAATTTACCTCTCTTTAAAATAAAAATAATTATTATTTAGTTTATATATTTGGAAAATTTATTTTACCTTTCAAGTTTTCATTTTAAAATGTCCCTACCTAAAGAAAAAAAATCTAAGCTTTAATTTAAAGGGTAGTATTTCCTTAACTATCTGCTTAATTTTGAAAAAAAAAAAAAAGACTTAATTCATGTTCCTCCATCTGACACCCCATTTGCTGTGCAGATACATCTGTGCATAATACTGTCACTTGGAAATTCCCAGGGGTGACCTAAAATTCTCAAGTTAATTTTTTCCTACTTAAAACACCAGTCATTGTAAGCAATTTCTGGTTTATTTGGAGCTGCGACTTTGAAACTGGGGTAGATGTACTCAAGATTTCCCATGGGTACCTGCACAATGTTCAAGACCTTGCATGCTGTGTTGCCCTGTCTTGGACACCTTTCTTAAAGGCACAAACAAGTCATCATTAACTTTGTCCTAGATAGGAGTGTTTTGTATTAGACATATGTAGATGGGACGGTGGGCCACTATAAATTTTCATTTAACAACCTCACTTCTTCCATGCCCTGACTATTGTCAAAGAATGCCAACCTCCTAGGAAAGAATGTCAAGAGACATGGGAAAGAAAGGCTAAACATTAAAATGACTTTTTCCATATGTAAATATAGCAGTTACTTTCAGCAATTACCCTAAGCTTGTCCCTAGGGCATGTCATTGGCTACAAAGAAGAGTGCCTTCAAACAACAGTAAATGTATGGATAATGTCTTCGATTTAAAAAAATATATAACAAAAAATTTGGGGCTGCTGTTTTTCAAGATCATGGATCAAACTTTACGTGATAATGTGGACACTGTGTGAATCATCATTTAGCAATCACATCCTGACTTATTTGTTCCAATTATAACCAATCCCCATCTTATTTAATACTTAATATATTTCTGGCTATACTAAATGCTGAACGGATTTAGTTTTGAATAATATCAATGTCTTTTTCGCTAATAGGAAAAAAATGGGAAAAGGTGATCATGGTATGTTATAAAAACTAATGAAATAATTCCAGTTTATACATGATTGATTTACAAACTGAGAAAAGCACACTGATTTTGTCTTACAATGTATTATAAAAACAGTTTTACCACCTTCATTTTGGTTGCTTTTAGTAAGTTATTACTAAGTGCTATCTCATGAAAACCAAAAGTTATGTGTGGTATTTTTATTAGTCATCAAAAACATATTAAGTTTATTTGAATTAAAAATGAAATCAGACTGGAAGAAACTAAGTCTGATTTGGCTGACTGGTTTGACAATGAAGAAAGGTGTCAATAATTACTTTCAATTACATGGCAGAGATCTTCCATCAATTGTATGCACTCAGCCTGCAGTTCCAGAGGGTTGATAAAACTATATTCAACTATCTAATATAAAATATCAAAATTTACATATGGAATTAAATAAAACTAATATTAAAATATGATAAGATGAAAAGCATGTTGACAAAAAAAACAGTCCATCTGGAAAAATGAAATGAACAATTTTCTCTTAAGCACATTATAGGTCAACAAAGTGTCTGTAAGTGACAGAGTAAGGGGTATCATTTGAAAAAGCTTGGTAAAGTCTTATCTGAGAAAGTGAATGATTCCAATGATCAGGGAACACATCCTAGTTTCCAATTCTTTTCCTTCAACAAAAGGAGGACTTAACCAAGTTGGCACATGATATCATTAAAGATAATTTTTATGACAGATCGCTCTGATTTTTTGGCAGGTGTTATGGACTAAATGTGTCCCCTCCAAATCCAGATCTTGGAATCCTACTGCCTAATGTGATGGTTTTAGGAGGTGAGGTCTCTGAGATGTGATTAGGATCAGAAGAGGCCATAAGGGTAGAGCTCTTATGAATGGAATTAGCATCCTTAAAAGTTTTCTAAAGAGCCTGCTGCTGTCTTTTGCTCTTTCCTCATGTTAGGACAAAGCAAGATGACAGCTCTCTCTGACCCAGGAAGCAGGTCCTTACAGGACACCAAATCTGTCAGCACTTTGATCTTCAACTTCCCAGCTTCCAGAATTGAGTGAAATAAATTTGTTGTTTAAGCCACCCAGTTTACAGTATTCTAAGACAGCATACAACTCTAAAGCAGTTTAAATAATTAAGTGACTTTCCTATAATAAAATTTTCCACTTCCATGCACTGATTTTTGTGATATATTTAAAAAAAAATGGAATTAATGCTAAATTTAATTAATATTTAAGCTAATTAAAAAAATGCTCCATCTCATCAAAAGATGTGTTTTCCATAATTACCACAAAAGTAAAAACTTACCAAAATTTGTATCATGTTGATTTGATCAATACTGTATTAATTGACCAACTATGACTAATATCTCAAGAATCTGTCAACACTTAAGAGTCTATAATCAAAGGAAATAAAATACAGAATTTGAATTTATATATTTGTTTCAGATATGCATGAAAGAGAGATCAGTAAAATATATAAGCATTAAAAACATTTGTATATAATTTTGTAGGAATAATGAATTGAAAATGTAAGTTCAGGGAGAAAAGGAAAAGATAGCTTTCACTTAATGAATTTGCTGTAATATTTTTCAAAAATTAAGAATAGGGTCAAATTATTTTGATATTTAGAGTAATTTAGCATTTTATTTTTTTAAAAGTTAGTGTTTAAAATAGCTAGACTTTAGACCCTTTAAAACTTTGGATGAAAAACTTTAAATGTCAAAAATGTACAAGATGTGCAACTTTTCAAAATTCTTCTAAGGGTACACAGGCAAAAACTTAAGGCCATAGGATCTAAGGCACGTTAGACTTTATCAGGAAGATACAAGAATCAGAAATAAGTGTATCAGTAAAAAACATCCTACTCCATTTTACACTAATTTAGAACAGAACTTGGCTGAAGATGGCCAGGTAGTTTTCAAACAAAGAATTATTAATAGGTATAGCATTGCATTTCCATTTTAATGAATCGGTCTTTGGCTTAATATCCTAAATACACAGTGTGGATATTGATATGTATGTGTGTGCTCCAAGAGGCAAGGGCAGTCTTTTGAAATATTACAAAACTGTCTCATAACTTAGTATCTAAAATCTGAGCACATTCCAAAGAAAGCCTATTTTCTATAAAAATGTAGATGGTTCCCCCACATCACAATTATATCATCCAAACAGTTTTTTGAAGCCATGCTCACCTGTTTAATGCCTAGTCCTTTCTCATGCATGTATCCCAGATTAAACATAGCTTGTGCACTGTGTTGTTGCTCAGATGCTAGACGATAATGAATAAATGCGGTCTCGTAATCTACGTCAGTGCCAAATCCATAGAAATGGTAGTCTCCAAGTTTAATTCTAGCCACAGTGTAGCCTTAAAACAAAAGTTAAATGCAAAGAGAATTTTAATTTGTAGTACACACACTTTATAACAAATCCTTCAGCCTAACTATAAATAGAGTAAAAAATCTAAACACAAAGTTTTGTCTTTTGAAGAAGGCTTTGTAATAGTCAGGGAGAGGTTAAACAAGGTGGGTATACTCCCTATGTCACTAATAATACTCTTCAAGTTATCATGCTTTGACCCATCATGCCATTTACAGTTTAAATAGTTCTACTGGACCATCGTTTCAGGTTTAGAGAAGGGACAGGCTTGGAGAAAGAATGCTGAGAGGAGTATGTGAGAAAAAGAAATATTTGAACAAAGAAGAGTGGGAGAAGTTTAAAATCTTTTGGATTTTAGACTGATACTCTATTATGCATTCTACTGAATTCTAATTTTATATAATATACTGGCTCAAACTAAACACGAAAGAGTAAACCACAATATGACATAAATGTGATTCACAACAAATGGATGGAGCTAGAGGGTATTATGTTCAGTGAAACAAGTCAGGCAGAAAAAGACAAGTACCAAATGATTTCCCCCTCATTTGTGGAGTTCATCAACAAGGCAAAACTGAACGAACAAAATAGCAGCAGACTCACAGACTTCAAGAAGGGACTAGTGGTTACCAAATGGGAGGGGTGGGGGTAGGGGGATGAGGAGGGAGGGAGACAGGGGTTGTGGGGTATCATGATTGGTGCACATGGTGTATGTGGGGTCATAGGGAAGACAGTGAAGCTCACAGACAAATAGGGACTCTGTGGCATCTTATTACACTGATGGACAGTGACTGCAATGGGGTATGGGCGGGACTCGATAATAAGGGTGAATGTAATAACCACGTTGTTTTTCTTGTGAAATCTTCGTAAGAGTGTTTATCAATGATACCTTAAAAAAAAAAAAGACCTTGGAATTCAACTTAGAAACCCTGGAACTAGAACTTTCATTTTAAGAATAAATACTAATCATGCTGCAAAAAAAATAAGCAAATAATTAGTATCTCTGCTTAATTTTTCAAGTTGAAATACAGCTGATACACAAATTATTTCCAAGGGTGCAAGCACAGTGGTTCAAGAGTTACCCATATTACTGAATTCTCCCTCCCACTAGTACAGCTACTATCTGTCAACAAAGGAAGATGTTACAGAGTCAATGACTATATTCTCCATGCTGTACTACTATCCACATGACCAATCTACATTATGATTGAGAATTTTTGTGCCCCTTTGTCTCCTTCTACCCTCCCACCCCCATGGTAACCACCAGTTACTTCTATGAATCTACTGATATTTTTGTTCATTCTGTTTTGCTTTGTATTTATATTCCACAAATAAGTGAAATCGTATGGCATCTTTCTCTGCCTGGCTTATTTCTCTTAGCATAATACCCTCTAGATCCATCCATGTTGTTACAAGTGGCAGGATTTTTTTTATGGCTGAATAATATTCCATTGTGTTTATGTACCACATCTTTAACCATTCATTTATTGATATCCTGGCTATTGTGAATAATGCAGCAGTAAACATAGGGGTTCATATATCTTTCTGAATCAGAGATTTTGTTTTTTTCAGGTAAATTCCTTGAAGTGGAATCACTGGGTCAAATGGTTATTTTAGTTTTAGTAACTTTCATACTGCTTTCTACAGTGGCTGCACCAATTTACATTCCCACCAGCAGTGTAGGAGGGCTTTCATTTCTCCGTATCCTCACCAACACTTGTTTTTTGTCTTTTTGATAGTGGCCGTTCTAATTGCTGTGAGGTGGTATCTCACTGTGGTTTTGATTCACATTTCCCTGATGATTAGCAGTGTGGAGCATCTCTGTATTTCATCTTCGGAGAAATGTCTGTATAGGTCCTCTGCCCATTTTTTAGTCAGGTTATTTGTTTTTTTGGTGTTGAGGAATATGAACTTTTTATATGTTTTGGATGTTAACAACTTATCAGATATGTCGTTTATGAATATATTCTCCCTTACTAGAGGATGCCTTTTATTTTATTGATGGTATCCCTTGTTGTACAGAAGCTTTTCAGTTTGATGTAGTTCCACTTGTTCATTTTTGCTTCTGTTTCCCTTGCTCAAGGAGATAAGTTGCTCATGTTTACATTCAAGAGATTTTTGCCTATATTTTCTTCTAAGAGTTTTATGGTTTTACATTTTACATTCAGGTCTGATCCATTTTGCGTTTACTTTTGTGTATGGAGTTACGCAGTAATCCAATTTCATTCTCCTTCATGGAGCTATTCACTTTTGCCAACAACAGTTACTGAAGAGGCTTTCTTTCTCCCATTGTAAATCCATGGCTCCTCTATTGTATATTAATTGACCATATATGTGTGGGTTTATATCTGGACTCTCTATTCTGTTCCATTGATCTCTGGGTCTAGTCTTGTGCTAATACCGTATATTTTAATTACTATTGCTTTGCAGTATAGCTTGAAGTCACGGAGCATAATCCCCTCAGCTTTGTTCCTCTTTCTCAGAATTGCTTTGGCTATTCAGGGTCTTTTGGGGTTCCCTATCAATTTTAGAACTATTCGTTCTAGTTTACTGAAAAATGTTGCTGCAGTTTTGATAGGGATTGCACTGAACCTGTAAATTTCTTTGGGATGGCCATTTTGACAGTATTAATTCTTCCTATCATGAGCATGGGATAGATTTCCACTTATTTGTGTCTTCTTTAATTTCCCCCATTAATGTCATATAGTTTACAGAGTATAGGCTTTTCACTTCCTTGGTTAGGTTTATTCCTAGGTATTTTATTCTTACTGATGCAATTGTAAATTGAATTTTTTTCTGATCTCTCTACTAGTTCATTTTCAATATATAGGAATGCAACAGATTTCTGTGTATTTTGCATCCTGCAACTTTGCTGAATCCAGTTATTAGTTCTAGTATTTTTTTGGTGGAATCTTTAAGTTTTCTATGTATGTCATCTGCAAAAAGTGACAGCTTCACTTCTCCCTTACCAATTTGGAGGCCTTTTATCTCATTGTGTTGTCTGATTGCTGTGGCTAGGACCTTCACTACTCCGTTGAGTAAAAGTGGAGAGTGGACATCCTTGCCTTGTTCCTGGTCTCAGAGGAAAAGCTTTTAGCTTTTCATGATTCAGTATGATGTAGCTGTGGGTCTGTCATATGGCCTTTATTATGTTGAGGCACTTGTCCTCTATACCCATTCTGTAGAGAGTTTTTATCATGAATGGATGTTGAATTTGTCAAATGCTTTTTCAGCATCTATTGAGATGATCATGTGGTTTTTATCCTTTCTGTTGATGTGGTGAATGATACTGATTTACGAATATTAAACCATCTTTGTATCCCTGGAATAAATCCCACTGGATCATGACAGATGATCATTTAGATGTATTTTTCAGTTTGGTTTACTAATCTTTTGTTGAGAATTTTTGCATCTATGTTCATCTCTGCTTAATTTTAAAGTGATAACTGACAGGATTTAATCTTAATGGAAGTTTAAAAAAAACAAACAAACCCAAAAAACAATAAAGAAAGGTTCCTAGATGAAATCTTGTCCTAGAAACCAACCACTCACCTTGAGAGGCGGCCCTGTTCCAGTGTAGCAAAGCTCTGGGGTAAGTTTCATTCTCACCTACTATGGTTGCTTCTCCTACAGGGAAAGATGAAACACAAATAAGGCTCTTAAGGAAAGGCACTAGACTTTTTAGGCTTCATTTACAAACTAGGGTGGATAAGTGGTAAATAATTTAAGTAAGAACGGACATAAAATAAATATTAAATGAACAAGTAATGTACTGAAATTAAAAAGGTATTAGCATAAAACATGGAGTGCACAGGAACCCCTGCATTCAGTACACCACTATCAACAGAATCAGTAATGAGCCACCTCTAGGGATCTACATACTGCTGGAAAAACAATGTTTTCATATCTTCTGTACTTTGAAAAATGTATTCACTGAAAGCAATTAATTTTATGGTGAATGTCAAATCTATTCATACTGTCAACTTTAACTATAAAACTAACTTTGATGACTTAGTGGTCCAAAGTAAAGTATCTTAAGCATGTATGTTAAGTTCTGTTTGCAACAATAATGAAGTTTCCTCGCAGCCTTTCTTTTTTAAACAGGTTAACCTGACGTGAACCCTTGTATTCTGATCTCAAGGCAGGAATAAAATGAATCTCACTCTGGTCGAGAATGAAGGCCGCATTGCTCTGTGCCACCTCATAGCCCTGTTCAGCCAGCAGCAGGTACTGGATCACTGCGGCATTGTAGTCACCATCTTTATAGCTGTTATAGGCAGTCATGAGCCTCTCAGACCAACGGCCTCGTTCACATACGTTCTTAAACAGCTGTGAGAATAGTAAAGAAAAAAAATCAGTAATGAAGATATGCCAGAGAATTATTTTTGCACTTTGGCTACAAGTTGACTGTTAAGCTTGCTCTTTGAAGCTCTGGTAGTTTTATTAAAAATATATACAAATCTAGGAAAATTTATTTGAAGTTTTCACTTAGTCTTTACAACAGGTTAATGAAAATAAAAGCAAACAATTACATATCATTTACTCTGGCCAGGTACTGCTCTAGTAATTTATATACAGTATCTCACTTAATCATCGTGAGGGGACCATTCTATGCAGTCCTATTGGCAGCCCCATTTTACAAGTGAGGAAACTGAAGCATAGAGAGGTTTAGAAACTTTGCTAAGCATTAATCAATGTCACTCTCAAGTGCCCAATTATGGGAGCTGAGGAGGAGAAGTTCCAATTAGGAGATATTAGCATTCCCCTTTGTAACATTCATTCAACACAGTTTTTTGATGCTGGCTATTGTCTCAGATATTGTCTTAGGTGCCAGAGAGACTGCAAACAACAATATTTCCCCTTATAAATGCTGATTCTTATGGAGAGAGACAAATGAAATAAGTAAGTGTGATAGCAACACATAGAACCTCACAGTCTTCCCTCAGTGTATCAATGCAAGTAAGCTGAGTCTGTTTCTACTCCTGAAGAAATCATGCAAAGAAAACCAGAATTAAAATGGCAGACTTTCCCAGCAGGCAAATTAATTTCCTGTATACAAGTGGGTAGAAAGTCCTTACCTCCACTGCAGTGTGACAAGATCGCATCACACCTGTGCCACTGGCATGCATCTGGGCTAGGTTATAGAAAGCCAAGATATGGCCTCCCTGAGAAGCTAGATTAAAATACTTCAAGGCTTGTTTATAATCCCTCTTGACTCCAATGCCATCTGTAAGGAAAGGCACATGAAAGGTCAGGAGTAGTCTTAAATAAGATGTATCTGCTAGAGAAGCTTTACAGAGGAATAAAATGAAATGGAATTCAGAATTCTTGCTTAGGATAGATGTGATCCTTATTAATAAAGATTTGTATATTAACAGATTAATGTAATTTACAACGAGCAAATCACTGAATTGGAAGAACATTTATCATTCAGAATTTAATAGCTCTCATTTCTATATCATAGTGGCATCTAATGGAAAATAGGTTAATTTAGATTTTGGTGTATTCCCCACTAATTCCAATGTTACTTACTATAATACATAGAACCAAGCTGTAGCTGCCCATCCACCCAGCCTTGTTCAGCAGCTTTCTGGAAATACTTCAGTGCCAGATCATAATTCTGTAGAAAAAGAGGTTATGAGATCACATGATGAGAAAGCTCCAAAGGCTTATAATCTCCTAAGTTAGGAGATTCATTCACTAAAAAGAATTAATGAAGCACTACATAAACTATTCTCAAATAGCCATTAAATGGACTACCTTCTAATTTTTATAATATATTGATGGTAATATACTTTAAGTCATAAGGGGATTAATATTTGACACTGTGAAGAAAAGCAAACAGTTTTTGTATATCTACTCTACTTCTCAGAAAACATAAGTAACACCAGTGGAACACAAGGCCAAGATTTATTAAATAGTCATGTCTTTTCTATTACCAACAAATCCTTTTTAAACCTCAATTTTTCTAATATTAAGGAAAATTATTTTCTTATTTGTTCCTTCCCTGTGTAGTTTGTCAAACACTGCATGATTATTAGATTTCAAATATACATATCCATAGACAAAATTAAAACAAAGACCACTACTGAACTGTGGTGTCTTAAAATGGCTAAAAGAAATCAAAATGAGACCACATTACTGTCTTCTGTGTGTAGGGAATATCTATAGAATAAAATCCTAGACTTAGCTCTTAGTTTCAGGCCCAGATTAAAAGAACATATTGCTTGAAGAGAGCATTTAGAAGAGGACAGCCATGGGAATCCAGGGACATCCAACATGAGGAGTTAGCACATCAGAACGAGAAAACAACGGTACAGGAAAACCATGAGGGCTTGAGTCATAGAATTCCACAGAAGAAAGTTCAAGTGACACAGAACCAAACAAGTGTAACTGGACTTAGCTGACATGCAGGTTACTGGTGACTAGAATAGAAGCCTGACTGCTAAGAGCTAAACAGTGAACAGCAGCAGCGTATACAGTTCACTCTTTGGCTTTGCAGTGAAGGGCTGCAGAGAAGCAAGGAGGGCAAAGAGTAGAACTGAAAGCTTTTCTCCTCCTAAATGGGAGGGATTAACATCTTCTTAGGCTTGAGTGAAGAGTACCAAAGGATATGTTTAAGTCTTAGTGAGATCGAAGAGTAGGCAGGGTAGAGAGTACAGGTGGAAGAATGAGAAATGGCTTCACACCTTCAAGAGGAGCTGCCAGAGGCAGAACCATTGTAAGGCAGCTGGTACGGCAGGAATAGGGTGAGGAATGGTAGGGAACCAACCTCGGAGCTTTGGTTACAATGAAATGGCCTCCCCTAGACTAACTGGAAGCTAGTTAAAGAATATTTCCCTGCCTCACCAGCTATTAAAGTTAGAATGTTAGATAGAAAACTTACAACTTGAACTCCTCTCCCGTAGAGATAAGCCATTCCAAGCCCACTTTGTCCAACCGGGTTGCCCTGTAAACCAGAGACAATGAGTGAAAGGATTCATTAAAAAATATGCAATAAATCACTACGAAAGAAAGAATTTACAAACATATTCAAAACATGTCTTAGCACTTTTCAAATCAAAACAAAATTTTCTCCTCATCAGGGCTAAACATAATACTGACTTTTAGAGATTTGGGGCGTTCTTAGTAATTTGCTAAAAAAGAGTACATTGTAAATTCATTTAGAATTTTCGTGACTTTATGACCATCGCTCCATGAATTTATGATATAACACATGACCAACACATTTAATCTTTTTAAAATTAAAGGTAGATCGCTTTTTCTTTTTTTTGGTAGTTTTCACTGGTAATCTCCCTCCCTAGTAAAGAAGATGCCATCGGGTAGAGTTACCAGCCACATAACAATAGAATACTGGGATCAGCTGGCAATGATGCTTAAGGTTACTGGAGTTCTGTGGAGCGATGAAAATCACTGTTTTGATACCTACAGAGAAAAATGTAGAATTCACCTAGACTTGGAGAGGCAGATGCCATCTTTAAAGAAGTGTCACAGAGTTCCTTTGGGAAATACTCAACTGCCATTTAGAACTACAATAACATGTAGTTGGCAAGAGGTATGTACGTACAATGGAGGCATACAGGGTCTTAATATTCATATGTAGTTTTCTCTGGGATAAAGAAAGCCTAAATTATATAGTATGGTTGCCAGTTATATATTATATATTATAGAAAGCCTAAATTATATATTATGGTTGTCAATTATTCAAGTTTTAGGACTCAAGTTGTAATATAAATACGGTAAATTATATAATTCTTAATTTCATTACTAAAATCAGTATTTCTTTGATCAGAAAACTTCCCATTTAAAATGAAACAGACTTAATATTCAATGATCTAATCTCTAAAAAAATTGCTTTCTTATTAGGAAGTTTTCCAGTCAATTTATTCACATGAATCATATTTATGTAAGTACTTTCAATCGCTTATGGCATGAGCTGATTACAATTAACCCTTCAATGTAATAGACTTATTATTAAAATAATAGTAATATGGTACATTTCAATACACTGAGTCATGAGGTCTTACCATGTCAGCAGCTTTCTTAAAGTAGTGAAGAGCTGTCTCATTACTCTGAGGTACAATATCACTTCCCTCTGAATACATCTGGAAAACACATCCCGATTTTATTAAGAGCTATAACCTGCTCTCCAATTATATTTTTCTATCTCATCTCATTCTGGTTTTTAAATCTCATGAAACCTTACAACAAAGTTTAAAGTTCTCAAAGGATATCAGAATTAAGCAAAATCTTAGAATTAAACCTTTTATATCATATATATCCTATGTCATATCAAATTTATGACTTATCTATAAACATGAACGTATAAGATCAGTGCATAGATCACTCTCAAGAGGAGAAATCTCTAATCTTTTTGCTCACTCTATTCCAGGGCAATCGAATAGTGGATAAATCACTTGGAATCAGTACTTAAATGAGCAAAAGGAGAGCTGCTAGCACTGCTCACTTTCCTCTCTCCTATACCGCTACTTTCCCCAGGACAAGATTAAGGGTAGGTCTTAAGTTCAGAAAAAGAAAAAAACTAAACGGTTATTTAAAAAAGTTTCTAAGCACTGAATGAGTAGAGTATCAAGTATGGCACCTGACAATAAGGCCAAGAGGAAGAAGAACAGAATGACCAGTACTGTTTTTATCCATGTACTTACCAAGGAAACAACAAAGGAAATAGGGATAGGGTTCATTAGGAACTCAGAAGAATTGAAAGGACTGGAGTGAAAAGTTCTTTAATGCTTAACAAGAACAGCTGCGGAATACAAACTTCTATACTGTAATAGTTGCAATTTCTAAATGTAAAGTTCTCAGGCCCCAATTACCTAGTTGTGGTCATGTGGCAAATACTGATTAAAATTTTCTATTTGTAAAAATCTTTGAGATATATTCTATTGGAGCCTTATGGTTACAGATGAAAATACCCACTGGTTTACACTGTGGTTACAGATGAAAATACCCATTGTTTTACACTGTGTTTGTTTTCAAAATAATGAAAGAGAAGTTTTGAGATTGTGCCATGGCATATGGAATGTAGTCATTATGTCTCTACACTTACAGATCTCCTTGCTTGAGGAAAAAACTACACTGGGAGCTGGGTGATGAGACAATTAAAGATCTGCAGACAGATTCCAACAAACTGTAATTGCCTCTATTCAGCATGGAATAAAGCAGGCAAATATGACAAACTTAGCAAAAAACTGCACAGCATAAAAAATAAATTCTCATTATTGTGTATGATACACAAAAAGTAGGCGCTCAGACAGGGATAGCTAATTCCAATAGTGAATTAAGATACTGATGAGTACATTCTTTGTTACAGTTATCTAAGAAAATGCCTCAAAATAATACTTACCTTTAGGTATAATAAAATCCTTGCATTGGAAATTTTATTTCCAGTTTATTTTTAGTAAACTGTAGATTCTGAAAACAGTATGAGCTCACTATGCAACTACATCTACTACGTAACACATTCACAGGATGTACAGTACCTTTCCCAAGAAGGCCATAGCATGTGAATTGCCAGCATTAGCTGCTAAATTGAAGTAGTCAAATGCTCTCTGTGAGAAAGAAATTAAAAGAATTCGTTTTTAATAGAATTTGCCTTTGGCTTTTAGCCAAAATGGTTACTTCAGGAACATTTAAAACATCTTGTTATATTGCAGTATCTCACCTGAAGTAAATGGTAATATGACATCTATTCGTTGCTCAAGGTACCCACCCCACGTCCCCATCCCTTTCATATCCAATCCATCACTACGTCCTGTTACTTTTACCATCAAACACATCTTGAATCCATCTATTATCCCCCACTACCACAATTCTAGTCTAAGCTACATTTTTCTCTTACCTGAACTTCTGGACTCTCTCCTCCCTAATTTCCCTGCTTTTATTCTTGGGGTCACCCAAAGCAACTGTTCCACGTACTGGTCCTTACAGCTTCTTGTAGCTTTGCAGGGAATAAATATACTGATGCGACCAGACACTGCTTATATCAGTACTACTTCCTCTTGCTCTCTGTACTCTGGGTAAACCAGCCATGTTTCTTTCTGCCTCAGGACTATAAACATACTATTCTTTTTGCCTTACAATAACCTTCTTTCAGGCTCAATTTACATTTCATCGATTTCTCCCCAGAGACAACTGCCATCTCTCACTCATTAACTTGTTATTGGACTCTTTAATTCTCCTTTGTAACGATCACAATTTATTACATACTTGTTGGTATGATCATTTTAAAAATACTGAATTAAGCTTGAAGCACTGTTAAGGACAAGGACCACAGCTATTGTATCTAGCATTGCATACTGAATGCCTAACAGTGAATAGGCACAAAATAGTAGGTATATTAAAATACTTGTTGAATTAATGTAATTACATAATTAGGAACTCTTTTTGTTCCTTCTGTGAAGCTGGTGAAATAATTTATCACTGTGTAGTTGCTTTGTAGGTAGGCAGCATAAGCCAGCAAGAATATTCCCAAACTTACTGTATAAAAGTTATATAGTAAACTTTTACCCAGAACTTTGTTCTCTCACCTGACATTTTAATTAACCAGTTCATCGGATGCTTCACTGGCCTAACATACACTTTAATGACCTAAAGACAATGAAAGTTGTCAAAATGCTGTGTGAATAAAAAAGCATAGATATTTGATAAGGTTTTAGTAATAAGTGTATTTTGTTATAATCTAATTCTTCAAGTTGGTGGGATACAGTATATGAAATAATCTTAATTAGAATATTTAACTGGTATGGTAGGAAAACAGAGTTTTATTGGTCTGGCAAACATTTATTGGGAACTTACTATGCATTGGGTACTGTCAGGTGCTGGGAATAAAGTAGCAAATAAGGCAGATACAGTCCACACTCTTTTGGACCTTATGTTCTAGCAGAGGAAACAACTTGATTACTAATTTGCAACGGACACAGGCCACGACGATTAGAGATCTTCAAAAATTGTATCTGTGGTACATAACCTATTTCTGGTTTGGGGTGAGGAGTCCATGGAGATACATTAGGGAAAGAGATACTGGACTTGCATTCTGGAGAGTGAGTAGGAATTAGCTATATGAAGAAAGGAGGTGGGGTAATATTCACTCTGGATAGAGGGACTAGCAGTCCAGAATTCCTGAGACAGGGGAGTTCCTGATATTTTCAAACATGTGAGAAAAGGTCTGTGCATCCGTGACTCAGACAGCAAGGGACTGGTGAGGTAGAGAGTCTGTAAAAGGCCTTGGAGGTTGTGTTAAAGGTTTTTGTCTTTAAGCTACTGGAAGTCATGGACTGCTCAAGAGTTTTAAGAGAATCACATGATCAGATGTGTGGTGTACAAAGATAGGTTGTTGCTTAGGGAATGCAAGCAGTAGATGATTCCCACAAGTGATACAGTGTACTGATGGGAAGAGTGGAAGAGGGGAGTGATAATTAGGACACAGAGCAGACTGGATATAGATCTGTTACAGTTGCATGCTCCTAATTTCTCACAAACTTAAGAATGAGTTTTCCTCAGTTCTATGAAGTACTTTCTAATAGAAGTTTTAAGACAGACTTCTATCACATAAAAAACCAAGACACTGAATGTGTATTTCTAGCAATACTGAGAACAAGGGTTTAGAATTAATAAAACCTTTTCCACCACTATGAAGTATAACCACATTTTTATTCTTCAGCTTCCTGAACAGTTAGGTAGAACTTGGAAGTTCATTTATGAAGACTGTCTAAGTAACAAAACCTGCTACTGTCACTGACTTGGCAAGAAATGCATCTGGAGCACCACTGCTCTCTGCAACCTGAAATGCGGAACCCTAGGGGCAGGAAATTACCTGATGGTTTTGTTCTACTCCACGCCCTCCATGCAGATGCAGCTGTCCCAGACCAACCTGAAAGTTAACAAAAATGAGACAAAAGTAAATGATAGCATCTGGTGTATAAATCAGAACAAAAAATCAATTGATCATAAACAAGGTTTCTGCTGGTAACTCAAAAAAATCAGATTCAGTCTTAACTCCTAAAGATACTACTATTCTACTTTAACTTACATTTTTTAGAAACTAAAAATATCTGCTTTTAATTACAAGATATCTTTCTGAAATGGAGGTGAAATAAAGTAATTTTTAGACAGACTAAAACTGAATTTGTCACTGATGAACATACTCTAAAGGAAATACTAATACATGTTTTCAGGAAGAAGAAAAACTATCCTGGGGAGATGCGGTAAGAAATAAAGAGCAATGGAAAGGTAAATTTGTGAGTAAATATAAATTACATGGACTACTTAGAAGAATAATACCTTGTGGGGTTCAAAAATATGTAGAATTAAAACATAGGTGGAGTACGTTAAGTTACACATTGTCCAGGAAATGGTAAAAGTGCTCATTCACACTAGATCTCAGATAAAAGAGTAGTAAAAGAATTTCTAACCACTCTCCTGGTAGAGAGGAAGAGACAGAGTAGTAAAAAAACACTCAAACCAAAAGAGGGCAGGAAAGGAGAGAAAAGGGAATATGGGAAAGCACAATAAAAGAAATCAAGTAAGGCATAAAATGTAAACCCAAATACATCACTAATACTCCATTTAAAAGACTGTCAGAATGCATAATAAAAACACAACTTATGATGCTTACAAGCAACATACCTTAAACATAAGAAGGCTGAACATACAAATGGGGAAGATATTTCACATAAATACTACCCAAAAGAAAGCAGCACAGCTATGCTAATACCAGGAAAATTATAATTTAAAGCAAAAAAAACATTTTTAGAGATAAAAGAGGACATTTCATGATATAGAAGTTAGTTCAACAGAAAGCTAATGTTAAATCTGTATGCATTCATGTGCATGGCCTAAAATATATAAATGAAAACTGACAGAACTAAAAGGAGAAAGAGAGAAATCATATTCAGAGTGGAAGAGTTAAACAGTATTGTCTCACCAATGGACAGAAAAAGCAGACAAATACAGTGAGGATTCAGAAGATTTGAACAATAGGATTAAGAAAAATCACTCAATTGAGACATATAGAACACTACACTCACACAGTAGAATTCATATTCTCTTAGTATGCAGAATATTTGCCCAAACTGACCATGAGATGGGTCATTAGCAATTATCAAGAAATCACAAACAACTGAAATCATACAAAGCATATTCTGACCACAGCGGATTAAGCTAGAAATCAACAAAAAGAAAGGTAGTAGCAAATCCCCATGTATGTGGAAGCTAAACAATTCACCAAATTACATATGGGTCAAAAGAAATCAACAATGAAAATCAGACCTTAATACAAAAATGTGGCAGTCGGGGATTAAATATGGCAGTGTGAGAGGAGAGACAGAGGCTTCCTCCTAAAACTGGATACAAGTAGAAAATATAGATGGCGCAACTAATCCTGAGAGTGCAACAGGAAAGAGGATGGCGTCAGACTGCACACACCTGGAGAAAAGAGCAGACTTCACCCAGCGGGGTAACGTACCAGAGCTGTGGCTCCGCGGGACCCGAGCCCTTCCCCCCAGCTCACCAGCAGGAGGAAGAGAAACAGAGCAGAGAGGGAGTGGAAGGCTTGGGACTGCTGAATACTTAGCTCCAAAGTCCTGCGCTGGGAGCACAAACCTACATTTCATGGTGCTTTCATGAGACTCACATTACTACAGGGCGGGAGAGTTAATATAGGCAGAGTTCCTGGGGAGACTGGGACTCCAGCCGCTTGTGGAAATCAGGGATCCATATCCGGCTGCTCTGGGACAAAAACTTATACCTGTGTGACTGGCCCACTGGCTCAGGTAGTGGAGACAGGCACAGCAGCTGGGAGGCAGGAACAGCTTTTTCCTTCCCCCAGTACTGCTCCCCTGTGACACCCGAAATTGCTTCAGGGGCTCAGCAGCTCCAGAATAGAGCTTCTGAACACAAGAGGGCGCCATATACAAACATGAAACGCCAAAGGAGAACTTTGTCCAGAGTAAAATTATTAATACAACTCCCAAGAAAGATTTAAATGATATGGACCTTGTGACTCTTCCTGAAAGGGACTTCAAAATAAAAATCATCAACATTCTAATGGAGGTAAGGAAAGACATCCAAGAACTCAGGAATGAATTCACATCGGAGATCCAATCATTGAAGAGCACGATGGAGGGCATTAAAAGCAGGTTGGATATGGTGGAGACCATAAATGAAATAGAAACTAGAGAAGAGGAATACAAAGAAACTGAGGCAGAGAAAAAAAAGGATCTCTAAGAAGAAAGAATATTGAGAGAACTGTGTGACCAAGCCAAGCGGAACAATATTCGCATTATAGGGATACCAGAAGAAGAAGAGAGAGAGAAAGGGATAGAAAGTGTCTTTGAGGAGGTAGTTGCTGAAAACTTCCCCAATCTGGGGAAGGAGGTAGTCTCTCAGGCCATGGAGATGCACAGATCTCCCAACACAAGGGACCCAAGGAAGACAATACCAAGACACATAGTAATTAAAATGGGAAAGATCAAGGATAAGGACAGACTGTTAAAAGCAGCCAGAGACAGAAATAAGATCACATACAAAGGAAAGCCCATCAGGCTAACATCAGACTTCTCAGCAGAAACCTTAAAGGCCAGAAGGGAGTGGCATGATGTATTTAATGCCATGAAGCAGAAGAGCCTGGAACCAAGATTACTTTATCCGGCAAGATAATCATTTAAATTTGAAGGAGGGATTAAACAATTTCCAGATAAGCAAAAGCTGAGAGAGTCTACCTTCCACAAACCATCTATGCAGTCTATTTTGGAGGAACTGCTATAGACGGAAGTGTTCCTAGGGTTGGATAGCTGTCTGTCACCAGAGGTAGTAAAACCACGGTAGGGAGGGTGGAGCAGCTGATTGCGAGGCAAATGCAAAATTAAATTGACTATCCCCAAAGTCAATCAAGGAATAGACACAAAGTACAGAATTTGATACCTAATATATAAAGACTGAAGGACAAAGAAAAAGGAGGAGAAATAGAAAAGAACCTTTAGATTGTGTTTATAACAGCATACTAAGTGAGTTAAGTTAGACTCTTAGATAGTAAGGAAAGTAACCTGGAACCTTTCGTAACCACAAATCTAAAGCCTGCAATGGCAATAAGTACATACCTATTGATAATCACCCTAAATGTAAATGGACTGATTGCACCAATCAAAAGACATAGAGTCACTGAATGGATAAAAAAACAAGACCCATCTATATGCTCCTTACAAGAAACTCACCTCAAACCCAGACATGCACAGACTAAAAGTCAAGGGATGGAAAAAGATATTTCATGCAAACAATAGGGAGAAAAAAGCAGGTGTTGCAGTCCCAGTATCAGACAAAATAGACTTCAAAATAAAGAAAGTAACAAGAGATAAAGAAGGACATTACATAATGATAAAGGGCTCAGTCCAACAAGAGGATATAACCATTATAAATATATATGCACCCAACACAGGAGCACCAGCATATGTGAAACACATACTAACAGAACTAAAGGAGGAAATAGAATGCAATGCATTCATTTTAGGCGACTTCAACACACCATTCACTCCAAAGGACAGATCCACCAGACAGAAAATAAGTAAGGACACAGAGGCACTGAACACACTAGAACAGATGGACCTAATAGACATCCATAGAACTCTACACCCAAAAGCAACAGGATACACATTCTTCTCAAGTGCACATAGAACATTCTCCAGAATAGACCACATACTTGGCCACAAAAAGAGCCTCAGTAAATTCAAAAAAGACTGAAATTCTACCAACCAACTTTTCAGACCACAAAGGTATAAAACTAGAAATAAATTGTACAAAGAAAGCAAAAAGGCTCACAAACACATGGAGGCTTAACAAAACGATCCTAAATAGTCAATGGATCAATGACCAAATTGAAATGGAGATCCAGCAATATATGGAAATAAATGACAACAACAACATAAAGCCCCAACTTCTGTGGGATGCAGCAAAAGCAGTCTTAAGAGGAAAGTATATAGCAATCCAGGCATATTTAAAGAAGGAAGAACAAACCCAAATGAATAGTCTAACGTTACAATTATCAAAATTGGAAAAAGAAGAACAAATGAGGCCTAAAGTCAGCAGAAGGAGGGACATAATAAAGATCAGAAAAGAAATAAACAAAATTGAGAAGAATAAAACAATAGAAAAAAATCAATGAAACCAAGAGCTGGTTCTTTGAGAAAATAAACAAAATAGATAAACCTCTAGCCAGACTTATTAAGAGAAAAAGAGAATCAACACACATCAACAGAATCAGAAACGAGAAAGGAAACATCACGACGGACCCAACAGAAATATAAAGAATTATTAGAGATACTATGAAAACCTATATGCTAAGAAGCTGGAAAACCTAGAAGAAATGGCCAACTTCCTAGAAAAATTCAACTTTCCAATACGGACCAAGGAAGAAACACAAAAATCTAAACAAACCAATTACCAGCAAAGAAACTGAAACAGTAATCAAAAAAGTACCCAAGAAAAAAAACCCCGGGCCAGATGGATTTACTTTGGAATTTTATCAGACATACAGAGAAGATATAATACCCATTTCTCCTTAAAGTTTTCCAAAAAATAGAAGAGGAGGGGATACTCCCAAACTCATTCTATGAAGCCAACATCACCCTAATGCCAAAACCAGGCAAAGACCCCACCAAAAAAGAAAATTACAGACCAATATCCCTGATGAACGTAGATGCAAAAATACTCAACAAAATATTAGCAAACCGAATTCAAAAATACATCAAAAGGATCATACACCATGACCAAGTGGGATTCATCCCAGGGATGCAAGGATGGTACAACATCCGAAAATCCATCAACATCATCCACCACATAAAGAAAAAGGACAAAACCCACATGATCATCTCCATAGATGCAGAAAAATCATTCAACAAAATTCACCATCCATTCATGATAAAAACTCTCAACAAAATGGGTATAGAGGGCAGGTACCTCAACATAATAAAGGCCATATGATAAACCCACAGCTAACATCATACTGAACAGCAAGAAGCTGAATGCTTTTCCTCTGAGATCGGGAACAAGACTGGGATGCCCACTCTCCCCATTGTTATTCAACATAGTACTGGACGTCCTAGCCACGGCAATTAGACAAAACAAAGAAATACAAGGAATCCAGATTCGTAAAGAAGAAGTTAAACTGTCACTATTTGCAGATGACATGATATTGTACATAAAAAACCCTAAAGACTCCACTTCAAAACTACTAGAACTGATATTGGAATACAGAAAAGTTGCAAGATACAAAATTAACACACAGAAATCTGTGACTTTCCTATACACTAACAATGAACCAATAGAAAGAGAAATCAGGAGAACAATTCCATTCACAATTGCATCAAAAAGAATAAAATACCTAGGAATAAACCTAACCAAAGAAGTGAAAGACCTATACCCTGAAAACTACAAGTCACTCTTAAAAGAAATTAAAGAGGACACTAACAAATGGAAACTCATCCCATGCTCTTGGATAGGAAGAATTAATATCGTCAAAATGGCCATCCTGCCCAAAGCAATATACAGATTTGATGCAATTCCTATCAAATTACCAACAACATTCTTCAACGAACTAGAACAAATAGTTCAAAAATTCATATGGAAACACCAAAGACCTTGAATAGCCAAAGCAATCCTGAGAAAGAAGAATAAAGTGGGGGAGATCTTGCTCCCCAACTTCAAGCTCTACTTCAAAACCACAGTAATCAAGACAGTTTGGTACTGGCACAAGAACAGAGCCACAGACCAGTGGAACAGAATAGAGACTCCAGACATTAACCCAAACATATATGGTCAATTAATATTTGATAAAGGAGCCATGGACATACAATGGGGAAATGACAGTCTCTTCAACAGATGGTGCTGGCAAAACTGGACAGCTACATGTAAGAGAATGAAACTGGATCACTGTCCAACCCCATACACAAAAGTAAACTCCAAATGGATCAAAGATCTGAATGTAAGTCATGAAACCATAAAACTCTTAGAAAAAACATAGGCAAAAATCTCTTGGACATAAACATGAGCGACTTCTTCATGAACATATCTCCCCGGGCAAGGGAAACAACAGCAAAAATGAACAAGTGGGACTGTATCAAGCTGAAAAGCTTCTGTACAGTAAAGGACACCATCAATAAAACAAAAAGGTACCCTACAGTATGGGAGAATATATTCATTAAGTGACAGATCCGATAAAGGGTTGACATCCAAAATATATAAAGAGCTCATGCACCTCAACAAACAAAAAGCAAATAATTCAATTAAAAAATGGGCAGAGGAGCTGAACAGTTCTCCAAAGATGAAATTCAGATGGCCAACAGACACATGAGAAGATGCTCCACATTGCTTGTCATCAGAGAAATGCAAATTAAAACCACAATGAGATAACACCTCACACCAGTAAGGATTGCTACCATCCAAAAGACAAATAACAACAAATGTTGGTGAGGTTGTGGAGAAAGGGGAACCCTCCTACACTGCTGGTGGGAATGCAAATTAGTTCAACCATTGTGGAAAGCAGTATGGAGGTTCCTCAAAAAGCTCAAAATAAGACATACCATTTGATCCAGGAATTCCACTTCTAGGAATTTACCCTAAGAATGCAGCAGCCCAGTTTGAAAAAGATAGATGCACCCCTATGTTTATCGCAGCACTATTTACAATAGCCAAGATATGGAAGCAATCTAAGTGTCCATCAATAGATGAATGGATAAAGAAGATGTGGTACATATACACAATGGAGTATTAGTCAGCCATAACAAGAAAACATATCCTACCATTTGCAACAACATGGATGGAGCTAGAGGGTATTATGCTCAGTGAAATAAGCCAGGTGGAGAAAGACAAGTACCAAATGATTTCACTCATCTGTGGAGTATAAGAACAAAGAAAAACTGAAGGAACAAAATCGCAGCAGTATCACAGAACCCAAGAATGGACTAATGGTTACCAAAGGAAAAGGGACTGGGCAGGAGGGGTGGGAAGGGAGAGATAAGTGGGCGGGGGGGAGAAAGGGTGCCTTACGATTAGCATGTATAATGTGGGGTGGGGCATAGGGAGGGATGTGCAACACAGAGAAGACAAGTAGTGAGTCTACAGCATCTTACTATGCTGATGGACAGTGACTGTAATGGGGTTTGTAGGTGGGACTTGGTGAAGGGGGGAGTCTAGTGACCATAGTGTTCCTCATGTAATTGTAGATTAATGATAATAAAATGAATTAAAAAAAATGTGGCAGTGGAGGAACATATTCTATCAGGTACCAAGATCTATAAAGCTATGAAAACTTAAGACATTGCTGGCACATGACATGTTCTAGAATATTCAGAGCATAATTTCAATAGCCCAAATCTGGGAAGACTAAAAGGGATAAATAAATTGTGTGATTTTTATACAATGAAATATCACATAGCAAGGCAAAGAAATGAATTACAGCTACATGGAAACACATGGATTAATTTCACAAAAATAATATTGAGCAAAAAGAAGTTGATACCCAAAAAGTGCTATATGATTTTTTCACACAAGATCAAAAAAAGACATCAAACCAATCTGTAGTGTTATAAGTCAGCTTGGTGGGTTACCTATGGGGAGGAATGAGGGCTTTGTGATGAAGAGTTCCAAAGAAGGAGGTCCTGGGGGGCTAGCCATGGTACACAGAGGCTCACTGGGCGACAAGTCACTGAGCTGTGCACTTCAGATTTGCATACTTTTCTGTATTCATGTCATAATTCAGTACATCAAAAAAAGAAAGAAAATGTATACTATACCACACATGCATTGTTTTGAGTTTTCCACTTAATACACTGAAATCGGCTTTCCACCTTAAGTAGTATTCCACATAATTTTTAATGGCTATACAGATTTCCATTGTACTGGAATGTCATATTTGAACTAAATAATTCCCTACTGTTGGGCAATTAGGTTGTTTTGAATTTTAATTTTAGATTGTCTTAATTTAATTTGAATTTTAGGTGTAAAAGAAAGATGCCAAGCAGGCAACATAACTTTATTATTATTTTCATGGGCTATGATTTTGCTCTATCTTTCACTGCAGGTTTTTTTTCCCTAACATAAGACTCCTGTTAGTCTTAAAATTAATTGTTTTTAAGAAGTAACTAGTGCTCATCTCTATATTTATATCATATTTATATTAAATATTTAAGCATTTATATTTAAATCAGAATTGTAAACTTAATAGAAAAAAAGACTTGTTAAAGTTCTTCTTTTTACTTTATTATCAAAATAACGCATGAAACAACAAATTATACACAGTATTTGATGGATATTTCAAAATCTACATAAAACATTCCTGCTTCAGTCCTTGGCTTTGAGGAAATTACAGTCTAAGATAAGCAAAGGAAACATGAAGAGTAAATAGCTCTGAAGTTCAAGAGACTTTATTTAGAAAAAGTAGTTTTCATCCTTGGTGACTCTGGTATGAGCCTTCATCATTAGCATAATGCTGTTCTGTTTAAGCAGCAGTTTCAACTGTGGTGCAGTCACCTGGCCAGCTTTTAGAATCTATCAATGCCTACGCCACATCCCAGATGATGGATGTCTTGAGAATGTGGGACTCCAGGTATTTTTTAAAAATGCCCCTCAGCTGATTCTAATCTGTAGTGAATAACTGCAGAGCAATGAAAATGTTACTTATATACAGATTTAAGTGCTTGCCCCGACTACAATATCCAATACACTAGGACATTCCACGAGATGCTCAAATACATACCTGTGCTTGTACATCACCTTTTTCAGCTAGGAACTGGTAATACTGAATCAAATCTTCTTCTAGCATTCCACTGTTCATTCCTGGATTTTCCACCTCGTCAGGCAGCCGTATTCTCTGTACCACTGAGCCTCCTGTCAGTGAGATATCACTAGCAACTGAAACGGGGGGGACAAATAGAGGAAGGTCAGAAGGATAGTCCCACAGATGGAAGTATTTAGCTGCTAAGTGTCAACAGGCACTATGTTAAAGGAAAATGTTCTATAGTAATCTGTAGATTACAAAATAGTAATTGATCCAAATCGGTCTTTTTCCCCAAAATATTTAAGAGGAACCCAAAGCAAAATTAAGAGAAAAAAAAGGACTTTTAGTGTAAAAGTGATTCCACTTGAGAGAACCATTCATGGTATTTTCAGCAGTACAATAAAAAGAGATGTATTAAAAGTTAATGCTGCTCTTTTTTTTGGTAAGATGAAAGGCAGAAAAATAGGTACCATGATTGGCAACAAGGCGATAATGGGTCAGTGCAGATTCACAACTCTGGAGGACTCCGATGCCTGCCCAGTATCGGTAACCCTGCAAAACAATTTCAATGAGAAGACAGCAGTTTCACATACTTTAGGGGTAGTCTCATCACAACAGATAAAGCTAACCACACTCAAATGTAATTTCACTGTCCTTTAATCCACATACACTACCACCTCATTTATTCTAGGTTCTGAGGTAATTTATTCAGCAATTCCAACAACTCAAACTACAGTTAAGAACTAGGAATTAAATAATGAAGATCCTACAGCATTCAAAATAGATGCCATGAACCTTATATACGAAATGTGTGCATCTTACCTACAAGAGAAAATTATGTACGCTCTTGCTTAAACATTTTAATCTCACTTTATACACAATTTTTATAAAACTAGCAAAGGAGGAACAAAAAATTAGTAAAATAAGGATGACAAGAAGCTACTGAAGCAGGAATAATAAGACCAGCAAAAAATGACTTCAGAAGGAGGCAGAAGATAACTAATTATAAATTCAGGAAACAGAAATTAGAGCTCTCTGGAGTTATTTAGCACAGACTGAAATAACTACAAATTTTAACAATCCTTAGGGCATTACTATATAACAACATGTATATTTAAAGTTCTTACTCTGTAGCATATTTAAGATTGGTAAATAATAAAAAAAAGATATCTGTCAAAAATATTTAACATAGTCTTGTCATACGTTTCCCATTTCTTGAAATTTGATGTAAAAAGAACTTTTCAATTACTGTTTAAGGAATAAATGTTACCTTAGATTAAAAAAACAAATACAAAAAAACCCTTCAAATTAGTGAGGAATGCTTCAGAAATTGGAGCAACACCCTTGTTTCTACCTGTTCAAACTCCTTCAGCCGTTTACCCTTTAACAGGACAAGGTGCAAGCTCTCTGGCATGATGTACAGCCCATTTACGTGATTCCTGTCTATCTCCACATGGATCAACTACATGGCACTGTCATCCAGCCAATTCAAGTGTTTGTATCTTCTTACCAACACCACATTTGCTCTTGTCACTGTCCCTTTGCCTATGTTGTTCCTGCTGCCTGGACACTCCCTTGTTGCTTCCATTCTCTCCTTACTATTCATCCCTCAAGAACTACCTTCGTTGTTTCTTTCCTGAGGATACCTCCTTAAAATCCCCCCTTCCAAGGTCAGAGTGGGTTAAGCACCTTTCAGGTAATTCTTTGACGTTCTTATAGTGTATTGTTAATAGTCTCTTTACTTATGCCTCCCTTTTTGGATTAAAAGCTTGTTGAGGGCCAGCACTATATCTTACTTATTTTTGGAATCCAATTGATAAGTACTCATTAAATATTTTTTGAATTCATAGGTAAAATTATCTGGGATCCACGAGGAAGGCCAGAAAGCTAGATTTGTTAAGTCTCTTATTCCATCAATGACCAAATCTGTAGACCCTGTCCAGATTGTGGACTGGTTTCTCTGCCTGTAGTTGAATTTCTGTTCTATCTATCCTCTATATTACTGCAATCAACTTATATATTCATCTGGAACACAGTAAATGGATCACAGGTCAGGTAACTTACCCAAAGTCAGTTTATAAAATAGAAGGCAGATTAAACACCTCAGCAGAAAATAATTTGGTGGAAAGACTTTATATTTAACCACTCAGAAAATGTGAGATATTTTCCAGTGAAATTTATGGGACTCAGTTCTTTGTATAAGTCCTTTATCAATTTAAATATAAAATCTGTGATAACTTAATCTAAAAAATGATTCTTACAAACAATTTCAATTTATAGAGAATTTAAAAGAGCATTTATCAGATCTCTAGTTCAAGGTCAATCAGCCAAACTAATCATTTTGAAGAAGAATTGTGGATTCTACCAATTTTCATCCACATTTAGAGTCAATTGTCATATCTGTTAATAAGAATTTGAAAGATGTTCAGCTGAATATTTGATCTTAATGAATATATAAGTAGAGCTCAATCATGAGAGTTAGAAAAGTTATGGCCACCTGTACACTGAAAATTCTTCTGCTACTTAATGTTATTAGCCTTCCATCTAAGTCTTACTTACCAAAACCATGTGAGCTATCAGGTTGCCCCCAAGAGCTCCAAAAGTATAATATACAAGGGCCTGTGAAAGAACAAAAGAGGCTCATCTGAACATAGGCACAAATTGACCCAATTCAAATTTACTGTAGCACACAATAAAGTTTTACACATATTACCTTTGCCTGACTTGAATTAACACCAAGTCCAGATGCATAAAGAAAGCCAAGAGCCTGAAATATAATGATAAAAGTAAGAACACTTTCCTTGGCGGAAGTTTATCCAAGATAGACATAGTTTCATGAACTGTGAGAAGATGAAATCATCTTTAAATACTAAGATTTGAACTCAACATGTATGCACAACTGTGGAATTAAAGAACCTCAAAGTGCATTCAAGATTTTATTAACCAGAAAAACAAAGCTGAACATACTTAAACATGGATTTTACTTCATCTCGAGTGATACATGGCTATTATGAGGACAAAACAACTCCTATATCATCGTATCAATACATTATCTATCTAAACAAAGGGGGATATATAAAAATGAGTAAGAGATGACCACGATAAACTATTGTAGGAATAAAAAGAGGTGGCAAGGAAACTTTTTAAGAGAAAAAGAGAATCAACACAAATCAACAGCATCAGAAATGAGAACGGAATAATCACGACAGACTCCACAGAAATACAAAGAGTTATTAAAGACTACTATGAAAACCTATATGCCAACAAGCTGGAAAACCTAGAAGAAATGGACAACTTCCTAGAAAAATACAACCTCCCAAGACTGACCAAGGAAGAAACACAAAAGTTAAACAAACCAATTACGAGCAAAGAAATTGAAACAGTAATCAAAAAACTACCCAAGAACAAAACCCCGGGGCTGGATGGATTTACCTCGGAATTTTATCAGACACACAGAGAAGACATAATACCCATTCTCCTTAAACTTTTCCAAAAAATAGAAGAGGAGGGAATACTCCCAAACTCATTCTATGAAGCCAACATCACCCTAATACCAAAACCAGGCAAAGACACCACCAAAAAAGAAAATTACAGACCAATATCCCTGATGAATGTAGATGCAAAAATACTCAATAAAATATTAGCAAACAGAATTCAACAGTATATCAAAAGGATCATACACCATAATCAAGTGGGATTCATCCCAGGGATGCAAGGATGGTACAAGACTCGAAAATCCATCAACATCATCCACCACGTCAACAAAAAGAAAGACAAAAACCACATGATCATCTCCATAGATGCTGAAAAAGCATTTGACAAAATTCAACATCCATTCATGATAAAAACTCTCAGCAAAATGAGAATAGAGGGCAAGTACCTCAACATAATAAAGGCCATATATGGTAAACTCACAGCCAACATTATACTGAACAGCGAGAAGCTGAAAGCATTCCCTCTGAGATCGGGAACCAGACAGGGATGCCCACTCTCCCCACTGTTATTTAACATAGTACTGGAGATCCTAGCCATGGCAATCAGACAAAACAAAGAAATACAAAAAATCCAGATTGGTAAAGAAGAAGTTAAACTGTCACTATTTGCAGATGATATGATACTGTACATAAAAAACCCTAAAGACTCCACTCCAAAACTACTAGAACTGATATCGGAATACAGCAAAGTTGCAGGATACAAAATTAACACACAGAAATCTGTAGCTTTCCTATACACTAACAATGAACCAATAGAAAGAGAAATCAGGAAAACAATTCCATTCACAATTGCATCAAAAAGAATAAAATACCTAGGAATAAACCTAACCAAAGAAGTGAAAGACCTATACCCTGAAAACTACAAGTCACTCTTAAGAGAGATTAAAGGGGACACTAAGAAATGGAAACTCATCCCATGCTCATGGCTAGGAAGAATTAATATCGTCAAAATGGCCACCCTGCCCAAAGCAATATACAGATTTGATGCAATCCCTATCAAATTACCAGCAACATTCTTCAATGAACTGGAACAAATAATTCAAAAATTCATATGGAGACACCTAAGACCCCAAATAGCCAAAGCAATCCTGAAAAAGAATAAAGTAGGGGGGATCTCACTCCCCAACTTCAGGCTCTACTACAAAGCCATAGTAATCAAGACAATTTGGTACTGGCACAAGAACAGAGCCACAGACCAATGGAACAGATTAGAGACTCCAGAAATTAACCCAAACATATATGGTCAATTAATATTTGATAAAGGAGCCATGGACATACAATGGCAAAATGACAGTCTCTTCAACAGATGGTGCTGGCAAAACTGGACAGCTACATGTAGGAGAATGAAACTGGACCATTGTCTAACCCCATATACAAAGGTAAACTCAAAATGGATCAAAGACCTGAATGTAAGTCATGAAACCATTAAACTCTTGGAAAAAAATATAGGCAAAAACCTCTAAGACATAAACATGAGTGACCTCTTCTTGAACATATCTCCCCGGGCAAGGAAAACAACAGCAAAAATGAGCAAGTGGGACTATATTAAGCTGAAAAGCTTCTGTACAGCAAAAGACACCATCAATAGAACAAAAAGGAACCCTACAGTATGGGAGAATATATTTGAAAATGACAGATCCGATAAATGCTTGACGTCCAGAATATATAAAGAGCTCACACGCCTCAACAAACAAAACACAAATAACCCAATTAAAAAATGGGCAGAGGAACTGAACAGACAGTTCCCTAAAAAAGAAATACAGATGGCCAACAGACACATGAAAAGATGCTCCACATCGCTAATTATCAGAGAAATGCAAATTAAAACTACAATGAGGTATCACCTCACACCAGTAAGGATAGCTGCCATCCAAAAGACAAACAACAACAAATGTTGGTGAGGCTGTGGAGAAAGGGGAACCCTCCTACACTGCTGGTGGGAATGTAAATTAGTCCAACCATTGTGGAAAGCAGTATGGAGGTTCATCAAAATGCTCAAAACAGACCTACTATTTGACCCAGGAATTCCACTCCTAGGAATTTACCCTAAGAACGCAGCAATCAAGTTTGAGAAAGACAGATGTACCCCTATGTTTATCGCAGCACTATTTACAATAGCCAAGAATTGGAAGCAACCTAAATGTCCATTGGTAGATGAATGGATAAAGAAGATGTGGTACATATACACAATGGAATACTACTCAGCCATTAAGAAGAGGAAAAATCCTACCATTTGCAGCAACATGGATGGAGCTGGAGAGTATTATGCTCAGTGAAATAAGCCAAGCGGAGAAAGAGAAATACCAAATGATTTCACTCATCTGAGGAGTATAAGAACAAAGGAAAAACTGAAGGAACAATACAGCAGTGGAATTACAGAATCCAAAAATGGACTAACAGGTACCAAAGGGAAAGGAACTGGGGAGGATGGGTGGGCAGGGAGGGATAAGTGGGGGGAAGAAGAAAGGGGGTATTAAGATTAGCATGCATGGGGGTGGAGGGAGAAAGGGGAGGGAGGGCTGTACAACACAGACAGGGCAAGTAGTGATTCTACAACATTTTGCTATGCTGATAGACAGTGACTGTAATGTGGTTTTTAGGGGGGACTTGGTATAGGGGAGAGCATAGTAAACATAGTATTCTTCATGTAAGTGTAGATTAAAGATTAAAAAAAAAGGGAAAAAAAGAAAGAAAGAAAAGGGGGATTACTTCTTGATAGGATAAAACTATTGGTAAATCAAAGATTAACGCATGCTTTAAATATCCTTAATTTTGATCACTTAAAGGGTGTCAGATGATCAGCTATGGAGGTACTCTTTTCTGATAATATTCCTTTCTCTAAAAAAAAAAAAAAAAAAAAAAAGCAGTTCCTGTGTGCTGACCTCCAATGAGTTCTACACAGTGGTATAGAGGGCATGTCAAAGTGTGGGCAAAGGGTCTGTTTGTTTCTATGCAGAAGATCAAGGCCTAGCTTGGATACCCAGAAAATGAACTAAGATACGATATGAGGAGGAGCTTCCGGCATCAGCACTCTCTGGAGGACTTGTGCCAGGGGATGATCATCAAAAAGCCTCCACAGAGATCCGGGCGATGCTTCGGTTGTGGCTGCGTCCATCCCACCGTTTCCTGGACTTGCCACTGGAATGAGGAGGGAGATGTCTAGGCTGGCATATACATACAGTGAGACAACGAATTTGAGTGGATCTGTACTGTTGTAACTCAACCAGGAGTTGGGAGGGGTGCAAGTTGTAGCGCTCCAAAATCTTACGACTATAGACTATCTACGGTTAAAAGAACATATGGGATGTGAACAGATCCCAGAAATGGGTTGCTTTAATTTGTGTGATTTCTCTCAGACTGTTCAAGTACAGTTGGACAATATCCATCATATCATAGACAAATCCTCACAAATGCCTAGGGTGCCTAACTGGTTTTCTTAGCTTCACTGGAGATGGCTGGTAATTATAGATTTGCTTAGTTTATGTCATTGTATTCCTATTATGTTAATATGTATGTGCAAGTTAGTTAGTAGTTTAAAACCTATACATGCTTAAGGTACTCTACAAGAAGATATGGCAAAGAAATAATCAATCCTCCCATGTTTTCTTCCATACGCTACCTCTACAGCTTTTCTTCTTCCTTCCTAATTACAACCCTTAAATAGAATTCGTGCCTCATATCGAATTTACCGAGCATCATAATTCCTCCAGGTGGTAAAGATACCTGGAGACAAGTGCTGGGCATAGAAGCCACAGGGCATAAATCTGCAAAGAAGTAAAAAGCTAACCTTTTCAAACAATATGGCCTCTCTCTCACTTACCAACTTTACATCTCCCTGTATGGCCCCGGAAGATGACTGGTTAGCCAGAGACGGGTAAGATTCCTCAAGGGAGGAACAACCTAAGACAGGCACAGTCGCAGGGGGGCCATCAGGTGAGAAATTGGGGATCAACAGTGGTGAGGCTTAGAACCTCACCCCCCCCACCGTTTTGAGAGAAATCTGCATCCGTGGATGTTTTAAGGCCCTTGTGTAGCTCGGATTAACACATAGTCTACAGGCACACACCTGATCATCTACAATTGCTCTCTTACAACACTAAACTATGTTTTCTACCTTTATCTCACATCTATCTACCACTTCAGCATTTTATTAAAAATAAAAAAAATAATAATAATAAAGGGAGAAATGTGGGATCCACATATAAATCAAGTATAAAAATCAAACGAATATTCGTATTTGACCTGATTGTTTATAATTCATAATGCGTGATCAAAACCGAAAGTTTCTGTGATGAATACCCTTGTACTGTTCACCATGTAAGAACTTATTCACTATGTAAGAATTCGTTCACCATGTAAGAACTTGTTCGTTATGCTTCAGAAGATTGGAGACTGACGAGAATTAGGCTTGAGATGGATTAATGATTGTGCATTGAGCATTGACCCCCCTATACAGAATATTATTGTTGTTAACAACCATTTGATCAATAAATATGAGAGACACCCTCTCAAAAAAAAAAAAAAAGTCATAGGTTGTATAGATGTGTTCCTCATAGCACTGTGAACTCCTTTGTAGCTGTGAAATATCACATTCGTATCTTCATATCCACTGTTTTCATTACACACGTGCTAATTAAATGAATAAAAGTTTGAAAAAGAAAAAAAAAAAAAGAGGTGGCAAGGGATAAAGGTCACTTTACAATGCACACCAGTTTCTTAACAAAACCAAACACACATCCAACCAACCAAACAAACAACACATAGGTAAGGGTATGCCCTCTGTCTCTAAGGGTCATCCTTGATGACATGAAAGTATAAAGTTATGAAGGCAGGTATGGCAAGTGCCAGTAGTTATTAAAATCCATGAGCTCTTCTACATTCCCAGTCTCCCTTGTACTCAGGTAGGGCCATGATCATGGGATGTAGCCAGAAGGGATGGAAGCCATTTTTAGGTCTGGTCCTTAAAAACTCCCAAGAGATTGCTCTAGCCTTCCCTTCTCCTTTCCTGATGACTTGGAAGCCCCGTATTTCAAATGCTGTAGCTACATGACAGAAACAGTCCTTGGTCCTGAGTCACCACGTGGAAGAAATGCAGGCAGGAGAACCTTGGCATGAAAAGAAATAACTCCCTGTAGTGTTAAGCCACTGTGATTTGGGGGCTTTGTCTACCTCATCAGCTAGAGTTAATTACCACAGAGGGAATGCTTTGCAATGCATAAAGTGCTGTGGTATTGTAAGGTATTAGAGGGAAAAGATGCTTTATAAATAAAACTCTTCAGAGGCAAATGTGTCTGCCGATAAAGAATATATGTATGAATTTTATAAAAATTGACTTACACTAAGGGAAAAAAGCTTTGAAAGGTAGCAATTAAGATATATCCTTTTTATAAACTAGAATTGAGACTATGTAGGAGTTGCAGCCTAGTTAGGAATTCAGTACTAGAACACAATGGACATAATTCCTGCTATAGTTTACACAGTCTGAAAACAAACTTCCTCTGTGACCAGATTTGTTTAATCTTTAAGCAAATCCCACATCTTCAATAAACCTGAATTATTGAAGGAATTTTAAATAAATGTGGTGACCCCTAATGGTGTTAGTCTTACCATTACTAATGGGGAATATCAAGCAGATATTATGTATTAACTGGTGTGATACAATATGGAATACAGACCATTCCCTATAATGCACACCAGCCAAAAATATTTCACTTGAGTTCATTAGCTTTTAGCTGTTGAAGGGAACATCCAGCTTTAGGAACTATAGATGATGAAGAAACAAACTAAAGGGCACTCTGAAGAGCAAGTAGACAAACTGAGGCAGGACATTCTGTAGGAACACTGGCCCTACCTCTAACACAGAGAAGAAAGGTGCTAGAAATCACAACAAAATACCAGGTGTACTTCTGGACTGGATTCTGCTTTGAACAAAACAGGTATAAAGAAAATGTTTTGGTTAAACACCATATGAATATTTTATGGATATAAGATATAAAAATCTACTGGACTGTAAAGGTGAAGGCCATTGATTGAAAAGAGCAAGTTATGGAGCTGCAGACAGATCTTACATTTTTAATTTTATTTTTTTATTGAAGTATTGTTGATATACAATCTTATATTTGTTTCAAATATACAACACAGTGATTCATCAGTTAACCATATTATTAAATCCTCACCCCTTCTAGCACAGTTACTATCAACATAGTAAGATGTTATAGAATCATTAACTGTATTCTCCATGCTGTACTTCTGTTGCTGTGACCAACATACATTGTGAATTATTGTGCCTCTTTATCTCCTTCCTTCCCCCTCCTCACCCCAACCCCTCCCCCTTAACCACTAGTCCCTTCTCGGTGTCTATGAGTCTACTGCTATTTCGTTCCTTTTGTTTTGCTTTGTTTTCATACTCCACAAGTAAGTGAAATCATATGGTATTTATCTTGTATACAAAGAATTCACATGTATGTATACACACAGAGAAAGGTCTAGAAGGGTATGCATGTATTAACATAACTGATGCTCATGTCTGGGTGATACATATATGATGTTTACTTTCTTAGTTCTTTAAATTTGTATTTCTTGTTTCCTATAATTGGCATGTACTGCTGTTAAATATTAATAAAATATTAAAATAAAAACCCACCAAGCTCAACATGAAGCTGGAGCATCCGAACCTTGGAAAAAATGCAATGGTGAGTAATCTCAGATACAAAAAACAATTACCCCTCATGTTTTATTCTCTACAGATGTAATTTGGAAAATTACAAATATGATTTGGGGCAAAATGCAACTGCAAAAATGTGTTCAGTGACCATAAATGTTCTCAGACTAACGAGAAAGACTGAGGAGACTGGTAAAATGATCTGCCAAATTTAAACTTGATATTTAAAGGTATTTTACTTTCCTTTAAACTTTAACTTGATAAAGTTTAACTTGATATTTAAAGGTATTTAAACTTGGTATTTAAAAAAGGTATTTTACTTTCCAGTCTTATTTGCTAAAAGAAGGCAGGACATAGACAGTAAAGTGCTGTGGAAATAAACAAATGGTGTATGTGGAGATATTCTCCATTCAAAGTACACTCACAGTTTGTCCCTTCGGAGAGCCTTCCTCAGTCAGTTTCTCAGACATCTCTCTAGCTGCTTGTATATTCTGTGTCAGGTAATCACCAAACAGAAGAGCGTATGACACTCTCTCCAGGGCCTTGGTATGGTTCATGCCTGCTGCCTTTTGAAGATACCGGTATGCTCTTAAAACAAGCAATTAAAAAACAAATCAACAATATTTTGGAAGTACCATTAAAAGCTTTTTCAAGATCCACGAAAAACATAAATAATTGCCTTATTCTATGGAATCCCTCTAATACTTTATTTCCACTAAGTTGTGTTACTTATATGTGTAGAAAACATTCTAGTTACTTTTGTTTTTAAATAAGGTACCAGTTCTCTCTGTTATGCCAATATCTTGGAATAATCTAATTCTGATATTCCTAGTTAAGGGGTTAACTAGATTTGCAATGAGAGAACTGTAATAATAAGGTATCCAGCATATAATCCAATGATAATCATTGCAATTTTCTTTTACAATCTTTGCACAGACTGTAACATAAGTCAGCTGAAATTAGAGGGACACAAGATGTTAGAACACAATCACTTGTTTTATACTTTTTTTCCAAGTGCAAATTCCTAAATTTTAATCTTCGGCTACAAGAAAACTATAAAACAAAATGATAAACAAAGAAAACACCAATAATTCCTTTCATTTTGTCATTTTGAATTCTGAAGACTATCTGTATTCTTGGCTCTTAGATAACTTTAGTCCATTATTTCCATTTTGCTCACTGTTCATTCTTGTGATCAGTATTTATAATCTTTTTATCCCAGCAAGCTAAAATATGATAAAAGAATTTCCTTAATATCCATATACCATATTAAATTTTCTTAAAATGCAACTTAAGAAATCTTCTGTCTTTTGCAGTACACTTAAAAAAAAAAGAGTTGACTATTTATCTCAATAATGGCTTATCTTAGCAGAGGAATGGACTGGGCAGGGCTACCTACTCTCTTTTTTGGCTTTTCTTATTGCTTCCATTGAGGATTTTCATCCCAGTCTGGTACATCATTTCTGCTTCCTGCATTTGTCGTCTTCTAGCAGCCTCTTCTTCAGCTAAAAACAACACGTCAGATGCACTTAAATGGATTTTAATTCTACATCAATTATTTATCAAACATCAGTATTAACCCTTCCTTTTGAGCAGTCATACAAACACAATGATCTTTCACTATTTCCAAACAGGACTGTAAAGACACATTGCTTTAAGTGTGGTCTTTATCTGGTAAGGATAAGACAGGAAAACAAAACCAAATACAAAGACAATAAAACGCACTGAAATGGAAGGTACTTTTCTGCTAGTAATTCTAAAACTTTTCATATAATTCAACTAAAATTTCAGTAGTAGCTTATAATTATATTCCAAAGTCAGCCAAAATAAGGACAGAAAAACAATAAAATAGTCAGAAAAGTGCTGTTACAGTCAAAGGACACTTAATCTCACCTAAAATGCTGTATATCTTCATAAGGAGAAAGTATTTGATAAGCTACATAACAAAAAGTTGGTAAAAAAATTGATTTTTGATTTTTATTAAATACAGATTCTGATTTAATGTTCAAGTTTCTTTCTTATGCACTGATACAACACTGAACATCACAGAATTATTAGATTTCTTGAAATTATTTTGCTACTGTAATATAGCATTCTAACAAATCTAGAACTCATGAAGAGAAATTAGAGAGTATTTCATTAGAACCAATTTTTAAACAAATATAAGTTTTTCTTGTAACATAACAAAATCTGATGTATCAAACTGGAGTACCTAATCATACTGGCCTACATCCAAACATGGACTATGTCTGATGTTATCATCAAGGAATGCCTAAATATTCTATCAGAGCCATTATTCTGAGAGTTATTTGGAATCAACAAAGGTATGTTCAAGGTTTTCTGTTATTCTTCTATATTTAGAAAGTTTTTCCTGTAAACATAGCTTAGGCTGAAGGTCAGCCTCTCTATACTGACATTAATACTTGGGATATTAATATACTGTATCTGTCAAATGTTACCCTGGGACAGAACATTTTGCTCAAAGTATTTTAAAAAGGTATTATCTATTTTTCTTCTAACCACTATTAGCCTTCACCATAATGTCTTTCCCTTAATTGCCAAAAAATGTTTTACATTAATTCATTTAGCAGCCTGCCTGAGGGTTTGTAGAACAACCTGTGCATGCCAACACAAAACCATCCCTAAATAAGACATGAGTGTGACAGGCTGCCCCAAGTGACAGCCTGGAAATCAGTACACTGTGCATCCCTCCTGCTCTTAAGTCCTTTCTTTAAGGCTATACCCACATCATCAATGCCGTCTCTGACCAAGGTGGAAAAGGCCTCAAAAATGTCTGAGATATAAAGCAATGTGGACATACTTCCTACTGAGCAACACTTACTTTCACAAAAGCCCCACTTTTCATCTGCTTTGTAGTCATAGGTTGTAGCACACCACAGTCTGCCATCTTCCCTTCCATCTGAGGTGCATTCATCATATTCCTTATCCAGGAACAGAAAAGGGAAGCGGCAGGGCTCACCATGAGCTGTGCCTTCAATAGCTGTCAAAGCTGGAAAGATAAGAAAAAAATCTAAACACAAACAGTGCCTATGGTATTTATGGATTTAATGCTTTCAATTTCAACTCTTGGAATTTGAAAATGAAGATGTATGATTTGTAATGAGGAACAGAAAAGAGCCAGCACCTATTTTGTTTAGGGACAACCTGAGAGCTGACTACCCAATCTAGTTCAGAATTTCTGAAGGTCTTGATATAAAAACCCTGGAATGTTAAAAGGCTACTGTGAAATCCCTGCCCAACAGGTGAGCAAAAAATAAGGCAAGTGCAATTGAATCAATTCCAATGCTCAGCACAACTCTCCTTTTTACTGCCTGAATGCTTGTAGGGAAAAATGGAAGTTCCATGGCCAGGATCCTCACTTGATAACCCCTGTATCTGTGTGATGAGGTAACACTTAGCCTACTGCGCAGGCACATGCTTGCATACCCACTGGCAATAAGCCTACTTACTGCCAGTATTGCTATAAAAAGAACTCATTTTATCAGAGTACTTACCATATGCACTAATGTACTTTCTTTACCATCCTCACGCTCTCACTAGACTTTGAGCTTGTTAAAGGTAGAGACTGTATCTCTGATTTGTTTACAAGTTCTTTCTGAGTATCTCCTAGGTGCTGGGAATTTTGCCAGGTGCTGGAAATGAGGCAGAGTGGAGGTTTCTGCTATACAGAACTTAATGCTTACTTAGTTAAGTATTACAAAGCAATACTTTCTAAAGCAAATTTGAATGTAGCAGCAGTCAAAAATGTGATCACAAAATGTGATCAATGTTATGGAAAGAAACCCTCCCCTGTCAGGAACTGAAGTGTACACTGAACCTCATGGCCATATTGGAGTCAGGGGTGGTTGAAATGCTGCAGGGTCAGGTGGAGAGAAGTACTGTGTAGACAGAGGGAACAGTGTGTGTTAAGAACCAAATGAAAGAGCAGGGCACATCAGAGAAAATAAAAAGCTCATCACACCATGAAGAGGTGTGCCCAAGTGGACAAGAAGAGAAGCTAAAGAAGCACAGAGAAGCCACACTAGGGAGGTCCTGACAAATCTTATTAGGGAGTTTGGACTTTGTCCTGAGAACAATGGAAACTCACTGAAGAGTTTTAAGTAAGTGTGGCATCTCATGCTCACCTTTTTTTAAGAGGGTAGACAATGGAATGGAGGAAAGATGGCTGGATACAAGGTGCCCAGTTTAAAGGCTGAGACAGGAGTCTAACTGAGAGGTAATGGTAGCAAGAAGTGGACAGTGGGATGAAAGAACTAGATGTACTCACCAGGTGGGAAGGTACCTATTTAGTAACAGACTAGATGTACAGATGAGAGGTGAGAGGAGTCACGGGAGGCTCCCAGGTATGAGGCTTTGGGAAGTGGGTAGATGGCTGTGCATACTGAGAGCACTAGAGGAGGAGTACGCTACTGGGTAGGGGTGAAATGAATCAGGAGACAAGTCAAGCTTTGGTACACCCTGCTACATTCAGGGTGGCTATAAAAAAACACCAAAGCAAGTGAAGATGTCTTCAGACATCTTTTCAATTGTAGCCAAAGAGAACGTTATCCAGTTTACAGGTACACCTGAAGCCAAGAGTATGTCAGAATGGCGAGTAAGGTGTATGAGAGGACCAGGGGCCAGGGCTAAGCCTAGAACTCTCAGAGTACATGTAGTCCCTCCACTGGTGGTTTTTACACGGAGAATTTAGGCAGCAGAGCCTAGTGTATGGGTTCTGGAGTCAGAACACCTGATTCAAACCCTACCACTTATTAACTGTGCACTTTGAGCAAATTATTTAATCTCTGTTCTAGATAACAACTTTATCTACAAATAGGGGTAATAGTCCTTGCTGCATAGTTACAAAGATGAACTGAAATACAAGTAAAGGACTCATGATGATGCCTGCCACTTAGGTAATAAGAGTTTGAGAGAGGGCAACTGCTAATGATTATTAAGGCACTCCTGCTATGAAAGGCTAGAACATGTGTGTTCTTTCTTTCCACTGTAAGGAAGAATACATAGTAAAATAATATTTTGAAAACTTTTCAGTGAGTTATGAAAGGCAAAAGAATTTTAAATGGTTTACTACCAGGTCATGTCATTTATCCTCCTGGCAATCACTGGCCAGAGGCAAATAACTTCTTCACCTTCAATCTGTCTGTGTTTTTAAGAAATAATCTTTAATGCGATGTATAAGCAAAGTACCCTTTAGCAACAATCTCAGAAGAGTCATTTCGACTACAGAATTTGAAAAAGGAACTGCTGTGCACTGCTGCTACATTCAAATTTGCTTTAGAAAGACAGTATCTGGAAACCTGCAGTTTGTAAACCTGACATTTCAAATTAAACAACATACAATGGTTTAAAAGAATATTTGATTTTTTTTCTATGATAATACAGATTTTTGTGTTAAAAACAAATAGTTTTGTCATAAAAATTGTAGTCTGCCAAAACTTACACTTTCTAAGTGGTTCAAAAATAAGAAAGAGCTCCTTTTCTGTGATGGAACTTTACAGGCACAAAGAAACTAGAAAAAACTTCGGGGGTTTTTGGCAACAAGTTTTTAATCTGCTGTTGATTGCACTAATTTAAGCAGGAAGACCCCCCAGGGTACACCTACTTCCTCAATTTAGTGAGACTCAATCTTGGCCAAAATAATGTGTTTATCAGTAAGCTACTACTATCTCTCAAAGCTATCTTAGTCAAGCAAAATCAGAATAGAGAAAAGGCTATTATTACCTTTAAGCCTGTTTTAAAAAGTGTTCCAAGAGTTACTGACTGGGTCTTGCTAGTTTCAAGTCAATTATCTCAAGTAGATACTCCCCACAATAGTGTTAATTTCAGTTAGTTTTCTTTCCATGGAGAAAAATTCTGGAAAAATTTCAAAGCTATCATTTTAAAAACCACCACAAAAACAGTACCCATTCTAAAAACAATGGTAATCACTGCTCTGGCATAATGCAGTTTATTGATTAGGCAATTTAAATTTATGGTAGCCAGCAATCTAATCTGACACGTAAAATGAAAGGGGAAAAAATGTGTCATGAAGTCAGTTCTGCACCTTCATGTAAAAATTCACACTTTTACATAAGGAACCATATTTGACTCTACAATAATGACATAGTATCATAATCTATTTAGACCTTGCTGGTAAAATACTTATGGTATTTGGGACCTTAAAATAATAAACGGACTGCTTTATATTTAGTAGTTTTGCATTTAAACTTTTAATTGCAAAGTCAGTTAAAATCATTCAAGAAAGGTAGAAACAAATAAACCCCCAAACCTGAAATCACTTAGTATTGGCCAGAGTATGGATAAATGGGAACTTCCATACAGTTGGTAGGAGTATAAATCAGTACACCTTAAAGAGGGCCATTCACTAATATACATTTGGATTTAAAAGCTCTGTACCATTAAATCCTGTTTTACCACTTCTAAGATTACTTATAGAAATGCTCACACAAGGATACAAAGAGATTTGTGCAAGAGAGTATTTGTGCATTATTATAATTTTTAAAACACAAAGCCAAAATAACTCAAAAGTCTATCAATAGGAGATGGGTTAAATCAACTTCAGTGCAGCCATTACACTGAAACTTGGACATCAACACACATGGGAGTAAACGTCAGTTAAGAGAGTAGTGGAGAGGGCACAGAGTATCAAAGGCTGAGTTCTGGGGAACCTATATTCTTGAAACTTACATTTCAAGAACACGCAGATTCCAAGGATCCAGCAGCCGAGTAAAGAAAGCATCTTCAGATGAGGGGTCAGCAAGATGAGACCAAGAACTGACCAAGTACCGAGCAACTAGAATGTGACTGGACAGGGGCAGAAGTAGTGGTCCAGAGGCAACCAGAGCCCTGCTGCTGTCAGGTCCGAAAGCAGGAAAAGAGGAAGTGAAATCAGTGACGCCAGACAACTCTCCCAAAGATGATGCTACACAGAGGAGTGAGTAGAGGATGGGATGGTTAATAGTAGAAGTGGGAGGGGGGTTTTGGTTTTTAAAATATAAGGTATTATAGCATGTTTGAACACTGATGGAAAGAATCCGAGAGAGAGAGAACAATATTAATGTGGCTAGAATGCTGCTACATGTAGAGTTAAATGTCCCAGAAATACCAACACTCATATCTTTTCCTCATTTTTAATGGTGAAATTAAAACCAAACCAAAAAAGGTCAATTTCTTGATCCATACAGATAAAGACAAGGGTTCTGGTTTTGCAAATTTTTAATTTTAAGAGCTTTTACACTGCTATTCAAGACTGATACTATATAAATTTAGGTGGGTGTTTTGTTAAGAAAACTATTTGATCATGCTGCTTGTTTGAAGTAGTACTTCCTAACACACACAGTAAATAGCATTTGAATTGATATATTTGTCAAAAACAGCTGAAACACAATTATTTAAGGTTAAAAAGCTATCAACCTCAACACAACTGTCATATAGTGTTCTTCAATTTTAGTCAATACCAAGATAAAAATTTAACCAACTGTCTTCAAAATCCCCAAAGTCCTAAGAACAAAGCTCCAATACAGTAAACCATACCTAAGATAAAACAGATGGTACAGGCCAAATAAAGAGGTATTTACAGTTGGCTGGGAAGTACAGAATAGTAGTCTCTTAGGGAAAATACCAATGGTGTGTAATTTGCTACAAGCAGATTGCTTTTACCCCAAGGTTGAGAATTGCTAACTACAGTTGAGAAATTAACCTATGTTAATGAAGGAAGGGAGGAAAGACAGATCGGCTGGCAGATTATATTAAGAAAGTATTGCTTTAAGGATTAAAATGTATTTTTTCAGAAGAAAAAGGAAGTCAGTCATGTGGAAAATAAACATTAAGACCAGAGTTCATATAAACTCTGTGAGAAAATCAAAGTTCCTAATTCTGAGAAATAACTAATCATTTTCAAGTGACAACAGAAGCAAGCACTGGCGCATGTGCCAGAAGAAAGTGACAAGGTTCCTGACACCTAGGTGGCATGCACTGTCAGAAACCATACTGCCTGACTGAAACTTGGAGGAAAACTGCTATTTCAGAACAGTAGGCTTTTCTACGTAACAGCTTTTAAAAATAGTTGTTGGAGTTTCAACAACGCCAGTGGGATGCTTTCTACAAGGATGGTCTCCTAAAGGAGTTTCCTTGCACAAATTATTTCCTGTCTAACTGACCAAATGAAAGAAACAACAAACAACAAGAGTAGCTTTTCATTACTCAGAACCTGTTGTGGGCAATGACCTATTTCCTTAGCCAACTCTCTTGTTTAATCTGATTACTAAATCAGGGTTTGTTTATTCCCTGACACCCACAAGCAAGTGACAGTGAAGTAGAAATGCCATCCTCTTTATCAATCAACTTGCTTACTTCAGAACCCTATTTTAAGTATAATTTAGTAAGTATAAACTAAGTTCCTTTTGTGCTGTTCTACATAGAGCAAGATGCTGGTTATTTGGTTTAATTTTTTTAAATTTAAGACTATAAGGATAATGTGTTTATTATCAAATAATAGGAAAATATACAAAGTTAAATAAAAAGCAGTCGCCTTTAGCTATCACTGCACATTTTTTTCTCCAAAGGTAATGACTGTTAATACAAAAGAAGTTAATTTTTCTTTTCACTTGAAAACATACAAACAAAAGGCTTCTCTTTCATATAAGGAATCTGACTGTTAATTTTGTATGTCAACTTGTATGGGCTATAGTGCCCAGATATTTGGTCAAACATTCTGGATGTTTCTGTGAAGATGTTTTTTTTGGGTGAGATTAACATTTAAATCAATAGACTTGGAGGAAAGCAGATAGTCCTTCATAATGTGGTGGGCAGGCCTCATTCAATCAATTGAAGGCTTAACAGAACCAAGACTGCACTTCCTGAACAAAAAGGAATTCTGCCAGCAGACAGCCTCTGGTTCTGCTTCTCTGGAGAACACTGACCAATAGAGGATCATACCAAGTGGATTATTTACAGTGTGACATTTTCATTTAACACTGACATTTTTCCAGATGGAAGACAGCAGATTATCTCACTATTCATTTTTAAACCCTTCCTCATCTTCTGTAGAGCTAGGGATGGCCAAGTGATAGTTTTGGCATCATACTCGCAATTTCTGGGGGAGGCTCCTGCTCTTCTGATGTAGACACCACCTTTTCTTGAGGACCTGGAGGTACAGCCACCACCAGGTATGACTGTATGGAACTACCTGTCTATGGAGTACTGGTTATGTGACTCATTAAACTTCCGCTTCTGTCATTAGATTTTCCAGTATTTGCCATAAAACACATTCTTTTAAAAAGAACTGTGTGTTCTATAATAGGGAGGAATATCACAGTGTAATCATTCCCCTCTTAAAGGCCATTTAATTTTTTCTAAACAAATGTTTACCTATGATGTGAAGAAAACAGTTAACACAACAGGCCTGACAGCTATCCCTTGAAAGGTGGGCCTTTGGCTGGCATGTGGGGACTTGATTTTTGAGAATGTTCCCAACACCCTAACTAACAGAAGTGACTCACTATGCCTAAACTGTTTATATGAAGTACGTGGTTTATGCCAAACATCAGTTTCCTTCTGGGAGCCTGCAATTCTGGTACATGTGAGGCAGAAACTGGTAAGATGAGTAATCTCCATTAAACACTCTGGGCACTAGGTCTCTAATGAGCTTCCTTGGAAGTTAACATTGCACATGTGTTGTCACAAGTCCTAGGGGAAATAAACGCATTCTATATGTACTTCCCTGAGGGAGGACCCTTGGAAACTTATACCTTGTTTCTGTTGGACTTTGCCACATGCTGATTTTGCTTTCTATCCTTCTACCATAGTAAGTCACAGCTGTGAGTACAACTATATGCTGAGTCTTCCCAGCAAATCATCTAATCTGGGGATGGTTTCTGGGACCCCCAATATCAGCTGGCACCAGAAGTGGGATTCAATAAAATAACCCTAACTCACTGAAATATGGTGAAAGAACTGCTTGGGAAAGGAAGGATAAGGAACAGGGTATGATGATTCCTTGGAGTCCAGGTTTACGGGGTCACTTGAGAGGTAAAAGTTACCTGTGGAATTTAAAATGAGAACTGCAACTCCAGGAGTGTAGGCTTGCTGGAGCCCCCAGCTACGCTGATTGTGCTGGCTAAGGTGATGCCTCTGGGTTTTTTCTTCTCCACGTAGGAGGAGAAAGGGTCCCCAAACTTCCAAAGGTGAACAGGCTAAAATTTTCAAGAGTTTACATTGCTTCCTCCTCCGACTGGGATAGGGGCCTTGCAGGTAGGAGGATCATGTCCCAGGGATGGAGCAAAATTTTAGATAAACCAGAAAAAAAGGAGGGACATAATACTCCAACAGTTTTTTCAGTCTAGCTGCCTCTGCACTGGCCTCCTCTACTATCATTCCTCCCCTGCATTCTAGCCTGGATCTTCCCTGGCAGCTGTTGTGTTAATACTGTAAATGCTGAATTTACTATTAAAGTAAATTTGCAATGAGAACAAAAGATATTGAAAAGTTTCTTTAGTGGCTTTGTATTGGTGGCTATCACATCTCTGTGTACGGTAAAAATTGACACAAAATGTTCAATGCCTATAATCTCATACATCCGAGAGGAATCATCCTGATCACAGGAAGCTGAAAAAAGAAAAGTGTTAGTGGGACACAACTTCCCTGCTTTTGCCACCAGTGGGTGGTTTGGAATTCAAACTCTTGAGTTAGAAACAGAACAAGTCTGTAAATAATGGGTTTGCTATGGGATATACAGATTTTTGCTTACTGGAGCCTCTAGAAAAAGGGAGGCAATAAGACAGTGATGTACAAAGGGACATGTACTCTTGGTGTTCTATAAGGCAGGTTTTTTTAGTTGGCTAATGAGTGCTTGTGAAAGTTGAGGCCTAACTGAGAGTCTAACATGCATATCTGTGAGTGGATCAGTATAGACTTGAGATTGACAAGACAAACTGGGTGTAGGAAAGCCTGGCCTCCCACTTGGACTTTCTGGCCCTGCAGATCTTGCCTTTGCTGCTGAAATATCAGTCTCTGGCTTCTTTTAAAATCCTGAATTCACAGATCCAAATTGCCTGGACTTGATTCTAAGCTAAAACCTGATATTGTCATGGTATACGCCTCTAGCCTCTGTGTGAGCTGTGCTGAACTGAAAGCAGACACAGGCTCGACAAACAGAACTCAGACTCTGTGACCTCTGCACGTTAGGCCACCTCTCTGGGGGGCCCTACGCTGTGAGGAAATCATGAATGCTTGGCTGGACTTTCTGGGTCACATACAAATGCCCAGAGGAAAGGGCTTGTTCTTTGATAGGAGGATCTGAAATCAAGCTGCTGACTAGCTGTATATTTCTTAGTAGACTGACTAAATTCTTAACCTGTGACTATTGTCCAAAGCTGCAGTTTGGGAGAGGGTACATCATAGGGACTGTGACTCTCTATTCAACTATGACAAGTCAAGCTGACTCCCAACTCCCTCTGGAGCACGTCTTATTGTGGTTGACTCCCTGTGTCAACCTCTTCTGATGAGTGGCCATTTGCCACATGGACAGATTACCTGACTCTGCTTCCCTCACCCGTGTCCTGCTGCACAATCTGATTATTTTATTTTTTTTATTTTAGTACAATTTATTTTAGTACAATCTGATTATTCAATGCAGCTGTCCTCAGAAAGGGGTCAGTCTTTTCTAGGCTGCTCGCTTGATAAAAGTAATCGGGGTGAAAAGGGTGGGAGGTTAAACCCAATTTGAAATCTGTTGAAAATTTGTCTTGACCAATTTTTGAACATGATGTCTTTCTGGTTCAGATGTATAAAAATGTTTTCCTGTTACGGTGTTTTGCCCTTCTTGTACACAACCCCTCCAGATGAAAGGTCCAAATGAGATGATTTAAAAAATGTACAATTACTGTAGCTGGGGGTGGGGGTGAGGGACGACACAGGAAAGGCAGTATATACAGAGAAGATAAGTAATGATTCTATAGCATCTTACTAGGCTGAGGGACAGTGACTGTAATGGCGTGTGCTGGGGGGACTTCATAATAGGGGGAGTCTAGTAACCATTATATTGTTTAAGTTATTGTACATTAATGATACCAAAATAAAAAAATAATGTAAAATTATGATTACTGAATGCAAACACTAATTTTGTTAACAACCATAGAAAATCAAAACTCCTGCACCTGCAGAAGCACAAGAGAGGGGAGAGGACACTTGATCTTTGCTTTTTGAAACTATTTTTGGAAGCTTCTTCCTTGTCCTAAAGGAAAACACCCTGCGCACCTCTCCAAGCTGTTGAGAGTGCTTTGGATTCAGACTGCTGAGCCTATGGTCATACTTGACAGTGCTGATTATGAGGCAGCAGGTGGCGGCCCAGGCCCTGCACTCCCCAGGCAGAAATCTCCAGATGCTGTCCATACTCATGAGGTGGATGGCCTGATGTCAGAGACAACAAAAGTGTTTGGAACTGACTAGCAGTCCCTCTGAAACCAAGGACTGAACTAAATTATTTGGACTGGACTGGGACCTAGGACGAGACCCCCACGGTGGGAGGCTACACCATCTGCCTAATGTATGTCCTGCTTTGAGTGTCCCAGTGAACTGAGGCTTAGGACCAGGTGAAAAAGGTTAACAAAGAAATTTAAGGATGAAACTACTAGGTTTTCTTAGACAGACCTTCTATGATTAATGGGATTTATTAATCCACTAAGTCCAGGAGCCACGAAGGACGTATGTGAAATCAGTACTGCAGGTCTCTGCTGTCTGGGTTTTACCGATAATAACTTTGCCAGCAACCAAGGGGGTCGATAGTGCAGAGAAGGGTTCACAGAGAGCGGGCCTCAATTCAACTTCTAACCTTGAAAAGGACTGCTTACAAGGTTGGTCCTTGGCTAGTGTCTGGAAATTTAACATTTTGGAAAGGTTCCCACTACCCTGCTATGAGTGACTCACTCAAACTATACAAACAGTATGGTTTATGCTGAACACCTGCTTCCTTCTGGGAGTCAGCAATTTTGGTACATGCTAGGCACAGAATGCCTATGTGACTCGCTCCATATGAAAACTCTGAGTATTAGACCTCTAATCAGTTTCTCTGGTGAACAACATTTCACATGTGTTGTCCCAACTTGTTGCTGGGGCAATGAAACGCATACTATGTGACTTCCACTGAAGAGGGGCACACTTAGAAGCTTACATCTGGTTTCCCTCAGACTTCACCCAATGCACTTTTCCCTGTGCTGATTTTGCTTTGTATTCTTTTACTGTAACAAATCACAGCTGTAAATACAACTATATGCTGAGTTCTGTGTCTTCCTAGAGAACCACTGAACCTGGGGGTGTGATCTTGGGGATCCCTGACGCAGCTGGGAGTAAGTGTGAAATGTTCAACAAACAGCACGAAGGCAAGCGTGGCTGGAGCCAATGTGAGTGAAGGAAGTGGCAGAGGATGAAGTCAGAGCCTTAGAAGCTTACATCTGGTTTCCCTCAGACTTCACCCAATGCACTTTTCCCTGTGCTGATTTTGCTTTATTCTGGATGTGACAGGAAGCCACTGGAGGCTTCTGAACAGGAAGGAGGATCAGTCTGGCTGCTGTTAGAGAACTGACCTCAGGGGTAAAGGGGAAAGCAGGGACACAAGACAGGAGGCTGCTACATACAGGACACTCCTCAATTACCCTTGGGTGGTTCAGGAACTGCTTCAGAAAGGAGAAACTTAAGTTTATCCTTAAGGTTGAGTAGAAATATGATAGACGGATTTGGGCAAGAGGGTGAGGAAGATTCCAAGCAGTGGAGAGAACTTGTACAAAGGTGCATGGTGTATTTGAAGAACAGTGACTGGTTTAGTATCTTTAAAAAAGTGTGCTAAGGGAGAGGTGCAAGGGATGAAGTCACAGGAGCCAGGTGGCAAGCCACACACAGGAGGCTTTGGGAATCAGGCCGAGGAGTACGCACTTCACATTACAGACAAATGGGGGGATAATGAAGGGATGTAAATAGGGGAGTCAAATTTGGGTTTTAGGAAGGTCAGTAAGGCAGAGACATGGATGAGAGGCTGACAAAGGAAGCAATTCTAGAAGTGATTGTCATATAATCCAATTCTAATGTAGTTGGGACTGTACACACACAAAGCCATGCATATGAAATTTATGTTACACAGAAGTACATAAACCTTTTCATGTATTATTAAAAACAAGTCCAAATGAAAAGGAAAAAACAAAGCAATTACTGAAAAACTAAACGAAAGCATGAATTTAAATGTTTAAAAGTTGTTGGTATAAACTCACAGAGAATTATTCAAGTGATTTTAAAACACTGTATTACAAGTCTCTAGTAAAATATATACTAGGAACAACAAAACCATAAAGAAATCTTAAATTGCATCCCATGGTTCTGTTAAGGGTGCACTAAAATTACACACACACACATATATGTATGTATGTTATATGCAATATATCAGGATAAAGCGATATAACGTTAACGTTGTGATGTATCAAGATTAGGTACCAATATTTTCAACATCAGGGAAAGGAGGCCCAAACATAAAAGGAAGAAGCAAAAAACCCTGATGGGTGGAAATGACCATCAGCAGACCTACAATTCATTCCTTCCTTTCAGGGCCCCAGAAAAGGAGGGACATCATCAAATCATCTTAGAAACATGCCATCAAGAGACCTTCTGGTGAACACACTGAAGGTATTTACTACTAGGACAGCCCTTATTTATGGACTGCATTAGTCGATGGACTTGGTCTGTCCAGACTGCTCACCTGGGACGTACATATTTATGAGGCATGCCTTCCTAGAAAATATCACATAAACTGTATAGTTATCAGAGAATAAACTGGAGCTGTTTCATACCAGAAATAGCTCCCTTTTGTGGAAGTGACACTCCATATGCATCACTTAGAGGCCTTGAATGTTATAATCTGGGCCAGAATGCATCCTAGTGGAGGCAAGAGAAGACTTAGGAGCAGCAGCTCTGGAAGGCACAGACTTCCCCACACTCGGCCTGAGTCTTCTGAGAATCATATCTTTGAAAATATTAGTCAAGCTTGGTACTGGGTAAGATCTCTAACTCTTCTGAGTCTAATTTGTCAATCTGATCCTCTGTGTTATCTTACCTGTACCAGTTAATTTGAACAGAAATAGTCAGTATGAATGATACATTTCCTAACCCTAGCCCCCAATATGCCTATTAGTAATGTAGACTCAGTTTGATATGTACCCCCAGTACCTAGAAAATGTTCAGGATAAACTGTTAAGTGCAAAATGCAGGCTATAAAATAGTATATACATTTTAGCCCAATTTAGTCTTTTTAAAACCATACATCTAGAAAAAAGACTGAAAGAGTATTCTCCAAGATGTTATTAACTGTTTTTCTTGTTGATGGGATTAAGGTACTTTCAATTCTTTAAAAATGATTTAATATATATGAATGTGGAGTATTTGTAATAAAAAATTTGTATTTTTAAAAGGTAGTATCTGCATTAATTCCCAAGAGTGACTAATAATAGAATAATAAGTGGGTATAGTGGTGATCTTTGAAATAATAAATTAAATGGCAGAGGGGTGGTGGGACAGGGTAGAGTGGGCACATTAATCATAACTCTTAAAAGGATAGTATTTAGCACACTCTATTGTGAGAAAGATTAAGTTTAAATTTAAAAATAGAGGGTATCAATAAGGTAAAAGTTAGAAGAGGATTAAAGTTTACATAAGCTTCAATTAGAGAGGGATAAGCACCTAAATCAAATTACCTAGGATGATTGGAAAAGTTGTAGTAAAAACCTTAACACAATCCTGAAAATAACTGAAGCAGCATGTTACACAACCCTTCCTGAGTTTATATTCTGTATACCACTGACAGATTATTATCTAATGGAATCCAAAAAGAAATATTAGAATATTAATAGAATACAAAAGCAATTCTGACTTTCAAATTCAGCTTATGTAACTTGGGTCAAATCTGTTAAGTAACTTTGATAAAACACAATCTAGAAAACCCTGTAAAACTACATTCTGTATGTTATATGTGGCTAATAATCAGAAAAACCAGACTTCTTAGTACCTTTCTACAATAGATTTAAAATATCAGTTGTCCACTTCCTAAATCAGGCAAAAGCAAAGAAAATGTCCAGACTACCTGGTTTCTGTACTTTTGTTGGTTCTTCATAGTCCTTGTTTTCTGCATTTGGAGATTCTAGAAAGCTGATTTCTTCAGTGACACTTTCCCCTTCTTGGCTCCTGAAGCTGTCTTCTTCTTGAATAGGTGATTCTAATTCTGATTCTTCTGAATCAAGGAATATCTGACCAGCCACTACTCTGCCTGTTGTGCCATGGTCCTTTACAGACTCATCCGATGGCAAAGAAGTCTGAGAATACAAAGTATTTTTAATTTTCAATAGTAGCAAGGCTCCCTCCAACCAAATCTGACCATTACTTTTACTAATCCAGATAGACCTTCAGTTCCATGACTGAGACCTACTGTAGAATTTGGTATGTGCTTGTCAATGCCTTCATCACCTTTCTAACCCTGACTCTTCAAATTTCAACATAAATGTTACTTTCCCCAAGAAGCCTTCCTTAATTTCCAAAGTTCGGTTTAAGGTTTTCCCCTACACCCTCTCCCAACATATCTTATACTTCCCCTTATGATAGACCTACACTGTAACTTCCTGTTTCTTATCTATATTCCCTCTAATCTAGGGATCAGCGATCATAACTGATTGGCCTCCTTGGATACATAACGATCAATCTTATTCATTCAAGCAGCCAGTTTAAGCGCATTGACTCAACTGATTTTTTTCTATTTTTAAAATTTATTCTGTGACCCCAAAACTGTGCCTTCATAACTAATGTGAATTTTCTGCCAACAGTAAAAGTAATTTTTAAGCTACGGTTTAATTGCCTATGGCCTTCCTTGGTCTTTGAGGATATTTTTTTTAACAATTGGGTAATTCTATTATGGAATTAAACTGTTAACAGTGAAAATTTAGAGTTATCAGGTTGAACCTCTTCTGACTCCACCTTTTGCATGAATGAATTTCCCCTGTTTTGCAGCCCCATAAGGTGGGCTTGAACCTTCTTCGAACAATACAACTTCTTTTTAATCTTGCCTTTTGGAGTAACAAATTATAAGACATTTGGATCACTGTTGATTCCCTTCTTCTTCACTTCCCCTTCTTCCATTTCTATTCCTATCCCTTGGGCCTTGCTCAGTGTTGTTTATTCTGATCATCATCCTTGTTGCCCTTTGGGCCATAGCACCCAGAAGTGAACAGGCTCTGGTGGAAATGAACTCAACAGATTTTTAAAAATCAATGTAAGTGTAAACAAAAGGCAGGGGTGTTAAGACTTCAAAATTAAAAACTACAAAGTAAAATAACAGTAATACAATCAATCTCTCAGGCAGTAGAAATGCTGAATATTGGGTTTAATTTCAACTTGAATGTGTTGTGTATGTGTACCCAAGAGCTTTAAGGTTGTAACATTTTTACTTAATGGAAATATTTACTATTCTCTCTCTTGCAGGTTATCCTCCCCCATCACACACAGAAGAACTAGAAACTAATATTGATACCAGCTATTTTTTTTTACATCCAATTCTGTTATTCAGAAGACACAGATTTTATACCCTAACATACATAATTTATGCTTTTAAATTGGGCACCAAATACTAGTCAATGCAAATTTTAGTACATACCTTGGAATCTAAGGATTCATCCTGACCTCCTTCCTCATCTGTAAGACATTTTAAGACATTTTAAGTCATCTTTTCTTGTTGGGAAATTACATATATCAAAAGAAAGTATTGATAAGTACAACAAATAATGAGACATAGGATAAATAAATCCACAATTATCTAAAAATTGGTTCAGCTACTGTTCAGAAAAGAGTAAATGAAAGGGAAAAAAGGGGTTGGATGGGTAGCTTTTCCTCTTCTCCAGCAAGACATTAGCTTCCCGTTACACAGAAGGATGAGCAATCACCGCCGCTGCCACCACCACCACCACCAAAAAAACATTTCTTCGATTATCATCTCATTCTTCTGTATGGATTTAGTCTACTATTGAGAATGAGTTACTACATTTATAAAGATAAATCTGATTTTGTGCTTCAGGATTCCACCTATTCTTTTCCTCTGATCAGAATCTGGAGTTGAACTAGTTTATTTTACTGCTGATAAGCATTTTATTGCTTGCTAGGACTACTAAAGATGGACACTAAGAATTATTATTTTACAGCAGTTGGAAGATTAAGATACTGTGTTCTACTTTACTGAAGAGATAATCAGATATAGGTAAAAAGTAGCACCATGCTATCATATATTCACTCACATGGGATTTATTAAGAAATCAGTATCTTATCTTAGATAAACAATGAACCCAGCTACTACTTACACCTTTCTTCCAATTCATATCAGCTGCTTTAGCTTTGTCTGATTACATTAATTTTCATTCTATTATTCATTCTGGCTGCTTGTTATTCTTTTTCCTACTTTTCTATGAACAAATTCAACAACCCAGTGACCATATGCGTATGTTTGATCTTTGTATTCCTGGTCAGTTAAAAAAACAACTGTCAGATGAACTCTTAAGTTTTTTTCTTACTCTTTAACTGATTTTAGCTGATTTTATCTAGGAGTGAGCTTCACTATTTATTGCCTGTTCTATAAGATATATGAAAAATTAGTAGACAAAATGCTAAAAACATGTAATATTTCACTAGAAAATTTGTTATGGTTGCTATTAATCTTTTGTTCACATTATATCTTTAATATTATTTGTAACTTGTGCCTCTTCAAAGTATAACAAAAACATTTTATCATTTGTATAATCAAAGTACTGAGCTAACTTTAAGTGTAACTCATGTAGAAAACACATAACTTTATTTCACTGTGCTTGCTCCTTTTGAATATTTGAAAAAAACAGTGTACTAGTGAAGCTTGCTGTATATGAAAGTGTATCAATTCAAAGAAACCTTATGTTATGGCTACTTTAGCATTCACTACTTTGTTTCTGGAGGGTGGGGAAGAGACAAGTATAGCATTTATTAGTTCCATAACAGCCATAACATTAAGGTAGTAATGTCAATTAATTAACAATCATCCTTCATGCCAGCTTCTTCACAAGTAATATCCAAAGCCCAAGTTCTAACATACAATCCACATTCCACTCTCAGCAAATCTTTGGATAAATGAAAAAAATTCATCTGTATTATATGTCAAAATTGTATGTGTAGATGTATGGGATTAATCACAAACATTAGCTAATGTATCAAAAGCAGACATTAAATGTGAAAATTTTTACAGTATATCCCAAAAAACTGAAACTTCAGATTGGTTGCAACTCTTAAATCACTAATCACTAAATCCCTTCTCACAATAGGTCATATATGTAGTTAATAAGTAATATAGATGCTTATAAATACATTTCAAGACATACCTTGGAGACATGACAAACTGTTGGGTATCAGAATAGCAAAACGTGTTTTTGAACTCCCAAGAGGCATGAGAACTTGTGACATCAGGGTTATTTCATGTGAATTGCATCATGCTTCTCTCTCCCTTCCCTTCACAAACTAGGAATATATACTGAGGTTACTATGAAATAAGAGAATTCTTTCTCATTTACTAAACTGGGAAAGCCTACTCCAGATGGTAGTCTTAAAGCATAAGCTATTTTCTCTTTCAAACTGATACAGCTATTCACATAACAACAGTTTTAAGGGAATTACTTTTAACCTAGAAACTTCTGATATGTAGTAGTCAGGTAAAGAATAAAGACAGTGATGCTACACATAAATTAGAAGAAAATAGTAATGTTTCCATCAGAACACATGAAGCACAAGAAAAATGCAAAAGGATTCAGTGTGGAGTTATGAATTTCTCCTGCAATGGGATCACATCCAAAATACAATGTTTTATATTACTTTAGTAACCATACACTTTCCTTTGAAATTATCATTTTATTATTATCAATTATCACTTTGTTATATCAGCTAATAAACTGCAAAGTACCAGGGGTATTCTTTCAGTGAAAAATGATCATTATAAATTCATTTCCCTACTTGTCATGTAAATTAAGCAGACTAATAACACCTTAAAAGCACAGCAAGTCTTAAGAGTTTAATGAAAAGAGACCAGACATCCTGTCTTCTGCTTTGCTATTAAATCTGTATAGATCCTAAGATACTTCTGATTCTTAATTACTCCAAATCCAAGGCCTGGAGAATGTCACCCATGTGGTTCAGTATGGCAACCTTGCTCAGCCTCCTTTTCCTCAATGTATCAGAAGGGAATAATGCCATCTGCCCTGTTGACTCACAATAATGTTTTAAGGAACAAAACAACAGTGAAATTAAACATCCTCTGCAATCTAAAAGTCTACTCTTTGAATCTATGTTATTAATATAACTATTACCTGAAGTACCTAGCAATGGACCACACTTAAAGACTCTGTAACACTGTTCGGCATCAAGAAAAAAAGAGAACCATTTGTCTCTTGCTGCCTAAACTACGAAAACATGTATTTCTAAGTTAGAAAAATCATAGCATTTTTCATTATTATCTTGAGAAAACAAAGGAGAAATGTATTTTTAATCTCTTCCTTATAAATTTATTTATTCATAGGAAAAACATGCCTAATAACGAGTATATTTTTACATGCCTCTGATATAAGAGATTAGCTATTAACAGTGATAGGATGAAGATTCCCTTTGTTAGCTCATATTCTACCTGGTAATAAATGCACCTTTGCCCTGGATAATCACTAATATTCACACCTTAAGTCAACATGCAATTATGATCAAAACCTTAATTCTAAATAGAAGCAAATCTTTAAATCCAAACTAAAAATGAGGCTGACATCTAAGTAAGCAATTTAAGGAATAAAAAAGTCAGCTGAAAATCCATGCACTCAATTTTAAAGCTTTATCTCACTTAAGTGTTTTATGATATTCACTCTTCATATGAGAACAGTGTTGCTTTTACTTCCTGTCAGCATGCACATCTACATTGTTTCAGTTCTGGCTAAGATTTTTGCCTCTACCAGAGAAGTGTTTTCATACAGTTTAACTATGTGAAAATCAGAGCAGATCTTTCTTGAACCTAATCCTCAGCTTACATCAACACAGCCCAAAGACTTAACACTTCGGTATTAACAGTCTTAGAACCTCCTGATAATCCAACTGTTGATTAAATGACTTCTTCAAGTATCATTTCCACTGACATGAAGTTCTAAGGATATGAAATCTAGTCAAAGGAAGATGGAATGTTTGTATGCTTTAATTTTCTTTACATTTTGCAAACTGAATTCAGAGGGATATATGCTATGTTCTTTAACTAGCAGTTCTTAGACTTTACATTTTCAACAAACCCCTAAGAGGAATTCTGATGCAGGTGGCCCATGGTCCATCAGGTACTCTACCAATTATACTCAATAGTTTCACTTCACTCCTCCTTTGATCAAGTACTGCTAGCAGTGCTTCAAGAGTTTTTAGTTTTAGATTTGTTCATGAATGCAAACCATCACTGAAGGTGTGGGAGGAGGGGCAAACCTCAAAGCATATTGGTAGTAAAGTAACTAGCATGTGTTTATTGCCTTTGAAATGGTATCTCAAATCACGTTATGGATAGAATGTAAGGTTTAGACCTCTTATTTTAGAAACAGAATGACGTTATGGCATTAACTTACAACTAGGACAGATAATTTGGGGATTCAAATAACCATCTGGGAAATTTTCTGTTGGAAAAAAAAGGAATTGACATTTATACTCTGCCTTGTTCCAAAAAAACTTAAAGCCACAGAACAGCTGTCTTGTTAACTGAAACTGATTAAAATTCAAAAGCTTTATTGTACTAATTGTTTCTTTACCAACACTTAGAAACACTAAGTGCTTCTTATCAACACTCTCAAAACAGAAGTTTTCAGATGTAGGCAGATTAAACTATTAAAACAAGAAAAAAATAATAATTTCAGAACAAAAATAAGAGCTAATCAATTCAAAAGCACATGAATTTCTACATCCATACAGAAAGTTAAAGCCAGTTGCTACCATCTACAGGGATCAAGATTTTCTGAAAAATCTTAAAAGCACTGTCCACAAAACACGGGGCAACTCAGAAACAGTGTGACAGAGGTAAACACCACTTTCTCAGGAATATGTCTTTAAAAGGGGCAGGGAGTGGACACAATCACATCAAAAGTCTTCATTTGTAAATACACAGAGAGACTAGGGACCACCTCAGTACTAAGCAAACCCACTAAACCACTATCAATATTCTGGTTTTGACGGACTTAGCTCTGCTACGGGACGGCCCCAGGGGTGTGAATTACTTAATTTACAAATCCCAAACACATAATCCACAGGAGAGTCGAGGAAGCTCCAGTAGGGCTCAGGTGTCCCTCTGAGTCTAAGTCAGCTGCTGGGATTCATTCCGACGGAGGCAACTCCTCATTCGTGGGGAGTCGTGTAAAGTTTGTTAAGTGAAGATAGGTGTGGGCAGGGTGACCGCCCCTTCTTTTCCTCCCTCGAGCTTCCCACACACCCACTCTAGCCCAGGCCACCCGAAACCCAGGGAATGACAGCGAGCGCCAGGTAGTGCGGGGTGTGACAGAGCGCGGAGTCCCCAGCCGGGGCTCCCACGGCCCTGCCCGGGCTGGAGGCCGGGGGGCGGTGGCTCCGGGCCTCCAGTCCGAGGGGGTGGATACTGACCCGACGACGCCGAGGCCGAGCCCAGCAGCAGCACACAGAGTAGCAGCGTCAGCCCGACCCAGACCCGCATCCTGCTCTCGGGGCGGCTGCCACCCCCTGGAGCTGTCGCTTTCGCCTCCACCGCCTCCACCACCGCCACCACCGACTCGGCCGCCGCCGCCGCCTCGCGGGTGCTCTTCCTGCTCTTGTTGCCTTTCCCCGCCCCTTCCCAAGCCTCCCTGCCCTAGCATGCAGCCAATCCCCTCCCGCCGCTCCGGCTTCCCGCCCAATCGCTGCTGTCTTCCCGCCCATCTTCTTACTCCGCCCCCCGGGTCACGTACTGGCCAATCTTATACCAGGCTCCCACACGGGCTTTCCTGGTTGGACCACGGCCTCACCGACATGGCCCCTGCTAATTGGTAGATTCTGGGCTCAACCACCACGGAATCAGAGCGTGGGTCCAGGGCCGGTGGGGGGGGAAAAAAAAAAAAAAAAAAAGATAGCCACCCAGGACTATAAATCCCACAATGCCCTTCATGGGACTTTCTCGGTATGTGCTCTTGGGGAACGTAGTCCGTCGTGGGGCAGTATTTAAAAGTGCAGGTGGCTGTTGAAGTTGAGAAAGCTTAGCTAACACCTGGGCCCGACACTGACTCAAGGTCATGAACCCATAGGCTTTTTTAAAAAGCCAGAGTAAATATCAAGTAACATATTATAAGGTAAGAGTTTGTGGTATGTTAAGTCCTCTTCCTCTTTTATTTCTAAAATTTGAGTTGAACATAGTGATATCAGCATGACGAAAAAGACAACAGCTAGACTGAATTCGAGTTTTTTTTCTTAACTTAAATAAAACGGTACCATATATACGGAAACAAGGGAGGAACCCACCAACCGTCCTCCTTTCTGCAACAAAAGGAAATAAACTCTACCCAGTGCAGATCAATTCAATTCATTTTTACAAGGACCACCACATAATCCTTTGGAAGACATGCCAACAGCCTTTGCAAAACCCTTCCAAACGCTTCTCCTCATCCTTAGCTTTTTGTAAATTGTATTATTCTCTTCATCACTGACTAGGTTCAGGAGGCTAGATTATGTATTTGGAAGTAAAGGTGACAGTGATTGTGTTGCAGATACAGAAATAGTCTTGCTTATTAAGTACCAAGTCCAGGCATGTTCCAAATAGTCTTGCTTATTAAGTACCAAGACCAAGCATTTTCCCAATGGATACGAGAGCAGTGACTCAGAGGTTCCTGTCCCTTCATCAAACTGTGTCATTCTGGCTTTCCAGCATCCACCCACAGTCAGCTCTTAGACCTGGAACCTAAGCAATTTGAGTTCAGGGTTTTGGAAAAGCCCACACTGGCCATGAATCTTGTTATCCCTGAGCATCTGTCTTCTGTCTTCTTTGATAGAGGGTACTCTACTCTTTTCCCGGTAGAGGATAAAACACTAACTGCTTTTCCACATTCACAGTGGAGGCAGGTAAAGGAAAAATATTGTCCCATGAAAGTTTTCTTTTCTACTATTCCCTCCTCGGCACTCCCTCTATTTCTAATGATGTTTCCTCAGAGTTCTTCTGATTTTATATCATGGAGTAAAATCGGGCATATTTTCCTCCCTTTACCATCTTTTTGATTATCAAGTCCTAACAATTTGAACTATGTACTTACTCTTCTAGGTGAGTGACCATTTTTCTCTTTCTCACTGACGACTTCCCTACTGGCCCTCGTTTTCTCTTACCTGCCTGACACACCTGAGTTCTAACCATATTCACCACCATTGTTCTCTCGTCATGCGAAACTAAACCACATACCATGACCAGATTAATTTTCCTTAAACACTGCTTTCATAGTCCTATTCAGACTTTTTCAATGGCTGCCTTTGTCACAGAATCAAAGAATATTAGAACTTCTATTGACAAAATAGGAATTTGTGTTGATAGTTATACTTTTTAGGGGAAGTACTAGGGAATAAACTTCTGCATGCCACAGTAGAAGCAGTAATTATCTGATTGATAAGGTTGGGGAACATTCATTGCTTGTTAAGACCCAGCTTCTTTTTTCATATTTTTCTGTGCTGAGTGTTTCTTATTTTTAAGGCCTTCTGCTAAGTGTTGCATGGACAAATCTCCCACTTTTACTGCTTTCCAGATTCCCACATTAACACACTTTTACCTTCTCATAGGCTCCCCTACCCTCTCCCCACTGCCCTTGCTGCTTCTTGGCCACAACCCTGGCATCCTTCCCCAATTTCACTTGCATTTCATCTTGGCTGAATCTTCTCTGACCAGGCCAGTCCTCATTAATCTTCATTTCTCTTGAGTGTACAGAACATTCACAAAGTTGTTTTTTAAATGGGTTGTAAGCTTGCTGACACCAGAGACAATGATGTAATTCTATGTTTAGGTATATGTTGACCGATTGATACACCTTACCTATAAAGTATTTTAATAATAAGATTTGCAAAGTACGTGCTATCTACTATAGGTTTAAACTTAAATACCTGATAGGGAAATATTAATGAGCATTTGCACCCTTATTATACACAAAATTTACTTCACTCCTCTGCACCTCCATCTGTAAAATGGGTATATTAACAATACCCTCTTTACCAGGTTGTTGTGAAGTTCAAAAGAGATATGCAGGGAAAAAGTGCTTTCTTCAATATAGAATGGTCTAAAATATTATTTTCTATTGTTTGCTTGGTTGAAGCAAAGGAGAAAAACTAACTGAAAAATTGAGTGTTTATTAAGCTATTATCTTTAGCCAATTATGAGTAATTGACGTGTTCTGAGAATGCTTAGAGGACCTTGACTTCCTGGGGGCAATTCCAAATCGCTAAAGCATTTGAATATGGCATGGGAAAGCCACATTTATTTTATCAGCCTGCTACATTGCATGATGATTAATTACTGATAAGGTTGTGAATTCTCCATAGCCTTTTACAGTCTAAGCATACACTCCTCAAGGATTCCTGCCAATGTTCTCAGTTAAAGTTATGTGCTCACTCGACTTGTACAAAATGTTAATATCATTTATTAATTCATACACCTCTCTAATATTTGCTCAGCTGTATGAACTCTGTTCAGCTGGTCCGTATCAGTGTTCTGGGTCATTGCCATAGATTTCCTAGTTGCAGAAAATCTGTTTGCTCTGCATTACAACACAGCAGAGGACCCAATGGAGGTAGATAATCACCTGTGTTTTTATGCAGATGACCCTGAGTGATCTGATTCCTTGAAATGAATCAAGCAGTCAGCAAATACTCAGAACCTCCTGAAAGTGTTGAGGATATTAATCCAGCTCCTTCTTCACTTAAGGATGGTAAGACAACCCTCGGAGCCTTTTCTAGGGAATGGAGTGATTATCACTAACTCTAGTGGAGTATTTCTTCTCCTGTGCTATTCTTAGGGATCTATTTGGGTTGGCAGTGTGTTCAGGCTGCCAGCACTTGTACCAACATATCTGCCAGGGCAGGATTAGGGAGAAGAAAGGAGCAAAATATTTTCCTCTCAGGACTTGGAGAAGAATGTACTTTCTTTGATGTAGACGAGGTAAATTAAAGTCATTATTTTTGTTTCTTTTTCATGGGTAAATAAACATATAAATCCTTGCATCATATCACAAAATAGAACCAGGCATCTCTCCATATACACTTTGAGCTCCTTGAGTAACTGTGGCTTTATACCTCCTTATATCACCTGTAATTGCAGGATTGTGTATGGCAGGTACATAATTAATAATCAAGTAAGCTTTTAATGTTCATGTCTCTTTCTGTGATTATAATTATGACATAAAGGCCAGAATGCAGGTCTTGATAGAGGAGCAGTGTATTTGATATTCCTAAGTTTTGAAGCTGATAGAGTGAATGGGTGGTGTGTGTGTTTTCGGCTCTGTTTACCAAGTTTCATCCTGGGGTGACATTTACTTTGGAGGTGTGCATTCTTTTTGAGCAGAGTTGCCTCATACCAGATGAAGGAAAAGCCAGGATACCTTTATATCCTAAACAAACGGACAGGTGTCTTTTGGTCCCACTTCTTCATAGATTTATTAACTTCCAGTGTTGGAGACTGGATGAAAACTAAATTTCAATAAGAACCTGATTAAACGAACCTTTTAAGATGGCGATAAACAGCTTGGAGCTTCCCATTCAGAATACTTAACTCCTGAGAGGATGGCCATTTAATTAGTGAATGTTGGATTAGTAACATTATATTCATGAGAGAATCCTTCCTTTCTTCCTTCAGTAATGGCACAAATATTTCGGCGCACTGCCCATACCCACCAGCCAAAGGCCAGGAACACATCACTAGATGAACACATCAGGTAGGTTGAAAACTTCTGCAGTGAGGAAGAACACATACCGTGGGGTGTCTCAGTAAGGGGGCTTTAGAAAGAACCTATGGCAGGATTTGGGCTTCAATTGGGTGATTCTTGGGAGGATCCAGGGAAGCACAGTTTGCTCTAGATTGGAGCTGTTAAAATTACGCCAGATTTCTATCCTAAGGGAGAGGAGACTAGAATGAGGATAAAGCTGTCATTGTAAAGAAGTAGCATTTACTAATTTCAGTCACAAGAAGTGTTTGGTATTTTGTGGTTGGCACAGGGAACTTGTTTTCGTTCCTTTTTTTTTTCTGGTTTATATCACAGCTACATTTTTTTCTTTTCCTTTTATTATTCATTTTTTATTAAGGTATCTTTGATACACAATCTTATGCTCAGGTTTCACATGAGCAACATTGTAGTTACTACATTCCCTGCTGTTATCAAGTCCCCACCACATACCCCATTACAATCACTGTCCACCGCATAGTAAGATGCTATAGAGTCACTACTTGTCTTCTCTGTGCTATACTGCCTTCCTGTGCTCCCCCCCCATATTATGTGAGCTAATCATAATGCCCCTTAATCCACTTACCCTCCCTTCTCACCCTCCCCCACCAGTCCCTTTCCCTTTGGTAACTGCTAGTCCATTCTTGGAGTCTGTGAGTCTGCTGCTGTTTTGTTCCTTCAGTTTTGCTTTGTTGTTATATTCCACAGATGAGTGAAATCATTTGATACCTGTCTTTCTCCACCTGGCTTATTTCACTGAGCATAATATCCTCTAGCTCCATCCATGTTGTTGCGAATGGTAGGATTTGTTTTCTTCTTATGGCTGAATAATAATCCATTGTGTATATGTACCACATCTTCTTTATCCATTCATCTACTGATGGACATTTATGTTGCTTCCATTTCTTGGCTATTGTAAATAGTGCTGTGATAAACATAGGGGGGCATATGTCATTTTGAATATGAGAACTTGTATTCTTTGAGTAAATTCCAAGTAGTGGGATTCCCGGGTCAAATGGTATTTCTATTTTTAGTTTTCTGAGGAACCTCCATATTGCTTTCTACAATGGTTGAACTAGCTTATATTCCCACCAGCAGTGTAGGAGGGTTCCCCTTTCTCTGCATCTCGCCAGCATTTGTTGTTCATAGTTTTTTCAATGCTGACCATCCTTTCTGGTGTGAGGTGATATCTCATTGTGGTTTTAATTTGCATTTCCCTGATGATGAGTGATATAGAGCATCTTTTCATGTGTCTGTTGGCCATCTGAATTTCTTTGGAGAAGTGTCTTCATATCCTCTGCCCATTTTTAAATTGGGTTATTTGCTTTTTGGGTATCGAGGAATGTGAGTTCTTTATATATTTTGGATGTTAACCCCTTGTCAGATATGTCATTTACAAATATATTCTCCCATACTGCAGGATGCCTTTCTGTTTTGTTGAAGGTGTCCTTTGCTATACAGAAGCTTTTTAGTTTGATATAGTCCAATGTGTTAATTTTTGCTTTTGTTTCCCTTGTGCAAGGACATGCATTCGGGAAGAAGTTGCTCATGTTTATATTCAGGAGATTTTTGCCTATGTCGTCTTCTAAGAATTTTATGGTTTCATGACTTACATTCAGATCTTTGATCCATTTTGAGTTTACTTTTGTGTATGGGGCTAAACAATAATCCAGTTTCATTCTCTTACATGTAGCTGTTCAGTTTTTCCAACACCAGTTGTTGAAGAGGCTGTCATCCTCATTGTATATCCATGGCTCCTTTATCATATATTAATTGACCATATATGCTTGGGTTTATATCTGGGCTGTCTAATCTGTTACATTGGTCTATGGTTCTGTTCTTGTGCCAGTACCAAATTGTCTTGATTACTGTAGCTTTGTAGAGGAACTTGAAGTTGGGAAGCATAATCTCCCCACCTTTATTCTTCCTTCTCAGGATTGCTTTGGATATTGGGGGTCTTTTGTGGTTCCATATGAATTTTACAATGATTTGCTCTAGTTCATGAAGAATGCTGTCAGTATTTTGATAGGAATGGCATTGAATCTGTAGATCACTTTAGGCAGGGTGGCCATTTTGACAATAATAATTCTTTCTAGCCAAGAGCATGGGATGTATTTCTATTTATTAGTGTTCTTTTTAATTTATCTTAAGAGTGTCTTGTAGTTTTCAGGGTATAGGTATTTCACTTCCTTCATTTGGTTTATTCCTAGGTATTTTATTCTTTTTGATGCAATTGTGAATGGAATTGTTTTCCTGAGTTCTCTTTCTGTTGGATCATTATTAGTGTATAGGAATGCAATAGAGTTCTGTGTATTAATTTTGTATACTGCAACTTTGCTGAATTCATATATTAGTTCTAGTAGTTTTAGAGTGGATTCCTAGGGTCTTTTTATGTACAATATCATGTCATCTGTAAACAGCGACAGTTTAACTTCTTCCTTACCATTCTGGATGCCTTTTATTTCTTTGTGTTGTCTGATTGCCATGACTAGGACCTCCAGTACTATGTTGGAAGAAAGTGGGGATAGTGGGAATCCTTGTCTTGTTCCCGATCTTAGAGGAAAAGCTTCCAGTTTTTCACTGTGAAGTATGATATTGACTGTGGGTTTGTCATATATGGCCTTTGTTATGTTGTAGTACATGCCCTCTATACCCATTTTGTTGAGAGTTTTTATCATGAATGGATGTTGAATTTTGTCAAATGATTTTCAACTTCTGTGGAGATTATCATGTAATTTATGTCTTTCTTTTATTGATGTAGTGGATGATGTTGACAAATTTTCAAATGTTGGGCCATCCTTGCATCCCTGCAATAAATCCTACTTGATCATGATGGATAATCTTTTTGATGTATTTTTGAATTTGGTTTGCTAATATTTTTGAGTATTTTTGCATCTATGTTCATCAGAGATATTGGTCTGTAATTTTCTTTTTTTGTGGTGTCTTAGCATGGTTTTGGTATTAGAGTGATGTTGGCCTTGTAGAATGAGTTCAGAAGTATTCCCTCCTCTTCTACTTTTTGGAAAACTTTAAGGAGGATGGGTATTAGGTCTTCACTAAATGTTTGATAAAATTCAGCAGTGAAACCATCTAGTAAAAGTATTTTGTTCTTAGGTAGTTTTTTGATTACCAATTCAATTTCCTTGCTGGTAATTGGTCTATTCAGATTTTCTGTTTCTTCGTGGGTCAGCCTTGGAAGGTTTTATTTTTCTAGAAAGTTGTCCATTTCTTCTAGGTTGTCCAGTTTGTTAGCATGTAATTTTTCATAGTATTCTCTCAGAATTCTTTGTATTCCTATGTTGTTATTAGTGATTTTTCTATTCTCATTTCTGATTCTGTTTATGTGTATAGACTCTTTTTTATTATTGGTAAATCTGGCCAGGGGTTTATCTATTTTGTTTATTGTCTCGAAGAACCAGCTCCTGTTTTCATTGATTCTTTCTATTGTTTTATTCCTCTCTATTTTATTTATTTCTGCTCTAGTGTTTATTATGTTCCTCCTTTTACTGACTTTGGGCCTCATTTATTCTTCTTTTTCTAGTTTCTTTAATTGTCAGTTTAGACTGTTCATATGGGATAATTTTCTTTCCTCCCACAAACCATCTCTACAGTGCATTTTGGAAGGACTGCTATAGATGGAAGTATTCCTAAGGCTAAATAGCTGTCACCAGGGGAAATAAAACCACAGCAAGTTAGAACAATTAATTATTAAGCAAATGCAAAATCAAATAAACTAACCCCAATGTCAATCAAGGGATACACAAAGAGTACAGGATATGATACCTAATATATAAAGAATGGAGGAGGAACACAAAGGAGGAAAAATAAATAAAGTACCTTTAGGTTGTGTTTCTCATAGCATACTAAGTGAGTTAAATTAGACTGTTAGACAGTAAAGGAATTATCCTTGAACCTTTGGTAAACATGACTCTAAAGTCTGCAATGGCAATAAGTACATACCTATCCATAATCACTCTAAATGTAAATGGTCTGAATGCACCAATCAAAAGACATAGAGTCACAAAATGGATAAAAAAACAAGACCCAACTATATGCTGCCTACAAGAGACTCACTTCAAACCTAAAGACATACACAGACTGAAAGTAAAAGGATGGGAAAAGATATTTTATGCAACTATTAGTGAGAAAAAAGCAGGAGTTGCAATACTTATATCAAACAAAATAGACTTCAAAACAAAGAAAGTAACAAGAGACAATGGAGGACATTACATAATGATAAAGGGGTCAGGCCAACAAGAGGATATAACTATTATAAATACCTATGCACCCAACACAGGATCACCTACATATGTGAAACAAATAATAAGAGATTAAAGGGTGAAATCGAATGCAATGCATTCATTTTAGGAGACTTCAACACACCACTCACTCCAAATGACAGATCAGTGAGACAGAAATTAAGTAAGCAGACAGAGGCACTGAACAACATAGTAGAACAGATGTATCTAACAGACATCTACAGCAACAGTATATATATTCTTCTCAAGTGCACATGGAACATTTTCAAGAATAGATCACATACTAGGCCATAAAAAGATTCTCAGTAAATTCAAAAAGATTGAAATTGTACCAACCACCTTCTCAGATCACAAGGGTTTGAAAGTAGAAATAAATTACACAAAGAAAATGAAAAAGCCCACAAACACACAGAAGGTTAATAACATGCTCCTAAATAATCAATGGATCAGTGACCAAATAAAAACAGAGATCAACCAATATACGGAGACAAATGATGACAATAATTCAACACCACAAAAACTGTGGGACGCAGCGAAGGCAGTGCTAAGAGGGAAGTATATTGCAATACAGGCCTACCTCAGGAAAGAAAATTATCCCATGTGCATGTCTTCAGGTTTGAGGTGAGTTTCTTATAGGCAGCATATAGAGGGGTCTTGCTTTCTTATCCATTCTGTGGCTGTATGTCTTTTGATTGGTGCATTCAATCCATTTACATTTAGGATGATTATAGATAGATATGTACTTATTGCCATTTCAGGCTTTGGATTCATGGTTACCAAAGGTTTAAGGGCAGCCTCTTTACTATCTAACAGACTTACTTAACTCACTTATTATGCTATTATAAATACAATCTGAAAATTCCTTTTTTTTCCTCTTGCTTCTTTTTCTTCATCCTCCACTCTTTATATGTTAGGTGTCATATTCTGTACTCTTTTTATATCCCTTGACTGTGTTTGTGGGTGGCTGGTTTAGTTTAGCATTTGGTTATTATTCATTTGGTCTACTTCCTTTGCTGTGGTTCTGTTTCTCTGGTGACAGCTATTTAGTGTTAGGAATACTTCCACCTAGAGAAGTCCCTTTAAAATACACTGTAGAGATGGTTTGTGGGAGGTAAATTCCCTAAAAAATCTGGGATTTTTTAAAAACTCCTCCTTCAAATTTAAATGATAATCTTGCTGGGTAGAGTATTCTTGGTTTGAGGCCCTTTTATTTCATTGCATTGAATATATCATGCCACTCCCTTCTGGCCTGTAAGGTTTCTGCTGAGAAGTCTGATGATAGCCTAATTTGTTTTCCTTTGTAGGTGATCTTTTTTCTTTCTCTGGCTGCTTTTAATACTCTGTCCTTGTCCTTGATCTTTGCCATTTTATTTATTATATGTCTTTGTGTTGTCTTCCTTGGGTCTATTGTGTTGGGAGATCTGTGCACTTCCATGGCCTGTGAGGCTATTGCCTTCCCCAGATTGGGGAAGTTTTCACCAATTATTTCTTCAAAGACCCTTTCTATCCCTTTTTCTCTCTCTTCTTCTTGTACCCCTATAATGCAAATATTGTTTCATTTGAATTGTTCACAGTTCTCTCAACATTCTTTCATTCCTGGAGATCCTTTTCTATCTCTGTGCCTCAGCTTCTTTGTATTCTTGCTCTCTAATTTCTATTTCATTTACTGTCTCCTCTACCTCATCTAATCTACTTTTAAATTCCTCCATTGTATGTTTCATTTTGGATACTGCATTTTTTAAGGAGTCTGTCTTCCTCCTGAATTCATTCCTTAGCTCTTGAATATTTTTTCTGTAGCTCCATTAGCATGCTTATGACTTTTATTTTGAATTCTATATTTGGAAGATTGGTGATTTCAGTCTCACATGCCCCTCTTTCTGCTGTTTGATGGATTTTGGATTGAACAAGGTTATTCTGCTTTTTCATTGTCCTGGAACAATGGGAGTAGTTGCAGGTGAGTGGCACCAGTGCCTACACTAAAGAGTGAGACCTTTCCTGCTTCTTGGTCACAGTGCCTGTCTCCACTGTCTGAGCCTGTTAGCTGCATGCAGGAAGCCACCTCTGGGTTAATCTCCTAACCTGCCATGGGTGGGGCTGCCCTCCTGCTGGCATTGGTGACGAAGGGGGTCTCAGGTGAGCCGTTTGGGTTTCTGCTGGGAGGACAAAGCTTTTTCACAGGAAAATTGTTTTTGTCTGTTCTGAGATAAAATTATGAAATGGTTTTTCTCTAACTCATTTTGTCTCTTTCATCTCATTTATCAGTCTTCTAGAGTTGAGGAGCCACCTGAATAAAAGTTCTAAGGAAGAGCATATCTCTCATGCATTTAGAACAGCAAGGCACCCAGTACCTGCAGAAGAGGGTGAAGGAGGGGATGGCCAGAGAAGGGGAGGTCAGAGAAGTGATTGGGGCCAGGTGGTGTCAGGGTTTCTGGTGCATATTAAGGGATAATCAAAATGCTATTTTTATGACTCTGAAACTGGCTATTTTGGAGTGTGGCTTGGATAATGGCCTGGCGATTTCCTTTCTCCTGTCTGGGAATGGCCAAATTAATTACACAAACCTCTTTATTAATTGTTTAGATAAAATACTAAAGTCAGCAATTAAACCAATTATACTAAAAATTTTGATTTAGAGGAAGTTCATACACTGGTTAGAAACTAAGATGGCTAAGGGCAAAATAGCTATTGTCAGGAGAAGGGTCTTCAAAATATTCAAATAATATTATTATAAATGCAAGTCACTTGGAAGTACATTTAGAAAACATGTATTGCTGCGAGGCAGGTGCGTCTAGGGAGGTCTCTCTCTGTGCACTAGGTGAAACTTCAACCTAAATGGGAGAGGGTTCTTGACTCTGAATGAGAAAGAATTCTGGAACAGGTATAACGAGTGTAGCTAAGGGAGGAATTCATTAAGGTGAGAGTAGTAATGAATGGCAGCAGCTGTTCAGGCAGCAGAGTGCAAGGAATAGCAGAGGGAGGAAAGGGAGGCTCACTGAACTCCTGCCCAGTACAGGGCAGAACCCTTGCCAATTCCTAAAGCCAGGGTCACCTGGCATCCAGTGTCTGCATGGATCTGCACTGTGTGGGAACTAAGTCCCTACCACTCCAGGATTTGAGGGGGCTGCAGAGCACTGGATGGAGTGAGATTGTGTTCTGAGAAAGGCAAAGAAAGACTTTTGGGTGGGCTGCTAAAGAGATGATGGTACAGCTGCAGTCTCCTCCTTGTCACCCAGGCAATGGGAACCTGCAAGCCCAAATCAGAGATCTCGGTAGTCCCTCCTTACTTATCTGAAGTAGGACAGAGCAAGTGAGGACTTGTGCTTAAGTCTAGAAAACTGAATGAAATAGAGAAGTAACAAAGACATCAGTGGACAAGGGCAGAGACAAAAGGCAGTAAGAGAGAAGTCTCTATTTAAGGCAAAAAGTACACACTCCAAGAAAGGGGAGTGCAGGCAACCTCAGAGAGGAAGCATACTTAAGGGCTTAGGATTCTGTCTTTTAAGGCTTTCAAGAATGGGGCAAAGGGTGGAGGAGGGGTGTGTGTAGGCTTGAGATGTGATCTCATGATGTCTTTCTTCATTGAGAGACATGTCACCATCCACGGTCAGTCCTCTAGATATTCTGTAAGATAGACTTAAGGAATTTATTGATCCTGTTCTTCTCCAAGATAGTGGTTACCCTCAAGCACCAGGAACGTATCAGTCAGGACTGCTTGCCCTGCCTTAAGGTAGGTTGTTGGCTGATTACCAAAGAATATGTAAGGAATCTTACCTCCTAATGCCCTGGTTTGTAAAATAGAATCTTCACCTTAAGATGGAGTCCCTCCTCTTCTTACTGTACTATTCATACCTCAGCATTTTTCATCATAGGCAGGAAAAGTTAATCATTATGTTATCCCATGTCCCTGCCTTACCTCAGTATGATGCAAAATAGAGTTTTTGATCACTTCCTGTTCTTGAATAGGCTCTCAGCTTTGCTTTGCTGACATGAATCTGATTTGAAGGGCTGCGCTGACAAAAAAGAAACAGGTGTGCTAAATACATATGTGTTTACACAGGTACATGTATATGTAATTAAAACAATTGAGAATGAATAACAGAATGATACCTCTTTATACCTAAATACGTAAGTGTGTATTTCCAGAAAACATGGAATTGTCTAACAACCACAAGTTAAGAATTTAACACTGATTCAATACTATCATCTAATCTATAAACTTTATTCAAACTGTCCTGCTTTGCCACAGTAATGTCCTTTCTAACATTTGTCACATATCATCCAGTTTGCCATGTGTCATTGGTGCCCTTTAACTTGGAATAGTTCCTTAGTGCATGTGTGTGTGTGTGTGTGTGTGTGTGTCTTCTTGAACCCCATGATACTGACATTTTTTTAAGTGTATAAACAAGTTATTTCATCAAATGTGCTCTAAATTCAGTATGTGTTATGGTTAGATTCAGATTATGTACATTTGGTAAGAACACCACAGAAGTGAGGCTGATTCTTCTCAGTGTATCATGTCAGGAGCCAAATGCTGTTGGTTAGTCCAAATGCTAGCAATGATAATTTTGGTCATTTGGTTAAGGAGGTGTTTCCACTCTATTTACCTTTTGTAATTAATATGCATCAGGATATTTTGAGACTCTGTGAATATCTCACTATTCCTTAAACATTCACTTACTAGTTTTACCATGTATATTCTTGCATGAATCAATAATAACTATGATAGTTGCCAAATGGGGCTTTTCTAATTCTATCATTCCATCTACACTTATTAATAGCTTTCTTGTGAAAACAGAGCTTTCTCTTTTTATTCATGTAATAATTTATTTTTTAATTTATTACAGTACATAGGTCATATGGTTATACACTCTTTATTCAGTAGGTTATAATCCTTACTATTATTATTGATGTCCAAATAATCTCAGATTTGGCCAGTGGGTACCCTTTCAAACTGACTCCTGTATTTTTTTGACACATATTCATCATCCTGTGAGTACATCCTTACATTTTTGCACTACTTATGTTTTTTTCTACTTTTTCTGACTTAACCCTGCATTTGCCATTTCTCCAAGAAGGCCTGCTGTCTTTCAGTGGAGAATGACCTTTATACTCCAGGAATACTTATTGCTACTGAGGTGTTATAATCTGAGAGCTGGAAAATGTGTGTGTGTGCAGGGGACATAGATCTATATCCATATCTGTGTCTATATCCATTTCTCTCTTTCTAATATTTAAACTTCTGGTGAAATGAATGAGTGAGCCACAGAGAATATAGAGCAAGATATTTGCAGTATATGTATTTAAAAGGGAACTTGTGTCCAAAATATATGAGGATTTCAATAATAAAGATAATGAATATGTTATTAAAAACTATGTAGATATAAATATAAACTAAATAACATTAATAATGTAAATATGATGTAATATATTACAAATATATGAACAACTCAATAATAAAAATAAAAAAAAGGAATACCTGGGCATACTGTTGTAAAAAAATATGCAAGTAGAAACTAAGCTGTGAAAAGGTATTCAGCATTGTTAGTAATCAAGGAAATATAAATTAAAATCACAATGAAATATCACCCAGTCCCACTAAAATGGCTAAACTTTAAAAGTTTTCTGTCAAATGTTGATGAGGATATGGAGCAATTAGTACAGATTGGTACAGATTGGTACAGATGTTCAGTAAAATTGTTTGATAGTAGTTCTTATACATTTGAATATATATCAAATCTGTAACTCAGCATTTTTACTCCTAAGTATTTACTCAAGCAAGATGAATCATAGGCCCACAAAATGTGCAAAAAATGTTTATACTAGCTTTATTTTCAATAAGGAAGATCTTAGAATAATTTTAAATGTCTGTCTTCTGGTGAAGGAATAAACAAATGTGATGATATAGTCATACAAGGGAATACTACTCAGCAATAAAAAGGAAAGTGATTCATAAATGTTTATCATGTATGAATATCACAAACATTAAGCTGAGTGAAAGAAACCAGACATAAAAGTGCACATCCTTTATGATTCCATTCATAGGGAGCTTGAGAACAGGTAAAGGGAGTCTTACAGTGCTACACCTCAGAATAGCAGTTGCTTAGGGTGAGGAAGGGTATGGCGAAATTGGGAAGGGGTAGGAGGGAACTTTTGGGTGATGGAAATCTTCTATAGTCTGATTAGGGTGGGCATATTTCTACAGTAGAAGGGTGAAGGTCTTTTGGAGAACATACCAGCTGTCTTCATTTTTTTTAAAATAACTTTTTATTGTATAATGTTTAAGACATAAGGAATTACAAAAATGTGTTCTTGTTTTCAAGGAGTGGCAGACTTATTCTCTCTACTTATTCTACTGCTGGTGGCACTGTGGAAGTTTCCTTGGTTCCCTGAGTCCCTAATCATGATAATTAAGGTTAACTGTGTGCACACAATGTGCCTGTCACTGTGATAGCACTTTGCATATATAATTGTCATTTGTTTCATATTAATAATAATATGAATGGGATACCTCAGTTATCCCTATTTTGTCAACAAAGAAACCAAAGCATAGAGACATTTAGCACCTTCCCCCAGTTTTACAGTATTTCACCTGGCACCTGACTTCAGAGACAAGCACAATGAAGGGGAAGTGCATCTTTATATCACAAAATAACTTAGAGATGTTTTGTATTTTACACAAATATACACCCAAGGGGAGTGCATGTATGCATATGAGGGATTTTTGTGCTGAGTCAAAGAATAAAGGCAAATTAAGATTTATGAGAATGAAAAGGGAAAAAAAGGCTGGATTCTATCTGGAAAACAGCATTTTTAGGTATTCTTTGTTTTAGCATTGATTAGTGATGAAGAAAGAGATCAATCTGGGCATTCTGTTCTTTTTACTAAAGGTAAAAAAAAAATTTCATCTTTTTATGGATTCTCCAGAAAACCTTGGGAGGTTAGCAGGGGAGCATGCCAGATAGGCACCTCTAGTAATGAGGGGCAGATTCTTTCATCAGCTCCTCCACATTAATTAGCCAGGAATCTATCAATTGCCTCCCCTGGTTTTCTTGCTTGCTAGGCTTAACTGAATTCATTATTTAATAGCAATTATATTTACCTCCAAGTAAATTCTTGCAATTCTCATCCCCTAATATTTCTTGAAAGTCCATCTTTCTTTCTGTTTCTATGGCCACCCTAGCCATAGACCTCATTAATCACTTCATGTCCTGTCAACTTCCCAGTAGGATCATCATGAGACTCACCTTCCTCAAATTCTCTTGCTCACCAACTTATAAGGGTTTCCTGTAATTTTGGGCAAGTCACTCAAATTCCCTGCATGACGACCAAGCATCTTTTTTCTCTCCTGTCCTTTACATCTCCACAATATATTTCATTTCTGCCTAAGACATATGTATTAGTCAGCGCAGGTTGCCATAACAAAATACCATAGACTCAGTTGTTTAAATAACAGAAATGTATTTCTCATGGTTCTGAAGCCTGAAAGTTCAAGATCGAGGTTCCAGGTTCTGGTGGGAGGTCTCTCGCAGACAGCTGCCTTTTCCTGTCTGTTTACATGGCAGGGAGAGAGAGCAAGGTAGCTCTTTGGTTGTGGCATCTCTTCTTATAAGGACACTAATTCCACCATGAGGGCTTTATCCTCATGAGTCACTTAAACCTAACTGCCTCCTAACAGTTCCACCTCCAAATGCCATCACATTGAGTGTTAGGGCTTCAGCATATGGATTTGGCAGTTCAGTCTATATAGCACATAGCTCCTGCTTCAGATGCAATTATAACTGCTTTCAGTATCCTGCACTTTTCAGTATCTTTCTTCTGGCTGGGCTGCTTGCCCTTATTTTCCAGTAATCTTCCTTTTCAAAATCCAATTCTAAACTCTAAGAAGCGTATATCCAGTTCAATTCTTCTTTTCTTGAACTTTCTTCCTTTTCATAAAATTTTCCTTTGTGCTATTTTAGTTTGTATGTATTTTATCTTAAGCATTTGCTACATATTTTATTCTAAAATGATAATTGTGTTATAGTGAGACAAGTGCCATGTCTTACAGAATAAATAGCTATGAAAAGAATCTCTTTATTATGAAAAGATTTTGACAACCTAACTAATAGGTTATTTATATTTGGCGCTAGAAGACTCCATTATAAGCAAGGAGAAAAAAAAGCACAGCAATTGAGAGTTTATTATGGCAAGATTTAGAATCAGAGTTTTCAAGCCTTTATCTTCATATTATAAAAAAAAATCATTAAAACACTAAAAAACTTCATGCCTTAAGAAGTGTCTTGGTGGTAATAGAGGCTTAGATCTCTTGATTTCCAGTCTAAAGTATGTTTATTAGAATGGTATTTCATTAGAAACCTAATAGGTTAGATTAGTTTTCTAATTCTGTTTAACAAATTACAACAAATTTAGCGGCTAAAACACACATTTATCATCTCATAGTCTCCATGGGTCAGGAGTTCTGGCATAGCTTAGCTGAGTCCTCTGCTGAGGGTCTCACAAGGCTGTGATTGAGGTGTCTGAAGCCAGGGGTCCTCTTCCAAGATTACATGGATATTAGCAGAATTCATTTCCTTGAAGCTATAAAATTCATGGCAACAAACCCACTGCTTCTTCAAGGCCCACAGGAGAGAGAGTTCATTGTTTCAAATCTCTGGGCTGTAAGCCTTACTTTTAAAAGGCTGATCTGATTAGGTCAGGCCCTCTCAAGATAACCTCCCTTTTGGTTAATTCAAAGTTAATTGATTAGAGACCTCATATCTGTAAAAATCCCTTCGCCTTTGCAATGTAACCTAATCTAAGGGTGACTTCCATCATATCTGAAGGTACAGCCCACACCAGAGGCCAGGGAATTTTCAGGGTATGTACATTGTATTAATCTTTAAAAATTAGGAAAAGCAGTAACAGAGAAAAACAAAGTCACTTGTTTAATTTCCTGAACAAAACACCATATTGATTTCTTTCTTTTTAGTCATTTGTTATTATTGCTGTTTCCCAATGACCCTTGCTTTTTTCCCCACACTTTAAAACCAGTCATACAGTATATACAACTAAATTTGATACTTTATTCACTTGGCATTATTTTGTAATAATTTTTACATGTTGTTATATGTTACCCCTATAGACATATTTTTTTTCCTTTACTGTTTTTGCAGGGGTGGGGGGGTGCAGGGGCGGAAAATACAGATTAAGAAAAAAGGGAAAACAACTCAAACTGCAACACTGAGAATTAAGCCCTATTAACATTTTATGTTACTGCTTCCAAATTTTTTTGTCTTGATAGGACTGTATGAGTATATGTACTCATATTCATATATCAAGGTGGAGAAAAGTTTTTTATGTTACCTCTTGGCATGCAAATTTCCCTTTGTGGGAGGTCACATTAAGAAAAATATTTTGATAACAACTTGGGGCATAAGATGGAATCCAGATTTTCAGTATGTTGGATGATGTCCAAATTTCAGAGAGTAGGGAAACTTCTCTGAAAAATAAAAAAGAAGATTCGAGATCTTCTGGGAGATAGTGGGAGGTGGGAGTGAAGAGCAAAGAGGGAGAGAGAAGAGGCAAAAGAGGTGATGGTACACTGAGCACCGGGCAATGTGACTGCCTATGTTCCTTCCCTCAGTGCGCGCTTTCATTACATTGGCTAAAATTTTGAGTTCTTGGTGTGAATGAATTTGTTGTAATGCAGGGTTTCACAGCCTTGGGACTACCGACATCTTGGGGCTGGATAATTCTTTGTAGCAGGAGCCCTGTGCATTGAAGGATATTTAGTAGCATCCTTGACCTCTACCTGCTAGGTGCTAATGGCAGCCCCCTGCCCTGAGTTGTGCCAACTAAAACTATCTCTAGACATTGACACATATCTCACAGGGGACAAAATGAGTCCCAGTTGAGAACCACTGTTGTAATGGAAGTGGTAAAAGGGAGCTAAGTTTGGTGTGGGCTGATCATGTTGGCTTTGTCATCTGCCAACTTGTCTAGGCTGAACCGTATTCCCCAGAATTCCCTTTCTCGTGTATTAGGGTAGGTCATTTAGTTTTTGTGGGAGCTTTGGAGGGCACAAGGGAAGCAGCAACTCATGGACACTGGGAAGCCCGCACGCATTCCTGCTGATCTGCTGACTCACCCCCTTGGTGGGAAGCAGCAGGTGGACCTGTAACTGCTCTACCTTCCCTGAGTCCTCCTTCAGTGTCTGCAGCTCCGGTAGGTTAAGCGTCATGGAGAAGGGCTCTGGCTTCTGTAGGACACCAAGGTCATTGTATTGGTTTGCTTGGGCTTCCATAACAAAGTGCCACAGACTGGGTGGCTTAAACAACAGAAATTAATTTTCTAATAGTTCTAAAGTTTAGAGGTCTGAGATCAAGATATTTTCAGGGCTGATTTCTTCTGAGGACTTTGTCCTTAGCCTGAGTCAGCATCTTCTCTGTCTTCACTTTGTCTTCCTTTTGTGTGTGTGTTTGTGATCTAATTTTTTCTTCTTATAAGAATGCCAGTCTTATTGGACTAGGCCCACCCTAATTATCTAATTTCAGCTTAATCAGCTCTTTAAGACACTGTCTCTAAATACAGTCACACTCTGATGCCCTGGGATCTGTTAGGTGGTAGTGTCTAGAAAAATAGAACCAATAGCAGATACCTATCTATCTATGCAAATTATATCTATATATGTACACACTCTTATACCTATATCCTATTTATATTTAATATTATATATAATATATATGTATATAAGAATATATATATATAAAATATATAAAAGGAGTTTTATTATAAAGAATTGGCTCATGCAATTATGCAGCCTGAGAAGTCCCAGAACCTGCCATTTGCAAGCTGGGAGACCCAGGACAGCCTGCAGTGTAATTATCGTCTGAATCCAAAGGCTTAAAAACTAGGGGAGCTGATGGTGTAAATCTCAGTTGAAGGGCAGGAGGAGATGAATGTTCCAGCTCAAGCAGGCAGGAAGGGAATATATCCTCCCTTCTGCTTTTTGTTCTGTTCAGGCTCTAAGAGGATTGGATGCTCACCCACATTGCAGAGGGCCATCTACTTTACTGGGTCCACCCATTCAAATGCTAATCTCACCCAGAAACACCCTCACAGATACACTCAGAAATAATGTTTAATCTGGGCACACTAAGGTCCAATCAAGTTGACACAGAAAATCAACCATCACATGGGAGTTAGGACTTCAACACATGGGTTTCGGGGAAACATAACAGCCCACATCAATCATCCAGGCCACAGGCCACAAGGAGCAGCGCAGGGTCAGTCTTTCCTCATGTGCTGCAGCTTATTCTTGTGGGCTCCAGCATGTTCGTCTCTCCCACCTGACAGCATCTTCCCTTCCTGCCTGTCTGCCTTGTGGACTTTAAGGTCTAATATCAAATGCAAAGATAGAAAGTATTTAATCAACTCCCACAATTGTGTAGGATCAAATCTCTGTAACAAATATATAAATAAATGTGAATACCCATATTAGAAATCTCTGATTGAACCCTGACAGATACAGCAAGACAGAGGCAGAACACCAGGCAGACAGAGACTGAAAGGCTGGAAAGACAAAGGCAAAGGGACCTGAATATGGGTCTGCCCTCCCCAGTCACCTCCACCCTCACAGAGTTGCTAGGAGGGAGCTTGATACTTCATCAGGGTATAAAATTAGAGGGGTCAAAGAAATTTCAACTAAAGCTTATGGGTAGGTTTACCCCCTGTGATTTTGTTTATACAAATAAACACATAAACAAATTGATGGCTCTATGGTTTGCCATTGAGTAATTGTGCTGTATTTAGCTATTATCTTAAAGTTCCATATTTAAGTTATTTTCATGCTCCTCCCCCATTATAAATAGTACTTTGATGAGTTAGTTTTGCTTCAGTGCTTATTTTTAATTAAGAATTACATCTTTCTAAGAATGAAATTATTGAGTATGTCCCTTTGTGCCTCTGAGCAGACATAGGTGTAATTGGACATGCAAGAGATTTAATGGGGGGAATCCTGAGGATAAAGGGGAGAAGGAAGAGGAGTGGATTGGAAGAGTTCTCAGTTCATGATGCAGGTCTGACACCTGTGAAGGGAGAAGAGGAAGGAGGGACTGCATAGGGGTCCTGGGAAAGTCTCTCTGATTGGGTGCTGAGAGCAAAGGCTGATGCATCTGTTTTTGGGCAAAAGCGCATGTTCAGCCATTGGCTGGGACCAGGCTGGAAGAAGCATAGTCTCCTTGTGAATTCATAATGGACCAAGTGTGCCCCTCACAGTAGGTTCTTTTGGAGGGCATTCAGCATAGTGCCCCTTCATGGCCAATGCACTGGACCATAGATATTTATTGCCTTAATACCATTTACCAACTTATTTTCCACAAAGTTTATAGATTTGGGCATACTACAATGCAGGTCTTGCTACTTTGGTCTCAGCTACACATGCAAGTCCAGGGCACACCTAAAATGAGTAACTGTGCAGATGGGGATGGGTGCTAGGGTCTCTCATGAATATCCTTCCCACAGGCTATGTCTAAGCCTCTGTCTGCTGCCTTCACAAAGGCTTCACTTCCCTGGCTATTCCCCTTGCCTCCTGATGTTCCATGATAGCCCCCAGTCCAGGCCATGGTTTGACAAAGCATGATTCCACCCTGCCATTTCTACATATAACCAGGAGTGTCTGACATTAGCATCTTGAGTAGGAAACAAGGGTAGTTTCTTTAATGTTTGAAGTACAGTAAGTCTAGCTTAAAGCCATTTTCCTTTTCTAGCATTCTTTTCTTCAGTCAGTGTGGTGGGATTGTCTCAAAGTTTTAGTTGATGTACTGTTTTTCAGCTGCCAGGAATAGCTGTCATCCTACTTCATTTGTTAGTTAAAGGAAAGGCACCCATAGCTGTGGGAACAATTTACAACGTGAGACAGATGCCAGGTTCTTGATTATTATCACTCTAATGTGGGGCAGGATGGATTTTGATGTGGTACAAAGAGAAAATAATTCATTTTACTATTCCAGGAATAGGAAGGAAGAGGGATACATAAAAGGAGCTCTTATCTGCAAGAGCAGAGCTGTTGAACTGCAATGAAGAGGGAAGGAAGAGTATTTTGCATACCCCGCCAACACCAAACACACACACACAGACTGGTGGGATGGTGGTGGTGGTATGTGAGTGTGTGTGCATGTGTGTGTGTGCATGCATGCTGGTAGCAGTCATGAGGCATGTCTGGGATAGGAAAACAGTTCTTTTCCTGAGTTAGAGGGTTTAAAATAAGGATATTTTGTGCCTCATTTTCTGCCTGGGCCTTTTGAGACATTGTCTTAGTCTGTTTGGGCTGCTATAAGAAAATTCCATAAATGGGGTGGCTTATCAGCAACAGAAATGCATTGCTCACAACTATGGAGGCTGGAAGTCTGAGATCAGGCTGCTGGCACAGTTGGGTTCTGGTAAGGGCTGGCTGTTGCAGACAACCGACTTCTCATTGTATCCACACATGTTGAAGAGCAGAGAGAAAGTGGGCTCTCAGGACTCTTACTAATCCCATTCCTGTGGGCTCCATCCTCATGAACTTGTTGAAACCTAAACACTTCCCAAAGGCCCCTCCTCTCAATACCTTCACATTCAACATATGAATTTTGGGAAAACACATTCAGTCTATAACAGACATTAACACCATAGATTCTCCTCATATCACCAGGTAGAGAGAAGCTATGAAAGTGGGCACATGGCATATCTAGTCATAGGAGGGTCCAGTGCGGTTCGGGGCATAGAAGGGATCTGAATGTTCTTATGTATCTGAGGAGAGAATGAGGAGCATGGGAACCAGTAGGCCGGTTGCTGGGAACAGGGAGGGAGGACAGTCTTAGAAATACATGGCTGTTTCCTGCAGTGCTTGCTCATGGAGTCAGGATGGCTGAGGCATGAAGGTTCCAGAATCAGGGCCCTGCTGTGCCCAGGCAGTCCTATCCTAGGGCAGTCTGAGCCCTGGGGTGATTGTCACAAGCCCTTCCTCCTCCTCTCTGTGGTGTCTATCACCTTTCCTGATAGCATCCCTCACATGAGGACATTTTGTCCTCCAGACACGTTCTTAAAAAAATAATAATAAACTTTTAATATTAGAGTAGATTTAGATTTACAGAAAAGCTACAAAGATAGTACAGAATTCCCATGTACTCCACATTCAGTTTCCGCTGTTGTTAACATCTTAAATTCCTAAGGTACCATTTGTCACAATGAATGAGCCATAGTTGATGATGATTATTACTGACTTAAGTCCATAGTTTATTCAGCTTTCCTTAGTTTTCACCTAATGTCCTTTTCCTGTGCCTGGATCCCATCCAGGATACCATCCTACATGTAATTATAGTCTTAGACTCCTCTTGGCTGTGACAGTTTCTTGGATCTTACTTGATTTTGATGAGATTGACAATTTTGAGGAGTACTGTCAGGGTATTTTGTAGACTGTCCCTCAATTAAGATTTGGTGTTTTTCTCATGACTGGACTGGGGTTCTGGGCTTTCTGAGGAAGGCCACAGAGACAAAGGCCCCTTCTCACCACATCATATCAAGGGTATATACAATCAGTGTGACTATTCACTGCTGATGTTGACCTTGACCACTTAACGGAGGAGGGGTCTGTCCAGTTTCTCCTCTGTGAAGTTTCCTTTCTCCCCCTTTCCATGCTGTATTCTTAGGAAGGAAATCACTCTGCACAGTCCTGTTCTGCTACTTTTGAACTGCTATGAGAGACAGTCTTCATCTCCAGCAGTTGTGTTTTTCAGAGTCATTCCATAAGCAATTTTATTATTTGTGGTACAAGGAATGCTGAAAAATAATGCTTGGGCCCATTTTCATGTATAAATATTGCCCTGAAAAGAGAAGACACTTGCATAAAGCTAGATACTAAAGTAGTGAGGAAGGAAGCTCACCCCTGGCAGTGCTGAGTGCCACGCTTGTTGTGCACCTCCACCGACGAATGCACACGTCTGCCAGTCCCTAGCATTTCTGGGCTCAGGGCATGAGTACAAATGGAAGCCTATGTACCATGTTTCTAGCACACTAGGAGCTATAAGTTAAGCAAATAAACTGTTGAATTATGTTCTATCCTCCTGCCAAAACAAATACAGCTTCACAAAAATGTGGAAAGCTGTAGTCTTACATAACTGCCAGTCGGCAAACACCAAAGACAGCTGAATTTAATCATCATTGCACAGGCCTGGGTGTTCTGTTGATGGGCATTTTGGGTGAGTCATAAAGACGTATGTAATTGACAAATCACACATTCCAAAATTTTTATTTTTCTTACCCCCATTTCAGCAATATCTCTAATTATGTTGATTAATCAAATTTTTTAACAGTTCTATTGACAGCAGTCCCAAATTGTGTAATTTTTCTTGAGTCATTTAAGTTCTTTGGTTTTTGAATGGGGTAAACCACTCTGCTGAAGCTATAATGGTTTGAACTGCCAATAAAGTTCTTAGAGCATTACTTAAATTCAGAAGCAAACCGCAAATATCATAGAACATGTTCAAATATTAGGATAGGGTTGCATGTGATAAATTATGTTTGGTGCAGAAATATTGTGTATCTAATTCATCATAAAATTGCTATTTTTACATCATAATTTAAATTGTTTCTTAAAGCAGTATCTAGATCCATCCATGGATCTTCTTTCAACTTTTCCACTGCTGAGATGTTATAAAAAGAACTTAAAAATAGCAATTTGTTAAAAAAATCTCTCTTCAATTAAGAATACATGTTAATCTGTGATTTGCCTTTCTATAATTTGTTTTATAAATAATTATACATGAATCTCTTCCTGTCACAGTCTTCAAAACATTTTTCATTTACTTTTTCTAAGTTCTTTATGTTTTATTAGAATATCACCTTTGTTGCATATTCTGCATTAGCTTTTTATAATTTAGAAAAACATTCTGTAAAATTAAAAATATATATAGTTTAACGCTTTTGAAGTAGAATATCAAACTAAATCTGTTTTGTTTCTCTTTTAAAATGAAAATTAAGCAATGGGTCATACCAAACAAAAATAGCACAAATTCAAAATTAATTTCATTTTTGATGATTATCACTATTTGGGGATATTACTTTGCTGAACTCTCCTAGCGCATCTGGGATCTTGTCTGAGATTCTAATGAATCACCTTAGCAGCAAGTAGTCCACATTCCCATTCTGTGTCAACTTATGGTATAGGGTCAAATTTCATGTTTTGTCATGATAGTCCCATCTTTGGGCAGATCCAGAAACTACTACATTTCATCTCTGAGTTATTCCAAAGGATAACATTGCTATTATAGATAAGCCCATTTCTCCAGCAATGCATTCGAACTATATCATATACAGCATAAAGAAATGCTTCTAGATTTTTGGTAAAAATTCTGACTTAATCACCTTTTTGTGTGCCAACCAAGTTAGTAAGATTAGGCTAGCCATGAAGCTTTTCTCATCAGTCACTTAAATCAATGCCTAAAATTGAAAGTTATCTCAGTTTTCACTTAAGTCTGTACCTGTTTTCACAACTGGTGTACAACCAGTGAAATACATAAATTTTGACTTGTTTTCTGGTAGATCAACAACACATGTAATAAAGAAAAATATTTTCAATATGAATTTTGACCCTGGTATAACCTGGTTGAACTGAGTAATAATAACTTTTTAAACTTTATGTATGTTTTCTTCCATCACATTATTGCTCATTAAATTAATGGCCTCATTTTGAACTTTTTATCCCTTTGCTTCATTATGTTTATCTGTATTACATTTTTGTTCACTTTAGCATGAAAATATGAAGCCATTTATACTAAGCCTAAACAGTTTGCATTGTTTTCTGTAAATACTATGCTTTTAGTGACACAAAAAGCATCATTATGCTTGGCAGACTTTTGATATATAATGTCATCCTTTTAAGAAAATCACAGTAAGACTTTCAATTGATACTGATATATCTTTTTTTTCAGTTCTGGTAATTGCTTTTGTACTTTTTCTGGTTTGTGATGTGTAATTGTATCTTCGTTTGGTAAAGAATAAGGTTGTAGGAATTTCATCAGACCTGTCCAGACTGTGAATTGTTGAGAATAACTTGGTAATTTTCATTTTTTAAAAAGAAATTAAATTTTCATTAAATAGAGAATACATAATAAGTTGGTCAGGAGTTTTATGAGTCATGCTTGACAGAACTTCACATATTTTCTTTGTTTCCAGTTTAAAAATATTTAAGCAATATGCGTCTTTGAAGAACTAATTTTCTTTTTGAGCTCCATTTCCATATATTTTAATTCTATCATGACTTTAATGATCTCAACTATTAGATAATAAAACTCAAAGTGTGCATAATTTGGACATCATTTCATCTAAAATACAAATGAAAATAAATTTTAAAGTAAAAAAATTAAAAAAAATTTAACATGCTATCAAAAATTATTTTTCTTTTGATATAGTCAATGTTATATGTTAAAATTAAAGGTAAGGTATAAATTATATTTAATGAATATAAACTTTTAAAATAAAAATGAAAGCTGAAATATTTTAATCTAATTTTTCTTAAAATTTAACTAAATCACTTCAAATATTTATAAAAATAAAACTATTTTTAGTTTTAACATTCAATGTTCATCTAGTTGCCAAAGTAAAGAATTAGTATCGAGGTATATACTGTTATGTCTGAACCTATTTCTACAACTTAAGAGTAATATAAATGGTTACATATTGCAAAATGTCCCTTCACTGCTATGTGCAACTGCAATGAACATCATGAAATTTCTGAGAATCTCTAGGACTGTGAATTGGAATATGAAATGAATCACTACTGGAAAGTGATAGTTTATTTTGAGAAAATCTGCCTTAGTCCATTCAGGCTGCTATAACAAACTACCCTAGACTGAGTGGCTTATGATGAGCAGAAGTTTATTGTGTACAGCTCTGGAGGCTGGACGTTGAAGACAAGGTGCCAGCATCGTTGGGTTCTGATAAGGACCCTCTTCTGGGTTGCAGACTGTGGACCTTTCCTTGTATCCTCATATGGTAGAAGGGGTGAAAGAGCTTTCTTGGGCCTCTTTTATAAGTGCGCTGATCACCTGCCAAAGGCTCCACCTCCTGATATCATCATGCTGGAGGTTAGGATCTCAACATAAGAATTTGGGGCGAACACAAGCATTCAAACCATAGCAGAACTTATTAAATGTAAATGCTCCTAAGGAGGATAAATTAATTTCTTATCTCTTCCAAAGCAGTGTCCACCCCCTGATATTGGCAGCAGACCATTATAAAGATTTTCAGAACATCTGGACACAGTTGCCTTCAGTATCAAGGGCTCAGGGCAATAATTTTCCCAACCTGGATAGTGTTAGTCACAAGCGATGTTTAGGTTGCAGTTTGCACTGACCCTGAGTACAGTCTCGCTGCTTGCGCTTGTGTGTGTGTGTGTGTGTGTGTTTGTACACCCTAAAGTATAGGATCCAGGGTGGATCCCTTTTTGATCAAATCAGGGCAGTACTGATGTCTGACATTGGAGCATTGTGGGTAGAACAGATTAGAGTTAAGACTTCATTTGTCTTTTTTTTTTTTTTTTTATGAATTGTTAGTTAAATACAAACATGGGCTTAGATTCTTAAAAGGTAATAGCCAAAAAACTATAAACAAAGCAAAACAACCCCAAAAAACTTCACCGGAAAACTGTAACCTCCAAAACATGATGTGAATTTTTGTCTAGTTGAGGGATGATCAGATTTTTACCAGACCACTCAAATGTTTTTTATAGCCTTAAGTGCACATGTAATGCAAAATTGTTCATCTAAAATGACAAAGAGCTGTGCATAATATCAACAGGTTGTGGTCTCCCTATGTAGGAAATAGAAAAAATATATATATTCTGGCATGGGGCTCCTGAATCCTTTGTAATTTCTTGGGTAATAGCAGTGTCTCCTGTTCTAATGAGGTGACTTTAGGAGGACTTGATGGCTCCTGGATGGAGGCTGTTCACCAGAAAGACCAACCCATGATTAGAAGCTTGGAATTCTCAGCCTCATCCCCATTCTCCAGAGAGGGGAGAAGGGCTAGAAATGGAGTTAAGAATCAATTGCACTCACATGATGAAGCCTTCATAAAACCCCAAGAATACAGGGTTCAGAGAGCTTCTGTCTTGGTGGTCACGTGGAAGTACTAGGAGAGTGGCAAGCCCCTTCCCGTACACCTTGCCTTATGTATCTCTTCTATCTGGATGATCCTCTGTATTGTTTATCTCATCCCTTTATAATAAGCTCATGAATAGTAAGTAAGTCACCCTAGAAAAATTAAGCCAGAGGAGGGGGTCATGGGAACCTCCAGTTTAAAGCAGATAGGTCAGAAACACCGGGGACTTGAGATTGGCATCTGAAGTGGGGGTTGCGGGGAGTCCTATGGGACTGAGCCCCTAACCTGTGGGATCTGACATCATCTCCAGGTAGAGAGTGTCAGAATTGAGTTAAATTGTAGGACATCCAGCTTGTGTCACAGCTTACTTGTGTGGGGCACCCCCCACATCTGGTGTCAGAGTGGTTGTGAGTGTGGTAGTTGTGTGGAAGAGTAGAGGAGAATGATCACAGGAGGCAGATGGGGTTTTCTTATGCACTCTATGTACTCCATGGCTCTTAGCCCACCTTGGAACTAATTTTTGATTTGTATGTTATTCTGTTCAACATATGTTTACTCTGCTGAGATTTGAAAAAGATAACAAATCCTCCCTTCTTCCTTCTCTGGGCTCAGAGTCATTAGACAGAAAACCATCAGCACTATTACTGATAGCGTCACTCTGACAACTCTTCTTGCTGCCAATGTTTATGAGTCAATCAAAGAGAGATGTCTTAGTTTTGACAAGTTCAACTATGTCCTTGGAGGATGTATGCAGTACTCACAGTTCCCCATTCCTCACTTCTTTCAGGAGGTATTGTAGACACTTGCAGAGATTAAACTAGTTAATGGCAATCTCTTTTAATGAAAAAATTGCCATATGGCATGCTAGGAGGAGAAATTGCAGGAGGAAGGGCATAAAGGCTCTGCACAAATGGCAGTATGGGGCGGTGGGAGGATGGCTGGTGTGTGCACTGTGCCTGCTGTATGTGGTACTCTTCTCAGCCTGTGGGCTGGCCCATTCTTTCTCAGTATGCTGGGCTTGGGGTGATGGAGGTGGGTATTTACTGGGGTGGGGAGGTGGGGAGGGCGGAATCACCCAGATTCCAGAGTTCCTGAGACTGCAGTCCTCCTAGGATCTCTGGCTTAAAAGAAGACAGACCCTAATTTTTACTTCTTTTGAGAGGGTAGATTGAGTGAGTTAGTGAGATTGGGTGTGGTTGTTACCAGGGGCCCTGACCTGGGTAAGACAGAAGGGAGTGGATAGAAATGGGGTAACTCAGAATGAATGTTCAGACAGAGTAGAAACTTTATGTGTTCATTGAGTTAAACTCTGAGGTAAACAGAGATAGATTAATGTGTAGCATGAGACTGTGGGTGGGAATGGATGAGCCCTGGGCTGGGCCCAGGTGGTGCCAGGTGGAGTGAGCCTGTCAGCTGTATTAGTGGAAGGCGCTAGGAAGGTGTGAGGGGCTTGCCTAGCATACAGATAAGAGGCAGGAAAACAGGAACCCGATTACCTCTAAGGAAATCAGAGCTTATGATCAGGCAGTGCACCTGAAGGGTTTTGTTAGTGGAACAAACAGCTTGTTGGACTCAAATGGTAGCTGAGTCAAAGCCATTGCTAGAAGGAATGTAAACAAAAACTCACCAATTAGGCTTGAAGGCCAGGCTGCCTGGAGAAGAGCATTTCATGTGTTTGAAACTTAAGAAACATTGGTTCGAATTCAAGGTTATACAGAGTATGAGTGAATGTTCAGTAGGGTTTACTTTAAAAAAAGGACATCTGTGTACACAAAGCAAAGTGACCCAAATAAGGCAAGTGCTGTGAGGCTTGGGCAGCAGCTTAGTAAGTCATTCTGTCCACACTGGGCATCCCAGCCACTCCTTTTTTATTTACCTACTTTTACTTTAGATTTGATATTTATTACACTATTCACAGGAAACATAATAAATACAACCATAGAGACATAGTGGCTTTTAAAAACTATAGGTAGTGAGTTTTAAATGTCTTGTGCAATTTTTCAGTTAAGTAGGTAGGAAAGTGGAAATGCATTTGCAAATCTGCAGCTTCCGAAGCATTTGATTTCGAAGACTCAGGGATGACCTAGGATGACAGCTTATTTTCACTTTTTTTAAAGGAAAGTTTATTGCTAGATTGGCCCTTCGATATCATCTAATCCCTCTGTCTTGTTTTAGAAAAGGTAACAGATGCATTGAGAGCCAGAGTTTTGCTAAGGATTGTAACAACTAGTTAGTAGTCAACCAGGATTCGGTAACCAGAAGGGGAGCACTTATAAGATTGGACCGTGGGGAATCCATGTCAGTGGGGTATGTGTGACATGCTGGAAAGCAGGGTCTTCCAAGGGTGCCCTCAAACCCCTAAACCTGGTTGTCCCCATGCACAGGTCTTGTGGGAATCTTTTCCCACCTGGACACTCACAGGGATGACTTGGGATTGCCCCTGGGACGATCAGAGTCCTACTGGTCTCCCAACGGCCACGTGCCTTCTGGCTGCTGCAGTGGCCAGCCAGCTGGGAGAACACAGAGCCTTTGTGCTATGTTCTTTGCTCAGCAATTTCTCAGGAAGTGGGATTTATATGGAGGCCAGAGACATGGAAATGGAGGATCAGCTTTGAAGACTCGGACATCAGATTTGAGGAGGGGAAGGTCGATGCTTCCAGCACTTGATCTGCTGAGTCTGAAAAACTGACCTCCCTGCCTGTCCCCTTCTCATGGCCATCTTTCAGGCAGGAACACTTTCTTTAGGGTTTAACTTGCTCCCAAAGCCACTTCCTCCTTCTCTCTTTATCATACTTTGGTGGCCTTTCAGCCTCTGGAAAGCTGCTTACTTACTGTGACTGCCCCGACCCCCTACCTTGTTCCCCACCTCGGAAGAGAGAAAAAGACACATTCAGGGATGTCAAAGGGGGGAGAATATAAAGCAATGAATGATGTTGGCTTTCCTTCCATTTCAAACCCAAGCCCAAAGCTACGTTAAGCTGGCACACATAGCATTGTTCAAGAGATCTTTGTTGATTGGATGAATACATTTGTGGAAACAAAAAGACTGAGATTTTAGAACATGATGGGGTATGTTTAACATTGATTCTCTGATCTTGCTGAAAAGTAAGCAGAAAGGCAATTTTCTTCTAATTTCAATCAGAATATTTTGTAGATGAAAGGGATCTTGGTGATTTTTTTTTGGTTTCTTTGTTGTTTTACAAATAGGAATTTAATGACTTGGATTTCTCTCTGTCTGAACCTTGGTTCAATAACATATACTCAAATACTTCCATTTTTGAATTGAATAAAATATCTAGTAGATAGACCCCAAACTGCTCTTCCCTCAAATTTCCCATTCATTGCTCATGTTTCTGGAATGTTTGGCACTGGAGTCACTGATTCAGCTGGGAAAAAGGTGGTGGGTTTGGGGTCTTTATGTTTTAATCCTGAACCTTGCCAATCTGAGATGGGCCCCTTGACATTACAAATACTTAACATTTTGCTAGGGCTGTTTTGATGAGTGCAATTAAAAACACAACACACAGCCTCCCCAGCCCCCACCTTCTTTTCTTTTTTGAAGCTATTACATGCTGCTAATTATTAAGTAATTTAAATAATCTAAGATGTTAATAATCAAGGCCCATGCTCCAGAACACCACATAGCAAATACATGTAGGATGCAGTCTGGTTCTAGCTTCTAGAGAAGTGAATGGCAAGTCAGCAAACTGGCTACAAGCTTTAGGGACATGACTCAAACCGTTGAAACCTCACTGCAACTTGAACCATGTTCAGCACATAGTAGGTTCTTAATAAATACTTGTTGAATGATAAATTCATGTATCTATACAAAGAGGGTGCTTCAATGCTTTTAAATAATGAGCTAAAAAGTATATCAGAACAAGTCGTAACTTGACCCTGTTTGAGCAAAATCAAATGATATGTGTGCATAATATACGTAACCACTGTTGCAAATCTACAATTACTGCTATGTCATTCATCCACTCAACAAATACTTAGTATTCACTGTGGGTAGAACACTGGAGATATAACTATGAACAAGGTATTATTGTTAATAATCAGTTGTATGATATAGCGGAAAGCATAGGAGGTTTGGAATCAGACCCCCCTGAGTTTGAATCCCAGCTCTTTCACTTACCACCTCTTGGGCATGCTAACTTCTCTGAGACTCACTTTTTCTCATTTGTAATATGGGGATATTGGTAGTATCCTTGAAAGCAGGGTTGTCATGAAGATTAAATGAAATAAATAACATCTGTAAAGTTTACAAAGTCACAGAATGTGGTCAGTACACATTGATTGTTAGTAGTAGTATTGAAGTTTTTCTCTGAAATGTTCCAGATGCTATGGCATTTCACCACAAGAGGGAGGCATAACCATACTATTTGGAACCTGCCTCTCTCCTTACACAGATGGCTCTCAGCATCGAGCACAGTGTTATCCTTGTATTGTGAGTTTAACATAACATTTAAAGGCCTAAACAGCTTAGTATAGTATTTTAAAAGTGGCAGGTTCTAACCTCCAGGCTTCTGTTCAACTGGGTATTGATAGGCACTATCAATTAAGTATTCTACATTCCAGATGTTGAGAATATTTTTGCAATTAGGACTCAGCTGGATCTGAATTTCTGAGTCTTAAAAATAAGGCCAAGCCATCTAAAAGCGTTAGGCTGTCTTTGGGTATATCCAGAATTTCATGGAGAGATGGCCAAGCTGTTAAACTCAGGCCTCCTGGCAGCCATTTGAAATTAGTAAGAATTCTTTATTCTGCGTGATACATTACACTAGGTAGAAGATACAAAGATACAGGCTTTCATTCAACAAATATTTATTAAGGACCTACTATGTACCGGGTGCTCTGCTAGGTGCTGAGTATTCACCAGGAGGTTAAAAAAAATTAGACATTATCACTGTCATTAAGCAATATGTCAGATTTATCAAATTTCTAAATGGGAAGTAGCAAAGAAAAAATCTCCATGTGCTGTAAAAGCGGGGCTGCAGCGCGGGCCCTTGCCTGTGGCTGATGGGCTGGACTTTGCCAGTGATGACCCAGCAGGGAACATAGTATCAGTTTCTATACTCTTGTATATAGGATTTGTACGGAGTACGTAGTGGCAATTTGCTATTCCTATGACTTCCCAGCCTGGGAATGGGAGCTGCAACTGCAGCTTCCTTTATCTTCCTATGAGTCCTTCTAATTTTATTTTGTTCCCTCATTCTGTTAGGATGGCAGGAAAACTTTGTTCTAGTCAATTCAAGTCTTTAATTCGGTGGTAGGTGGTGCAGCAGGGGGCAGAGGGTGATGTGAAGACCCTGGTATGTGCGTGGGGACAACTGTTAAGCCCTCGATGTCATCTGGGCCATAGGCATCTGTTGAGAAGTCCATTACTCATCTGATCCTTGGTTGTCAGTTCATTCAGGTTGCCAAGGAGACATCCATTCTCTTTCCTACAGGTTTCAGATTCATTAGCTCGCTCTGCCACCTCTGGGGCCTTTAAGGGCACAGAGAGTGCTGTATCACACTCCGGGTGGCCCCTGTGGTCCTGCCTCGCTGTCCCAGAAACACCAGGCAGCCGTTGCCTCTCTGCGTCTTGCTGCCTCTTCCCAGGTGCTTCCCCAAGAATGCGGGAGCCCCTTTCCTGCTCTCTGATGCCTCATCTCACACCTGCCTGGGGATTGAATGCCTGCCTGGGGTTGGCCCAAAGTTCCCCCTCCTCAGCACCCCAGCTTCTGTGGCCCATTCTTTTTCTAAGGCTTCCTATCTCAAGCTTGGGAAATTCTTTTAAATCTACGAGTGGGAGAGATCCATGCTCTTTTATTCATGATTTCTCTCTAAAAACCTGTACCCCTCATTTTCTTTATTTTACCTAAATGCCTAGTCTTTTGGAAAAACCAAAGTCCAGAACGAATTTTAAAGGCTGTTTGATTCTTCTCCTTGTGCCTCTCTGCCTCCTTTCTCCCTACAAAACAAGTACAGGCTAACCTAGCTGCCTGGGGGTGGCTGGAGGGGAAGGGTTAGAAAGGTGGAAGTGTATACAGGGAAAAAATGTTGGTTAATATTTCAAATACATTATCCTGCCATACCAATAATAAAGTACCGACATTTGTGAATGATTTATCTTTTTTATAAATTGGAGTGGTTTCAAGGTTATCCCTGTAATAACTTCCATCCTTTTGTGCCTTTGGATTTCAGCTCGATCATTTCTTCCTTAGGGAAGCGTCGCTTGACCTACTGTCTTCCATGCTTTCATGGCACTATTTTTCTTCCTCTCATAATACTTCCTCTTATTTTAAAAAAATTGTTACAGTATCCATAATATAAAATTTGCCATCTTAACCATTTTTAAGTGCACAGTTCAGTGGCATTAAGTACATCCACACTGTGTATCACCACAACCAATTCATCCACAGAATTCTTTTCATCTTACAAAACTGAAATCGTTTTAAGTTATTTGTATGATTCGTTCATTAGTCTGTCGGCTCCACTAGGCTTTAAGCTCCGTGAGTGCTCGGACTGTGCCCCATTCTCGTCATTGCTATATTTTAGTGTCTGGAACAATGTACACCATAGAGTGTACCAGCATTTACTGGAGGAGTGGGTGGCTCCTACTGGCTTTCCTCATCTGCATTCTTGAGTAGGAGAGAAAGGAAAAAGGTACAGCTAGTGTGCCAAAAATTCCTTACAACCCCGGTTGGAGGTTGTGGAAGTGTGTTGCACAATTACTATCATCTAGAAAAATTTGAGGATTTGGGATTAATGTGGAAAACTGCATCTTTCCCTCAAAACCTAACAAAATAAGGAAACATTGTAAAAGCAAAAAAAAAAAAATTACTAACGGAGGAAAGAGATGTAATATATTATAATGAACTTAAAAACTAGCCAGTATAGAAAGACTCAGAAGATCCTGGAACAGAATAGAAAACTAGCCTTACCTGGACTTCCAGAAGCTAGACGGGTGAGGGAATAAAATTCTGAGAGTTCTCACTATATAGCCCCAAATTTGAAAAGAAGCAAACTGAAAAAATAAAATAAAAAAAAATTAAAAAAAAGAAGCAAACTGAGCAAACTGACCTTGTGTTTTTCTTCATGTGACTGAGTAATAGTGGGCATGGGTGCTGGAGGTGAATGGGGGGAGCTCCATAGGTAGGCATGGCTTTGGAGAAACCCACTGAAGCCCAACGCCACCTAGCAATGGAATGAGATACACACAATATCATTCGTATTGGGTAAGAGACCCTTTGTACAGTACAGGAATCAAAACAGTGGATAAGATAGCAGGATAAATTTTTAAATCAGAAGTGCACTGCCCATCATCTCAGGTGAGTTCTTCCATCTGTGTTTTGGACAGGAAACTAAACTGGTCTTGGGTACAGTCGGAAGAGACCCAAGAAGTCAGCCCATTGTATCAGACCAGATAGGAAGTCTACCGAGCGCTGCCAAACGTGAGCAAAATAGCAATAGTTTGGCAGCAATGCAAATCTACTTCATCCAAAGAAACAACAAACTACAAACCAAAGTGAACCAGCACAAAGTATATTGCACAGACTCCATTTTAAGAGATAACTGATGTAACAGAAGAAACTTCTTCGCATTCATTTTATGTTACAGAACAATTTGACTTTATAAGAGAACAAATATAATAAATCAAGAACTCAAAGATAAGTAATCATAAAGTAAAATCAAAGAGTTATGGGAGCATTATGAAACTAAATAATGAAACTAAGGAACTAATAATGTCACTAGAGAAGTAATAATCGGTAATAGCAAAGAACAAAACTTATACATTGTCGAAATTTGAATTATTAACAGAAGAAAGGCTTGAGACAATCTTAGTAAACGTCATTAAAAAGACAAAAATTAAAGGAATTAAATTGAAGCTAATAGATGTAAAATGCAGGAAAAAAAGTTCAATATTAAAGTATTGGGTGTCTCTGAAGATGTATTCAAGGAAATAATGAAGAACTTTTTATCTGAATTGAAGACAAAAATGAGTTTGCACATCCAAAGGCCATACTATGTTCTAGGAAAATTAGAGGCATAACACTCAACACTGAGAGTTAAGAAGCTGAAATTCAGTAAAAAAAGAAGTAATTCTTCAGGGATCTAGAAAGAAAAAGCAAGTCCTCTACAAAGTGGGAAAAAACCAGGCTGATCTCAGATTTCCCCACAACAATATTTAATGGGAGAAGTCAGTGGAACCCAGAGTTCTAAAATCATGATGGGGAAACAAGCATTTGATCTTTTACCTGTCTAAGATGACTTTAAGGTGTAAAGGAATTTTGAAACACATAAGAACTTAGAGAATGTAACACCTTTAAGAACTTTTTGGAGAAAACTATGCAAGTGAGGCCAGCCACTTAACATGTGAATCAAAATACAGAGTATAGGAACGTAGACACATTGATAAATATGGTGGTGAACACTGAATTCATGTAAATGTAGAATTATTATCAAACAACTATGGAAATTATGGGTAAATAATAAAATGTGAATGTCTTCAATATTGATAATGTAAAAATAATAATGTGACAAAATCAGGAAGCAGGGGAGAGAATAGGGAGAAATGTGAGACTATGGAAGTCTTTATCTCTCATTGCAAATAGCAGGGAGAGAAGAGAACTCTATATTGAAGTAAGTAGCATTAAAAAGGATGAAATCGTCTTTTTTAGTAAACTTATTTCTTAACTTAAGAAATACCTTGAAAAAATTGTTTGAAAGTGAGGAAACATTTATTTGATGTTCAACAGTTTTTTTTCTATTTCACTATAGTTTCTTTTTTTTTTTTTTTTTTTTTTTTGAGAGGGCATCTCTCATATTTATTGATCAAATGGTTGTTAACAACAATAAAATTCAGTATAGGGGGGTCAATGCTCAATGTACAATCATTAATCCATCAAGCCTAATTCTCGTCAGTCTATCTTCTTAACGAACAAGTTCTTACATGGTGAACGAATTCTTACAGAGTGAATAAATTCTTACATGGTGAACAGTACAAGGGCAGTCATCACAGAAACTTTCGGTTTTGATCATGCAATATGACCTATAAACCATCAGGTCAAATATGAATAATTTGATTTTTGTACTTGATTTATATGTTGATCCCACATTTCTCCTATTATTATTATTATTTTTATTTTTAATAAAATGCTGAAGTGGTAGGTAGATGCAAGATAAAGGTAGAAAACATAGTTTAGTGCTGTAAGAAGGCAAATGTAGATGATCAGATGATCAGGTGTGTGCCTATGGACTAAGTATTAATCCAGGCTAGACAAGGGCAGCAAGACATCCACGGATGCAGAAGATTTCTCTCAAAGCATACAAATATAAGAATAAGCTCATTATAATAAGTACATTTCCACCCTCTATCTGTCTGTCTGTCTTTCTGGTTTTATGCATAGAAAGACGTGTATGATCATTTTAACTTAATATGAAGAATAATTTCTGGTTTTAGGATTTGGATTTTCTTTTTAACCTTTGGCTTTGTGATTTTCTACATTCTGTACATTTTTATAATAGGCATGTGCCTTTTTCACCAAATGAATGATTTTTTTCTTTAAAAATTAAAGAAAAGACTGAAAATCAATATGCTATATTAACAGTGATGACCTCTGTGTGGGTAGAGATTGGATGATTAATAGATTGTTTCTTTGTACTTTCTTGAATTTTTAAAATTTTCTAGAAGTTTGTAGATAGAAAAATAAAAAAAGGGTAAATTGAGAATATCTGCTTTATGTCAACTGAATACCAGTCATGCTTGTCTCATTTATGGGCTGCCTAAGAAACTTAAGGACAGGTTGATAGGAGGACTGTCTGGCCAGAATTGGTTGTAGGACTTGTCATAAATAAGTTGCAGAATGACAAGCTGGTGTGGCACAAAGCTACTCTTGGGTGGTCCAGGATAAAAGTGACAGTGTCTAGGTACTGGGAGTCTCTTTTCAGGCACTGGGAGAATTACGGAAATTTCAAGAGAACAATCAGACCTATTCATCATTGCATATGCTTAAGTATGCCATGACTCAATTTTCCCCTTGAAGCATAACACCTAGTAAAGTCTGAGAACCCTCATAGGTGTTAATTTTTTCATTGATTTTGTAATGGAATTTTATTCTACTTATTAACTATTTGACACACAGGGAAACATATCCATGAAAACTAGTGAAACAATGAAAGTTTTATACCAAAAATGAGAGCAGTTTTTGCTGCATTAATAGGAAGAAGATGTCATGCCTAAACAATAGGTGAAACATAGAACTAGTGTGGCTAAAAAGTAGCTATGCCTACATAGTGCCTACCATGCTGGTTTGATCCTTCCCTTGGTGTGCTCTGAGATGGGCAGGCATGGCAAAGTCAAAAGAACATGAAGCTTAAGGTCAAATCCCCACTCCTCCACCTAGTTACTGTCTCTAGGAAGTGGGGGGCCAATGCTGACAGTGTTGGGTTTGATGAAGCTGATGAATGTAGGGTGATGAGTTGCTCAGTCAAGTATTATTACTGGAGCATGTTAATGAGCAGGGCACACCTCTTCCTCTTCTTTGGAATGACCACCAACTAGCTCTTACCTAAAAGTCTTATGTTCTTCTCCTAACGATCCAGTCTGACCAATTAGCAGCCCACTCAGGGAGTCCACTGGGGGACCTACAAAATTATATACGAATTAAACTTTATTTACAGGGAGAGGTGGGATGTTCTAGTTGATGGCCCTTATGTTGTAGGAGAAGAGCATGTGTTGAGATATGGGGGGACTGCAGACATGTGCTGGTCCAGCATCCTTACTTTCTAGGTAAAGATCCTGAGACCCAGAGGGGTAAAGGCTTGCTTTGGCTCATATTACTAGTTAGTAGTGATGCAGTGATGAAAAAACTCAACATCCTGATATGGAATAAGCACTCCTACTTTGGGCTAGCAGGGGAGTTTGAATGAAGGGACTGGCTTATGGAGAAGTGCAGAAGTTCAGAACCTAAACTGGGGCAAGAGATTTGGCTTTGAAAACCCCCTGGTATAACCCATGGGCCATCTATGAGATGCTATAATTCCAGTGGCATGTGTGTCTTCATGGTGAGATGGTCACTTCCTTGTGGCTGGGAAGTTTTGCCATCTTTCCTTCTCTCCTTGGCTCACCTCCTGACCAGCACATTGTCCAATTTTTGAAGCATCACTGATAATGTTCTTGGTGATGTGTCTATGGAGGAGACCTGAATGAGAACACTCCTGGGTCCTGAAGGAGGCAGTGATGAGGAACAAAGCCAGAGCCTGCAGCAGGAGCGGTCCTGGGCATGGACTCGGGCTCGGGCAGGGTGCAGTGTGCACTGCGGAGGTGGAGGCAGCACACCCAGGAATGAGGATGGGTCCCTGTACATGGTTGTTGAAGCCTCACCTTGGGAGGTTTATTTCAAGACCATGGAGTGAGAGGATAGGCAGTGAGTTGGTACAAGGAATGAACAGGTCCACAGAGACTTAGGAGAGGCAGGAGATGCAGTTACTGCCTCTTCCACCTTCTTAGACAGAGGTCTTTAGCGTAAAGTCAGCAGATTTGGCCAGCCCTGAGTCCCTCATGTGGGGATTGAGAGTCTATATCTTGTTAAGTACGTGTTGTCACTATGAGCAGCTGGCAGGCGCTGTGACGATGCCTGGCTGGCAGGCGCTGTCACAGGAGGGCTGAGGTTTGTCCTTTGCCAAATTTTTATCTTCCACCCCAACCCGCCCCCTTCTCACTCTCCATTCCCTTTCTCCAGGGTCTTCGCATTTGCAAAATCGAGAAAGCACCCATTTAGCAACTTCAGGAGAACAGAACAAAGATACTTTATGAAAAGGAGACATGATCTCATAGAAGAGGGATGTTTATTTACCCCAACCCTGCAGAAGTTCATTCGAAGGGCACAGTTTTAAAGCCAATGAGACAAACACCTGTGAGGGAACTGGATGCTTCAAGCAAATTAGGAATAAAGAATGGTCATTGCGTCAGGGCCCTAAAGCTAACACAACTAGCACACATTTAAAAGCAGGCTTTCCAAGTTACTTTTTTTCCCCACTAACTTTAATTTTCTATTTTTGCTGTTTTCCCTGAACTTCTTTTTATGTTTGGAGAGAGGGAGGAGAATGTTCTTGGGGGTTTGGGAGAACTGGGTTCCAGTAGCTGCAGAACTCAGGTGTTAGTAATGATTCTCAGAGCGAAACGGAAAGTCAACAGTGAAAGAAGGCAGGTATGAGTCACCTCCAGACTGACCTCCACGCCCATTTTCCCCAGAATCTCCTTTGACTTGTTTCCCTTTTGTCCTCCTACTGAAGCTGTGGCATGTCCATCAGCCTTCTCTGGCTTTTATATGCTGAGTTAAATACTGCATAAACAAGGCTACCTTGCCCCTCCTAGCTCTTAAAGAAAGGCTCGGTGTGTGCCCAGTGTCACATGATTAGAACAGGACGTTCATTGTCCAGTCACAGGAGGAGGGCAGTGTGGGTAAGACTTCCTGGAAAGGGAATGAGAAACAGTCAGAAATGAGGAGGGAGAGGAGCAGAGTGTCTCAGGCAGGAGGTAAGCTATGAGTCAAGGCTGAGGAGCAGTAAGGTTTGTGGGTGTGGATAAAATGAGAGTTCCTGTGGCCAGGATTCTCACCTGGCCCTGGTTGACTAGCTCACTGCACACCTGTGGGCAATACATGGCTGTTGACTCTATATAAAGAGCTCCACCCAGTACTCTGGGCGTGACACGGTGGCAGGGCTGCAAGGCTGCAGGAGAGCAGAGCAGAGGCTGGAGTGGTGGCCGTGCCTAGGACAGAGGCCTTGAGGATGGCCGTGCGGGACGACTGTGCAGAGAGGTCCAGAGGACAGCTGTGCAGACAGAGGGGCCCAGAGGCAGAGACTGGCTTGCTGCAAACAGACTCTCTGAGTGAATGGGATTCTAGTGACTGACCTGCCACTGGAAATAAAGTTGGGTATAACCCTTTCACCCCAAGAATGTTTTACTGCCATTTTCTTTGGTCATATTGAATCCATAGCGAACTTGCCCAGGGCTGAAACCCATTGGCAAGACAGTGGGTCATTTAGGGAGCACCTGGGAGACCAGTTTGGCCAAGGAGTCCAAGAAGAGGGCACTGTGGCAGATGGGCTGGAGGTTGGCAGATGCTGGGCTGGGAAGCACTGGCCATCTTTATCATTTGCATTATCCTGGTTCTTGATTCCCAGGGATGAAGAGGATGTGGTTGCTGCACTGCCCATATGCCCCCTTCAGGACTGAGCATGAATCCCCCGGCTGCCAGGAGTGTTGCCTGCTGAGTGCTCATAGCTGACGCCCTCCCTGGGGAGGGAGCTGCCTGGTCCAGTGTTGTGTTGTGTCCCTTATTCAATGACCAGTTGATGGGTTGGGGGTACGAAGGTCCAGACCCCTTGCCCTAAGGTGGTTCAATGCTTAAGAGCCATCCCAGCTTCAGAGCTTGAGCAGGATGGGCCCAGGTCTCCACCCCAGTAGGGCTTCTCACTCCCTTGTGGGTGTGGTTTGGGAGAGCACTCCCAAATATGCTTTCTGCATGGAAATCTACATCCCCAGTGTCTGTTTCCCATAGAACCTGGTCTATAAGCCAGCTGAGACAGAAATGTTTCTAGAGTCAGACTAAGAAAACTTGCCGGCAATGAAAGTCCTATTGCTAGTTGCAGGTTGGCAGGTGGATAATGCTAGCCTTGACCTGCTGTAATTGTGCGCCATTAGAACTTTTCCCTGGTGGTGAACTGGGATGGGATACCATGGAGAGCACAGTGGTGAGTCAATAGCTCCAGCACAGGGAAGGTTTCGTGGAAATGGTGATTATAAGGACCACTAATTGAATAGCTCCTGCTTGTGGCTGTTGAAGCACTGGTGACAGACTGAGGATGCTCAGTGGCCAATTTAAGGCCGTTGACTGGTGAGAGCTAGAGGTCCTGCTTGTAGATACAAATATTCTTTTCTCTGGCAGCCAGAGGGCAGAAAAAAGCTAAAGAGCAGGTTCAATATTTAATTACAAGAACTGCAGCTCTCCAGAAAAGGTTGAATTCACAACCAGCAGGTGCTCCTGTCTGGGAGGAAAGAGGACTCTGGGACTTGCAATGGGGACATCTGAACTGATGCACTCAGAATTTTTAATCCTCCTGAGAACCCCCTGAGCTCTCTGGGCCAACAAAAGTGGCCTACTCTGCCTGCAGTAATCTGAGGCTTGAGGGGTTGAAATCTGGACTAGTTATAATAAGACTAGAAACAAAGGGAAGCATGTGGGAGATGATGGGAAGAAATGAGGTTTGGGTTCCAGTGGCAGTAATGCTCCAATGGCTACTGGAGTAGGAGACAATTTCATACATTGATGAATAAGGTATTGTAACAGAAATAAATATGGTTTGTCTATGTGCAGATTAGGTATAGTAAATCTTACATGTCCTCAATATAGAATGTATTTTTTCTTTCCTATTTCCCGATTTCCATTTTCAGTTTTATATCATGAAATAATAATAACAATTCTCATAACAGTGATTAAACTAATAAATAACATTGTGCATTAGTGCATGAGAATGAAGAATGTACATTATAAATAATAATAGCTTATTTATGATACTGTCTGTACTCACCCTTTCTGTTCTTTCAGCAAAGTGCTTGGGGATCTCAAAAAGCCATCAAACAAATAAATCCATACACAGATATATGTAGAGGATATATAGTTATATATATTTTACCACAAATAAGAAATCTTGCAAATGACTGTTCATGAAGAAAACGGTAATCCTAGAATAAAAATCATTAGAGATGATGAACATTTATTAAATTTATATACTACTGAAACTTGGTTTAATGAATCTCAAACTTAATTTGGACATTTTGGGGATACAAAAGATAAAAAACCATTTTTAGCTCTCAGGTATAAAAATGCATTTTCATGCCTTTTTTGTCTGGCAAAGCTATGCATGTCTTGTCAATTTCTGTGGTTTAGAGATGTCTGGATTTTTGGACCAATATATTAAAAAAAACACCTTTTGAGGACCAGCATAGGGCTGCAATCTATTTTACCTATTAGTCTAATTTGAAAAAAAAAAAGGTCGCTCTTCTTTAACTACCATTATTTCATAAAAAGAATGATGATTTAATGGTAAAAAAGTAGGAAGGTTATAATTGCACATTAAAGTCCTTTAAATTATTCAGTGTATAAACAAATTAGCTTCATGAACACTTTTGGTTGTTTCATTTATCTCACTTGCTGGGGAGCAGTGAAAAATTTCTCAGAAAAGGCATTGATGCCTTACGAGGACAGACATTGATGAACCACTAATGTAATGCACTTCTATGAATTAGGTTTAGGAAAGTTTTAATTACTGCCAGTGGTGAGAGGCAGAGAGCTTATCCAGGATGATGTGAACTTGCTTGCTCTGGGGCAGATGTTCTTAAGCTGCAGTGTCAACATTCCCTGGAGACAATCTTAAAACACATTGTTTCTGTCGTGGGTGGGGGGCAAAAATCTGTTTTTACCAAGTCCTCAGGAGATGTTCATGCTGCTGGTCTGGAGATCACTCTTTGAGAACGACTGCCATAGGTTACTAAAATTGCAGTTGTTAAAAAATGCATTTTCTGTTTTTAAGGAATGTTGCACTGATTTTGCAGTCTTCCTTCTTCTTGTTGCTCATAGTAGATTCAGAGCAAGCTCTATTAAACAGAACAGAAAATGCAAATATCTTGCCCAGGTGTTCCTTGGCCTGGGATGCCCGTTAACACCTTGTCTTTTGGGTGAATGCTGACACATCTTTCTAGAACCTGTGTAGACTTCTTCTTTTTCCTTAATCCCCCAGGTAGACTCTGTCTCCCCTTCCTTCCCCTTCTCTTTTATTTCTCTGTCTCCCTTTTCTTTCTTGTCCCTTCCTTTCTTTCTTTTATGGATGTCCATATAAGATTCCAGCCTTGTGGAAAACAGGTGCCTTAGCTCATTTTATCTTTGAATACTAGGACCTAGCAGCCTTCCTGCTCTTGATTTGTTTATCTGTTTGGCTTATCATTGCAGCAACCATATCAGTGAGTTGAGTAGTCATCTAGTGTATTCGCTCTCTGTAGATGGTCTAAGTTGCTCAGTTAATATTTCTGGCCATCTCCTCAAGCCCCACCCCACCTCCAGTGTTGTTTTCCTTAAATCACATGGATAGCTGCTCATGTTGCTCACTTTTGGTGTTTACCGTGGGATACACTGTGCCAGCCAATAAGCCAAAATACTGGAGCAAACATATGGAATTCCCCAGTCCCTACTTTTGTCAATTGCTCACTCAACTGGCATTCCTAGACTAGAATTCTATTCACTATATCCTTGGCAAAAGTTTGTGTGCTGTTCCTACGAGTTTTGGGGGATATCAAAGTGTGATCCTTCAGGTATCCAAATTCTAGAACTCTTCAAGGTTCTTGTGAATTTCAAAAATAAATGGAATAAGAAATATACTTTGGGTATTTATCCAAATTCCATAGGTAGGAATTGAAAGCTGGAGCCGTAACAGACCTCCCAAGTGTTCCATTGGAAAACTTTTCTCCATTTCTTGCACACCATAGTTCTTTTGAAATCAGGGGATGATATAATGGCATTGCAAAAATACTGACAGATATAAATACATGCTAAATGCAGACAGTTTTTCATTTTGACTTCATGGATTTGTTTTTCGCCATTCTGGCCTAATTTTCAAGAGCAAAGACTCGTGATTGTGTGACCAGGTATACAAGAAAAAGCGGAATGACTGTGGAAAAGATAAGTTTACAACTTGCATTACATTTATCAACATTTCCAGGTCTACGAAGAGAGAGATGAGGGAGCAACACATTTGGGCTATTGGAGCAGAAAGCTGGGCTGAGAAACAGAAAGACATGCAGACAACAGAATGGGATACAACAGATAAAGGGAGTTAAGGTCCCAGAATTTTTAAGTCATTTTTTTCTAGCTAATGTAAATATACAACATTTCTCTATACATCATATATTAACTAACCGAAATAAAGAGAGAACATTTTGAAACTTAGTTTTTGTCAAAAAATTCCATTTTCCATACTTCATGAACAAAAGTTACTCGATGCTTTTCAGACAAGTTTAGCTGACTTGCTCCAACTCTTTCATTTAAGAAATGTCGAGTGTCTTGCCCTCAAATAGAAAGACACACTTAATGAAAATGTGTTTAAAATGCTTTGTTACATTTCATTCAAAGGTGTCTATGAGATGCCACATGCTATTAGAAGCAGCAATCCATACTTTGTTTGCAGACAATTCAATTATGGAAAATACCCAGAAAGGAGTTGTGAAAGGAATACCATTAGGCAACCAAGTAGCTCTGCTCTCGCGTGTATGTTTTAAAGAGAGATCAGCTTGTGAACTTGCTGGTAATTGACTGCAGAATTGGGTTGTTCATCAAGCAAGCATTTATTGAGAGTGTAAGGGTAAGAAGGAATACACAGCTCCCTTGTAAGGATGCTGAGGGGATTCAGGAGAAGAATGGGGAGGAGCAAATTTATCTCTGGCCTTACTTGATGTGGAGGGACTTTTCTATGTCTGTTTATCAATGCCCTGTTATCTCTTCTATTATTCTGTACCAAAGTGAATTCAGTCCTCTTTGAGTTGTACAGCATTTCTGTCAGCCATTTTCTTAACAATTAATGAGATACTGCTTCATATCAGCATGGGAGTTAGAGAGGTGAAATTTCTGTCTACTACTTGGGCCATGTTTGCTAGTGGCCAGAGCAGCTATGTGTTAAAAGCTCTCACACTTAGGTATTGCTCCCTTTCAGTGACCTTAGGAACTTACCCAGCACTTGGACAGGCAGTCCTGGACAGCTCTAGCCAGCTTTACTCTCTCTCCTGTGGGTGCCTATCTCTATGATGCTTCCAGCCAGAGGAATCCTAAGATTCGTGCAATCCCAAGATTAGTGTTTAGGTTTAGGACAATGGCAAAGGCCTATTTGGCCTGGTAGAACACAGGCACCCACCAGGTTATCAGCCAGCCCTTTACAGGAGTTTAGAGCATAATTCCAGGTAATTAAAAATAGCATAGTCCTTCACCTCCTATTTGTCATTGTCCCTTGGGACCTCACAGCATGGAAGGGAGGCTGGCCAAGGCAGGATTTTGGCATTCCTAGGTATGTCTGACAATATTGTCTGAAACTTCATCAAAACCCTGAGAATAATTTTTTAGCTTTTCTTTGTATGTATGTCTGTTATTTAAAAAGCTTTTGTTGAGGACCTAATAGGTTTCTCTGTATTAGATTCAACTCAGCTAGACTGTAAATTCCTGGAAGGGAAAGAGGCTACATTTTAAACTTCTTTGTACCTCTCTTCTTTTCTTCCTTATTTTAGAATCTAGCAGAGTTCTCTGCACTGTGCTCCTGAGGAAGGTCCTCACTTCCTGACACAATTTTAGCTCAGAAGAAACATCTTAGGCAGAAGAGGAGGAAACCTAGTAATGACTGAGTACTACTAAATGCAGTGACTTTGCTGGATACATTATCCAACAGGGATAGAAAACCCAGGGTCTAGTTCTAGGGATTGAGGAAGAGACTGTCAGGACATTCCCTGGAGATAATTCATGAGTGGTAACATTCTCAGGCCACACCAAGTATTTGGTCTGGGGATGACAGTCCACATGGATGTCCAATTTGAGAGCCAGATACAAGATAAAAGAGTGCTGGGTAATCCAGGGCCACCAGAAGGGCCACCATGAGAAGGTCCAAGGGATTGTTGTATGTGGAGCTTGCCAGAAAGAAATAAAGAGAAGACAGAAAGGTTGGGTCGTTTGAAATAAGTCTCTTGTTTTCTAGTGCTTCCTGTGAATAGATGAAAGGGACCATTGAATATATAGGAATTATTATTCTCATCATGGTCTAGGTCAAGAGAAGTCCAGGGTACATCCAATTCTGATGGCGTACAAAAGACTGAAGATAACACACACACACACACACACACACAGATTTTATTTGAAGATGCTATAAACAGTCTCAACATGAGACTTTTAAATGTGGGCCAAATGTCCTTCATTCTCACTCTATGATAGCCCCCATTTCATAGTAAGATAGGGAAACTGAGGCTCAGAAAGAATGAGTGATTTGAAGGCACACTAGTCAGTGGTCGAGAGAGGATTTGAACGTGGATCTGTTGGACTCTTAAATCCTTCTTTTGTTTTTTAAACGATACCATCATTGTTGAGGCTGGCATAGATCAGACAGCAATGGCTGTGTTGCACGTCAGGGCGTGCAGAAGATCTTACAGTTGTACTGTCTGTTTGAGCCTTGTTTACAGAGCTCAGTTAACAGTGGCTGTCCCCCACCGACACTGCTGCCTGGCTGGTTGTGTCTTTTTTCGTAGATGGGTTGAGAAGCCTGTTTAATAGTCTTAGGGAATTTGATTCTGTTGGTTTAAAGAACCTGCCACTTCCCCAAAGCAGAGCAGAATGTTAAAGGGTCACATCAGTGTCCTTAATGACTTGATAATTAAGACAACACTATATAAGCACAGTTTAAACGTGAACGCATTACTTGGAAAGGAAAACAAATACACAAAGTCTTTCAAATGATACGCTATTTGTTTAATTAGTGCAGAATCTTTTCAGCTTGTTTTTAAAAGCCATTGACAGTGGAATCCTAAATGAATTGATGAAAAGCAATAGTAATTAAAGACATCTTTTGTGATAATAGCCCAGGAAGAAAAACTCAGCATGAGTTGTAAAGTCATGGGATTTTTGGCATGGGTCCTATAAAAAACGATTGTGAAAATGTTTGAATTGTTCTCTTGGTTTGGGCCCTCTGAAGCAGAGCTGAGAAAAATTCTTGGGGGGCGGGCAGGGAGTTTATCTGGGAGGTGATCCCAGGAAGCATTAGCAAAGTAAGAGAGGTGTCAACCAATAGAAAGGCCAAGCTGCAAAACAATTAGTTGCCTTTATTTGGGGTCTTAGGGATTGCAGTTCCAGAGACACAGATTTAGGTAGCAATCCAAATTGTGCTCTGAATTACTGACAAAATTTAGGGTTTTTAAAGGTTAACAGCAGGAAGTTTATTCATTTACATAAATTGTTTTGAACATTTTGTGCTTGGAGCTGGCAGATACGTCTGTACATTTTTCAGTGCCTGGCCGGTAGATATGGCTGGAGTCAGGCAAGTGCCTGTATAAATCCATAACAAACGGTGGTCTCAGGAATGTGGTTTGGCAGCAATATCTGGCATTCTTTGGGGATGTGAAACTGCCCACGTGTGTAGACCCCATTTCCTTAATGGCCTCTCACCACCATTTTGGTTATTTCCCTTAGCCATGCTGACTCCGTTTTTATTTTATTTGTCACATTTACATAGGAAAGGGAGAAGAATCAATAAAATCTGTATTAATGAGAAAGCTGTTGCTGTGGGCAACTGGGGCTCACTCCCCTCCTGGGACCCTCTGAGAGACTACATAGAACACACTTCACAATTATCCTGCTGAGAGGCTGCTGAAGATGGGGCATTTATTCACCATCCCCTGTGGCTATGGTTGCTCCTGAGGGCATTAAATCCTGGGCATTTGCCCACTGCCCTGAGCAAGTTTGCTAGAGAAGGTCTTCAGGCAGAGAAGCAGAGACATCTCCTTGCAGAGGGAGTTGGAGAACTGTTGGCATGCATAGAACTGTGTTTGGAGGCTGCTGTGAACTCAGAAATAGGCCAAGGACTCATGGGGTGCGGCATCACGAGCAGCTGTTGCAGATGGATTTTGGGAAGATGTCACCCTTCCAGACCGGCACAGTACAGTAGAAATATAATGCAAGCACAGATACAAGATTCATATGTTATTTTGTATTTTCTCATAGCTACATTGAAAAATCAAAAAGAAACAGGTGAAATTTATTTTAATAATGTTTTATTTAATTCCCTAGGTCAAGATATTATAATTTCAAGATGTATTCAATTTACAAAATTACTAATGAGATAGCTTACTTTATATTTTTTTCTTACTGAGTCTTTGAGATCTAGCACACATTTTATACTTACAGCCAATCTCAGAACCAGTCACATTTCATGAGCTTGGTAGCCACATGTGGCTCATGGTTACTATACCAGGTCACACAGTTCTCGACGACCTAAGGACACTTATTTGGGAATGGCAGAAAGCAAAAATCTATGATTTTCTCCAAAATAAAACTTAAGTCAGAATCTTCCCAAATATTTTAGGGTTATCCTTTCTTATTTTGTGAACATTATTAAGTAATTGCCCTTTATGATGCATACTTTTTCTGGAACTTTCTCTGTCCTTTTGTTTTCAGAATCCCTTCTGGTTTGTGTGGCAAAGGCTGTCATGAATTTTCCTTGAGAACATGAATGAGAGGCCTCCAGGCCCTCCCATCATCATTGCTTATGGGGCCCATACCAGGGCTTACCATGGAGGTCTGAGGGAACAGTGGGAGTGCAGGAATACAATTTGGCTTGGCCTCTCAAAGGTTGGTACTGACAAATGAAGTTCTATCTAGAGTTACTGCATTTTAAGAAAAGCTCATTTGTTAGACATACACAATATACACATTCAAATGGTGTTGCATTTCTTCCAACTTACCCGTTTTTTTTCATTTCTTCCTTTAAGAAGCTTATAGGAATCTTAAAAAATGGCCCAGACCTTTCTTTATAGGTGAGAGGATTAACAAATACTCTTAATAGACTAATCTTTCATTCCCAACTTCTTTCTTCTCTTTTCTGTCCCTATTAGAGAGGCTATTTAAGTAACAGCAAACAAACAAATGTTGATTATCTAGTCTTCTTTGAAGTCAGCAGTGGCCATGTGATAGTGTTGGCCCTTGAGACATAAGCCAAAATCTGCTGATGTCTTTCCATTTTCTTCCTTATTCTTTTCTGGAACTAAAACATGATGGCTGGCAAAGTGGCAACCATTTGGCAACCAGCAGGCAATTGGTATGAGGATGAAGGCCAACATGCTGAGGATGGTAGGGAAAAAAATTGAAGATTTGGCATCTAATGAATATTTTGGGCTTCTTTGCCAGCCCTGGAAGTACTTTCAGACTTCTTGTTACTTGAGACAAATACCGTGTATATGACTAGATTTTCTTACAGAAAAATGAATTTCTGTCTGATGTAGGGGCCTCACCAAAACCACCACTGAAACATATTCAGTATGCATTTGTTTTCTTGCTGCTCCCTACAACTGGCTAATTAAGTAGTCATCCAGAAAAACAAAACAGGCTGAATACACAAAATGTTGCAAATCTGAAGTTATCCATTCTCCAGAGACCTAATTAGGTGTGTGATATCTTTGATAAGGTATAGACTGAACAAAGCATTTACCTTTGTGTTCCAGTCCTGAAGCCTCTTATTTAAAAGGACTGTAATTTCTTTTTTGAATCACCACTCTCTTCATTTAAAGGGAAAAAATAACCTATGATTACTCATTTTTGGGTCTCTGGATTGTGCATTGAGACTGGTATGTAGGAGGCAACCAGCTAATGTTTATTGATTTGATAAATTGGTAACATTGTTCAAGTAAAAGTTACTTCTCATTCAGGACTTGTTCATTTTTATGCCTTTTTGGGAAAGACTCCTTAGACTTTTAACAGGCTGCTCCAGTCCATGGACAATATTGACCCAGGCTGGTGCTACCCTGAAGATGTCTTTTGAAAGTTGTCTGGGACCTTCCTATGGCAGAAGGGACAAAAGGAATAGACAGCTCGAAGGAGTTGTTTTTCTCAGAAGACTTTCCCCTCCCACAGTATCTGCCCAGCACTTCTGATAACTGTAAATAAGGAATTGTTAGTTTCCATATTATCTTTACTTTCTTAGACATGTAACTACAAATGAATAATTTGTAGGATCGTGAGGATGTTTCTTCCTTCTCTGTGTTGGGTGCACCTCAACGCATCTACTATAAGAGGATGAACACCTCAGAGTTTGGATCTGGCATCATCTACAGGACTAAAATCCAGTCTTAATACCTTCTAACCAAACCCACCTTCTGTCTGTCTTTCCTCTGTTGTCTCACCCAAGTTGTCTCTTTAAAGGCAAAAACTTGTGGACTTCTGTGTTTAACTTTTACCTGTCAGGCCATCACCTGATCATTGAGCTTTCACAACTTAACTTTGGGTTGGAAGAGATACTGTAGTTTTCTGACCTTGGATAAGCTACTTACCTTCTATGAGTATCAGTTTCCTGGTCTTTAAAATTAGAATGATAGTAATACTCATCTCACTGAGTTATTGTGATAGATAAGTAAGACAGTACATCTATAATGCTTAGCTAGTGCTTTGCATAGACTCAACTCTCCATAAATGTTACTTATTATTCATAACATTGACATTACTAAATTGTCAATTATGAATAATATATACTAATAAAATAATTTGTATAATTGTCTGACCAGAATGTATTTTAGATTAAGGCAGGTAGTGCTGACTTGTCTTCAGGGGATGTGGGTTCCATGTTCTTTTTTAAACAAATAATTATAATGACTTATAGATAGAGTCCCTTTGGTTCCCTTGTTGGATCTACTGGAGAGCCTGTTTGGAAACCATGTCCAAGAATTACAGCATTCACTTGAAGGAAGAGTGTAAGAGTATTTGCTCCAAGTTAGCCTAGAAAGTGATAGGATGTGAACTATTCAATTCAAATTTCCTTCCTTCAACCCATGCACGGGGATCAGAACATCTAACATCAGTGTGAGAAAATCTTTTCAGGAGTCCTTCGATTGTGCTTTTATAACTATGATGAAATAGAAATGGGGATTCCTAATATCTAAAGAAACCTCATTTGTATCTAGTTGTGACCCTGCTTGGGCCTGAACAGCTTGGCAGTCATGGAAGAGCAAAGTCTTTCAACATTTTTAGGGTTGAGAAGATTAGCTTTTACTTCAGTCAAGGCCTGGGAGAAGGAGGAGGAGGGGTTCTTTGTTTTGTTCTAACTAGTTTACTCTGAATCTGCAGCTGGTTAGAGTTTCTAAGAGGCTGTTAGTTCCAATTAATTTGGTATACACTCTTGTATGTGTGCTTGATAAATTAAGAGGCAGCAATGAATTTATCTGTGCACCAGCCATAAAATTTCCATTACTTTTCTTAATGAATTTTACATTTGATTCTGAAAGCTTTTTAAAAACTTGCTCATTTGTTTTTCAGGGCATTTCCCTCCTCCTTCTCTATAAGTTCTGTGATAATAAGAACTTAACTTAGAGAAGACTAGACATTTTTAGAAGGCATTTGGCTTTCAGAGCCAGGTTTTGCCCTTCACGATGTCTGGAAACTTCAAAGGCCATGTATCAACAACCTCATGGGCTCCAAAGTTGGGTAAAGAGGAAGCCCCAGCTGAAGAGGATGGGCATAGGTTTGCGAGAAAGTTCAGTTATCAATTGCAGAGGGAAAAGGCAAGGATTTATGGAGCAAGGAATAGGGTGTGAAAATTGATATCCCACTGCCAGAATGTCAGGTCTGAGTTGCCATTCCTGAGTTCTGTGCTTCCTCTCAGCAGAAAAGCTGGCAAGATGAGAAGCTCTGAGCACTGTAAGTCTGAATCTTGGCTAAAAACTGGCCCTAAGGTTCTCAAAACGTAGAGGGGAGTGATTGAAGCTGATAAACCTGCATTTCAAAGCTCCAAGCAATTTTCTCTCTTGCATGAAATAAAGACTGGAGTGTACTTTCGAAGCAGTCTGTTTCTTTGTTCTGGAAAGTACCCAAATACACAATTTTATTAGGTAAGTGTAATGTACACCGTAATCAGAAAATGTGTTTGAAAGGCTGTGACTCTAAGGAACTAAACTGTGAATGTTTATGTGGTTGGCTTCTTGCATGTCTGAAGACTTTATTTCTTTGGGAGAAATACTTTTTTTCTGGGTATTGATTTAGAGTGGGCCATGGCTAAGGAGTGTTACTTTTTCATGTAATGGTATGAAGACTGGAGGGGGCAGGAGGGACAGCAGGAATGCTCTGCACCTTGCACTGGAGCAAGCAGTCAGAAAGGAGCAGGATGAGATGGGTGAAGTCACCCTGGACTGTAGCTGTAATACACAGTGGACTTAGATATGGAGAAGTCTTCCTGTTGATGGCTGGAGGGTAAGTCCAGCCTACTGGGTAGTGATGGGTTTCTTTTGGAAAGTGTAAACGTTTCCAACATTCTCACTGTAACGTGTCTTGGGAAATGGCAAGAAATGTATATTTAGATGGTGGGCCTTAGACTGGTGCTTCTCTGGATTTGTCCTCTAAGCCTGGTCATGGATTAGCCCTGAAGGCTGGGAACGTGGGAGAGGAGAGGAGAAATGACCTGCCTGAGGAGAGAGGTGCCCCCTAGACAGAATTTCTTAGAATGGGCCAGCCTTGGAGTCCTTAAGACAGACAAATCTAGGGGTTACAAGTCATTATCTGTGTCTGATTTTTTCAGTTATATCTAATCTTAGGTAACATCATGTTAAATATTACACCCTGGTCTCCAACATGCAGTAGAAAGTTAAGGTACAAGGGAGGAGCCTATGAGTGGGAGGTCCTAAGAATGGGAGGGCCTGAGAGTGGGTGGGGCCTGAAAGTAGAAAAGGCCTAGGGGAGGGGCCCAAATTGGGTTTATAAATGCTAAGTGGATGTGAAATACATTTTGGACAATGTTAGGGTTGACCTGATCCTTGGAAAGTTGAGAGATGTCATAAAAAAGAGTAATAAAGGATTGGAGCAGGACAAGGAGTCCGGGAGACGTAAGGAAGTTTTGTCCCTGTGTTGTAGTAAATGAAAGAAAGGGGTAGGTTTGAGCAGAGCTACAGACTGGGGATCTGCCTTTCTCTAGTAACTGCTTCACCCTGTGGTGCCTGAAAGAGGATGTTGTCTCGCCTCATTTTCTCCAGCACAAAAAGGAGCTGTTGACAACAATGGAGCAGGTATTCAGTCTTCCTAGGTATTCGGCATGTTTTAAGTGCTTCCAATGGGCTATGAAGGAGAAACTATTACAAATGACGAAGCTGAGGCACTGAGCAGGAGAGCTCCCCAAGCCTCTTACCTTCATACAACTACAGGCTCCTGTCACACTAATACCCCTTTCCCTCTTTTACTTGGTATTTTCTGGGAAAAATAAATGATAACTGTGAAATTTATCTCATCTCTTTTGGAGGACAATGTGAAATCAGTCTCTTTTCTCTTTTATTATTTGCTGAGCTGCCCCCAAAGTTACCAACATACATGAAACTTGAGCACCCATTGCATAGAAACTCTGCAAGACTCCACCCTCCTGCATGTCCCTACTTCTTGACTATGAAGTGATGATTTCTCAGAGCAGAGAAGGTATGAATTAGCTCCCTGGGTACAAGGTGTACCTGCTAGCATGACATTCCACTTACAAAGCTCATTCACTAAGCTTGTCATAATTTCACCTTGAGGCAGGCAGCATTTTCGGGTTAAGGGGTCTGTGTTTTAGAGAGACTGATTTGTTCAAGGTCTGTCCACACTGGTACAGAAGGCTGGGTCTTGACTCCCTCTCATCAGTTCTCTACTTCGACCTGCCAAGGGACTTTTGCTGCCAGGAAAGCACTAGGAACTCTGTCATCCTCTTCCCCCTTGATTTACGGCATTTGCAGAAGTGCGTATCTGGGCAGTGGTTGTGAAGGTGGAGGGGCTATTTCATGCTGTTCATGTATAGAGGGTCTCTCTGGAGGCCTCTTGAGATAACACAGAGTATAAAGGAAGAAAGTTCAAAATTGTTCATGCAAGCTGTGCTTGCTTGGGTGTTCTGATGAGGGGTGCTGACATTTTCCCTGCCCAACCCATTGGAACTCAATTTCTGCCTGAATTTGTAAAATCTTTTGATTTGGATTTCTTCACAAGGCCATATTCCCAGCAGGATCAGACTATCCCACCTCATTAGTCCGCTTTGCTGATCCTCACAGAAAAGCGTATGCTCCCTATGAGCTGCGGGTGGAAGGGCTGCATGCGGCCCAGAGCTCTGGAGGGCGAGCTTAGTCTTTATGTGCCGAATTGGTCCTTGACCTTAGTCTTTCCTTCTGACAGCAGGGCTGTGTGAGAAGAACACAGACTTTGGAGTCCAGCCATTTGGAAGTGTGGGGAGCTGGGAAATCACTCTACCCCTGAACTCAGCTTATAGCTATCAAACAAGCTCTTTCGACAAGCCAGGTGTTAACAGTAAAGCAGGGGTGGGAGGAAGGGGCAATGGTGCTTTGTGAATAATACTTGTTACACAGCCATAGCTGTGACCCCTCTGCCCATTATGAAAGCCTCAGGCATTCACTGTCTCTCTTCCTCTTAACTGCTCCGTATCTGAGGTTTAACAGACCTGCTCTTCCTGTGGGGAGTGCGTTCATGTTGGAGAGCTGGATCCCTTGACCCAGGCCAACCGAGAGGTTAGTTCCAAAAGTTAATATTTTATCAAGTGACTGACAAAGGCTCATCGAAGGATGGCTGTGTTCCAATTACTGGGGGAACTGTGAAGCCCCCTTTTCCGGGTGGTGCTTTTATTCTAGTGTCTGAGATCACAAGAAAGGCGGTGGTTTGTGTGGGTGACCCCAGTGTGGGCTTCTCTGGAGTCTGGCTTTGGAAAGCTGTGGGTATCTTGAAGGATTAAGTCTTCTACTGTGCTCATCCAGGTGGGCAACTACTTATTTGGGTGTCTGGTTCTCTCTCTACCTCTCTAGACATAAGGTAGGCTCCTGGAGAGCACGGCTTGCGTTGCAGACATCTTTAGATCTTCTGAGTCTGGTAAAGCATCTACCCTCAGTGTATATTTGTTGAGCAAAATTTTTGATCTAATTAATTTTAAGTGAGTAAGATTTTTATTTAATTAATTTTAAATGGTAGATGAGCCTCTATCTTTATTTTTAAAACTGGATTTTCATTGTAAAATTAAAGCTAGTTCATGGTAAAAAATGAAAATTAAAAGGGCAAAAATAAAAATAAAATTTCCACTATGCAGAGAATAATCACTAGTAGAAGTTCCCAGTCGTCTTTTTTGGAAGTGTCCGAAGAGTCTGCATCTCAAATACATTTTCACTTTCACAAATGATAATAAATTACACTGACATTTCTTGTTAGTCTTTTCGTAGTTAACTATCTTTCTTGAACATCTCTGTATAGTAGTGCATATAGATCTACCATAGTCTTGTAAAGATTGTAGTCTACTACAGATTTTCTGTAATTTATTTAACCAGTTCCCTGTTGATGGGTGTACAAGATGTTGCCAGTCTTAATTATTACAAATAATGCTATAGCAAATATCTGTTTGTATTTATATCTGTGGGATGAATTCCTAGACGTGTGAGTTTATTAGATATTGCCAGTTGCCTTTCAGAAAGTGCACCAGTTCACACTCTTACCAGTAGTATATGTGAGTGCACATTTATTCATCCTTAGTAACACTGAGGATTAGCAAATGCTTTCATCTTGGTCAGTTTATAAGAGAAACTAATTTTTCCCCAAATTTGTGTTTCTTTAACTATGAGTGAGTTTCAGCCTTTCCTGCATTTAGGGGCAATTTAAGTTTATTTTCTCTAAACTGCTTGTTCAAATTCTTTGCTGATTGTTTCTCTTTCTTTCCCTCTCTTTAATAGATTGTAAGGAATCTCAAGTTTATTCATGACATTGCCTCTTTGTCACATTTGTTAAAAAATTGTCAAAGTTTGTCACTTATCTTTTCACTGTGATTGTGACACTTTTGTTATAAAGAATTTTGACATTTTATGTAGTTGAATTTACCAATTGTCTCCTTTATACTTCTGAATTTTATGTCATGTCTAGAAAAGATTTTGCCATTCAAGATTATAAACAAAATTCAGTTGATTTTTAAAACAAATATATAATTAATTATATTTAAATATTTGATCAATCTGGAATTAATTTTGGTCCAAAGAGTCCTACAGGGATCTAGATTTATTTTATCCAAAAGGTTAGCCAGTTGTCCCAAGCTCTGTCTTTCCTCACTGATTTAAAAATAACACCTTATTTTATATATATATATATATATATATATATATATATATACACACATATATATACATATATATGTGTATTTATTTATTTTTAATTAGGTTATCATTGATATACACTCTTATGAAGGTTTCATAAGAAAAACAATGTGATTACTACATTCACCCATATTATTGAGTCCCCCCCATACCCCATTGCAGTCACTGTCCATCAGGGTAGTAAGATGCCACAGAGTCACTACTTATCTTCTCTGTGCTACACTGTCTTCCCCATGACCCCCACCCCCACATCATGTGAACTAATCATAATACCCCACAATCCCCTTCTCCCTGCCTCCCCACCCATCCTCCACCACCCTTTCCCACCCATCCCTTTTGGTAACTGCTAGTCCCTTCTTGGAGTCTATGAGTCTGCTACTATTTTGTTCCTGCAGTTTTGCTTCATTGTTGTACTCCACAAATGATGGAAATCATTTGGTATTTGTCTTTCTCTGCCTAACTTATTTCACTGAGCATAATACCCTCTAGCTCCATCGATGTTGTTGCAAATGGTAGGATTTGTTTCTTTCTTATGACTGAATAGTATTCCATTGCATATATGTACCACCTCTTCTTTATCCATTCATCTACTGATGCACACTTAGGTTACTTCTCTATCTTAGCTATTGTAAATAGTGCTGCAGTAAACAGAGGGGTGCATATGTCTTATTAAATCTGAAAACTTGTTTTCCTTGGGTAAATTCCTAGCAGTGCAATTCCTGGGTCAAATGGTATTTCTGTTTTTAGTGTTTTGGGCAACCTCCATATTGCTTTCCACAATCGTTGAACTCGCTTACATTCCCAGCAGCAGTGTAGGAGAGTTCCCCTTTCTCTGCATCCTTGCCAGCATTTGTTGTTCCTAGTCTTTTCAATGTTGGCCATCCTAACTGGTGTGAGGTGCTAACTTATTGTGGTTTTAATTTGCATTTCCCTGATAATTAGCAATGTGGAGCATCTTTTCATGTGCCTATTGGCCTGAATTTCTTCTTTGGAGAATTGTCTGTTCATATCCTCTGCCCACTTTTTAAATGGGCTATTTGCTTTTTGAGTGTTGAGGCATGTGAGTTCTTTATATATTTTGGATGTTAACCCCTTGTCGGATATGTCATTTACAAATATATTCTCCCATGCTGTAGGATGCCTTTTTGTTCTGCTGATGGTGTCCTTTACTATACAGAAGGTTTTTGGTTTGATGGAGATCCATTTGTTCATTTTTGCTTTTGTTTCCCTTGCCTGAGGAGGTGCTTTCAGGAAAAAGTTGCTCATGCTTATATTCAAGAGTTTTTTGTCTATGTTTTCTTCTAAGAGTTTTTTGGTTTCATGACTTACATTCAGGTCTTTGATCCACTTTGAGTTTACTTTTGTGTATGGGGTTAGACAATATTCCAGTTTCATTGTCTTGCATGTAGCTGTCCAGTTTTGCCAACACCAGTTGTTTAAGAGGCTGTCATTTCCCCATTGTATATCCATGACTCCTTTATCATATATTAATTGACCATATATGCTTGGGTTTATATGTGGGCTCTCTAGTCTGTTCCATTGGTCTATGGGTCTATTCTTGTGCCAGTACCAAATTGTCTTGATTACTGTGGCTTTGTAGTAGAGCTTGAAGTCAGGGAGCATAATCCCCTCAGCTTTATGCTGCCTTCTCAGGATTGCTTTGGCTATGTGGGGTCTTTTGTGGTTCTGTATGGATTTTAGAACTATTTGCTCTAGTTCATTGAAGAATGTTCTTGGTATTTTGATAGGGATTGCATTGACTCTGTAGATTGCTTTAGGCAGGATGGCCATTTTGACAATATTAATTCTTCCTACCCAAGAGCATGGGATGAATTTTCATTTATTAGTGTCCTCTTTAAATTCTCTCAAGAGTGTCTTATAGTTTTCAGGGTTATAGGTCATTCACTTCCTTCATTACATTTAACGTAGGTATTTTATTCTTTTTGATGGAATATGAATGGAATTGTTTTCCTGATTTCTCTTTCTGCTAGTTCATCATCAATGTATAGGAATGCAGCAAATTTCTGTGTATTAATTTTGTCTACTGCAACTTTGCTGAATTCAAATATTACTTCTAGTACTTTTAGAGTGGATTCCTTAGGGTTTTTTATGTATAATATCATGTCATTTGCAAACACTGACAGTTTAACCTCTTCCTTACCAATCTGGATGCCTTTTATTTCTTTGTATTGTCTGATTGCCATGGCTAGGACCTCCAGTACTATGTTGAATAGTAGTGAGGAGAGTGGGCATCCTTGCCCTGTTTCCGATCTTAAAGGTAAAGCTTTCAGCTTTCTGCTGTTAAGTATGATGGTGGCTGTGGGTTTGTCATATATGGCCTTTATTATGTTGAGGTACTTGTCCTCTACACCCATTTTGTTGAGAGTTTTTGTCATGAATGGTTGTTGAATTTTGTCAAATGCTTTTTCAGCATCTATGGAGACAATCATGTAGTTTTTCTCCTTTTTGTTGATGTGGTGGATGATGTTGATGGATTTTCAAATATTGTACCATCCTTGCATCCCTGGAATAAATTCTACTTGATCATGATGGATGATCTTTTTGATTAATTTTTTGATTTGTTTTGCTAATATTTTGTTGACTATTTTTGCATCTATGTTCATCAGGGATATTGGTCTGTAATGTTCTTTTTTTGTGGTGTTTTTGCCTGGTTTTGGTATTAGAGTGATGCTGGCCTTGTATAATCAGTTTGGAAACATTCCCTCCTCTTCTACTTTTTGGAAAACTTTAAGGAGGATGGGTATTAGGTCTTCACTAAATGTTTGATAAAATTCAGCGGTGAAGCCATCTGGTCCAGGAGTTTTGTTCTTAGGTAGATTTTTGATTACCAATTCAATTTTGTTGCTGGTAATTGGTCTGTTCAGATTTTCTATTTCTTCGTGGGTCAGCCTTGGAAGATTGTAATTTTCTAGAAAGTTGTCCATTTCTTCAAGGTTATCTAGTTTATTAACATATAATTTTTCATAGTATTCTCTAATAACTTTGTATTTCTGTGGTGTCTGTAGTGATTTTTCCTTTCTCATTTCTGATTCTGTTTATGTGTGTAGACTCTTTTTTCTTGATAATTCTGCCTAGGGGTTTATCTATTTTGTTTATTTTCTCAAAGAAATGGCTCTTGCTTTTATTGATTCTTTCTATTGTTTTATTCTTCTTGATTTTATTTATTTCTGCTCTAATATTTATTATGTCCCTTCTTCTACTGACTTTGGGCCTCATTTGTTCTTCTTTTTCTAGTTTCATTAATTGTGAGTGTAGACTGTTCATATGGGATTGTTATTCTTTCCTGACATAGGCCTGTGTTGCTATATACTTCCCTCTTAGCATGGCCTTTGCTATGTCCCACAGATTTTGCATTGTTGAATTATTGTTGTCATTTGTCTCCATATATTACTTGATCTCTGTTTTTATTTGGTCATTGATCCATTGGTTATTTAGGAGCATGTTGTGAAGTCTCCATGTGTTTGTGGGATTTTTCATTTTCTTTGTGTAATTTATTTCTGGGTTCATATCTTTGTATCTGAGAAGCTGGCTGGTACAATTGCAGTCTTTTTGAATTTTCCGAGGCTCTTTTTGTGGCCTAGTAGATCTATTCTTGAAAATGTTCCATGTGCACTTGAGAAGAATGTGTATTATGCTGTTTTTAGGTGTAGAGTTCTGTAGATGTCTGTTAGGTCCATCTGTTCTAATGTGTTGTTCAGTGCCTCTGTCTTCTTACTTATTTTCTGTGTGGTTCATCTGTCCTTTGGAGTGAGTAGAGTGTTGAAATATCCTAGAATGAATTCATTGCATTCTATTTTCCCCTTTAATTCTGTTTGTATTTGTTTCAGATATGTAGGTGCTCCTGTGTTAGGTGCATAGATATTTGTAACGGTTATATCCTCTTGTTGAACTGACCCCTTTATCATTACATAATGTCCTTCTTTATCTCTTGTTACTTTATTTGTTTTGAAGTCTATTTTGTCTGATACAAGTACTGCAATACCTGCTTTTTTCTCCCTATTGGTTGCATGAAATATCCTTTTCCATCCCTTCACTTTTGGTCTGTGTATAACACCTTACTATATTTTAACAAGTGAATAATTTGTTCTTCTTATGAAAGCAATATCTAAAGGAAACCAACATGTCCTTTTCCAAATAGGCACTGCACATAGATTTTTTTTCAATTTCCCTAGGTGCATTCTTTGGAATTGTTCTCAAATGTGGAACCAAAGACTTTTTTTTTAAGCCAACATTTTCTACAAAATGGAAAAAGGGTACATTGTGAATAGTTTGGGTTGTAAAGAGTGTTGCAGAATTGGCTGAGTTTTGCATTTTAAAAACTTCCCCAGAGAGGTAGCTCTTGCAGAGGCTCTGATGGAACAGAGCTGCAGATCTGCTGGGCTTCCTTGACTCTGACCCGGTCTCACCTTTAGTCAGTCAAACACATCAGCCTGTTATGTGCACACAACTGCATGGTCAACATCTGCCTTCCTCCTTGGGTTGATGCATGAGTCAGTGCTGTGGAGTTTGGCTCAGGGGATAGTGCTGCCTCTACCCACGTCCTTTCATTCTAAATGAAAAGACTTTTGATCCATGCATACTGCCATTTACCATCGTTTGTCTGCCTCAAAGCGGAGGATTGGGCTTCCTGAGAAATAATTAGATTAACCTGAAGCCAAACTCTAAGAAACAAACAAATGAATGTTGTCTCAATCTCAGGGAAAGGACCCCCTACTCAGGAGATGTGTATTTTTGTGGGTGTTTCCTTTCATAACTCTGCTAAAATTTGGATCCCAGATTTCCCCTTGGAAGTGTTAACTAAGTTCATGATTCAAGGCCAGTTTCCCTTTGCTCAGAAGATTCTAGGTCTGCAGACAGTTATTTGGTTATTTGCATCCCACAGACCCATAGTGGTGAACTTACATTTAATGTGTCTTGTGGGAATTTTGGTGTGGCTTTTTCATTTGTAGTTAGGAGAATAAAAAAAACATTCAACCTTTGTACTGTACCACACACAAACACAGAAGAAAATCCAAAAAGTTTACTTTGCAAACCTTAGCTTAGCTGTTCAAGTGTTCTAATTTTCTTGTGTCTTTTGAGCGAAAAAATGAAGAAATTCCCTAGGGATTTCTCTAGCACTTTTCATCTGATGCTGTCAAAGCACTTTACACTCGCTATCTAATTAAGACTCTGAACACCTCAGTGAGAGGGAAGCATCAACAACATAAACCTGACAAATAGAAGTTAGATTCCCTGAAAGCCTAACTAAATAAAATAGCTCTCGGTACAAGATGAGAACGCACTGAATTTAAAGCATGGAAAAGTTTGCTTTTTGCCCAGTTGTAGACTCCTTAGTGTCTGTAAGGGCATCCAGATCATTCCACTAAGACTTCTGTGTTATAGGAATATTTGGGACAAGTGGTAGAGTTTCAGGGAAATCTCTCACGCATTAAGTACATCACAAAAGGATTGGAAGGCAAAGAAATGTGGAGGAAGAACATCAGGATTGTGCTGTTTTATGATGCAGCTCCCAGTAGATAGCTAGGAGCTGAGGCAGAGAGGGAGCGCTGCTATCAGAAATGGTTCTTGACAGGGTGGGCAAGGTTCAGGAGGGGAGACTCTAGGTCCATGTGCGGGCAACTGTGGAATCTGTAATGGTGTCAGGATTCTTAGCTACAAGTGGCAGAAACCAACTCTGGCCAAGGACATTTATCGGAAGGATATCAAGTGTCTCTCAGATTCAGGAGGAGACTCAAGGAGTAGGCTTGGAAAACAGAGAGGAGCAAAATTAGCTCTGGAGGGCAGGAAGTGAGCTCCTCCTCCAGCAGAGCAAACTGGTCTGCTCCCTGCTGCTACTTTTGCCCTAAAGAAATGACTCCGCCTGTTCTGACATCTTGGCGACACTCACTTGAGAGTCTGTGTTTTGGGAAACTTGGCCTAGCCCAAGTCATGGGGAGCTGGGGGGATCTGGTTCCTTCACCTTGCAAGTGGGGGTAGTGTCCATGACGCAGCAGGGGCTTACGTATACTGCCTTCAGGTATCCTAGGAAATGAAGGGCCAGGAACATGGAAAGTGCCAGAGGACTTAAAAATGTTCACAAAAGTCACCCTTCTCCATTCGGCTCTTCTTGCTTGGGACTGAAACCCATACATGTAACGTGTGGTGTGTAAGAGGTGTGTATGTTTGTGGGTACGCTAGAGACTGCTTAACGGGGGCCGGGGGGTGATCGATTACTTCTTAGTGAGAGGAGGGAGTGCGTCATGGAACAGGTCTGTGCTCGTGCCTTCCCCACACTCCTTTCCCCATCGCCTCCACACTCCTCTGTGACCGAATATCCGCCCTGACAAGTCACTCTAGCTGGGCAAGGTGCATGTGTGTGCCACCGCTGGCCCTGCTGTTTTCCTTTGGTTAGTAAGGATGGTAGTGCCCTTGGGTAGGGAATAGAACTGGACAAATACGGCTTTATTATTTGTACTGGTATGAACGATGATTGATCTGAAGCTTTGACTCCGATTTGCAAATGTCCTACTGTCTTCTCCTTCCTTAGCCTAGACTGCCTATCATATCTTCCTCTAAATTCCTAAGGCCCATATATTCCCTCTCAGACAACTGAGATATCTTTCAATTATTGCCTTATGGGTGTTAGACTTACTCATTTTTTTCTTTCCAGCATTTGGAGACCTCATGAAATATAATCTTTTTTGAAAAACTGATTTTCACAGTGACATGTTTGGGTGAAATCCAGGCCAGTCAGTTATCCAGGTGTTTTGATGCTACTTTTCTGAATATGTGGCAAAACTGGATGATCAGCGGTGGGTTTCAGTACTCATCCATCCTATACCTTTGGTGCTATGTGCTGTTATTAGTCTACATATGGAATTTCTTAGTTATGTCTTCATCTTTCATCACTCAATTCTTTTGATCCTAAATTTGTATTTCTCTAATTGTTATGCTGGTCGAGGTTTTTCTGCTTGATGTATTTTTAAGTCTGTTGGTGTCAGTGTAGCAAAATGGTATGATCCCACAAGATTAGGTCCCAAACCCTTTGTTCTGTGTCCAACACCGAGTCCAGATGGTGAGAGTGGTGTTAAAGATAGTGATAATGATTTGCAAATAGAAAAAAATCTGTAGCCCTGGCTGGATAGGAATTAAGCAGCTTTTATTGCCCCACAGAGAATGCAAACCATTTATATATCTTGTCAAAAGCAGTCTTCCTGTATCTGTCACCCCTTCCTGAATACTGTGTTTCACACCAGCTTAATCTCTAGGTATTGGGAATATAATTTCCTGCTTCATGCTGGGCTCTGTCTAAAGGCTACCATTCATTCCTGTTGACCAGTTTTTCATGATAGGTGAAAGGATTTCTGTATGTGAGGCTTATTGAGCACTATGGCTGTGTGGGAAACACAGCACAAAATTTCAGCTATTAACCTATATACTTCTTGTGCCACTGAAATATTTTGAAATATTTTATTGACGATGCCAGCTGGGGTTAGCCCCAGGACTGGGAGAGGCAGCAAGGACATCAGAGACTTGAGAAATATCTGTCACAGTAAATCCTCCATACCATGCATCCATTAACCTCTAATGCAGCAGGGCTGATGGGATAGGATGTGTGGAGATGCTGAGTGTTAAAGAATTTCATCCCCTGACACTGACCTAGAGGTATAGGTGGACACTGAGGTGGCGAGGCTATGGGAAGGTTGTGTCCATGTGTGAAATGACAAATATGAGCTGCTTTCTTTAGTTTTTTTGATCTTAAGGAACTTCAGTTGGCAGGTATAGTACTCAGTACTAAATCCATGTTCCCATGTTTCTATCAGACGTGAGGTAAGACTCCCAAGGCCCTATTTTCACCTCAGGCACTCAGGCCTAGCCTGTGACCTTGGCAGAATCTTTCAGATTGCTGCAAGCCCCTTGGCTTTCCATCTCATTAAGTAGAAAGAATATACGTATTGTACACTTGCTTCGTGATGTTGCCTGTGAGGCTGAACCACGCATTGTTTGCAAAGCACTTACCTGCATAGAGAAAAGCACTAGAGAGAGGCTGAGTCCTTTCGCTCAGATCTGCACTGTAGTCTTACAAGATTATTTTCCTTCTACCTTGTTCTTGACCATTGAGGAATGGAAAGAACGTTGGTGTAGATAGCAGGGGACCAAGCATTTCAGAACCAAATACATCACCCGGACCTGCTGTATCTCATAGGCAGGGATGAAGCCTGGGGCAATACTACCAGGAAGGACACTTCCACCTGGCTTGCTTTTCCTCAGCTCCAGGCTTTGCTGCCTCCCACACCTCTCCCTTCTCCTTGTCTCTAACCTACATTCAAGCCTCTGAATCATTTTGGTTCTTTATCTGTTTTCAGCCCTGTCATGCGAAAAATAAAAATTGAGTGAAGACTTGCTTTTTTTGTTTGAATTTTTTTCAGAAAGACTTGTAAGAATCACAATATACAAAGAAGCTTAGAAACGAACAGGAACAGATTTCTGATTCAAACTTAAGTATGGTCCACCTAGGTGACTGGGAGATTTGTTTCCAGGGAGGTTCAGATATGGTGGTTAATCCACATAAAGTGTGGAGAACAGTGCCTGGCACACATCAGGCTTAGCGAAGGTTGTGGTATTTACCATTATTTGTTTCCTTCTCGCTGTTCCAGGGTGTTGGAACATTCCTTTCTCTGAGGCTAGGGTTTCTTTTATTTCCTGTTTGCTGGAGTTAGGTACCCTGTCTCTTAGCCAAAGGGACAAGAGAGTTTTAAGTGTCTCAGAGGTAGCTGTGTTGTGTAACACAATACAAATTAATAAATATTCTTTAAGGTCAGGCTAGAGGGTAAAAAGGATGAATTTAAGAGCTAGTCTCTATTCTCATAGAGCTTTCCAACTGATGGGAGGGGTCAGACAGGTACAGTATACTATACAATAATAAGTGATTTTAGAAAAGAAAGCAGAGTTTTTATGCTTCATCACATAGAGAGCAGTCAGACCATAGGCTGCCCAGAATTAGCATCCAGATTCAAGCCTCTCTGAATCCAGGAGTCTGCACTGGCCCCTGCATCCCGTTGCAGAGAAGGGCTCATTGTTCTTTTTTTTTTTTTTTTAATAGGGAGTCTTTCTAAACATATCCTAAGGGGAATGTTAATCTAAGCATTAACAAAACCCCCAAAATGAGCATCAGGTAAATGATCTGTGTGCTCACCCCAACTCTCACTGATAAAAGACCAAGAAAAGTATTGCCTTAATGGAAAATTCCTGGAGTGTTGCAGAAACAGGGCAAAACAATGTTTTCACCACCTCCAGGGCAAGGGTTAAACAGACTGTCAAGTGTCCCAGCTGCCTGGGAAAACAGAGGAGGTCTGTTGTTTGTTTGTTCTGAAAGGCAAAGTCTCAGAAATGAAGGACTTTGTGCTAAAGGCTTACTGGTGGGTGGTTGGGGGGAGGTGGGGGGTGCCTGCTGGTCTTTGTGTCTCAGTATTGCTATTAACAGCCCAGGTAGCAAAGCCCTGATGATTCATGGTGGTGTCAAATGCTCTTGTAGTTTGAAATGTCACATTAGACAATTCTAATCGCTGTCATAAGTGTAATATTAGCAGTTTGTAGAAGAGTGAGGGTTCTGAATTTCTAATTATGCTTCCTGTATTAACCATGTTTTACATTTTTTGGATTTTGATGCTTTGATATCTGGGACTTATCAACGCAGGAGGTACTGCCCCTTTCAGAGCTAGCCAGTTCTTAGACACAATAAACAATTCTCCATTCATGAAAGTATGCTTTTCATATGCAAATCAACCAAACCCAGAGCCGTCGCCCCAGCCACCTCCTCTATCAGGCTGTCACACTCAGGGCCACTCTTCCTCTGCACTGATACCTCAGGGCTGGGAACCATATGACCAGGGACAGCTCCCAGGGCCCAGAGCCCACTGAAATCATTCAAACTGGCCAGTCCTAAACCTGTTAGCCTGGTTTGCCTTCCTTCCTATGGAAACCACAAAATAGTTTTGCCCATTCCCACCCTCCTCCCACCTCTTGAGCAAGTCCCGGGCTCTCCTGAGTGATCCCCCCCACCCCCTGTGGAGTGGCATGCCCCGCCTCTTGGATCTGTGAATGTGATTATCTTTTCAACAGCAGTTGTCTCCAGATCTGTTTGCTGTTTTGAGTAATAATAAACCTACATTTTGAAACACTCCCTCTTTTAAAGAAGAATCCAGATGAAATTAATGTCTGAAAAGATCTAAATGTGTAAATGTGAATGTGAAAGTGACCAAATAGTATTGAATATATTGAACTAGATGAGAAAGTCATTAAAAAAAAGTCTGGCAAGTGGGGATATGGTATTGTAAGGCATTCATTTAAAATATGAGTGAATATACAAATGGACAAGGGCTAGACCACATACGACAATAGAACTCTGAGCTACAACCTTGGCAGCAACTGGCCCCTCTTAGGACATGTTTAGAAAAACTCCCTATTAAAAAAAAAAACAACAACAATGAACCCTTCCCTGCAATGGGATGCAGGGGCCAGTGCAGACTCCTGGATTCTGAGAGGCTTGGATCTGGATGCTAATTCTGGGCAGCCTATGGTCTGACTGCTCTCTATGTGATGAAGCATAAAACTCTGCTTTCTTTTCTAAAATTACTGATTGTAGTATAGCATACTGTACACAGGAAAGCACAGGTGAATGATTCCCTTGGGTCTGGTGTGTATTCTCTGGTCACTGCTGCCAGGCAGGATTGGTTGTCAGGGAAGCCAGCTTTCCCATCTCTGATTCAGCAGGAGGATACTCTCCATCCCTACATCCCCAAAGCACAGGAGCCAGGCTGATATGGACTCCAAGGGTTTCTGCTGAAACCAGGAGCCCAAACCTACTAGCTCTGCCTGTGTGTAGGAGCAGAATGTGACGTGCTCCATGACCTGGGGTGGGGGCTACACCTCTCCTGGGGGAACCTGTGGTCTTTATTTTCTTGACTACAACCGGGAGGGATTTCTATATAGACAAGGGCTTGGTGCCTCTGGCATCATCTCTACGTCCTCTCCTTTTCTCTGATGTATTCGCTACCACTGCTGGAGCTGACTGAAACTCTCACCACTGCAGAGTGCCTCCATTTCAGTGACCACTACATCCTTTACCTTCTCCCCACTGCTTTGCAGCAACACCATCTCAATCTTCAACAAATCTCTTACCTCCTCTGCAGCATCTCGCAGCTTGTGTTCTTATGCTGCCTCCTCCTGTGCTTCTTGCAAGAGTATGTCCTTCTCCTTCATGACCTTTAACCTTTTCCACAGTGCTTTACGGCAGTGTCATCTCATTCTTCAAAAAATCTGTTACTTCCTCCACAGCACCTTGCAACTTATGTTCTCATGCTGCTTCTTTTCATGCTTCTTACAGGAGCATGTCCTTCTCCTTTACGGCCTTTTTTCACACTGTGAGTGATAGGCAACCCATGGCTCCTGCTGCCACACTGGTACTCCGTTTCTCCAAGGATTTCTCTATTTTGTAGAGGGCCTCCGCCACTGTCTTGGGTATCACCTCTGCCCCCCACCTCCAAATCCTGGGGAGGGGCCCACTCCTCCAGGAGGATCTCCACCTGGGACCACATGCCCATTGGGAGACACCCAAATGTCTCCCCACCACTGGAGTACCCCTACCATAAGAGCAGCTTACTCTGTTTCTTGGTCTGCAGTGAATCCTGCTGACTATGCCAAAATGTCATGCTGGAGGGTTTCAGCTCTGCACAAGTTCACCCTGGATTCAGTGAGACTGAATAATGACAACAGAACACTGGGGAGGGGGGGTAAAAGGGTTAATATCAAGCTTTATTCTCACAATGGGAAATTGAGCACTAGAATCATGTCCACATCTGAGAAGTCTGCAATCCTCCTCAGCCTCCGTCTCTGCCAGCTGGGCAGAGCACTGGGTGGAGCTCTTTATATAGCAAAACAGACAATAATGACTCATTGCCAACATGTCTGTAAAGATGTGCCCGTGTGTGCAGCAGGCCAATTGTCATTGCACATGTGCCATGGGCAAGTAGATTAAAGTCAGGTGAGTATCCTGGCCTTTGGAACTTCCATTCTCTATCTAGGGTTGAGAACCTTAGTCAGATCAAGCCAAACTTCTCTCAGTCTGATAGTCAAGGCTATTAACCAATTGGTCCTACAATTGCAGAGCTACATTCAGTGTTTCCCAAACTTCTTGATAAGAACAACAAGGGTACTTCTAAATTACATCTTCTGTTGACGTAATTTCTAAATCAGCAACTCTCTAAGGAAGGAGACTGGATGTTGCATGTTAATCAAGGGCTCCAGGTTGTTCTTATGTCAGAGAAGGTGAAAATCACAGCAGAATTTTACAGCATCTCAAATTTCCATGTGCAGTGAGTCACCTGGGGGTCTTGTTGATTTGCACATTCTGACTGAGTAGATCGGAGAGGGAGAACTGAAAGCTTAGAGATCTGACAAAGTCCCAGGTGCTGTCGATTCTTCCAGTTTATGAGCCACACTCTGGTAACCTTATCTACCCACTGAAATCATCTGGGAAACTTCACAAACTGTTGGTGCTTAGGCCACACCCTCACAGATGCTGATTTTAATGAACTTGGGTGCAGTTTGGGTATCAAAATTTTAAAAAGCTTCATAGGTGAAAGCCGTGTTGTGAACCATGTTAACCAGATTCACGTCCATGCCCACATTTACTCTCATCGGGATCAGACTTTTTCATCTTCATTAAACCATGTCCTGCAGTTTTTATCAGGTTCTGTTCAAAAGATGCTTTCTGTTTCCAAGATGACTTGTTTCCTTAATTAATTCAGCTTATGATAATCTTTCCCTCACTTTGATTTATCTTAGCACAAATGTGTATAGTTTATACTACATTATCACTCCGTTACTTCTAAATACCTTTCAAGTTATGAATGTATCCAAGTTTTGTACCCTGGAACTTTACTGTAGGGCTTTTCAGACAGTGATTAGGTCTTCCTAGTCCTTGTCTGTACATACCTTTTCTACTTCAGTGTCTTAAACACTGTCAGAAAAATTATCCAAAACTTGGAAATAAGAAAAACATAATACTGCATGTTGAAGTCCAGATCTGGGCTTGATTTTCTTTGACTTGTCTGGTTTACAGCTCTGTAGAAACTAGGTTAACCTGTGAATTTTTATCCAGTAGAGATGCAAATAATAACTGTTGGAAGCAATAACTCCAGAGGTTATAGGTTATTGCCCTGTAAGTATTTGTATGTAACGGGATAATCTTAACGTTCATTTATTTAATTGGTTCCCTTGTTAATTAATGAGTTGAATAAAATCATTGATGTATATGATTTTGAATGAGTCATGATTTTACCTTTTTGAAAACTTTTAAAATGCTGAAATGCTAAAATAGAAGTTTAATCAATGCATGGTGAGATGGATTGAAGAAGCAAGTGATAAAGTTTCATATCTGAAGAGACAATACTTCTTGTAAGTGTAAAACAGAATAATCAATATGTCAAGCAATGCACGAGAAACCCTAAATAGTAATAGTTTCCAGTAGGAACAAGCCATACTGATTTGGTTGCTTAGTCATGGACTAGGAAGAAAATCATTCAGCAAACACTTCTCAGCTGTTTACCCCCACCCTGTACATTTAATCAATGAAAACAGAGGTTCAGAATGATAAGGCCATAGTGGGAGGGGCCACGGCCATGAAATCAAACAGTTCAAATCTTGGCTCTGTCCCTGCTTGTTGGTCTCTGTAAATTGAGGTTAATAAAGCCCCCTGAAAAGCGTCTAGGACATAATGGGTGCTTAATAAATGTTAGTACTTTTCCTCATGAGCATCTCAAAGGAGGAGAGAGGTGGACAACTACAGCATAGATTGGAAACCTGAGGAAGAGTTAAAATGACTTAATACTTGTTTATATAAGGCCATAAAAACCCCATCTGCTGGCTCTGGCCAGTTAGGCTATTACAAAACTGGCATACATGAACGCTGCCCTAAGAGGAGAGAAATAGCCAAGGTTTTGCTGTTGGTATCATTACTCAATGAGCTGCCATCTCGGGACCAGTCTCCAGTTACCCAGCACATAACCCCATAGTTCAACATTTAGAGATTTATTTTGGCCCTTAAATATTTATACTCTGCTCCAATCTTTTATTTCTATCATTACTGCTAAAGAAAAACCAAGACTCAGGAGGTTACTGTGTATCAGCAGTTCTAGACTTTGCTGTTAGATTGAGGTGTGTTTTATATTGAATTAGATGCGAGTGAGTGGATTAATATTAAGCTCTCATTTTGCATGATGAGGCTAGATGTACCTGGGACAGAAGGGTAAGGTCTATTAGTTTTTATACCTAGCATTCAGTGAAAAAAAGAGCACTTGCTCTGCAATACACGTTGCTAAGCCAAAAGTGAACAGCCACAGGTCCTAGACCTTGGGGTGGGGTGTCTGTGTGGGGGGGTGGTTTGCCTCCAATAAAGTGTGGGTGTAGCTGAAGGTTGTCCTGGTGGTAGGAACTCAATGATGGCTCCTGCCACCTCTCTCAACATCTGTGTTTGGATCCTCAGTACCCATTAGGCATAATGATAGGCTGACTCCACATCCCTGGGACATTTGGCCTCATTTGGATGATTAATGAGAATGAAATACATGTCCCAGACACCTGTCAGCTTGCAATAATAATAGCCTGTATTTACATAATGTTTTTCTTTAAGTATCTCAAAGCCCCTTGTCTTTGAAAATCTATTTTTGATAGAAAGGGAGAGATAATTTCATTGCCATTTTGCAGAGTCTTAGCGCCATGGTAGGATCTTGATGTTTGGCCATTTTGGTAACCATTCTGTATCCCAAACTTTGCCACATATTGAAGTTACCTGAAGATCTTCAGCAACTATGGATGACTGACTCCCATGCCTAGGCATTTCTATCCAGCTGTTCTAGGAGCTGAGCTGGGCATCAGGATTTGTAAAAGCTCCTCAGGTTATTAGGATATGCAGAGAAGCTTGAGGACCTCATAGGTAGAGGCATTTGGTCTGCAAAGTATTAGCAGTGGAAAGCATTTTGTAGAGCAGAACTGTTAGAATTCTCTTCCCCACTGGGTTTGCCATTCTTATTGCTGTTTTTCACTCCTGACCAACCCTACTAATAAGGAGGAGAGACATTTGGAATACAGCCCAATGCCAGAATAATTGGGATAACCCCCATCCCATCTCCAGCCAATATTAGGTTAGCTCAGATTACTATCTTCCTACAAGTTAAATTTTGGGGGAGTACTCAGAAGAGATAGTCAGGTCAACATAAAACTGTAATTTTAAAGTTAAACAACAACAAATTCATCCCTTGGACCTTGATATAGAGCTTTGAATTTGTAGAAAGTATTTGGGAGATAGCTTTCCAGCCAGTGAACTGGGTTTTTAAGGAGAGGAATACTGAGGGCCTTTTAACAACAGCGGTGAAAGGAATCTACAAATCATGACTGAGTACAGCAAGGGCTTGTGGTGATGCAGCCAGGAGGTAGTTCTCATTAAACATGTCATTGTCTGATTCATAAAAATGCTCAGGCAGTGTTGAGGGTTGGAAAGCTATGGACTGGTCAGTGCATCCTGTGTCCCTGCATCGCTGCTGGTGACTCAGCCATGACTTTGGGTGTGGAAACAACTTCTCTTGAAGATGTATGAATCTGATGCTGACATTTGCGGAGCTGTTTTCTGGAAGCAGCTGTTGCTTGGTGGGGATTAAGACTAGCTTCTCAGGTGTTGAGCTGTCTTTCCATCTGGCTGAAAAGAAGGAGAAGGAGTAAAAGAAAAGCTGAACAACTGTGAAAAATGGAAAATGCACAGAGGCCATGGGCAAGAGGGGAGACAACTGGAGGGAAGGCAATAAGACTTTAATAGCTTAACAGTAAGAGTTCATTCTTAGTGTTTTTGGCACTAAAGATAAAAGTCATGTCCTCCACTGCCATGTAAGTGAAGTGATAAGAAAATGCATTAGGGAAGCCTGGATTCTTTGCTGCTGACTTGTTCCATGGGCCCCTAGAAAGTCCTAGATTCCCATATCTATCTGATTGTGTCTCTCCTGAACTGTAAGTTCCTTTTGGTGCCTGTAAGTGTTAGGATAGCTTTGTTTTATTTCTGGAGGCGCAAGGATGTCCATGGATATTCAGGGTATTTGAGCAATTCTTGACAGATATTAGGTGAGTTATGGGAGGTTTAATACTTTCCTAAACACTGAAATTTATTTTCTCACAGTTCTGGAGGCTAGAAATCTGAAATCAAGGTGTCAGCAGGGCCATGCTCCTTCTGAAGGCTCTGGGGAGGAATGTTTCCTTGCCCTTTCCTCATTAGCAGTGGCTCCTGGAAATCTTGATATTCATCGGCTGCTAGATGCATCACTCCAGTCTTTGTCTCCACATCTTCCCTGTGTATTTCCCCAGGTCTTCTCTTCTATAAAGACACTAGTTATTGGATTTGGGGTCTGTTCTAAATTCAGAATGATTTCATCTTTAGAATTTTACTAATTTCAGCTATAAAGACGATTTGCAAGTAAGGTCACATTTTGACATTCTAGGTGAACATAAATTTTGGGGAGACACTAACCACTACAAAGGGATGAGAGAAACACCAGGTAAAGAGAGAAGGTTGATGGATAGATTGAGAGCAGGGCTTAGACCAATGAGTCTTAACATTCAGTAGAAACACTGGGAGAGAGCCTGAGTCTAAATGATACCTACCCTGGCTTCACCCCAGATATTCTGAGTGCATCAGTCTGAAGTGGGGCCTGAGCAACACAAAAACTCTCACTTAGGGTCTGGGCACCTAAGTTGTATGGCAGAAAAGAGTTGGTCTAAAGTGAATAGGGAGGAATGGGGAGAACCTGGGGAAAGGGAGTTTGCATGCAGCATTGTAAAGCTTTCATATTCGATTGAGCAATGTCTACCAAACAAAATAGGTTTGCAGGTCTTGAAAGGCAGGCTGACAAATTGAGATGCCAAGTCTAAACTCTCAGAAATTCTTCTGTAGTGTCTTGGATCCATGGGAATGATAACCTTGCCCAAAAGCACACAAGGTAATCGTGACAGAATATTTGGCTTAAACTCTACCTAGAAAATCCAGAATATGGAATTGCATTACCTAAGAGGACCCTTTCAGTGAATGTCCCTACCTAGGAAACAGGTCCTGCTCCAAGCCTCCTTTGCCCTATTGTATGTGTCCTAGACACTAGAGTGATTCTGCCGTATTACAGGGTTTTATTTTGGAGCCACGTGGCACTGATTCAGGACAGTTTTCTGAAGCTCAAGTGACTGTGTCTAAAAGAGCTTATTTATTCCATGCATTCCTTTTTAATGGTGAGAGCTGAATCTGTACCTAGCCTTGTACTCAGTAGTCACATGACCTTGAGTGAATATCCAAGGTTACTTATCTTTGTCTTATAAAGTTATTAATATTGCATTACTGTTAGGATTAGATTGTTACAGGGTCTAATAAATATTAGTTGTCTTTCTCTAGCCCCTTCTCCATCTCAAATGATTACTTTTTGTTCTTTTACCAAATAAACACTCTGTCTTGCCAATGGGTTTCAGCCCTGGGCAAGTTCACTCTTGATTCGATGAGATTGAAAAAAATGGAACATTCCTGGGGTGAAAGGGCTTATACTCAAGTTTATTCCCACCGTGGCTGGTCAAGCACAGAATCCTGTCCACCTCAGAGCGAGTGTGCCTGGAGCAAGCCCGTCTCTGCCTCTGGGCCTCCCCGCAGCCATCTCAGTCTCTGTCCTCGGTGTTGCCACCCCTCCAGCCTCTGCTCTCCTGCAGTTGTGCAGCCCCGAGCACTGGGCGGAGCTCTTTATATAAAGTCAGTGATAACGTATTGCCCGCACATGTGCAGGGAGCAAGCTGACCAGGGTCAGATAAGAATCCTGGCCATAGAAACTTTCATTTTCTCTACACACTATCAGTCATTAAAACGTGTTACTGCTATTTATCTTTTGAATAGCAATTTAATGATAATAATAACAATAACTGACATTTTCTGAGTGCTTTAGATGTGCTGACAGCAGAGTTTGGCACATATAATTTCATTCAATTTCACAATCCTGTTTCCTCATTTGTAAACAGAGAAAAATAATATATGTTATATAAAAAATGATATAGATTTATATATATATGTTTTATATGTACACACATATATATAAATTATACATATAATTTACTCCTTCTTCCAAGTGGGGAGATTGCAGCTGAGAGGCAGGAAGAAATTTACCTAAGGGCACACAGTAATTTTGACTCCAGAAACTACACTATTATCCACTGTATAGCTCTCCCAACTCATTTATGAACTACCTGAGGACAGGGGCTTGTGTCAGGTGGGGCCAATGACCTACCAAGTGTTGTCTTTGAGAGAGTTCTTATAAACATTGAGAGACAACCCTGTCTTCTAAAGGCCCAAATATGGATTAGTCAAGAGTACTGAGAGTGCTTGGTGGGTCTTTATTTATATTCACACATATAGTGCAAATATTTTAGTTTTATAGGATTAGTTATCAATAGTGATAGCTAATTAAAAAACCCGAACAGGTAACATTCCACTGGTATTTCATGAGAAACAACCATATTTGCCTCATTATTTCTAATATATTTTTAGGCTACAGAAATAATTAGGCCACAAGAAGTATAAATCCATAAAGTTGGTGAACTTTTAAAAAGAGGATAAGAGAAGAGAAAGGGATCACCACCTTTTGGTGGATAAAGTAAACTAGTTTTTTATTTTGGCATAAAATTTCATAACTTAGGTATTGATCATTACAATGTTATAATATGTTTTTATAGTGTTATATAATAAAAATACCCAAACTGTTCCTGGTGCATGGTAGGTGCTCAGTAAAGAGGTCTATATCTATAAATCAATTAAAAAGGAAGTTATGGGTAATGTTCTACATACCTCCAAAATGAGTACATGTTCATCATCAACCAGGTTTTTTTTTTTTTAAAATCCAAATAGAATAAAAATAGTAGTAAGTAAGCCCAATTACATTACAAATGAAAAATATTGAAGGGGTGGGGAAAATAAGAACTAACTTAGGTAACTTTGGAGAGATAGTGTTTTGTCTGGATGCTATGAAACTAAGGATGAAAAGAAGTGTACACCAGGTCTGTACTTCAGTTAAGCTTTTTGTCACAAGAATGTGGTTTGGCAATTCTGTCACTAAACACTTTATCTTTATAATAAGGTTGGACAAATTGGTGAGTATATTGCTAATAACGAGAGTCAGGCTTTCCACTGTTGGAGAAAGAGGTTATAAGTAAGAAAAGGGAAAGTCTAGACTCAACCTTGTGATGTTGGATTAGGATTGGAAGTATCAATATGAACTCATGTTTTAAAAATATTTTTACAGATAAATTGATAAAGAAATAAATATAAATGGGTATGTATGCATGGGTTATCATATAATATATCTCTCAACTATGTTGCTTAGAGGGCCATGGACCTGGGACACTCCAGGAGCAATGAGCACATCTAGCACATAGATGTTGGTTTCTAAATCTCACTTTTGATAAAAGGAATCAGGGCTTCTTTGAGGAGAAATAACTGATTATTGGGCTGGGGCAAGGAAATACATCTTGAGCCTGGAGCATCTCCTAGGATCAGAAAGTGAAGAAGTTCTAAAAAGATAACCGAAAAGATGAAGCAATGTCAAGAGGAAACAGAAGTATACCTAATAGAGCTCCCAGCAGTGAAAGTGGATGACTTGAGTAACACCGTAAGTAACAATAATACTAAAAATATTGTATCAGGTATTCTTCCTGATATAATAAAGACATGGGGAGCAGAGGCAGTTCTTCTTTACAGAAGAATTCCAATTAATATATGTAGAAAGAATGTGGGAAATAGCAAATCACCACTAGACAGCACCGCAGAGAAGTTCCGAGGATGGATACTAAAATCAGTGCACAAATGTTTGAGGAGAAACAGCATATTGGCATAGTTGCAAAATAGCTCTCCCAAGATATTTATCAATTACAAAGGGAGACATATTAACTTTACAGTGGAGACACCCAACAGACGTAACCTTAACCATGTGATCAGAGTTAACATTACAAGTTGTAAAATACGTTCATAATTTTGTTCTTCCTATAAAATATGGTGTCCTGAGAAAGGCACAGCATTGCATTTTTGGTATTTTGCGACATGTTTAAGATGTATAACCTTGAACTAATTATGAGAATATACTAGGCAAATTGAGGGATAACTACCAAATAACTAGCCAGTACTCATCAGAGGTGTCACCATCCTAAAAGACTAAAGGGTAGACTGAGGACCTGTCTTTAACTGGAAGCTAAAAAGACACAACAACTAAATGCAATGTGGGGCATGGGAATAGAAAAAGGACATTAGGAGAAAAGCTAATGAAATTTGAATAAGATCTGTAGTTCAGTTTCTAGTATTAGGCCAATGATAATTTCCTGGATTGGTAATTATACAGTGGTTATGTCAGTTGTTAAAATGAGGGGACACTTAGTGAGGAAATATGGGCACTCTGTACTATTTTTGCGGATTTTTTTCTGTCTAAAATTATTTTAAAATAAAAAGTTAAAAAAATTAACAGATATTTGGACAGTGGGATTATGAGCCAGTTTTTGCTTTTTACTTTTTCGCTCAAAAGCAGTAAAACAAATTTTGATTAAAATAACAAAAACTTTGGAAAAAAATCCTCCTTAAGAATCAAAGATTTTAAGAACACAGGATAAATATAAAAGATGAGACATGTAATATACAATATTTGACAAGCATTAGACTCTTTTTCTTCCTTCTTTTTAAAGGGTTTGTAGAGATAAAATGATATAACATGCATAAAAATGCTTTGAAAAATATTAAACATGCTGTAAATATTATTAGCCTTTCTTCCATAGTCCTCATTTTCTTCTTGTCCATCCTGTTATTTATTAGTAATTTTATTCATGTTATTCATTTTTAGGGTGTTGTAGAGAAAAATGATAGAAACTTTGGTGTAAGACATATCTGCCTGTCACACAGTAGCTGCTCAATAAATATTTGTTGAACAAATGCATATGAATGAGTCTTGACTCTTCCATTTACTTGTCTTGCCATCTTTGAAAGATATTTAACCTCTTAAAGGATTGTTTTCATGTGTATAAAAGAGGGGTAATACTACCTGCTTTGAGGGGTTACCCTGAGGATGAGGAATAAGAAAAAAATGTGTGAAGAACCTAGTGCCGTGTGACTCTTAGTTCCTGCTCTCATGGCAAGTGTCATTGCTATTATCATCCTCATGGTTTCCAACCTCTATTTCTCTTGATTAAAATGCTCTATTTCTCTACCTTTCCTTGGTCATAAATCTTACCTACACTTTAAGGCCACTCTCAAATTAGTCCTGTAACATTTCATCCCATTTCTTGTGCTTTATTATGACATGTGTAAGTATGTGTGTCTGCTTGTGTATGTATGTTAGACTTAATCTTCTATTGCAAATTCCCCGAGGCAGCATTTTGGTTTCTTATCTGCTAGTCCAGTGTCTGTGACATACTAAACGCTAAACTATTAACCCCACATAGAAGGGAGCCTGTGGTTATGTTGTTCAGCGTTATTTCTCCTGAGCCTATTCTTGTGTGAGGTTTAGAGCAGGCATTCAATAAACATGGGATTAGGAAAGTATGAAGTAGGCAGTGAACAAAGGTTTCTTGATTGTCGAATAATTTTGGTCACCTTTCTATTTGTTCTTTGCAACCCTCTGTAATTTCTGATTATTTGAACTCATCTTAAAATATTGGACCAGATCCTTACCCTTATTGTCTGAAGAACTACATTCAAGTGCCTTTGTGGTTGTGACTCATATTTCCTTGTCAATTTGAATTCCCACCATACCTTGAACCTTAGAGTGCATCTCAGGTCCCTGTTCTTTGGATTATTTCTAAATTCCTGAATGAACTCTGTACTCTTTATTTCCATGAGCTGTTACCCCTGCTGTTCCTTCTGTCTGGAACACTGTATCTCCCAGTCTCAATCATCACCTTCTTATCATCTTCATTAGGCAGCTTAAAGGACACCTGAATGAATCTCCAATTCCCCTCTGTTCTTTCCTGGTCTCCTGCAGCAGATTGCTGACATCTTTATCCAGCCTCTACTTGATTCTTACTTAATAACACAAGTTAGTTGTTTACTTGTTTATATCTCTTCCAGAGATTCTCAAACCTCAGTGTACAAGAGAATTACCCAGACAATAAAAAAATACAGCTTTCTGGGACACAGTCCCTTGTGCTCATCGCCATCACAGTGTTGCTCCATGTCCAATTCAGGGGTTAACAATGAAGAGTCCCAGGACCCGTCTCAAAGGTATGGATCGGGGGTCTCTGGCTAGAGGATCTTCCTTTGCAGCAAGTGTCTTTGCATTGCACTTGGAGTGATACGGGGACAGTGATGCGCATGGTGGGTCTCCAAACTTCACAAAGTCTGGCACTCGCAGGCTGGCAGTCAACGAAGGGGACACATGTGATGTCCCTAAGTCAAGCAACAAAATTATGACTTAGGCCATTGCCAGATGGAAAGAGATTTTCAACCATCTGAGGAGAGGAGGGAAGTACCTTTGCAGAGAAAGTGGATACAGGCCCCAAGCCTATGTGAACTGCAGTCCTTTCATCAGCAGAAACTGCTGTGCCCCTCCTGTCCTCATCTACTTGAAGAATAAGGGGACCAGTCCAGGTCATGCCGTTAATGGGAAGGCTACTATAGGTGACAGAAATTGATGATTTACTAGATCAAAAACTTTTAAGCCAGGCAATAGAGATGGCCCTTGCTTATTGATTATTATCCCATAGCTTTAAATTATCCTCAGTGTCCTAGGAGACACACAGAAAATGGCTGGTAAGGAAAGGGGCTTAAAGAAAGTCAATAAGTCATCCCCTCCACAAGTTAAAGGCATGAAGCTCAGCCTGCGCATTCCTTTCAAGTGCACTTACAAGAAGAAGAGAAGATATGAAATCGGCTTCTAATTATTTAAATTGGACCCACACTCTGCTGAGCAATGCATTAGCTAGCATTCTTCCTCCATGTGAGCTGTCGCTGAGACCAGGAGAAGGAGATTAAACATGTCAGCAATAGGTGTGGAAATAATTGGGGACAGTAATTGGGAGAAATCCAGGCACCTTGATTGTGACTGCTGTCTAGATTCCTCTTTCAAAATCTAAATTCACATTAACATGTTGATGGCCTCCTCCAAACTGGAATAGAATTTATTAACAATAAAAATAATTACAAAAATGACTTGCATTTAGATATCAGATAACAAGCCACAGCCACGATTGTAGAGTGGCTTTACAAAGTGGATACCCTATTCCTGTTCCAATACAAAAGTCCCCCCTTTATAGTTTTTTAATTTAATTTTATTTCAGGCTTAGATCTGCTGTCTGGTTTTCCAATCGGATAGTGTGAATTTCCCCCACAGCTGACATTATTGAGTGGCAACAGATATGCTGTTGTTTGTTTGAAGATGTTTGGTGAATTTCCTATTCAGTAGGTATTCAATAAAAATTAGTAAAATCTGAATATTTCCCTAAATAAAATTCTGTAGAAGGTGGCATTTCTCTTTGTGGCTCCCAACTTAGTTTTTGTCTTAAAAAATTATGCATATAGTTCTTTGAACCTCATTTTCAAGGCTCAGAATTCTCTGTGGATTAGCCCATCTCACTATGGGCTTGGCACCCTTGTCTCATCGGAGAAGACATGAAGGGGGTGTTTTGGTCCTAAGTTAAGGACAATGTTATCTTATGTTGACCTAGTACGTTCCGTTACAAGTTTTATTTGCATTGATGATCTCAGTAGAGCCTTCCTTCAGTCCTGGGAGGAAGTCTAACACATGTTGTTTGCCTTGTATGACTGAGGAGGATGTGAGGCTCAGAGAGGTTGTGACTGATCCAGAGTCAAGTTGCAGACTTGGGACTACGACCTTTCTAATCAGTGTCAACCCTGCCTTCTTCCTTCCTTTGGCCTTCCCTGCCCACATGAAACATCTGCTATGTGCCACACATTGCACAGGCTCTAGGGATTTTCATGAGCTTCATTGGAACCTTGCACATGAAACAAGCTTCCTGATCTAAAAGGCCTACAGTAAAATAAAAAGGAACACATGTGAGATCAGTTAAGGGCACCAAAGTGTTAAGAGAGGCTGTGATATAAATATTTACAGGGAGTTCTGTGAGAGTATTGGTCACTTGGATGTAGGACTGTGGGTTGGGGAACTGTAAAGCATTGGGGAAAGTTCCATGAAACAGTAAGGTTCTAGCAAAGTCTGCAGGAAGAGCAGGCACCAGGCAGACTTGAAACTGTCTTTTGCAATGTGTATTTCCAAGAGAAACTGTGCAGGAAGGGTTCAACTGCCAAATAATTTTGTGAAATAATAGCGTGCACTATATCCTAAATTCATGATTCTTATTAGGATACTGAGGACTTAGAATCCCTTCCAAAAGAAACCTGTTTAATTTTGTATCTTTCAGCCAATGTGTGGGATTACAGAACTTTAAAAAAAATGTTATTAGAGAAAAATGAAAATTTGGGTAGTGTAATGTATAACTTTGGAGAGCATTAACTTAGTTCCACTGGCAGGCAGATCTTTGAGACCAGCTTTCTCAGATGGGCAATAAACACTAAACCCCCTGATTTTTATTTCTTCCATCAGGCAATATGGTTAGTTCAGAGGCAGTCTTGAGACAGGATGCCCTTCCTTAGGATGGTGACATAGAGGTCACAGGGGAAGATGGTGGGGAGGCGTGATCAAGGGCAGAGGCTACTCATCTTGGGGAATGAACACCTAACACCTCCTCTTTCTTCAGATAATGCTCTCGGCTCCTCTGCTTTCCAGGGTGACTAGATTCGGTAATACCCTGGAGATGCTCCCTCTTGCCTTCTAGGTGAGCACAGGGCATATTTGTTCCCTTTGTCTTTGGTCTGTCTCCCCCTCTCCCCTTTGTCAATCAATCAAAATCTATTCTGAGAGGCATTCCTCATAGCAGAATCTCTCAATATGCCATGATTCTGTCTTATTTTCTTCATGAATCCTCTCATATTATGGGTTAGTTTCACCAGGGAGGAACCTTGCCTTTCCTCTGAGCCTAGAATGCCCTTAATTTATTGAGTGAAAATTTGAATGTTAGGCCTTTTAAAGAAATGGACATTTAGGTGTCTCATTCTTATTTGATAAATGAGCAGAAAGGAGAAGGGAGAGACTGGAAGAAAGAATGAAGTTTGAAAGTGCTGAACCATTGTGCTATATGCTTATAATATTCCCCATGAATGAATATTGCTATATCGTCATCACCATTTTGCAAATGAGGAAGCCAACTGTCAGAGAGGCTTCACTTGCCCTGGGTCACCGGGGCACACAGCACTGAGAGGGGGTGCGCTCCCGCTGTATCTGAGGCTGGACTGCATAGGGTCACAGAGAGGATGTAGAGTCAGGACATGGGAATTCGTTGCAGATCTGATCACTACTTAGTGTTAGATTCTTGTAATTTAACATTTAACTCTAGAGAAAATCGTGGATTTTGACTACTTTGTTCATTCTATTTACATGGACTACAGTAAAATTCCTCCCACATTTGGCAATCCTCTCATGTGGAGGGATTTTTCTGAAGGTTGATGATGACACAATGCAGCTTCATGTAATACTGTTGCTATTCTGCACTGAATCTGGGTAATATATATGAATCTTTAAAGATGGATCCATGCCCCTTTGAGGTACTGGCCATTCACTAGATGGCACTGTTGTATTAACTTTATTTTCTCCCCAGGCATTAACAACCTTAAGGCATATATTTTCTGTGATACTAGAGCTGCTGGCCTATTCAGTTTCTAGGTGTGGGCAGAAGGGTGAGGTAGAGACAAGCAAATATTATGTATACATTTCATTAGCCTGTATCCTAAATCCTAGTTTAGATTTTAGGACTTTAACGAAACTATAGTTTTTATGGCAGTATAGTAGTAGCTGGGTCCACTGGCAGACTATATAATATGATGTCTTGCTTGATATTATAAGACCAAAATAATGGTCTCACTGGGTTATGGGAACTCTGTAGTGTTACCAGTGGGGACATTTTCTGGCAGATGCTAGAGGCAGAGAAGTATAAACAAGCCTGCGTACATACTAGAGGCTCGAAAAATACCCAGATGGAAGAATTGTCATTTTAAGCTAACTGAATTTATCTTCTCCCTCAGAAGTCCAGTTCCCTTGTAACTTCCCTGTTTCTGCTAGTGGTACCATCACATCCCCAGCCCCCTGGAAAATGTCATTCTGGATTACTTCCTTTTCCCTTGTCCTTTTCCAGTACCCCGAATTGTTCATTCTACAAAATCTCTCCCTGCCCTTGTTTGCTTTCCATTCCCACCACCAAAATCATAGTTGTGGTCCTTAGAATTGACCTCCATTTTGTGCTCATCTCCTGCTTGAGCCCCAGAGTCTCGCTTTTCTACTGCACTTGGCGTCTTTGATGGGAAGGCTCTTCATAATGGTAGTTCCACGCTCACAGGTCAGCCATGGCTCTCATGTGAACCGGACTTCTTGGTCTGGCATCTAGGGCCTCCTCCACTCTGATCTCCATTTACTTTGCAATTACATCTTCAATGCCAATCATGCATATAACCCATTGCCTTGCACGTAGTAGGTGCCCAGTGATAGGTATTTGCTGCTTTATCTATGGACTCTGTTTAGGCCTAGTTTGCTGCCAGGATGTGGGAACTTGTCTGTAGAGCCTCTACTAGATACCAGTTGAGGAAGGAGGCATGTTGCATCTATTTTCTTCTCTGATCATCATAACCTGCCCACCCTTAGAACCTGGCAAGGGGGCTCCTCCGGGTCCTGCTGTCTCTTGGCTTTACCCCTCCCCATGGGCTGAGGAGTCCTTGGGGCCCGTCTGCCTGCTCGTCCTGAACCTGCTCCCACCTTAGGTAACTGTGACCCTGGATTTCCCTGCTCAAGTATCTGTGAGTCTGTTTCCAGGGCCTGCATGGGCCTCTTCTCCAGGTCTGTCCTCCTGAGGGGAGACTGTGCTGCTCTCTGGCCCAGAGGTATGCCTCCCTGACTGAGGTATAGCAGTTTGCAGCGGGGAGGCATACGTGGGCAGGGCTTGGGCTGTGGTGACCCTGTATAGTATGAGGTCCCAGGGCATACAAGATGGAGCAGGGGGTGCAACGAGAAGCAGGACCTGCTCTCCCTGTACTGCATGTTAGGGGTGGGCTTACCTGTAAGAACCCGTGGCCTGAAGGCTATTATCCTTACTCTAGAGAGAAAATTGGGGCTCAGAGAGATTAAGCACATGTTTCATGATTCTAATATCATGTTTTCTTACATTGTTAATATTTCTGAAATTAGGATGCTTCTTACAAGCCATGACCTCTACACTGTGTTTAATCAACATTGTTCTTCTTTGTTAATTGTACAGTGAACAGTGGTGTGTCTTAAATTGATGGTATCCTAGATTTGGCAAAATGGGGGCTCAACTACTTTACCCAGATAAGTAGTCCTGTCAAGCTGAGTCCAAGGCCCATTCCTTTACCCAGCCGCCTGAGCATATCTTCCTGACAAACCTCACCTCTCTTTGCACTCTCCTGCCTTTGTCCTCTCAGCATTTTGATATAGTTGGGAGGACACTATAGAGCACACACTTACAAGTTGGATTGGAAATAGGTCTCATTGGATATAATCATGTATTTTCTCATTCTTCCTATGTTTTCTGGATGTCTGTGTATCATGCATAGTGATAAAAGCAGAGAGAATTCTCAAGTCAAGTCTGGATTTGAGTCCCCTCTTTTCTCCTTACCGGCATGGTAATGCAGGAAGTTACTTTAACCTCCTGGAGAATGAGTTCTCTCATCTGTGAAATGGGTCTAATTGTATCTATCTCAGAGATATGTGGTGAGATGTCAAAGCACCTGGCAAGTGGTTGCTTCTCATTACACATTAGATTCCTTTACTTGAGTGCTCTTAGCTCAACTTTGTGAAAGCTAAATAAGTGAGTAAGTTCATAGTCCAAGCCCCACATGAGCTTATAGGTTGGACTTCCTGGAACCCAGGTATTCAGGTATTCAATCAGCCATTCATTCAACAATTGTTTACCAACCATCTACTATATATGAGTTATTGTGCCAGCCTATGGGGGCTGAATAGTGAATAACAGAGTCAAGATCCCTGTATTTATTACAAATTGAGACAGAGGCTGGAAAGGAGACAAAAGGAAAGTTGGGACACAAAAGATAGCAGTGAGGTCAGGGACTCAAGGCCAGGCTGGCTGAGGAAGTCGTGTTTGAATTGAGTTGTGGAGAATGGAAACAAAGCATCCATGGCACATAAGGAGTGTATTGGTCTGGGTTCTCCAGAGATACAGGAAAAATATGTATATACATACACTTAAAAATAGATTCACTCACTATAAGGAAATGGCTTATATGATTATGGAGGATGAGAAATCCCAGGATCTGCAGTCAGCAAGCTGGAGATCGCAGAAAGCCGGTCTGTAAGTTCCAGTCTGAGTCTTATTCTGAAGGCAGTAGAAGACAAATGTCCTAGCTTGAAAACAGGCAGAGAGAGAATTCTCTCTTACTCCATTTTTTGTTCTGATCACTTTAATGGGTTGGAGAAAGCCCCACACACGGGGGAGGGCAATCTCAGTCCACCAATTCAAACGTTAATCTCATCCAGAAACACCCTCACAGATACACCCAGAAATAAGGTTTAACCAAAAATCTGGCCACCCTTGTGTCTTGACTGAGATGACTCATAAAATTCACTATCACAAGGTGGAAGTATTTTATCTCCTGAGGTTGGGCTTGAGATTTCCAATAGGAAAGTTCTAGAAGTCTCACTGTTCTTTTTGTGATGGGAAGTGGGGTAGTTGACAGCTGGCAGCTGTCATGTAGGAAGGTATCTTTTGACTCCTTTTCCCCCATCCATACACCCTAGAGAAAAGGTATAGAAAATGTAGTTACCTTATCTCATAAATCCTGCCACTGGTCATCTCTGTCATCTATGTTACAGACCCTCATACTGCCTATTGTGGGCCAGCCATTTCCCACTTTTCACTTGAAGGTCTTTATGTATTTGGGTCTCTAATCAAAAGTTTCCCAACTTTGAGGATACTGACATTTTGGGTAAGATGATTGTTTGTTTTGGGGGATTGTCCTGTATCTTATAGGCATTTAGCAGCATTCCTGGACCCAACCCACTAGATGTGTGTAGTAGCTTCTCCTCCTTCAGGTTGTGACAGCCAGAATGTCTCCATTCATTGCTACATATCTGGTGGAGTGAAATCTACCCTGGTTGAGAGCCACTGCTCTCATCGCCATGGAGATTTGCCATATGGAGTCTGTGCTTGGGGATGCTTTTCCCCAGGATAGGGAGAGTAACCTTCATTGACCTGACCATGGGTATTGGGAGTGCAGGGCTTTTCCTATCTCAGGAGTTTCCAGAAAGAGGCTTAGGCTGCCAAGGTGATTGGGTTGCACTCCTAATGAGCCTGCTGCCAACATCTGTTGTGGTAATTGAGGACAGCTGTGATGCTGCCTTGCTGAACCCTCCACAGCCTTCCCCTGCCCCTCCAGGTATGTGAGCTGGCCCCTGCCATCCTGTCCCATCAGCCTCTCCAAGAAGATGACAGCAAGGTCAGGGCATTTGCTGAGAATGGTATCCATCCAGATGGCATCTTAGGGTTGACACTGCTGTGTTTGTTTTGGGACACAAGCAGCAGTGTTCCCTCCTGTAAACTGCCTCTAAGACAGAGGAAAAAATGTGTGTACTATAAAAAAGCAAATCACAACCAATAATGATAATAGCAAAAACAACAGTAACAATTCACATATTTATCCCACATGTGCTATGTCCTGTTATAAGAGTTTTACCTGTATTATTTATTTCTTACAACAACTCTCTGATATAGGTATGTTATTCAGCTGTTACGGCTGAGACACAGATAGCAAGAGGTGGCATTAGGATTATACCTAAGCAGTGGATTCTAGAGTTTACTACTCTGTGTCTATGAAATGTACACTTGATTTTCCAAATTCTGTTTTAATTCTATTAAATTATATGCACATGTATTTATTCATAACTAATGTAACAGAAAAGTCTGGAAGCAAACATGCAGCAATGTTAACAGTTGGTCTCTCTCTGGGTGGCTGCCTAAGGGGTGATTTTTTTTGTCTTCTTTAAATTTTTGTGTATTTTGAACTATGTTAAATATTTATTGGAAGTTATATAGAAATCCTTGAAATATATAGAAATCCTTGAAGAGGAGGAGTGAGCTAAGGGGATAATTTAGAAGCTGAGTCCTCCCTGAAGGAGTGTTTTGTTGGGACAGAGGTGGCAAGTCGACCACCCTGGGGGCTGATTCCCTCCTGGATGTGCCAAATGACTGCTCTCTGGTTGAATTCACATTGAATCTCATTACAGCTTAGCTCAGTGCATGGCAGACTTTTTGGTGGGACCCTAGGATTTCTCTGAACCCACTTAATTTTTTTAGTTGTAGTTGCAGGGGCATTTTCTCTGAGGGCAGCCTCTGCAGTCTGTGTCCAGCTGTACACCTCCTCACGGCCCTCCTCCCTAGGGGAGGCCAAACTGACGGCTGGTTTGCCGACTGGGCATGTGAAGGCAATGAAGACCTCCCCTGGGCACAGCTCTTTAGAGCAAAGTCATGGCTGTAGCTGCTGTAGCTCCCTCACTTCTTTCTCTGCGGGCGGGGTGGGGACTCTGTCAGGCGTCAGGACCATTTGCCTGGGAGTGTGGGCCAGGGAGACCACCCAGATCATACTTTGCAGATCATTCTCCTGGAGAGAAGCTGCCCTGGGGGTGAGAGTAGCATGCTAGTTTGTTTAAAATCTTCAATCTAATTTTCTTTTTCTCTAGAAAACTTACCACTGACAGGGCCAATTAGAAGCACTTGTAGAGTTGAGTTTGTATGGAATGGAAATTGCAGGACTGGCAGGTCCTGCCCAGCCTCATCTTCCTGGGGGTAGTGGAGGCTTCCTGTGACTCCCAGTTTGGCTTGGATGTTTGGTACCAGTGCAGGGATGAAAGAGTCCACCTTCCCCCTTGAGCATCTCATCACCTTCAAAGGGATGAGAAGGATGTAAGGTGTGGTTTAGCATTTTTCTCATGAAAGGTGTGACAATTTTCTTTCTCAGGGTTGACTGCAGAAGTAGGAAGCTGTTGGGAGGCCTTAATATTTTTCACATTACCTCCATTTACGTAAAGCCCCAGGAGAACCCTCAGTGGCTCCCAGTGTCTGCATTGACACTGTGCCTTCAAACTCAGCCAACCTACCATGTCCCTCACTGGTGTTGGCTAATTAAAACCTCAAGCCCCATTCTTTGTAATTTCCTTGAATTTCCTGGGTTAGTCTCTGCTTTGATCTTCCCTAAATTGGCACACACAAAACTCTACACACATTCCAGATTCCATCTTCTGTCTAGTCTTGTGCAGATGTGGGCTCAGGCAGATTTGGCATCTCTAGAGGCTGATGCTGATAATGTAATTGCTCTACTGGGTCATAAGCATGAAAGTTTAATTTTTTCTATTTATCTTCAGCAATACTATGACAAAAGTGTTTCTCTCAAATCCTGATGACAGAGCCTGTAATTTCTTGGCCATTTTTAGATGTTAAGAGTTAGATCAATTTAAACTTTAGCCCCTAATGTGATTTTAGGCTTATCCCCAAGACTCCTCCCTGCCCCCACCTCAACACAGGTTTGACCCTGCATGTGATGTCCCAGGCTCTTCTGTTTTTCCACTTCTCTCACTCCAGCACTTTGATGTGGTCGAATGTGGGTGGGAACATGCTTCATTAAGGTGCCAACGCTTCCTTCTCTCTCTTTTTTGGGGTTACCTTTGCTTGAGTTGGAGGGCTCTGGGAGTCTGGGAGGAGATGTCGAGGCAGGCTCCTGGGGCAGACCACCTGCACGTCACAGTGGGGAGGCGATCCTGGTGGTCTCTGTGTGTTTCTGCCTCCTCGCGACCCCTTCATGGCTGGTGGATTAGCCATCAGTTCCCTCCAGTCCTGTCCATCTCTAGTGAGGTTCCCCCAGGGAGGGCAGCTATGTCCCTCTAGTTTCCTGACATGAGTCTCTTGGGGGAGGGCGTTGTGTATTTTCCTCGGTTCTTGTCTCTGCCACACAAAGAACTGAAGGACAGAGACACAGTAGTGGAGCAAAGTAAAACTTTTATTTAAAGTTATTTAAAGAGAGAAAAAGTGAAGCAGGCAACTTCAGCAAGGAGAGATGCCCTGAAAGGCTGGAGAGAGAAAGTTTTTTTTTTCTTTTTGTTGTTTGTGTTTTTTTTATTTTTTATTTTGGTATCATTAATACACAATTACATGAGCAACATTGTTCCCTACTACATACCCCATTACAGTTACTGTCCATCAGCATAGTTAAGATGCTGTAAGAGTCACTACTTGTCTTCTCTATGCTATACTGCCTTCCCCATGCACCCCCCTACATTATGTGTGCTAATCATAATGCCCCTTATTCCCCTTCTCCCTCCCTTCCCACCCTCCCCCACCAGTCCCTTTCCCTTTGGCAACTGTTAGTCCATTCTTCGGTTGTGTGAGTCTGCTGCTGTTTTGTTCCTTCTGTTTTTCTTTGCTCTTATGCTCCACAGATGAGTGAAATCATTTGGTACTTGTCTTTCTTCACCAGGCTTATTTCACTGAGCAAAATACCCTTTAGCTCCATCCATGTTGTTGCAAATGGTAAGATTTGTTTTCTTTTTATGGCTGAATAATACTTCATTGTGTATATGTACCACATCTTCTTTATCCATTCATCTACTGATGGGCACTTAGGTTGCTTCCATATCTTGGCTATTGTAAATAGTGCTGCAATAAACAGGGGTGCATATGTCTTTTTGAAACTGGGTAACTGCATTCTTAGGGTAAATTCCTAGGAATTTCTATTTTTAGTTTTTTGAGGAACCTCCATACTGCTTTCCACATGGTTGAACTAGTCTGCATTTCCACCAGCAGTGTAGGAGGCTTCCCCTTTCTTCACATCCTCACCAGCATTTGTTGTTCCTATTCTTTTCTATGTTGGCCATCCTAACTGGCATGAGATGATATCTCATTGTGGTTTTAATTTGCATTTCCCTGATAATTAGTGATGTGGAGCATCTTTTCATGTGCCTATTGGCCATCTGAATTTCTTCTTTGGAGAATTGTCTGTTCATATCCTCTGCCCATTTTTAAATAGGATTATTTGCTTTTTGGGTGTTGAGGCATGTCAGTTCTTTATATATTTTGGATGTTAACCTCTTGTCAGATATGTCATTTACAGATATATTCTCCCATGCTGTAGGATGCCTTTTTGTTCTGCTGATAGTGTCCTTTGCTGTACAGAAGCTTTTTAGCATCACGTAGTCCCATTTGTTCATTTTTGCTTTTGTTTCCTTGCCTGAGGAGATACATTCAGGAAAAAGTTGCTCATATTTATATTCAAGAGTTTATTGCCTATGTTTTCTTCTAAGAGTTTTATGGTTTCATGACTTGCATTCAGGTCTTTGATCCATTTTGAGTTTACTTTTGTGTATGGGGTTAGACAATGATCCAGTTTCATTCTCTTGCATGTAGCTGTCCAATTTTGCCAACACCAGCTGTTGAAGAGGCTGTCATTTCCCTATTGTATGTCCATGGCTCCTTTATTGTATATTAATTGGCCATATATGCTTGGGTTTATATCTGGGCTTGGAGAGAGAAAGTTTAAAGTTAAAAGGTTAGCCATTTAGAAAGTATGGGTGACCTCAGAGAGAGGAGTCCCTGAAAGGTTGGGGGTTCCCCCTTTTAAGGATTCTTTAGGAATGTGTCTAAGGGCTAGGGGTGCAGACCTGTTAAGTGGTCTATGAATATTTAGAATTAACTTAACAGAAGGAACTTCCTGCTCTGATTTCTCCCTGGGATACCAGTGTCTTGGTCTGGGAGCATATTAAACAAGACTGCCTGCCCATTCCCCAAGATGGGCTGAGTTATTGTCTGTTTGCTAAAGAGCAAGTTAAGAATCTTACTTCTCAACTTCCTGGGTACTAAAATGCAATCTTTAAGATAGAATCCTTCTTGCCTTTTACTGTGTTGTTCACAGCTGGGCCTGCATGCTAAATTAGTTGCCTAGGTTACAAACTACTTGATTAGGGCTGAAGGAGGAGAAAAACAGCATATAGGTAAAGTTAAAAAATAAGCTGGGCCTGCATGATTAACACAATAAAGACAGGGGCTGTGCTGAGGTACATTCCTTTATCTGGGGAATATTCTAACATTCCAGGCCAAGTTGCTTCTGGCTTTTTTGGCATTAACTGATTAATTCTGGGTTTTTTAGTGGGCTTTCCTGGCCTTGTTCTCTTTCTACCCTACTCATACCTATTTTCCTGCCAAACAAGTCCATTCCCCAATCTCCTTATAGGGAGGCAGCTCTTCTCTCTCTGTGGCCACTAGAACGGATCCAGGGCCCAAGCCTTTCCTCAGTCCTGTTTCATGAGAAAGCTATTGCGATCTTTGCTGCAGGAGGCAAGGGTGAGGGGCTCCCATTCTTTCCTGGTGTCACAGTGCCTCCTTAAGCTGATGAAGTGAGCCTCTCTGGCAATCTGTGGGCCTTTAATTGAGCCCTAGTCTTCATGTTCAAGAGCATCACCTATTGTCAAGCATCACAGGTTAGGTTCTCCCAGTAACTCTCTATGGAGGCTGCAGAGGAGTTCTGTAGTTCTCAGAGCTCCTCCAGGGAGCTAGATGCCAGTGACCCCATGTGGTAGGTACTTTTAATTGCTCTGAGGGAGTCTCTTGCAGCTTTCCATTCCTTTTCTTGCAGTGGGAAAGTGCCGTCCCATTACAGACCCTACATGCCTTGACAAGTTCCATGGTCCTAATGATTCTGCCTTCACCCATTCTGGCCCCCCCAGGGCTGTCTTTTATGGTCTGGGAAAGGGGCAAAGATTTGTAGTGGTGGGTGGTGGTGGGAGATGGAAGGGCAGTTCAGGCTTAGTAAACTCTGAGGGAGGTACCTGGTCCTAGGTGTTGACTGCTTTTAGCATGGGGTGTTGGAGCCTCTTTGTCCATAGCTTTGACCTTTGTAGCCAGTATTGGGGACACACGAAAATCACCACTCAACATCATAATACTTTTGCTAAACTTCTACTTATATGGCAGGCACTGTGCTGGACCCTGCCTTGATGAGTTTGTTTAAACTCACTGTGATTCTATGAGCGAAAAGATATTATCCATCTTTTATAGAGGGGGCACACAAGTTGAGTTAACTGTCCAGGGTTATGCAGCTAGCTAAGACTGAACCATGAAATTTAATTCCAGAACCTGTGAACTTGACCACTACCCTGTACTCCTTTCCTACTGAGGATGTAGCCTAAAATCTACTCTGTCCATGGCCTTCATCCTCATGCTGTTGGCAACTTTAGATATTCTGCTCCTGAGCACTTACCCTTTGGCTCCTGGATCCCCATTATGGTATTGTTGGGGTATTGATTCTCAACCCTCTTCAGTTTAGTAATGGGGCCTGCCAATTAAACTGACACAAAACAGATTAAGAGGAGAAAAATGATTTATTCCTATGCATATGGGAGCTAACAAAAGGAGTAGCTAGCTCTGTAAATTATTAAAATTGAAGGCTTATGTATCTAATTAATAGGGGCAAGGGAGGGATTGAGAAAGGCTTCTATGAGAACAACAAATAGGTGTCCTTATAAAAGACAAAAGGGTATTTTAGAACAAACAGGAATTAAAGTGTATGACAATGTTTGTTTATACAGGTGTGAGTGATATTTTCATCTTCTTCATGACCAAGGAACTCCTCTAGAGGGGGGATTTATGATACATTTGTTCTCCATTTTCTTCCTGGAAGTAAATCCATCCCTGAGAAGGAATGTATGGCAGCCTCATTTCCTAGAAGTTGATGTTTTTAGTGAGAGAAGGAAAGCTCTGAGAAGACTTTTTTTCTGCATCTGTTGAATCTCAGGTGTCTTCAGCTTAAAATAATCTTCATACCGACTCTGTGGTTCTGAGTTTGTTGCTACAGTAGTAGTAGATACTATCTTTCTTTCTAGTTGTCCAGTTCCCCTAAAGGGGTGATTTAAATACCAGGTAAAACATAATCCCAGTGTAATAGGCCAATGAACCCAGGAAGAAGACAGCTGGGAAAAAACCAGGAACACTGGAATTGTCATTGTTTTCTAGTTCAAAGCACAGCAAACCCTGGAGAAAGTTTAGCAGGAAGGAAAGGGAATCGGGGGGAAGGTGCACTTCTACTGGATCTGCATGAATTAGGAGCACACTTTCAGGCAGTGCCACACTTTTGCACAAGGTACCAATAGTGGGGAAAAGCTGTGGAATATAAAGCTAGTGACATTTGGATTTAAGTTCTAGCTCCTTCACTTCCTAACTAAATTACACTGAAGACTTCAGTTATTGCAATAGAAGTATGGTTTGTCTCTGAAATAGACATATTGTGAATAAGAAATATTGTAATGCAGAAATCTTAGTGGGCTGGATAAATGAATAACTAGTTAAGCACATTTTTATTAATAATCTATCATGTGCAGAGAATGTGTTGGGCTCTACTGTTGATGACATGATGGATAAGGTTGAGTTATGGTCTTCAAGGATTTTGCAATATTGTATTTGAGTTGAAGTATATTCATCAATAACTTAATAAAGATAGAATTTTATATGTGCCAGGAAGAAGTTATAGAAGTTCAGAAGTGGGGAGCCCTTTTTGACAGGGGTGATTATAATAGGTTTTAGAAAGAGAATGCTTTTTGAGGTAGACCTAGGAAAATGGTTAACTTTTAATTGGCAAGGAATTCTTAGTAAAAGACACAGCATGATTAAAATGTTTATGAGGAAATTGTATTAATGTTGGTGGGTTGTTCGGTAAAGGGCTTACAGAAGAATATAGGGTAATAAGGTTGAGCAGGTGAATTGGAACCAGAACATAAGGGCCATTGGATGTCAGGTCATGGAGCTGAAAGTGGGAAGCTCTAGAGTGGTTTTGAACAGTGAAATGTCATGGCCCAGGCTCTTCTTTGGGGACATTAGTAACCAGTCGCAGTGTGCAGCATAGACCAATATCAGATATGGACCTGAAGGTGACAAGACTGTGGCCATTGTTATGATTCAGTTGCAGTCATGAGTCTAAATAATACATGGTAGTAGCAACGGGAAGTTATTTTAGCTAACATGTCTCTCTAGTGTCATGACTTATTCTTTTCACTTACTCATTAATTCTTTTAGCACATACTACTTACTCAGTGGTTACTGCAAGTTACACAAAGTGCTGGGATAGAGAAAAGTTACATAATGCCCTTGCCCTAAAGATCATATCTAGTAGTGAATGATGAGGGGTCTATTTGCCCTGCAGATAAAAGATGGGATTTGGAATGGAGGTCAGTTCAGGCTGGAGGAGTAGACACATGGGAATGTGTTTAGAATCACGAGTAGTTGGTGTACATGGTCTTCCAGGAGGGACAGATAAATGGGCAGGAATGAGATCATAGGCTTGCTTGACAGAGTAAACTTAGTCTTCATTCTGTAAGGATGGAAGAGTCACCAAAGTTCTCTAAGAGGAGCAGTAATAAGATAAATTTGGCATTTTAGAAACGTTGCTCTGGTGACAATGTAGAAGAAATGTTGGCGAGTCAGAGACTGAGAACAAGCCTAGTAGTAAGAGGATCATTTAGGAGACTGAGGCAGTGGTCCAGATGGAAGGTGAAATGCCCTGAAGTAAGGAATTGTCAGTACGGATGGAAAAGAGGGGCAGATACAGAAAATGTTGAGAAATGGAGTCGAGAGGATTTGGGCACTAACTGGTTGTAGAGGATGAAAAAGGAGTTGTGGCTGACCTTCAGATTTGTAGTTTGGGAGCTGGTTGTTTGCCAAAGAATGAAGTCCAAGTTCTGTGGTCTACCTCTAGTCCATGTGGGCTGATTCTCCCTTACAGCTGTTTGAAATTAAAGTAACTATCCTAACTTCTCTGTCTTCCAGAAGCAAATAAATGTTTTGAATCTGAATGATGAGGACTCTGTATGGTCAGCTATTGTCAGTGCAGTGTTCCTGGCTAGCTCTCGATCTCATTACAATTCAGCTGCTCACAGGTGTGTGTGTGTGCTCATCTTCCCAGAATGCCTCTCAAGAAGGGTACAGAGATCAGATGTCCATGGAGTTCTCCAATTGAATTACGCTGGATACATTTTTAAAGTGCCTTTTTAGCATCTGCTGAGTTTAGGGGCTGTCATTTAAAATGTCTGTTAGACTAGGAAGGAGTTGTCACTCCTTTATGTGGAGTGAGCCAGAAGGCAAGTGTCCATCAAGGTGAATAATAGATTACAGAAGAATAGTGGACAGTGTGGAGTTGACTGGTATAGCGGAGCCTTGGCAGTGCAAGGAGCAGGGAAATATAACGAAGCTTAAAAGGAGTGAACATAACACAAAAAAAGGAAGTCTCAGATTTATTGAAATGTGTATTATGAGGGATGCCTTGAGCCATGGTTTCTATAATGGACCTCATGTCCTACAGTTAGCTTTTCTATATCCCAGGTGCTTCCCTTTAAACATGACAAAGGATGGAAAATCATCTGTGTCATAGATAAAACATCCCAGTGGGACATCATTTCAGGATTAGTAACCATCTGTGGAATCTTGAATGGACTATTATAATTACTGTTAATTCCTCTTTAGGGAAAATGAAACAATTTTCACACTTGTAATAAATCTTGGAAATAAAAATCCATAACTGCATCCCCTAAATTTTTTCCAAAGTGGGTAAATTTTGGCACACTTGAACCTTCACCCATGTGGAAAAGGATCTTCTAAAAAGGGATATGAATGAAAAGAATGGCATAAATAGGGGTCTGCATATTGGGTTTCAAGGGAGAGTCCTGTTGTATGTCCTGCAGAATGAAAGGCAGGAATTAGTTACTCAACTAAGAAAATGTGGGGCACCTGACATTGTGTATTAATTTGTTCCCTTTTTTATTGGGCACTAGAGTAGAATATACTCATGGGTAGAGGACTTGTCTATTTTTTTTCTGCTGTATTCTAGTGCCCAGAACCTTGTGGTGTCCACAGAGATTTTCCATAAATTTTGTAGAATGAATAAACAATAACAGAATGGACTCAAGAGGTATCTGAAGTCTAAAGAAAAGAGGACTGTAAAGGAACTATATTCAAAAGTGTAAGAAATGGAGCTGGAGCTGGGATGAGGGATCTTGGACCTGGGGAGGCTAGCAGGTCAAGAGCATATTAGGAGGGATGGGGAGTCCCAGAAAGGAGGCTTGCTTACGTCTTACATGATGGTCCTGGCCAAGAGTAGGGGGATGGGAGAGTAGGGGGTGCTGGTGCCTGGTGGGGCCCACCGGCCTCAAACGGGCAGAGCAGACTGGGTGAATGTCAACATTTTTTCTGGTCTCAAACATGACCTTATCATGGAAACAATTTGTCTTTTTCAATGTAAATTTTCTGGAGAATTAAAAAACACCTTGAGCTACCCATCACCAACATTTATTTCAGAGTAATGAACCATGCCTTACTTGGCACACTTTTGGTAAAGCTCTTACCTTCTATGAAACACAACTGAAAGGGGGACCACAATTTTTGAAGCACTGACCCTGTGTTAGACCTCATGTTAGGTATTTCTAGGGTGCCTCTAATGGCTCAGCATTTTCAACATCAGAACAGCCCTAACTACCATTTATTAAGCACTTACAATCTGTCTGGTACTGTTTTGCCTGTATTGTTCATGTAATTCTCACAATAGTCTCACAGATGAGAAGTTATTAGTTGTATTTTGCCAGTGAGGACTGTGAGGTTAAGAAGTTAAATAACTTGCCCAGGATCACATAGGGAGCAGGTGGTGAAGGAGGACTTTGAATTCTGATTTACCTTATTTCCAAGTCCATGTTAATAACAGCACATAAGAGCCCATTGGAGGGACTGACGGAGGGAGCAGTGCCCAGCTGCCCGATCCCTCTGTAACCAGGAGTCTTCAGCAATATCCTGTAGCCATGTTGCCCTTAGCAGGGAACCAAATCCTGCCTTTTACATAGGTCCTCATTGCATCTGCGCGTTCTTTTTTGATGATCTTATTTTATTTTTTACTTTCATGCCCCCAGCTTGTTAGTTCTTTCCCATCCAAAGAGGAAGTTGTTTAAAGGACTTTTTAAAAACTTAATTAGATCCAAGGCTTGGCTTATTTGGTGGTGCACAGCTTCTTTGGCAGACTTGCTTCTGTAGTGTAAAAGCACCTTAATATCAGTCTGACAACTTGATGTCTAGTGCCAATTTTTATGATGGAAAAGGAAACTTCTTAATTCAAGATTAAATACAGTATTTTGAGAAACCACAAAAAATTATCTCATAGCAATGCACTGATGTTATTGAGGACTTCTGGCTGATTTAGTGAGTGTGCAGTGAGATTAAAAAGTGAGCAGGTGGATACTAAGGCAGGGCTGTGCTGGGTAGAGTTCAAGGTTTGCTCCTTGCCCTGCACATCAGACACCCCAGTGCCCTGTGTCACATCCCATGAGGCTCCCTTTGCTTTCAGCTGTAGTTGGCAGTGGGTAGCTGTATGTGAGCCCAGCATCCCTCGTGCTAATGGTGTTCTCTTTGGAGCATAAGTCCTGTATTTCCATTTTGTGTCCTAGTGACTAGGAGCCCACTCAATACACACAAACACAGCTGGGAAGTGTGCATGTGGATTTAACACTCTTGGGGTCAGCGTCCATCCAGCGGGGCCAAGAGTCAATAGATAAATGCTCAGCCTCGTGATCCCTAGGCAGGCAATTTTAGGAGGCTTTCTGTATGGTTCTCAGAAGGTTCCAGTGTACTTAAGACAAGTGACCTCTGTAATATAGCCTTACATTGGCTTCTACTCCATCTTTATCTCACTTTTACCATTCTCCCATTTCTGTTTTCTGGAATTACTTCACCAGTAAGTTACTTACACCAAGTTCTTGCCTCAGGCTTTGCTTATGGGAAAACCCCAACTACATAGACTTGAAGCAGAACTCGCAGCAGAACAACACGAAGGAATCAATCTCTTAGTAACTCACTCTAACCAAATGAACACTAAGACTACTATCTAAAGCACTATGACAAATATTTGTAGAGATGCCTGTCCTACAAGTGGGCCAGAATACTCGTGTCTGCCTAAAAGAGCTCACTCTTTGCCCCTGGACAGAATTCATGATAGATTGAAAGGCCTCCTCTTTTTATAACATCCACACAAGCAACTTCTACTCTGTTAAGTCATTCCTTCTTTGGATGTATTTAGGCTTTAGCTTTTTCTTATACACAGGAAAGGTTCAGTTTGATTTTCAAAATCTGTTTATTTATCTCATTGGTTGCATTTTGCTTGCATTTACAATTCTCAGGGACTCTTCTGAATTTCCTTGTACAAACGGCAGTTTACCTGCCTCTACCACCTTCTGTTGGTAGAATGAGCATGTATAGAAAAAGGAGAAAAGTCTAGGGAGAAGCACTTGAGTGCCTTTCTGCTTAAAGCTCAGTACACAAACTGATTTCACATTGATAGTTTGACAGCCTCCAAAACCATTTCAGTATATTCTGTAAGAGCTTAGAAAAATTTTTATCCCCAGATGGTTAAAATAAACATGTTTGCAACTCCAAGAATTAAGTGATGGTTGTCTGAAAGTCATTTGTAATTGAAAGCATATGCCCTGATAGTTTTGGATAACCATGTATTACTTAAATTTCTTGAAGTAGAAAGTCATTGCTGGCATATTCTCTGTAAGGTCCTAGGTACTGCTTCCTTCCATTCTTACTAGGTAAAAAGGTCCTAGCCCTATTTTAATCTTTTTCCTCACACTAGACCATCAAGAACCTGAAAATGGTCTTCTTGATTACAAGAATCCCTCTAATCCATCCTTTACAACAGTGCCAAGGAGATCTTCCTATTACACATATCTGATTATGTCACAATCCTGCTGAAAATCTGCCAGTGACTCTGGGTAGGTATCACTGATACTTGCCAATACTTCCAGTCCTGCTCTCCTTCCATGAATATAGGAGGAGTTTGTTTTCCTTCCTCCTTGGATTCAGGCATGGCCATATGGTTTGTTTTGCCCAGAGAAAGATGAGCTGGTTACTCCCAGGTGTGAGTTCCAGCTATGGACTGAACTGTTTTCCCCAGTTCATATGTTGAAACCCTAATCCTCAATGTGACTCTCTGGAGAGAGGGTCTTTAGGAGGTAATTAGGTTAAACGAGGTCCTAATATGATAGGACTGTGGCCATAAAAGGAAAGGAAGAAATGTCTCTCTCTCTGCCGGGTGAGGAGGCAGTGAGAAGGTGGGTTTCTGCAGTCAGGAAGAGAACTCTCACTAGAACCTGACCTGTTGGTACCCTGATCTCAGACTTCTAGCCTTCAGAACTGTAAGAAAATACATTTCTGTCATTTGAGTCACCCAGTCTCTGATACTCTGTTATGGCAACCCTAGCTGATATAGCTCCCTCTGATTTGATAAACTCTGAAACTTTGTCTTGACACACAGCATCATTAGTAGTCTGAGCACCTGAGTGTGGCTGACAGAATAATGACCGCCCCCCTCAAAGATGTCCATGCCATATTCCCCAGTACCAGTGCATGTGTTACCTTATATGGCAAGAGGGATTTTGCAGGTATGATTCAGGTTACGGACCTTGAGATGTGGAGATTATCCTGAATTATCTGGGTGGACCCAATCTAATCATGAGTCTTTAAAAGTACAGAACTTTCTGGCTATTGTCAGAGATGTGATAATGAAAGAATGGTCAGATAGATACTTTGAAGACAAGAGGAAGAAAGCCACAAGCCAAGGGATTCAGGCTGCTCTAGAAGTTGGGAGAGGCTAGGAAATAGATACTTCCCTGGAGTCTCCAGAAAGGTATGCAGCCTTACTGATAGGTCAGGAAAGCCAAGGAAACACACGAGTCCAGATTGGAGACAGCAAGACTTAAAAGAAGACTTGAGGCTGAATCAGAGAGACTACAGAACTGAAAGGAAAAAGTTCTAGGGTTTTATAATAATCAGTCTTTAGCCAAGCAGATGTTCCCAAGGATCTGGGCAGGATGCAGGAACAAGAATTTCTGTTCTTCCCTATTCTGAACAGGAGTGATTCCCGAGGTTATCTGCTTCTTGTTTCACCATTGTGTGTTAAGTAGGTGGCTGTAGTGATGGTGGTGCTGGGAAGGTTCCACAATGGTTCATTCAACCTGACTTCCTTAGTTCCCAGGTTTCTGGTCCAAGGGGAGCCTACGTGTCAAAGACCTGATGTAAAGACTAATGACAAACCTGCTCCCCGCCATTGCAGAGACACATGATAGCTCCAGTGCCCTGGACTTGAGCTCAGTGCTATGATTGCCTGCGGGTTTGGGTTTTCTCCCTGAGGTTGGACTTAGTGTTTGTGGGGTGTAGAAGGATGAACCAAATATGGGATGACTAGAAGATGGACTGTGCTAGTAATGTTTTATGCTCATCTCTATCCAATTCTCTTCTCCTGAGCATTTGGAAAGATTAAATTTCTCCATCTCCATGACAAATATATGGGTCCATGTAACTTGTTCTGACCGACAGATTGGAAGCTGGGGTGATATGGATTGTGTACAGGCTAGAGTTTTTAAATGCTGGTGGGATACACTCCAGTACTTTCCTTTCCTGCTGTTAGGCATGTGTTGAGATGGAGGTGCCCAGCTAGGTGAGCCACCATGTGGAGGACAGATGCCCTCGAGAATGATCTCAGCTCATTGTGGACTTTGTATGAGTGAGAAACTTTTTCATATTAAACTATTGGTAGCTTGTTGCTTTTGTTCCTGCAACATAACACTCAACCCTGACTAATAATATAACTGGATGGTTTAGACCTGAGTGTTGGCTCTCTCTATGTGACCATGGCCAAATTAGTTAACTTTTCTAGGTTTAAATTTTGGTGTAGTAGCTACTTCACGGATTGTGAGCATTAAATGAAGAAATGCATATAAAGTGTTGGGCATTATGTCTGGTATACAAAGGAATAAATGATAGTTTAATAAATGTTAGTTATTACTACCACCCAGGTCATCACTACTATTATCAGCATCATGAAAAATACTGATATTCTGGTTGAGAAAAACTGCAAGTATGAAGTAAGGACCTTCTTAGAGGGTGAGTCTGACATGCTCTTCACCTTTGAACTGTAGAAGTGGTCAAAGTTTGTCATCTCTAATTTCAAGAATAAAATAGAACCCAAATGTCCAATGCTACTTCCAGGTAGCATTCCTATAAGGGAATTAGAAATATTGGATTAGGGGCCATGATTATAAGAATTCTCTGTGTTCGTGAATCTTTGAAACATCCTTAGATTTATTACTTTTATTGTTCCATATCTCTTTTAAATTTCATAAACACCTGAAAGTACCCGGGTCCCTGGAACACATTAAGAAGGAGGAGGGGTCCTGGGGAGGCTGTGTCCTATTCTTTGACCAACTCTGGGATCAGGGGAAAGAAGGAACTATAAACAGATAAAGTTGGTAAGGCAGGATAAGGCGTAAGAGGCAGCTTGGGTCCCGGGGTTCTGTGGACAGAGAAATGGAGAATATTGGAGCTTGAGTTGGGCCCTGGATATTCCTTACACTTAAGTTGGTGAAAAGCCAATGTAATTACTCCCAAAGGGCACACTGGCAGAAGTGAAAGAAAAGTGCTCAGAGGCCGCTGGGCAGGGAGGAGACCGAAAAATTACAGCTGGACGCAGTGGCTAAAAACAACAAAGGTTTGGAGCTTGTTGGGAGTTGGGTTGAATCACCTGATGCAGTCAAAAACTCTCACAGGACATTAGTGAATTGCAGCATTATGAAATATTTGCTTTAATGATGACCCTGAGTCATAGGGAAAAGGTTTTATTTTGAATATCCTTTTCAAAAAAATGGACCAATATGTAAATACACTTTATGAAAGATCTCAATTAAACTAGCTGAAGTAAAAATACAACAAAATCTTCTTGGACTTAAAGAAGAGAGTTTCATTTATCTGGAATATTTATTTATATAGAAAGATGAATTCTCTGATGATTTATTCATTCAGTAGACCAGGAGTGGGCAGAGTCTAGCCTGTAGCCAAACTGGGCCACACTCATTCATTTATACGTTATTTATCACGTTTTGGGGCTACAATGCAGAGTAGCAGAATAGTTGAGAGGTTGCAACCAAGACATGGCCTGCTAGCCTGACATATTTGATATCTGGCCCTTAACAGGGAAAGTTTGCTGACCATTATATTAGATAATTATTATGCATCTTTAATATGCCTGGTACTTTGCTTCAAATCTGCCAAAGGCCGATTTGATGCCCACCTCTCTGGTGTCTTCCCATAAAAGGCACTGGAGCATTTTCCAAGGTGGACATTCATGAAAAGTTGGCCTTTGGACCTGGGAAAGGAAAATGTGTGACTGGTTGGCACACTTTACAGATGCACCAACGGTCATCTGTGTAGGCTGGGCCCTACACTTTGGGGATATATGAAGATGTGAGCGGGAAATTGCCAGTGGACCAAGTGTTATGAGATGGCCTCACAGCTGCTACATTTGCTAGTATTTATTTGTAAATGGTACAAATCTCATTTTAGAGTTAGACACTCCATGGAGCATTTGCCTTTGTTTCTGAGTGATTACTACAATGTAAGTCAGCTTCTTCAAGCCATCTTGATTCCTTTTAAAGGAAGTCTTGCACCAGGTCCCACTCTGTTCTAAGGGGTTCCGCTTTTATGTTTTTCAAAGGAAACAGACCTAAACAAGGCAATAATCACAATAACAGTTGTACACAAGAACTGCTTCTGAAAAATACTTAACAGCTGGAGAAGTTGAGGACCTCTAACCTATCCAACCATTATCTCCCAGAAATGCCTCACATAGGGAGAGAATGAAAATGCAAAGAAAATCAGTTGTACGTACACATACAAAACAAACCCACAATTAAGAAAAAATAATAGCTTTCAACACCAAGCAGTTTTTTGTTGTACACACTAATTTTGCCTCGTCTTTCCTCATTATGAAAGACCAATATAATACTTTGTAGGAAAACAAAACACTTTCTTAACCTTTGGTAAGTGCATAATTAGGAATATAATATGAAAGATACCCCATGCTCTGTTCACAGAGGTCTTGTCTGTTAAGGAGGAGGGCTTGGAAATAAAATAGGCAAATTCAGAGATGCTAATTAGAAATGCAGCCACCGCTTTTACTGACATCTGAGAACAGCTAAGCTTTCCAGAAATTATTCAAGCTGGAGGGAGTCATCTCATTGTGTCTGGTTCTGAGGGCTTTCTAATTTAAAGAAGAAAATAACAATGGTGGAGGCAACCAATGTATTACACCTAAATTGAGATTGGCCCATGGCCTTAGCAGGAGGAATATTCTCTGGTTTTCTGCCTCTGGTAGTATTTTCAAGCTGCTGTTCAGGGATCTGGAGATTTCTTGCAAAGATGCCTGCCAGGCATTTGCTTTTTGGTACCTCTTCTCTCTATTGTTTTTAGTGCCACTCTTTGGGTTAACAACCTGGCTAAGTTTCACAATTACCTATGAATATAAAAAGCTACACTTACATGCCTGTAGGACAATTAGAAGAATATAGTTCTTTAACTCTTCATAAGTAGCCTATATATTTCCCCTATATCCCCCCAAACCCCTCCAGTGGTCTAGCACAGACTCTGGTATGTACAGTTGATCCTTAACAACATGGGGGTTAAGGGTGCTGATTCCCTTGCAGTCAAAATGTGTGTATAACATTTAACTCTCCAAAAATTTAACCACTAATAGACTACTGTTGACTGAAAATCTTACTGATAACATAGTCTATTAACACGTTTGTGTGTTATATGTATTATATACTGTATTCTTACAAAAAAGTAAGACAGAGATAAGAAAATGTTTTTTTTCCAAATTGTTACAAATCTATAAAAAAATTTTCCATTTATTGAAAAAATGTGCATATCTGTGGACCTGCAAAGTTCATACCCATGTTGTTCAAGGGTCAACTGTAGTAGGTACTGGATATGTGTTTGGGGAATGAATGAATGAATGAATGAATGAATTTCTCATTTCAACTTGACATAGTTTACCACAGTAAATTTAAAAAAGTCATCAGAGATTTTCATCCTAGTTTCTCACCCTCCGGATGCCATGTGGAGACTGTTTAGTGCCTTTTGTCCCCAGGGAAGAAAAGTTCTGCTTAGGACCTCTACCTTGGGTGTGGGTTGAAGAGATTGAAGTTAGCCTTTTCCTTCTGCCACTTCCTACAGCAATTCTTATAATTTAGGATTTTCACTCATTCATTTATTCAAAGACATTTGTTATTAATTGAAACTATTTGAGAATCTTTGTAATTTTTAAAATTGAAATATAGTTGATATACAATATTATGTTGGTTTCAGGTGTGCAACATAATGAGAATCTTTACAATTTTTGATTGATCTCTCGGAGGAGATCTTAAGTGCTGCCATTTACCATTCTTGTGACATTGGGCAAGTTATTAAATCTAGCCTCAGTTTCCCTATTTTCTAATGGATTTGGTGACAGACTATCACACAGGATTGCTGTGAGGATTACATATTTTAACCAGTGCAATGGGAAGTGTTCAAAACATGCTAACAAATAATAATAATACTGTTATGATTCAGATATTTGAGGATGGAGACAGTTTCATGTTTCATAGCAGGTGGCACTGTTAGGGTCCAGGCTTCCGAGGCTTCCCCAGAGAACAAACTACACAGGCATAGAGATGTAAATTCAAGCAAAGTCTTTATTCAGCTAGCTAGCTGAGGTCCAAGTCAGCCCGATGCAGCGGGTCTCAACAAGGACCCTGAGCACTCAGAGCCAAGGGTTTATATAGCAATTTCAAAGCACTTAACTCATAGCAATTTTCTATAACTATACATTATTCTTGCAAGACATATATCCTGGGGTTAAGCAAGGGCAGGGTAAGACTACTCCTCAATGGTTAGGGAGGTTCTGCACGATAAGCTTGGTATGTAAGATTTACTGACCAAGGTTAGCTGACCAAGGGTCACAGCTGCCCACCACCCGGTGCTCATGATTAACTCGTTTTTCAAGGCCTTACCTAGGCCCAGGGTTTGTTTTTTTTGTGTTTTTTTTTGTTTTTTTTTCCTCTGAGTCACACTCTCAGAAAATGGTTTCTAGGTTTCTAAGATGGCTATGCTTATGCTAATTTACTAATCTTACTAATGCTTAGATTCTACATTTCCCCACTTTCCTTTGACCATTCCAATCATGGAATGTTTGTTTCTTCCTGCTGTGTGAGTGAATGATACTGCGGTCTCAGCATTAGCACCTGAACAGCACTCACTCTTTCCCTAACAAAGGCTGTTAGCCGGTTTAAGATACAGGGACCTAAAGTGAGAAGCAGTATAAAAATAAGCAAGGGCCCTGCCAGGGTGGATATCAGGGTTGTAAACCATGGGGATTTAGTAAACTAGGATTCAAATAGCCCTTGGCTGGCCTCTCGCTCTCTCTTCCTTTGATCTGCTCTCTCTCTAAGTTTAGACATTGAATCTCTTACTATTCCGGAATGGTCTGCTGTTAAGGTTTAGCTAAGTTTTATTAGTTCTTTTTCCTGACTCTTAATGCTCTCTGCACTCCTTTACATTTCCCCCCTTTTCTTGATTAGACTGTGGAATCTTCCACAGCGGCATCTGGGTCCTGATACCTTTGACGAAGGACTAAGAGTTGGACAGTGTCAATTCTTTCCTGCACAAACTTAACAAGCCTGTTAATTATGCACGGGCCAATCGTAAACAGCAACAGCAGGATGATGAGCGGCCCTGCAACGGCCGAGAGAAGGGTAGCAAACCAAGGCTTGTATTTGAACCAAGACTCAAACCAGCCTTCGCTACTTTCATATTCTTTACGCCTCTTCTCTAAATCTTTTTTCAGTTTGGCCAAGGAATCTCTGACTGCACCTGTTTTGTCTACATAGAAACAGCACTCTTCTCTTAAGGCTGCGCATAACCCACCTTCCTTTAAGAACAAGAGGTCCAGGCCTCTTCGGTTCTGTAGGACCACCTCGGACAAGGAGGTGAGGGATTGCTCTAGGTCTGATATTATCTGTCGGAGTTGTTCTAGGTCTCTGTCGATTGCCAGCCTCAGGGCTGTGAGCCCCTTTTCTCGAGTTACAAGGGCTGCAACCCCCGTGCTTGCCCCTCCCATCCCTAGGGTGAAGAGGGTTCCAATGGTCAGGGCGGTAACAACCTCCCTCTTGCTCCGGTGGGGGCTCAGCCTTTCTTCCCAATAAGAAAGGAGAGATTCATGAGAATGATACATTAGGCGAGGTAGAAGGGCCACCAGCACACAAAACTCACTGTTAGCATTGAACACAGAGGTGGATAGGGCCGGAGTGAGGCCTGTCTTTGAGCAGAGCCACCAGCCCGAGGAGGGTATAATCCACTTTCCCTGCTCCCACGTAGTGTTATTATAGGAGGAGCATAACTGGCTCTGGGTCGTCGGGACTGTGCCTACACACGTACCAATGACTGAGACTTGAGCGATTGTAAGTCCCCACGGTCTCCCGTCCCAGTAAGTGGGATGGGAGTTGTTGATAGTGTAGGAGCCATTTATCCCGATTGCCTCATAGAAGGGGGGTGAACCTGGGTAGCATAGCCAACAGGGATCGGTGAGGGAGGAAGTGGTGTGGTTAAGAGTCTCTACAACTGCCTGCACCATTTCCCACATGGGATTATCTAACCCGGAGGGGGTGTGCTGGGCCCATAACCCAGAGGTCGATGGACTCGGTCCTCTCGTGGGCTCTGGAGCAAGCGTTCTGGTCAGCATTTTCTCATCCTTTTTGCTCAGGCCCTTGTCCTGGATTGAAGGTTTCTGAGGATTTATGACCGGGTTGGGACCTAAGGCTTTCTTGACTATTGGCTCAACTTTTAATTTGACTCGGATAAGGGTTCCAAAGGGAGGGGTCTGATAAAGATATAGGCCCCAGGTTAACCCTGTCTGCCATTGGGTGTTTTTTTTTTTCCTTGTTCTGTGAACTGGAGTTTGAGCAGATTACAGTCTGGGCTGTACCTAGTTCGCGTGCACGGTTTAACAAATGAGAGAGTGATGAGCTGGGGAGTTACTTGCCACTTCCACTCCCCGTCATTGGTGGTAACACAACTCCAGCGTGCACAGTATCGGGCCTCAGCCCCTCCACACTGCTGCTTCGCTGGCCCTGTTCGAAACCCTGGGCACGCATAAAACCCATTTCGACTCACAGAGACTCTGCGCTGCTTTTCTCGCCAGTCTCCTCCTCTCATTCCAACAGGACAGAACTGAGGGGCGCAGTGAAGAGGGAGGCCTGAATGCTGACTCTTGCCTTTTCCGCCTCTCTTTTCTAAGTCCGCTACTCTATCTAGGTTAAAGTACAGGTTAGGGAACCACGTGCCTAAGGGAGTCGTGTGGGAAGTGCGGTTGTATATTTCATGAGTTTCCCAGTTCTCTATTTCCCAGGTGAGCTGATAGGGGACATGGGGGTTAGGGTTCTGGTGGGTTGGAGGTAGCAGGAGCATCAGAATCACCAATAGCATGGTTCTTTTTATACAAGCGAAGCTTGAGGGGGTTATTAGTCTGAGTTACCCACCAATCCGGGCCCGGCGGGGGTCCCCGTTCTGTGTCGATTCACGTAAACAGGGTCTCTCACCCGGAACTGATGAGGTACCGAAAGGTCCTCTGGCCGATAGGCTTCCTGGATGGACAACTTCTAGGAGCCGGTCCCATTGCCTCGACGAGATGTGGCTCCTTTCATCTTCGGCTTAGGTGTAGTTTTAAGGGATTGGCAGGATGCTGCTGCACCTTCCACTTTTCCTTACAGGCCCCTGGGTCTTTATGAGGCAGGACCTTCCTTACGTGGGTGTGGTTTACCCAGGGAGCGATACCATCAACGTTGAGAGCAGTGGGGGTGGTAAACAATACAACATAAGGTCCTTTCCACCTGGGCTCGAGAGTCTTCACTTGATGTCTTTTGACCCATACTATATCCCCTGGGACTATGCCATGTTCCGGGTTCGGAATTTTCCCGCCCTCATAATATGCTCTGATCAGGGGCCAGATTTCTTGCTGCACTTTAGCAAGAACTTGCAACACATTCAGATAGTCAGGGGCCAGGTCCTCTGCATCGGGAAGCTGCACTCGTCGAGTTATAGGTGGAGGGGCCCCATACATTATCTCAAATGGAGTTAAACCATGTACATAGGGGGAGTTCCAAGCGCGGAAGATGGCTAAGGGAAGGAGAGTCACCCAGTCCCCACCAGTCTCCAATACCAACTTAGAAAGGGTCTCTTTCAAGGTCCAATTCATTCTCTCTACCTGCCCAGAGCTTTGTGGGTTATAAGCACAATGTAACTTCCAATCCACTCCCAAAGCTAGGGCTAGTCCTTGCAGGACTTTGCTAATGAAAGCCGGGCCGTTATCGGAACCTATTGCTTCAGGGACCCCATATCTGGGGATGATTTCTTCAATTAATCTTTTTGCTACTACCTGGCTAGTCTCATGCTTGGTTGGAAAGGCCTCCACCCACCCAGAGAAAGTATCTACCATAACTAGCAAATACCTGTATCCATACTTCCCTGGTTTTATTTCGGTGAAGTCTATTTCCCAATTCCTCCCTGGAGCCCTCCCCCTTTCCCGGGTACCTGCTGGGTGCAGCCCTCTTGGGGCTGGTCTTAGCATTGCACAGCTACTGCATTCTTTCATGATCTGGCGAGTCACCTCATTCTGGTGGGGAAACACCAACTGCGCAGACTGGAAAAGGCTGAGCAGTTTTTTTTCCACCTAGATGGGTGGACTTATGCAGATTAGCAAGCAGGTACTGTCCTAATGCTTCTGGCAAGATCAATCTACCCTCCTGGTCCCTACCCCAATGTCCCTCTCCAAACACTTCCCCCGGGACTTGTTTCCTAATCCACTCAAGATCTTGAGGGGAATACTCAGGTTTGGGCGGCAGTGCGGGCAGTTCAGGTATGGGTATTTCGAGGGCCGCAAGCACAAGAGAGTCCGAGAGGGCTGCCCTTTTAGCTTCTGCATCTGCATGGCTGTTGCCGATGGCCTCGGGTGTCTTCTTTGATTGGTGGCCTGGTACATGTATAACTGCTACCGCTTTAGGTTTTTCAACAGCAGCTAATACTCTTTGGACTTCTTGCAGATTCCTCAGTCCCTTCCCTTCCGCGGAACGGAATCCTCTTTCTCGGTAGATGGCACCATGGACATGGACAGTGCCAAAGGCGTATCTGCTATCTGTGTAAATGTTGGCCCGCTTTCCTTCTGCTCTTTCCAGGGCCTCAGCGAGAGCAATAAGTTCCGCCTTCTGTGCTGAGGTGCCAGGGGGCAGAGCTGTGCTCCAGACAACTTCCCCATCGTGGGTTACTACTGCTGCCCCTGCTCTCCTGACCCCCTCCTGCACAAAGCTGCTCCCATCCGTATACCAATTTAGCTCACAGTTCAGTAACGGTGTGTCTTTCAGGTCTGCTTGCACCTGGATAATTTCGGAAAGGATATCTCTACAGTCATGAATGGGGGTCGTCAGATCTGGGTCCGGCAGAAGGGTGGCAGGATTTAGGGTTACCGGGTCAGAGAAGGCGATTCGGGGAGAATCTAGTAGGAGCCCTTGATAGTGGGTGAGTCTTGCGTTCGTCATCCATTTTCCTGGAGGATGCTTGAGGATCCCCTCCATGGTATGTGGGGCTGTTATTCTCAGATTTTGGCCAAAAGTCAGCTTGTCTGCCTCTTTTTCCAGTAGAGCGATGGCTGCTAGGATACGCAGACAAGGTGGCCACCTGGAGGCCACTGGGTCTAGCCGCTTGGACAAATAAGCCACAGGTCTCTTCCACGGGCCCAGCTGCTGAGCCAGAACTCCTTTAGCCACTCCCTTCTTTTCATCTACAAACAGGATAAAGGGTTTTTCTGGGTCTGGCAGAGATAGGGCGGGGGCCCGGAGGAGAACTTCTTTTAGTCTTTCAAACGCCTCTTGTTGTTCCTGCATCCATTGCCAGCCCGGCCCTTCTTTGGTTGCTTCATATAGTGGTCGGGCTATTTCTGCGTACCCTGGAATCCAGAGCCTGCAAAACCCGGCTGAGCCAAGAAATTCTCTCACTCCCCGGGGTGAGGAAGGGATGGGGATAGCCAGGACAGTTTGCTTCATGGCCTGTGTTAGCCACCTGGCCCCATTAGATATTGTGTACCCCAAGTAGACTACTGACCTCTGACAGATGTGGGCTTTCTTGGCGCTGGCTCGATATCCCAGTTCGCCTAGTTCAGCCAGCAAGTTCCCCGTGGCTTCTTCGCAATCTTCACGGGTTTCTGTGGCCAGCAACAGGTCATCTACATACTGCAACAACGTCACGTGGGGGTGGCTCCTGCGAAAGGGCTCCAAGTCCTGGCTTAGGGCTTCATTGAATAAGGTGGGAGAGTTCTTGAAGCCCTGAGGCAGTCTAGTCCAGGTAAGCTGCCCTTTTCTTCCTCCCCCTGGCTCTTGCCACTCAAAGGCAAACAAAGGCTGACTAACTTCAGAGAGTGGAATACTAAAGAAGGCATCTTTCAGGTCCAGAGTAGTATACCACACATGTGTGGGTGGCAGGTGGCTGAGTAAGGTGTAAGGGTTAGGCACTGTAGGATGGATGTCTTCTACCCTCTCATTGACTTTCCGCAAGTCTTGCACTGGCCTATAATCTTTACTGCCAGGCTTCCTCACTGGAAGCAGAGGCGTATTCCATGCAGATTGGCAGGTCTTAAGGATTCCTGTCTCTAACAGTCTATGGATATGGGGTGCTATCCCTTTCCTAGCCTCTTCTGGCATTGGATATTGCCGGACCCGGATGGGTAGAGCTGCGGCTTTGAGTTGAACAACAACCGGGGATAGGTGTTTAGTGAGACCAATTCCTCCGGTCTCGGCCCATGCGGAAGGGAACTTCTGTACCCAAGAGTCTATCTCTCCCTGGCCCCCCTTTTCTTGATCCGTCTGAAACAGACGATGTTCATCGGCCAGGGAAAGAGTTAACACATGCGCCGGTTGTAGGGGCTGCCCTTCTTTGTCCATGATTTTTATCCCTTCGGGTTCAAAATGAATGCGAGCCCCGACCTTGGTTAATAAGTCTCTGCCCAGCAACGGTGCAGGGCTTTCGGGTATGACCAGGAATGAGTGAGAGACCTGATGCCTTCCTAGGTCCACTTTTCTGTTAGTAGTCCAGGCACATTTCCTGGACCCTGTCGCTCCCTGGACTATACTTGTACGTCCTGGGTTTAGGGGGCCGTGGGCCTGGTTGAGAACTGAATACTGTGCCCCAGTATCTACCATAAACCCAATGGGAGTCCCCTCCACGCACAGGGTTACCCAGGACTCGGGGAGGGGTGCCGAGCCCCGTCCCCGTCAATCCTCCTCTCCTAGGTGCAGGGTCTTAACAGGGTTCCCTCTCCCTTGTTCCCTCCTTTGGGGGCACTCCCTCTTCCAATGTCCATATTTCTTACACAGGGCGCACTGATCTTGTCCTATTCGGGATTGACGGGGTCCTGTTCCTTGAGGTGGCCTAGGGCCCTCCTTCACCCCGGCCAGGAATATCCTGGCCATCTCTTCCCTCTGCTTCTTGTTCTCCCTTTTCTGAAATTCTCTGTCTTCCTTCCTATTTTTCTCCTGCATTACCCATTTCTCTTTCCTCAGCCTTTCTTCTCTATCTTCCGGAGTTTCTCTAGCATTGAAGACCTTCTCTGCCTGCTGCAGCAGCTCTCTAATAGAGATCTCCCCTAGGTCCTCCTGCTTGTGGAGTTTTCTGCGGATATCGGGGGCTGCCTGGTTGATGAATGAGAGGACTACAGCTGACCTATGTTCCTCTGCTTCCGGGTTTATGGGGGTATCCTGCCGGTAAGCATCAAACAGCCTTTCCAGATACGCGGCTGGGCTTTCCATTTCCCCCTGAACAATAGTTTTTACCTTAGCCAAGTTAGTGGGCCGTCTGGCGGCCGCCCGGAGACTGGTCATCAGAGTCTGGCGGTAGACCCGGAGACGCTCCCTACCTTCTGCAGTTCCGAAGTCCCAATCTGGGCGCGTAAGTGGGAACGCCTCGTCGATGATGGGCTGGAGGGTAGTGGGTCTTCCATTTTCTCCGAGGACATTTTTCCTTGCTTCATTGAGGATATGCTCTCGTTCTTCCGTTGTGAAGAGAGTGCGGAGTAATTGCTGGCAGTCGTCCCATGTGGGACGATGGGTAAACATAATGGACTCCACTAAACCTATAAGACACTTGGGGTCCTCTGAGAAGGGAGGATTCTGAGTCCTCCAATTATAAAGGTCACTAGATGAAAAGGGCCAATATTGATATTGCTGAGCAATGCCGGTACCGATGGCACGCACAGGCAGAACTGGCACTGCTCCTTCTGAGGTGGAGGAGGGAGCCTCCCCTTCTTGTTCCCTGGCCCCTCGAGACCTTAGCTGCATTCCTCCAGTTCTACCTGGCGCCCAGCGTGGGGCCAGGGCAGGGGAGTGTGTGGAAGCTCTTTCCGGCCTCCCGCCTCCCTCTGCTGAAGAATCTGGGGAAGCTGCAGCCGCCTGGTTCCTGCTGGGTTCCCTAGCCGCATTTTCTATCCCCCTGGCAGCTTCACCCCTCTCCTCTGCATACGGGGGTGGCTGCTCAATCGGTGGGAGGGGGTAAAGAGGAGAACTGTCGGGGAGGACAGGCGGCGCACTTGGGCGCACAGGATTTCTGGCCCTGCGATCAGAGGGCTTTGATTTTTCCTGGGCAACTAGGACGGAGGTCTTTTGTGGGTCAGTATGAGGTTTCTCCACCAAAAAGGGCTCCAACCAGGAAGGGGGATTCTCGGCCAAATTTTCCCAGACAAGAATATAGGGAAGTTGGTCAGGGTGGCCCTCAGGACCTGGCCGGTTAATGGTTTTGATCTTGCCAATAAGGTCCAAAGAAAGAGACCCCTGGGCCGGCCAGCCTACTCCGAAGGAAGGCCACTCGACTGAGCAAAAGGTGTCGAGCTTACCCTTCTTGATGCCAAGGCTCATACTTAAGGCCTGTTCCTTGACCTTGGGGAAATGGGAGAGGATCAGACTCTTAGGAGTAGCCTGAGTCTGACCCATGGTGAGAAAGAAGAAGGAAAAAGAATATGAGGGAGACAAAGGCGAAGGATGAAGATGCCACTTCAAACAAAATGACTGTTGTATGTGCTTATAAACGAGTGCCTGTCGTTGCACAGTTTTTCTTCCGTGGGGGATGCGAATTTATCTGGGATTCGCGGCTGTGACCCCCTTATCCTGTCACGGGAGTCTTCTAGTGGCGGGCGCCCTAATGGCTCTTAATTGCCCGACCCGTGCCCGCGGGGAATGATGTAGTGGCAGAAAGGAGGAAAGGAGAGAGCAGGAGAACCTTAGAACAAGGAAACTTAAAATGAGAAGTGCAAAAAGAAATATAAACCAAAACCAAAACACAGTAAAACAATCAATGATAACACCAAACATACACACCATATCTGATCGCACTCGTTCGGACCGGTCCTTCTCTCACTCTGGTGCGCACCACACTCACCACTTTCAGGGTCCTCAAAAACTCTCGTAATTCTTCCGAAGGGTGTCCACTCGGACTGCCGCAGGGTGACGAGCTCGATCTTTTCCTCCTCGGGTGCCAGTTTTCTGCCGATCGGATTTGCCTTCCTAATGCCGAGTCACTCGGACCCTAGGGCCAGGATTGGTTACCTGGACTTTTACCCAGGGTCACTAACCTGGGGGCCGGGACTACCAGCCCGGACTTCCTCACTCGGGACCAGTAACCTGAGACCATACACGGGATGGCGACTCCCGCTTTATAATGGATTTATGCAGACACGAGGGGGCGACCCTCGAATTACACTGCCCCGTCCGGACAATTAGACCTTGCCTCCAGCTGTCCTTTGTTCTCAGGGAAGCCGCTCGAATCCCGGACGAGCCCCCAAATGTTAGGGTCCAGGCTTCCGAGGCTTCCCCAGAGAACAAACTACACAGGCATAGAGATGTAAATTCAAGCAAAGTCTTTATTCAGCTAGCTAGCTGAGGTCCAAGTCAGCCCGATGCAGCGGGTCTCAACAAGGACCCCGAGCACTCAGAGCCAAGGGTTTATATAGCAATTTCAAAGCACTTAACTCATAGCAATTTTCTATAACTATACATTATTCTTGCAAGACATATATCCTGGGGTTAAGCAAGGGCAGGGTAAGACTACTCCTCAATGGTTAGGGAGGTTCTGCACGATAAGCTTGGTATGTAAGATTTACTGACCAAGGTTAGCTGACCAAGGGTCACAGATGCCCACCACCCGGTGCTCATGATTAACTTGTTTTTCAAGGCCTTACCCAGGCCCAGGGTTTGTTTTTTTTGTTTTTGTTTTTTTTTTTCCTCTGAGTCACACTCTCAGAAAATGGTTTCTAGGTTTCTAAGATGGCTATGCTTATGCTAATTTACTAATCTTACTAATGCTTAGATTCTACATTTCCCCACTTTCCTTTGACCATTCCAATCATGGAATGTTTGTTTCTTCCTGCTGTGTGAGTGAATGAGACTGCGGTCTCAGCATTAGCACCTGAACAGCACTCACTCTTTCCCTAACAAAGGCTATTAGCCGGTTTAAGATACAGGGACCTAAAGTGAGAAGCAGTATAAAAATAAGCAAGGGCCCTGCCAGGGTGGATATCAGGGTTGTAAACCATGGGGATTTAGTAAACCAGGATTCAAATAGCCCTTGGCTGGCCTCTCGCTCTCTCTTCCTTTGATCTGGTCTCTCTCTAAGTTTAGACATTGAATCTCTTACTATTCCGGAATGGTCTGCTGTTAAGGTTTAGCTAAGTTTTATTAGTTCTTTTTCCTGACTCTTAATGCTCTCTGCACTCCTTTACAGCACAATGTTCAATCAGTATTTGTTGCATTGGTTTTATTTTACAGGGCAGCACGAGGTTTCAGTACAGTGTACCAAACACTCCTGGGGTTGGTATTTTTCTACAGCATCATCAAAACTGGCTATCCAGGCTGATAGGAAACCTAAATCTTTGATCCAAATGACTTAACCTTTGCATTCTTTTCTCATAAGCTCTAGTTCAAGAGCTTAGCTTCCCACTGCCACTGTCTCTCAGAGGATGAGTTGGTTTGATTGACTGCTGGCTCCTGATCTTTGGAGAAAGGTTCTCTACACATCTCTGCACTTGTGAACCAGCTGTATAGAACTCTTTGTGAGCTGAGGAAGAGTTGAACAAACAGGAACGAAAAGAAGCAGGGGTCCCTGGGCTCATCGCTAGGTCTCAGAAATGGTTAATGGACAAGGAGTATCTAAAGGTGTGAAGGATCTTGTTATTAGGATCACTATATTCTTTATATATATGGGCTAAATGGTTTTGAGCCCATTTGCACACTTAAAAGAAACTACCTCTTTCTAAATTGCTTTCCTAAGTGCTCTATTAATATGAATGCAAATGGCAATTTTGCAAACTAGGCCCAGTATTTTCTTAGTCTAGTTAGGAAAAGAGATTCTCCTTTTATGACATGTAATATATTATTTATTGGTTAAAGTCTGGTGTCCTTATTAAGAAAATGTATTTAACATGCATTCAAGGCTGTGACAAGCATTCTCTGTGAAGGTTAGCCTACTTTTGAAGTTGTAGGCAATGGGAAATGGGGCTGGAGATGGAGAGGGATCTGGTTCTAGAGAGCCCTGAGTGTCTTACACAGGATAGGACTTTATCTTTTAGGTAATGGGCAGGAGCTAAAAATAGTTTTTAATTGGAGGATTAACATACTCACATTTGTGTTTGAGACAGACCGCCCTTGCTGCGGCTGTGTGTGTGTGAGTGTGAGTGTGAGGGTAGGTTGGAGATTAGCTCAGAGGCTGTTTCCACGTGAAAGGTGTTGAGAGCTGAATGAAGGCAGCAGAGGTGGAGATGGAGAGAGGGGATGGGCTTTTAGGAGGTAGCTCTCAGTGACTGGTATTACTGGTTCTGAGAGGCTGGATATGCAATGTGAAGGAAGAGAAGGCTTCGGATGAGTGGAGGATGTTGCATTCCTCAGGTTTCTTTCATTGAGGTAGGCCGTCAAGGTGGACGAGGTGGTTTCATGACTTTGATTATCGTCTATAAGTTGATGACTCCCAAACCATACTTTATTAATAAAGTCCAGATCTTTATTCCTCTGTTTTGGACCCACACATCCTGCTCTTTACTGGATAACTCCATGCAGCCCACAGACACTTAAAACCCAGCATGTCCCTAAAATTATATGGTGATTTTTGCTTAATTCCCTCAGCGAGTGACACCAACATCTACCCTGTTGCTGTTTGTGCCCCAAATTCTGGAGTTATTCTTTTTTTATTGGAATATAGTTGGTATACAATATTATGTTGGTTTTAGATGTACAATATGATATGTTTGTATATATTAGTAATATATATGAATTAATAACTATAGAATTACATAGTAATATAAACGTATACATTACAAAATGCTTACCACAGTAAGTATAGTTACCCTTCATCACTATACTAAGATATTATGACATTCTTGGCTTTATTTCCTATGCTGTACTTCCATTCCTGTGACTAGTTTATTTTATAATTTGAAGTTTGTGCTTCTTTATTCAGGAATTATTCTTGATTCATCTCCCTGTATGACTTAGATTCAGTTCTGTCAGTTTAACATTGTTAACGTCCCTTCAGTCTGTCCATTATTTTCCAGCTCCAGTTAAAAGAGCAGGAAGGGGAAGTAAGGTGCTCTGGGAGTTGCCAGGACAACGGCTATGTTAGAATATAAACTTTCAGAGATATGTCAATTCCAAATGATTAAAATGACTTCGTATGCAGTGGCTGGAGATTAGTGGGTATCTTCGTCTGTTTGGGCTGCTATAACAAAACGCTGGGTGGCTTAAACAACAAACATTTATTTCTCACAGTTCTGGAGGCTGGGAAGTGTAAGATCGAGGTGCTGGCAGATTCAGTGTCCAGTGAGAGCCTACTTCCTGGGTCATGAATGTCCGTTTTCTCCCTGTGTCCTCACACAGTGGAAGGGGTGAGGGAGCTTACTGGGACCTCACTTATAAGGGCATTAATCCCATTCATGAGGGCTCCATTCTCATGCCCTGATCACCTCCTAAAGGCCTTGCCTTTTTGTTTTTTGGATGGGAGTTCCCAAAGAAGAGAGTTTAATTCAACTGTAAAGAATCAGTTTTGGAAAAGGTAATTATTGGTAGCTTTACAAAATTAAAGAATGGAATGAGTTTTCAGATTAAAAATCCACTGTAATCACTGAGAAGTATAAATAAAAGTTACTCCAAAACAGGGAAAGCCCCACCCTCTTCATGCCATCACATTGGGGGTTACAATTTCAACATGTGAATTCTGGGGGGAGATGAACATATCAGTCCATAATAATGGGTAAGGTATGTTCTAGGGAGGTCACAGGATTGACAAGGTGAAGTGCACATTCCATTTTGGTCCAACATATAACCTCTTTCATATGCATGGGAGAATTCCTCACTTGATATTGTGTAACAGTTGAAAATGCTAGATGCTTAACTTTTAAACTTCACTTGCAGCTAAGACATGCATGGGACCCAGGTGTCACTAACTAGATGCAACCACCTTGTACTTTGAATCCAGAGTCATGGTAGCAGAAATGGTATTTGGTGTTGCAAGACTGCGTGCCTAACACAGAAGTGACAGCACTGTTAGTGGTGGTCATGGCTGCAGTAAGATTACACTTCTGGTGCGGAAATGGCAACAGGACCAACAGCAATATTTAGTAGATTTGTGGCCCTTACTAGACCAGTCCTGTGGTGTGCGTTTGGGCATTGAGCCTACCCAATGAATCAGGATATGTGTCATTTAAGCATTCTTTCAGCTGCAATAACAGAAAACACAATTAATGGTGGCTTAGGCCATTAGGGGAATTGTTCCCCCATAAAATAAGGAGTTAAGTGGCTACTGACATTTGTTCAACACGTTGATAGTATCCAGTTCTCTGTCGGCCTCTTGGCCTTTCCATATGGCCGCAGTCTCTATTCAAGACAGGGTGATGGGGAGACAGCTGTATCTTTCCATTTTGCCAGGGGATCCAAAGCTTTTCTGGAAGCTTAGCAGACTTAGGCTTACATGCTATTGGCCAGAGCTGAATAACATGGTCAACAAGCTGCATGGGAAAGTGGGAAATGAAGGAGATGAGTATGCCATGAGGATCTGGATTGTCCGCTCTCTGTCACAGAAGTGGGGAAAGCAGAAATAAGCTGAGAAAGAAATAGCCAGTTTACACTGCCTGCCACAATGAGCTACCCAATGTCCTTAAAATAAACCCTTTTTTATTGGTATTGCTTCAATCAACCAGTTTCTGTTGTTTTTCACAGAGGACCCTGTATGATGATCCAAAGCTTGGCATCTAATAAAATCAAATCTGGAGTGAGACAGGAGTGAAAGATGGTTCTAAAAGCTTGGTTGATTTAGAGATGGTGCATCCAGTGACTGAAATAAGGAAACCACTTACTAAGGAGTGGATGATTTATGGTATTACTCTATTTACTTTATCCTCTGCTCTTAAAAAAAATATGTTGACACAGTTGAATCTCTAATTGGTAAAATATATGGCAAAGATATTTTTGAACTGGGGGAACTCATTTTGCCTGTTTTACATGCCACACTAATGTCTTCCTAGCTTTCCCTGGGACCCTTTTGGCCATTTTCAGTATTATTACATACAAACTATATAGAATTTTCAGTATTATGGTTATTCCAGTGAAATTATGGTTCAGAATTATTATGGAGAAGGGGGCTTCAGTTTGTGCATACCCTTTGTTCCATAAGTGCTAGAATTAATTCATTAGCTCATTAAGGCAGTAAATGAAGTTAAGTAGTGATTTAGTCAATTACAGTATAAATTCATAAAAATATAACTCTTAGTTATTGATTTTACTTTTGTTACTTTTCTCTTTGGGACAAAGTATATTGACAATTAGCAACAATAAAACCCTCTTGTGGGGCCATCTGGCAAATGCCAATGTCTTCACGCTAGTGGGCACACTTTTCTGCCTCAGTGCCTTTGCACATGCACCCTCTGTGCCTGGCTAACTTATGCTCCTCCTTTAATACACTGGCTGATGTCATCTCATCCAGAACATTCTTCACAACTGCCTAAATTTAGCTATCGTTCCCTTAGAGGGGATGGGGCTCTTGTTTTATTCATCCCTTTATTCCATGAACCTAGGACAGAGCCAGCCACATTTTAGTTTCTCAATGCATGTTTGTTGAATGAAAGAATGAGTCAATATTAGAGAACGTAGACCTAACTGGAAATTCATTTTGATCAATAGGGGGAAGAGAATGCATACTGAAGAACAGAGAAAGAGAGAAAGAGAAAGAAAGATCTAAGTCATTCCTAGAGTATGAGAGGCTTGGGAAGGGGAATCAGGAGAGATGGAAGTACACACAGAATCTCCATCCAGCTCATATTGTCTTGGACATAGGAGTTTTGGGGGCTTTTCCCAATAGTTATGTTGAAGGGCTTTTTTTTTTTACTTGTTTGCAACTCTAGAACGTTTTTTTATCTCACCTCCTTGCCACCATCTCAAATTATTCAAATCTCTAGAAGCCTTACTCTCTCAGCATGACTGAGTCTCCCAAACCAGGGTTCTAGTTTCCTATACCCAAGGGGGAAAACTTTTACTTTTTCATCTTTCTTCAATTTTAATAACTCTGGAAAGTAGCTATGGTGATGGTATCTCTCTGTGCTCTTTATTCTTCTAGGCTGTCAGGCCAGTGGAGTAGCTGGATCTATTCTATATCCTTATGTTTCTATGTTTCTCCAGAAGCAAAAAGGCTGTTTCGTAGTTTAGAAGCACAGACCTGGTTGATGATCAAGCCATTTCATTCAGTACACTTACATAATTTGGACCTTGTAGGGCAATAGTCATTCACTACTATAACTCATTGAACCATATTGCAAGAAATTTCATTTTTCCAGGCTCCTGGAAGAATCTGAGTTTGTTTCTCTTCTCTGAGATCCTTTCCCTTCCCACCACCCCTGCCCTGACCTTATCTACCTATAGTCAATTGCCTTTTTCATGTTGGCTGCCATAACAACTCTGAAGCATTTCGGCTTTCTTAATACATCTTTTCCTAGCTTGAATCAGTTGGCCTTCTTTGCAGCTCTATTTTGATGCTTGAAATGATTGTCTACACTGTGATTTTTAAATTTGAAAGTCTCTTGTGTCCTTAGGAATAAAGTGGTATTTGGAAATATGACAAATAAATTGCCTGAAGTTTTCCCTTCCTATCAGAAAGAGGAACAAACTTCTTCCCTTCCATGTTCCTTTAATTTTTTTGTGTGTAACATGGATCTCAAGGCTTTACTTTCTCTGCCTGCATCCTCTTCCCTGTTTGGTAAAGGCAGTTAGTAAGGAGTTGTAGCTGAACTACACTGCCACGCTGATGAGAAAATTAAGGTCAAACTCAACCTTCTAATTTGAGAATCAAAATCAAGCAGCTTTGAAATTTCAAAAGATATGATGTCATTTATTTTAAGAGCAATGTGTTATTTAGTACTTGGTCTAAACTGGGCTAACCCCTTGGAGTGTTTTGTGATAATCATGCTACCTGGGGCACCAAAATTGCTGCTAGATCTTGGTTACACGGCTGTCTGCTTCTCCTTGGGGATGGTGAAAATACAAAAATAAAATCATTGAAGCTAGGAAAATCCCTTTTTACTTTATTATTCAAGAAACACTGTTTTGGTAGCTTCTGTGAGAGTGTTTCCCTAGGATAGTCTTAATTATTGATGGCTAAATTCTCATTACTTAATGGAAGTTGAACTTTAAGGAGAAATAAGAGGGTACTTTCCTTGCTAGTAATACACACTGTCTTCCTCACATCCATAGAAGATGATACTGGCTTGCATAAAAAAGAGAGATCAGAAAGTGTAGACAGAAAGGTAGACAGCAGAGGAGAGTGTAAACTGACTTCAGGTTTGGAATCCTGTGAGATCTCTCCTAGTTTTAGTTAGAACTTAATACTACTTATCTCTTCTATATGTAAGTATATAAAGGAGAAAAATGATTGTGAAAAAAAATCACTGCCCTTCTATGAGGATATTTCTGTTTACAGGAGAGCCTCCTTTATTCTACTGGACTGCTTAGTGGGATTGAATGTGAAAAGATGGCCTAGAGCTGAGTTTGAGGACAGGTGTTGGAGAACATTGACTTGTGCAACATAATGTATGGGGAGGATTTTAGAGTTGGGAGCGTGGAGTGGAGCTATTGGATCGAAAAAGTGTGGAAGAGGGTGTAGTTGGAAGGAGAGCAATACAAATCCTTAGATGACCTGGGCTGGGGAATTTCGTAGATTAAAGTGGACAGTGGCAAACCCTTAGAGGTAGGTTATCCAAAGACGTTTTAGAATAAGGATGTCTAATGCTTAATTTGAAGTTATTTGTATTATTGTGATATAAATCCCCTTTCCCAGAAAATTATTTGTGTAAGCTTTTGCTGAAATACTGTTGCACTATGAACAACCCCCAAATCTCAGTGGTTTCCAGAACACTTATTTTTTGTTCATGGGTCTATGGGGTTGGCTGCAGTAGTTGTGGCTCCAGGCTGGAGGTCAAAGTCAGTTCTGTTCCTGTGGCTTTCATTTTGGGGGCCAGGACCTTTAACCTTCAGGAAAGCTGTCTATGTGCATGGGCACCATACATGCACATTGCCTTGAAGCAGAGTTTTTATTTGTTTGTTTGCTTATTTATTTATTAATGAAAGAAAGGAAAGAGGTGAGTTGCAAATCAGGTTGACACAGTGTGAGTGAGGATGACACAATGCAAGGAGATCATCAACAGAGATCATTAAGGAGGAGTAAGACCCAGAGCCAGGTGCTCGTGAATATGGAAGTTTCCCCACACCCCACTATATTCTGCAGAGATCTTGTACATGTTGGGGTTGGTCTTTCTCAATGCATGCCCTGAGCATTCACATCAATCTGTTTTCTATTTTAAAGAGCAAGAGACTTTAGCTTAAATCTGCGCTGCATATGAGCTTTGAGACCCCTACAATTTTTCACTCTGACACTGCCTGTGGAAAACCCATCCACATTCTTGAGACCTCTCATTTTCTACAAGTTTTTTCCAAGTAAAAATCACCTGATTGGCTCTCTGAGAATCATTCCTATTCAGACTCTTAGATTAAGAGTCAATTTCCTATCCAGACTTTTATTGTCACCTCTGCCTCCACAAAGATATCTGGTAAAGAAAAGGGAGAGACTTTTTTGCTAACAGCTGTGAACCTCTGAATCTGAAAGTTCAGCTTCTGTTTCTTCATGCTTATTTTACACACTCCATTAGGGGAGTCAAGAAGAAAAACCAAGCAAAAATCTGAAGCTCTTTGTATGTTTCTTTTTCATCAGCTTTTTGCTGCCTCCTAAGTTCAAAAAGTAGTTCATTTTGAGATTTGAAGATTTGCAAGCTGTCAGTTTTTAACAAGTGTACCATCCATACAGCCATTTTTTGATAACTCACCCAGCCTAATCATTTTTTTCTCCCAAACGGAAGCCTATTTTCCACTTGATTTCTTTTTTCTTTTTGCAGAAGAATCCTTTGCCTAAACTGATAAAGAAGACAAGTAATGTGCCAATATTATTTTGCTTCACAATGAGGCAGAGACAGAGAGTTTGGTAAAGTATATTTTTGAAGGCAGGAAAGATGAAATTAAAGGAAATAGATCAGTCCATTGAGTTGTTTGATCACTTCCACTCTGAAAGATATGCCCACGTAGTGCAGCTCTGCATGACATTGTTTTTATTCACATATTCCCACTCACTGCACTTTTATTATGGAGAGAAGGGGGTGAGAAAAACAATTTCAGTCATTTCCCTTATTATTGTCCCATTTCTCCATATGGTTGGCTCTTCTAAGTCTGATTGCTTACTACATGCAAGAGTGGGCTTCTCTCCTCCTTTCTACTGTTGCCTTTCAAAGGACGGTTGTGTGTTGAAAGAAGTATCGTACCAGGTCCTCATCAGTTAGAACTGGATTAACTAGCCAAGAAAATTGCTACCAGCAACATTTAGCTTTTAAATCTGAGGGCTCCTTATTCATCTGAGCATTGAATTTTAGAGCCACAAGATACTAGATGATCTCCTCCAATGACTTTGTTTTATAGAGAGAGTTCCAGAGAAGTTTAAGGCTTTCCCAAGGTCAGACAACTAGTTATTGGTAGTACTGGGACTAGAATCCAGTTGTCTTATCTCTATTTTTTCCATTGCATTTGATTTAATTTCAGAACCTACATTAGAATTACAGGCACAGACATATTAAAATTCATCATTAACTTCTAAAGTGGCAGACTGGTTAAAATGGAAGAATGCTGAAATTCTCCATAGATAATAAGGGTTCGATTGGGAAAGAAAAAGCAGCTTCCTAGCTTCTTGCTTTTGGTGGAAATATAACTGACAAAGTTTATTCCAAGGCATGCGAATTTGAAGAAATGAGATTTAACAGAAAAGCAGGTATTATTGTCAAAGCTAAGGTAGAAAATCATTCCCTGTGTCATGTGGAGGGACTCCAGAACAAAGAAAAACAATGTCATTAGCAGAGGAAGGAGGGATTGGAAAGGCTTCAGTGTTTTTACATTTAAAACACATCGTTTCCTCTTTCCAGGTTTATAAATGTGATTTTGAAGGTGGAAATTTCTTAGAAAACAACAGAGGCTCTTTGCTTTATTCCTGTAACAGTAATGCTGAATTTAAATAACTCTGATCTTCAAATAGGCTATAGTACCTTGCAAATATTTTTGAGTTGCTTGATCAGTTTTTCCTTGCAAGGTCTTCCTGCAGAGCTCAGCTCTGCATGGACTTTTTGTTTTTTTCCCCATATTCCTTTCTCATTGCTACTGTAGCTCTGGGCCAGAGGGGGTTCCAAGCTCCAGCCACGTTCACTCTGGATTCAGTAAGACCGAATAATGACAATGAAACATTGCGGGTAAAAGGTTTTATACCAAGCTTTATTCTCACAGTGGCAAGTTGAGTGCTAGAATCATGTCTATGTCTGTGGTCTGCATGCAGCAAACCCATCTCCATCTCCATCTCTGCCTCTGCTCCAGCCTCTGCCTCCACTCCAGGCTCTGCTCTGAGCACAAGGCAGAGCTCTTTGTATAGTAACACAGGCAATAATGGTTTGTTGCCAATACATGTGCAAGTATGTGCCTGCACAGTAGGCCAGGTATTACATCATTGCACATGCAGAGTGTGCAAGTAGATTAGGCTCAGGTGAGGATCTTGACCATGGAACTTCCATTTTCTGTACAGCTACCTTTTCTTACGGTAAGAAAGGGCTGGGAAAAGGGATTTCTGTCATTTTCTTCAAACTTTCTTGGAAAGTAGGGGTGGTGGTTGAGAAATAACAGTTGTGGGCAAGCATGGTGGAACAAGAATGGGGAGTTGTGGAAATATTAGTGATTATTTGGGGCTTAATTTTTCTCCCAATAGGTGAAAATTCTGGGCTTCTCCCCACCACTACCACCACCAAATTGAGGAAATTAATTAAACTTGAGTGGTCAAATTGGTGGTAGGGAGGAAGGTAGCATTAGTAGTCTCAGATAAATCTGGAGATAGAAGCAAGACTTAAACATTCTAGACATTATTGGAGGAAATGTGCCCTTTCTGGCTGTTTTTTTTCCCCCAAGACCCATCCTGGTGCCTGTCCTGGAGGCTCCCTCCTTCCATCTCCAGCCGTACCTCACCATACCCCTTGCTGTCTTACTTGAATCTTTCTTCCTTTACCTCTAAGATTGTTGAGTCTGTTTCAGTGTTTGTAGACCTTTTGATTTTATTTTAAATAGTCCTTAATTAAAAAATTTAATAATAATAGCATTGATACTAGTTACCTTTTATTGCACATATCTCTAAGGTCTTTCTGTGTATTTAGCTCTTACCACGAGACTACAAGTCTTTCTTCTTCCCTCCATTTTCAGATGAGGAAGTAGAGGTTGGCAAGTTTCAATAACTTATTTATGTTATTTCTGTTGTCCACTGAAATCAACACTGCTGTTGCCTTTAAGATAAGTTTATTCAGTCTTACTATGGATCATGACTGAAGTCAGTTTATCAGTGTGTTCTGATAAACTGCTTCAAAACTCTTTGGGAATATCTTAGACACTTTTTGACAACAGGGGGTGGGTGCAGGGATGAGGTTATGTTAATCAATACTTGAGGGCAGTGTTATAAAAGAACAATCAATATTCCAATGCTATCCATATGCAGAGGAAGCAAAGATTAGGATTGTGAATTATTCTCCTAAAGGATTCTACTAGGGGCACAGGAATCAGACCAGTTCATCTCTTTTTGAGCATTCTGGGCTGTTTTTTTTTCTCATGCTGGGTGATGGGTGAGGGGCTCTGAGTCTTATGACACAGGCAGGAGTGGCTGCAGGACATCTTCACAGCACAGCTGAGCTGGCCTGGCTGATTTGGGGCCTCTAAAGCTTGCACAGCTCTCTTTGCCTGTGAGATCATCTGTGGTGGAATCACACAACTTCATTTTATTCACACTGTCAAAGAGGCTCCAATTGAAAGAGCGGAGACTTAAACACATCCTTTTCTGAACTGAAAGCATGCTTCCCAGACTTTATTATACTACCTACAGCTGTCCCTTCCCTCTCCATCTCACATCTTTTCCAAAATTTCTGGAACTCAGATCTCTGCCCCTGTATGATTCCCACATTTAGCATAAAAATTTCTAGCAAATGATCACACTGTTGGAGTATATTCATTTTGACAATAAAGGTGGAGTGCACTCGGATTGTCTGTATAAACTTTACAGTGCAAAGGTGGAGATGGCTTGGTCAGTTGGAGTGTAAGATATCAGGTTTGTTAGAGAAAAACAAGCATGACATGAATTTATTCAGTTTATTTCACTAACAGTTACCGTTGGTGTGTAGTTTTTAGGAAAGAAAGGACTCCATTTGAAAGAAAACCACCCAAACAGTCCTCCACACTTTTACTTCCAAGTGTTTTGTTAAGAGTTTTGTTTCAAGATAGTTTGTGTTTTACATGGAGAAGACTCAAGTGTCAAGGGGCTCTGGATCAACAGCTGTGATGGAGCTCAGTCTTCTATTTATTCTCAACAAAGGAATGAAACTTTTTAAGCTAGAGAATTTAATTCCCTTCAGCCCCTCCTTCCACCCCTCCTCTGACCACTCTTCTCTCTTGTCCCAGCCCCACCACCTGAATGTTTTTGCTCTTGTTGTGTGGAGTCTGAGAACAACTTGCAGGAAGCCGTGGTGAACCTTTCATTTAGCAAGAGCTCTGCTTGATTGGCAAAATGCTTCTTTTCTCTTTGTATTGACATTGTTTCTGTAAGTGAGGAGAGAAGGCCTATGAAGACAGAAACACCTCTTCTGCTCCTTTAGTGATTGTTTTCTGTACCTTTGGGTAGTTGCTGTGATTTTGCCTAGGGGTCACCCCCTGCATACCATGAGTCCTGTGTTTGAACCCCAGATCCCTGGAGCCCTCACTGTCATGGTAGCAGGAGTTCTTTGGGTCTTTCCTAAAGTGTTTCAGAAGCATCGGTCACAATGGCTATTGGCAGTGGTTAACATAAAGGAAAGGGAATAGAGAGCCAAAACTCAAGCTTAATTTTATGTCAGACTTTAGATAGAATTCCATTACTGAATTCCAGAGGTCAGAAGTCTAGAGCTAGCTCTCATGCCTGCTGGTTTTTGTGGAAAGAATATTAATAAGGATAGCAATGTGAATATAACCACTGTGTTATTTGCCTGGCTTTAGCTAGAATATAATTAGTGATAATAAACACTATTTATTGAGTACCTACTCAAATACTATTTCCTTAAATCTTAACAGCAATTCTATGAGGTAGGTAACTATACCCATTTTACATAAAAGGAAACCAAGGCTCAGAAATTTTAAAGAGCCTAAATTGCTGCAGTGGATCAAACCTAAGGTCCTACAATTTAGGGCTGTATTTCTCATGGTGGTACCAAAGGTGCATTTGACAAGGATGTTGGTTTTCCTTAAAATATTAGGAATTCTCCCCAAATATATTCTAACTTCTGTAAGTAATCTATCATGGGTTTATTCACTCATTAATTTATCCAAATGATCTCTTTTAAAAAATTAATAGATTTGAAAACATTAAAGGCTATATATTCATGATATTTAAAAAAGTCAAACAGTGCAGATGGGTATAGATGAAAAGTAAACATTTCCTTTCCCACCCTTTTTATTCCCCGAGGCTACCTCTCAAATGTAATCATCATTGATAATTTTCTGCATTTATGCCAGAATTGTTTCATGCACATGTATGTCTACATGGGGGCATGTGATCCATTTATCTTTTTATTAGTGGGGAGAAAGCACCCAGGGAAAAGAAACCTAAGCAGTGATCTAAAGTAATCTCTTTATTCACCTAATAACTAGACTTTCGGACAATAGGCTAATAATACTTGTTAGCTACAGAGTCTTTAACTACAGAATGTTTTGAGTAGGATATCCTTCGATGAGGATTGCTATGGTAAGCAAATTTACAACCCATGGATTTATGAGGCATAACTCTCTAGAGTTTACATGACATACTTGGGGTATAAAATAGGGATGTTTCATAACTGAAAATCTACCTGCTATGTGAGATGACCCATGAAACTCATTAGGGAACTCATCTATTATTCTGGGATAGAGAGCATCATGCTTCGTAAGGGACCGAGTTATACTACATGTATGTAGCATAATTAATTAAACTAGTATTCTAGTGAGGGAAATTTCAGTTTTTTTCAGTTTTGTTTGTTTTGCTGTTACAAACAATGCTGCTTTGTACAACTCTATAAATATACATTCATACATTTGCTTATCTGTAGGACTAAGACCAACTAGGTCAAAGGCTATGGCATCTTTATATTCACCCCTTTAATCTTCCTTTCCTCCACCACACACATACAAGACAACCCCAGACCTGGTATCATTTCATCTGTAAAAACTTTAGTATATGTCTCTAAAAGTTATGGACCTTTCCTCTCTCTTGTAGCACCACCACTTTTCTTAGCTAAAATAGATTATGCCATTCTCACTCTTCTGCAACTTGCATTTTTCTCTTAACATATACTGGGAGATCACACATAGCAATACATAGAGATTTCTTCACTCCTTATTAAAGTTGCAGATAGTATTTCACTTGTGGATGTATTATGTGTTATTAAACCCATTTCCTTTTAGGGACAACTGAATTTTTCACAGCCTTTTTCTATAACAAATAGTTGTCTTGTGCACAAATTATGTAATAATTTTGTCACTGTGTATTTGGGCTGGATATTTAGAGATGGAATTGCTTGTTCAAAGGGTTTACCACCAAGAGCATGTTTGTTAAGGGGAAGCCAAGTTTAATATATGTTTTATGTGAGTTTAGTTTGATGTATTTACTGTTTTTTATCATTCTGTTCATAGTTAAGTCACTACTAGTTGTTACAGTGTAGGACTGCCTTCCAAGAGGACTCCTCCTATCTAATGTACCAAGTTACCCTTATCATGACATCAAGTTTCAGGAGCCAACATTATAAACTCACTAGACTGTTAAAAAGGCTATCACTGACAAATTGATTAATAAATCCAAAGTATTTGTAAATAGTCACTGTAAAAAAATTACTAATAAGGAGTTGTGAGGTTGAAAGAAACTTTTCCAAACTGTCCATAGTTAAAACACAAATTTAGATCAATGGAAAGACTGTCATTTTTTCTCTCTTTAGGAAGAAACTTCTCTTTTTTCACAAAATCATTGTCGTATGAAGACACAGTCATAGAGTGTGCAGCCAAAAAAATTGTAGGAAAAATTGTTATAGATGTGTATCAGACAAGTAACTCAATAAAAATACTATACATTTTTCTGGATTTGTGAGGTTTGATGAATTTGTTAGCTTTTTAACATTCATGACTTTTTAAACTTCTCTTTTAATTTTAAATAAATATTCATTCTTGACTTTATATTTATGATTTTGTATTCTTATGTTAAATACAGGCTCCAAAAATTGCATAGGCTTCAGACCACACAAAACTGTGCTATGTCTTTAATCATGATATATCCAGTGACTTTCAGTAATGAAGCAGGCAAGACTCTACAAATCATGGCCAAGTGAATAGGGTATATATATATATAATATATGTTACATTATACTTATATATATATTAATATATATATGTTACATAGCATATATGTATATTCCTCTTGAAATATTTTCTGAACAAGATTATACCCTGAGGCAGGTTTGGAAAGAAAGGGGTGAAAATGGAAATTTTTACTTTTCATCTGTATCTATGTAGTTGCCTTCTATTTTCCTCCTACATGGAAATGTACTTATCTTCCCCAAAAGAAGTATCCCAAGAGTTCCATTCAATCATGGCATTGGCTTAAAGTCCAGGATTTTATGATCATCTTTCATCAGTGCCAGATGTGATTCTTCACTGGGAAAACTATAACCAAAACCAAACAGCACACAAGAAACAAACACAACAGCCCCGAACGATCACAACAAAAAGAGGATTTATCTGTTCACCCCTTCTCCCAGAATACTTCGGTGGACTAGGGACAGGGTAACTTCAACAAAGATTCTCATTTGGAAAGACAGCTAATGGGGGGCGAACAGCAGTCGCTAGTCCCTGGCACTCCTAAAATATTGCTGGATGTACATTTTGTGGATGCTTACTCTGGGGCTAGGGAATGTTCTTTGTGTCTTTTCACTCTCCCTTCCTCCCTTTTTCTTTCTTGATCAGTCATTCTAATATTTATCAATCGTACACATGTATTTTTCATCCTTTTACCTTTAAGCTATCCATGTCTTTATATTTGGATATCTTGTATACAGCAATATAGCTGGGTCTTGGTTTTCTCAGACCACTTATTAATATGGTTTGACTTACATTCAGTATTTGCTATTTGTTTTCTGTTTGTCTGCTGTTCTTTGGTCCGTTGACTTCTTTTCCTGTCTTTGATGGATTGACTGAATATGTTCTATGCTCCCATTTTATTTCCATTATTGGCTTAGTAGGTATTCCTCTTTGTTTCATTTTTTAGATAGCTTTAGGATTTACAATATACATCTTTGATTCATTACAATCTACCTCAAATAATATTACACCAGTTTATGGACAGAATCTTACAACAATATACTTCTATTTTTTCCCATCTGTCCTTTGTGCTATTGCTATTGTATGTTTTATTTGTATTATATGTTTTGCCTATATTATAAGCCTTACCACTTATTATCACTATTTTTTCTTTAAACATCTAATTATCTTTTAAGTAGTTTAAAATGAGAAGGAAAAGTCTTTTAAAAAATGTCTATGAAAGTTTTGTTTGTCATTCTAATTGCATTGTCCATTTTTGTTTGTTTTATTTTAGTGTTTGGGGGAAATTCAAAACCTTGGTCACAATGCCATCTTGCCCTCTGTCTCTATGTCGTTTTCTAACCTATTTATATATGCCCCCATGCACCCTCTCGGGGTGATGAGTTAATGTGACATACTTGTTGTGAAGTAACATATCCTTTTGTTTTCCCTCAAATGCAAATGTTCCAAAATATCTGTCTGTGATCTGGGACAAATGACTGCTCTAAATTTGGATACCAATGTATAAAATGGGAATTTAAAGGACAGTTTTTGTCACCAAAGCTATACTAGAAATAATCCAAACACTGCTTAGTACTCAGCCTTTATGATACAGTCTCATTTGGAAGTGATGGCTAACTGCAGAGGCTTCATTTTCTGTAATACACAAAATCTTCCCCTATCCAGAGGTCATTACTGTGGCAACCTCATCTATTTGGACTAGCAGAGAAAGTAATAAAGTAAAACAAATGGCTTCTAAACAACTGAACTACATGCATCAAAGTCATTAAAAATAAATTTCCTGTATTTTACGAAAAGGAGAACCCCTCACTCAGAATGCACTTGCTTCCATCAAAAATAAAATTTTAACCAGCGTGGCTAATTGCTTTTTTTTTTTTTTTTGCCTTCAGCAGAAGGGAGAGAGAGGCGGGGGTGGTAGGGGAAGAAATGAGGAAGAAGCACACACATTATGTCGAATGAAATATAATAACCAAACATTTATATATTCCTTTAGACTGCAATCTCCTTTAGGGCAGTTAACGGTGTCCTATTTATCTTTGTGTTCTCTGCATAGTCCCTGACACATGATATGCAATAAACCCTGCCTACATAAATAAATAAGTAAAGAAACAAACATATGGGGCTAAGATGCTAGGGGAACATACGAGAACAGCAGGATGTTGAAAGAATTCAAAAAGGGCAGCAGAGAGAGGCTACTCTGTGCTTAGGCAGAGAGTTCTTTATACTACACTGTATGTGCGGGGAGAACGTTTGTTGAGGAGAAAGAAGAGCCAGCATGGAGTAACAGTTCATTTTGATATCAGTGGCATGTCATTCAGAAAAGGTTACAGTTTAGAACCCGTGTGGGTATTTATTACCTCAAAAATGATTTCCATTAAAACTGTCCTCCCTGGCTCCTGCCCTGCTCTCTCTTTCCTCTTGCTCACCAAATCTCCATTTCTATCTCTGGCTCTCTACCTAACTGGTTGACCTCTTCACATTTAGAAAATTCATTTATGCAACACATGGCTCATTACCTGATAATGTTGCTAAAATGATCTGTCTCTGTATGCAGTAGATCTGTTAGAAGTAATTTTTTGTTCAACAAATTTATGGAGAAAAAATGCTCACAGTGATACATACATACACATGCCTTTAATCTGAAAAATCCTGTTCACCTCAAGTAAATGTGTATACACTCTTTATATAGACAGACATTTCTGCTCTCTTTATGACTATCTGTTTATTCAAGTTGACCTGGATATGCTTTTCTCATTAAGACTTAAATGTAGAAGTACTAATAATGATAATAATGGCAGCTGGCACTCCCTGAGTGGTGATGTATCTGTGTGTGCATGAATGTGTCCCAGGAACTCTTCACAATTAACCAGTTATTTATTCATACCACACCTTAGAAGGTGGGAGCTATTACTGTCTAAACTTATATTTGGGGAAGTGAGGCTTGGGGGAGTGAGCTTACAAACTGAAAATTCACAAAGCCAGTAAATGGCAGAGCTGGGATTTGAGTTTTCTCCAGTTAGTGGTCTGACTCCAAAATCTGTGCTCTTAACATTTATGCTGTATGCATCCTCTTCTCCCATCATCTCTGGGAATAAAGTAGTAGGCAATAGCACAGTATCTATTTTTACACACTGAATAAAATGTTGCTTTACTCTGCTGTCATTCAGTCATGACAATGGGAGAGATCAATTAAACCAACCCTTAGTTTGAGGAGAGAGTAAGGAAATACATGTATCTCTAGACATACTTTATTAATTTGATAGTAGGTGGTATTCCATCTCTCTTTCTCTTTTCTTGAATTTGATTCATGTATGTAGCTAAATCAGATAATCCATGAAGCCTTATCTTCCATCTTGTCCCACCCCAATTTGCTGGCTGTTCTGAATTATTTCAATAATTTAATTATTTTCTGATTTCACTTTTGTTTGGAGCATCTTGGTCATAGTTTTCATTTCTTTTCTCAACCTTTTCAATGAACCTAGTTCAATTTTGTTCATACTGGAATATCTTCCTATAGGTCTAGATAATAGTCTTGAAACTATTATCATTCAAAGGCCCAACATATTAAAACAATCCATGCTGTCGTGATTGTTGTGAATGCAACTATAGGAAGATACTCAGTTTAATTATCTCGGTGTCCAGACATGGAACAAAATATGCCACTAATTTCTTTTCCTAAACAAAGCAAAGTAATATGCACATATGCCAGAGGGTCTAGGGATACAGGGATGCTTTGTATATGACTTTAATAAAAAACATGTTTTTCTCTTAAAGTCTTCCATGAGCGAGGTGGGAAGTAGGGAGTTGAGTAAGAGCAAAAGACAGCTGCATTGGGGAATAAAGAAAAATGAGGAGGGCGAGAGTGAGAGCAGCTGATAAGATAAAATGCACTTAGACTGTCTATCAGATGTCAGAAGCCATGCCCTGCTGATCTGAAATTGCCTTTTTATGTTGCATTTCCTGAAGGTGAGCTCAGACTGCAACCTTTAGTGTTCTTTTGGGAAAGAGAAAAACAAGAATAAATACAGTAAGTCACAGCTTATACCCACAATTTCATCCTATTCACAGTTTATCAAGGTTATTGACATGGACTTTTTGGACAAAAATGAGAGTAACTGTTTATTTTCTGACTATATTGGTTCTCTCTGCTCCTTCCCTCAATTGTGTCTTGCTAACCTTGTCTTCTCTCCTTGAGGCTATACATTTCGAGTATCATTAAGAATGTCAATATCTGCTCTCCAACCCCTGCCTTGACCTTAATACTTATATCTGAGAAATTATTTTCTTGCTTTCTTTCTTTGGCTGAAGTAATCCCAGTCTTTCCTTGTGCGCTTATTAATATTTTTTCCCTTATGCTTGATAAGGACATTTTACAAAGCAGTCATGACTCAAGAGTGAGGAACGGAATATAAAGTTAGAAATCCTTTTTTTGAGCAGTTAATCAGAGGGTGAGCAATCCGAAGTTGTTCCCTGACTGAAATTTTCACACTTGATTGCCTTCTCTACTCAGCTCCATTGTCATATGCCTCTGGGTGCCTCCAAGTGCTCAGTACTGGTGGCACCTATGTTGTAGTAATGGTCCTGGTCCTGTTTTGATGGTTTGCTTCATAGTTTTTCCCAGACTCAAATAGCCTGAATTGAGGCGCAATCTGTGGAAGCTAAATGCTCCTGTATTATATGTACAAACATTTGAAATCTAAGTGCCTGTGACCTCCAGGTCTTAACTCTCACCTCCTTATGCTTTCCTGTGGTCTTAACTCGACTCAGAAAAACTCTACCCTTAAAAATCTGAGATCTCCTTTGCTTATTGACCTGAAGGGAGGGTGGTCTTGATAGAAAAGTACTGGTCTTTGACAAGCAGTATAGGTACTTAAAAGAAATCACAGGCTCTCAGCTCTACTTTTATTCTGGGATCAGGTTGGCAGGCAGATCTATGCATCCCCCGTGACTTGACCTTGAATCCCCTACTAGGAGGACCTCTGCTCCTGGTGGGAGGGGTGATGAGTGATGGGCACACCTTTTACTAGTTTTCAGAATGTGCCTGATACAGGATTTCTCCTTTATTTTATACAGCCCTTCTGCACTTTTCAGTCCACTTCTCTGAGATAACCGAGGCAAAGAGAAAGATGATTAGGTCTCAGAAGAGGCATGAAATGGCCTGAAGCGAAAGAGGAAAAAGTTGAGGGTAGACATTTTGAAAAAAGAAGAGTAAGAGCCATTAGGCAGCAGAATAGAAGTCCCATCACTGCGGTCAGCCGAGGAAAGGTTAGATAAGATATTAACATTAATGAGGTAGAGCAAAGCCCTGGAGAATAAAGGAGGTTCGACTAAAAGGAAAGGGCAGGAAGAAATCACAACAGCCAGCTGATAATGAGCTCTTTCCTTCCTGCTTCCCACATCACAGTTTTCACAGGACAGTTATTTTGAGAGACCACAGGACATCCATATTCCAATTCTAGGCTACCTGTTTATATTGTAAAGGTGAACCTTCCTTTATTCAACAAATATGTTTTTAGCTCCTACTGCATGGCAGGCACTGAGTCAGGCTCTAAGCAAATAACTATATACAGAAATGATACTATCTTGGGGGGAAAGATAGAGGAGTCAGAGATGGGGGCTGATGGAAGGAAGATTGTCTGGCAAATGGTCCCAAAGGCTCATAGTCCTTGGAGAAAGGCTTCTCCCTCCCTATGGGAGACACTGCACCAAAATATAACTTATAATGGACTGGGGTCCCCCCACACCAGCAGCCTGCATCTACCTTCTCCCAAGGTTGTCGATTCCTGACAGCTGGCCCTCTCAAACTCTGCAGGACCGGTACTCTCCCTTCCCCCACCACCTGGGACCTACTTCCCGTCTGTGCGTTTTCCCACCGCTGAAGCTGCTCTCCTGCTTTCTCTATATGAGGGAAGAAAAGCAGGAGGGCAGTATCCCACCCCGAAGGGAAACCCTTGAGTCCACCCTCTGCCTCACCTGGGCATGCTCTCTCAGAGCTGATGAGACAAGGTGGGGCAATAGCTTTTTAGGATGACCTCATTTGCAAGTTTCCCCAATAAAATATTTCCCTTAACTCTAGCTACATGATTTGGCATTTGGCTTCTCCCTCCTTTGCCACAGCTCCATAACCACTCAGTAGAATTGGACCATCAGATATGTTTTTGGGCCAGAGCATGTTTTAGAAGAAAGTGAGTTGAACGCCTTTACATGGGATGTGTGCTGCTGCGGTCTTAGACGCCTCCCCTTCCAACCCACTGGCTCACTCATTTGTGTTACTGCCAGGTCCCTGGCTGCACTTGAATTTGCCTTATGAGTGCAAGTGTGACGTGTCACAGAAGGGGATGCACAGGGGACCATGGGAGCCTGTGAGAGGAGGATCTAACCTGTGGGACTTCAAAGGAAGTGGCACTGGAGCTAAGACATGAAGGATGAAAGGGAATTAAGTAGGTAAAGAAGATCGAGATGGGGTGGGCATAGGAACAAAAGTGTTTCGGGTAGCAGGGTCCAAGTGGGAAGCCCTGCAAAGACTTGGTGTCTTCCAGGGGTAGGAAGTTCAGCGTGTCTGGAGTGATAAGTCCAGACGACCTGCAGTTTGAAGGGTTTGTCTTAAGTCGGTGAAGAAATGCTCCAGAGGCTTTTCCATTCTCTTTCCTGTCCCTCCTGAGATCAATTTCTGGGGGAATCTCAGACTGGAGTTACAGGACAGATCTGTGTGTAGCCTGGGAATAGAATGAAACTGATGGAGACAGAAACTTTACATCTTCACTTTTCCTTTTTCAAGGGCAATTCTCCTCCATATGTTAGAGATCCTTTTGACAAGTGCTAAATAACTTGAAAAAAGGTCCATGAACTGCTGTGTAATTTGCCTTCCATTTTCTTCATATATTTTCCCTCTGTTCTTTTCTCTCTCCCTGCCTTTCTTAAGAAAAGACTCAGCTATAAAGACTAACAAAATTACTCATTGCATTTAATTTTGTCTTCAGTTGTTTAGAAATCTGAGGAATAGCCTAGGTTCCCAGACTAACCCGAATGGGTTTCACTGGAAAATAAGACCTGAAAGGACAAGTAAGAGCAAAGATAGGGAAAAGCTTTCCCTCCCTTCCCTTCTTGACAGAAGATTTACCTGAGAAAGCTTTTAAACATAAGTACTTTCTCTGTCTCTTTGAATGTATTTTTGTAGAAACTGAACAAGACCTTTGTCAGTGTTATGACCCAGGGATGTCTTTCCCAAGGACCTGGAAATGACATCCCTTTGTTGATAGAGAGATAGACATCTCCTTGAGATAAAAGCCCTCTCTCCCAGTCTCTCTGGGGATGGGGGCAGTAGGGGACTAACTTCAGTGGATGCCTTGTTCCAAGTAGTAAAACTACCTCCTGTCATAAAGATCCCCCTCCCTTCTGGATAAAGTCACTAAACTACATAGACGATCACTCCAATCACGAAGCAAATTTAGGGTGTGTGACAAATGATGCCGATCACTCCTCTGACTTGACAACTAGTTATGTTTTATCTTGGATGTATGTATGTAATGGGTTGTATCTGCTTGGCTGTATAAAAGGGTGGGTTTCTTTTTGCCTTTGCAATGTCTTAGTGGATTGCCTGTAATGTGCCTCACATTCTGCAAAAGTAATTTCTTTCTCTACTACCTTTGTGGAAAGGATTTCTAGGTTGAGAAATTTTTGTTTTTTTATTTATATTCCCCCAACAGACCTTAAAGAAGGTAGCATTTCATTTGTCCTTTCCCAAAGCCATGCATTGCCCTTTTAGGAGAACCTAGTACTTTGAGAAGTGGAAACTTGTCATTCTCTAGTCCTCAGTTGCTGTCTGATAGGAGTTCTGTTTGGCAGATGGAATACCAGCCCTTTCAGATTTTCCCAGGTGGACCAAGCACTGTTTGTTTTCACAACTTCTCAGTGAGGCTTTCATTTTAAATTCATAAAAGTTATCAGCCAACTTCCAACAATTGTTTAATAAAAAGCAATTAGCCAGCCAAAAATATAATGGCTTTTATGTCAAAATATGCTGGAGACAGCTGCTGAGCGGGCCACTGGCAGCCCCTGGGCCATATGCTGTGAGTCCCTGGCATATGCACAGTCAGGCACAACAGCACAGAGCATATTGGGAGTAATAAACCCAGCCCCCCACCTTCCTCCCTCTCCCCTGACCCAGTTTCCTCACTCCAGAGAAACTGACAGCAGGAAATTCTCCAGAGTAAACTGCCACAGTAGATTCACAAAACTCATTTATTAGGCAAGGACCTAATCTGGTGATAGACACAGAAAGCCCTAGTTCCCTAGCCTGGTTTGGATAAAATCCATGCAAACCTTATTGCATTGCAGAAAGATTAAAAAAAAAACCCACCTCCATGAAACAATGAACTTAACAGCACTCACCAACAAAATTGAACTCAGATTATAGACTTCTCTGTCTGTTTCTTCCAATCCAATATTCACAGTAAAAGAGTTCCTCCTCTTTCTTGACATGGCTTTATCCTCTCCAGCACCTCTTGACGTTGTCGTGTTCATTGCCCTGCCTTGCTCCTCAGGAGATGTTCCAATGATTGAGATATTGGTGACGCCCCTACGTCTATTTTGTCATGAGAAATACAAATCCAGATACATGCTTTTTTTAATTATAGAGGGTGGAGAAAAAGGAAACTCTTCTGAAATTTTTTGCCAGCAAGAAGGGCCATATTTTCATCAAAAGCATGTTTATTTTGAGAATAAAGCACAGGCAAATCACCTTTTGTTTATAGAGAGCTTTTCCATCCCAAAGGAGGCCATGGTTTGCAAACAATCTGAGGCTGTTTTTAGAGCATTCACATTGCCTATCTCCTTCAGGACAGATCCTTGAAGGCTGCTGAGACCCATGCTTTCTGGCCATTTTGGAGTGCCAGCAAAGCCGTATTCCATAGCTAAGAAAATGTGTGATGTTTTTGAGGAGAATAGGAATTGTTATCCTAAAACACATTAAATAGCACAGTGTTGGCAAAAGAGTCCCAGAATAACCCTTGGAAAGGCAGCAGCACATACCTAGGAATCTCCAGAGAGTCTCCAAACTTCAATTTATCCTTCAGGCTTCTTTCTTCTCCAAGAAAAATTTCAGCAGAGCTCCAATAAAGAGTGTTGGGGGTCTTCTTGGAAGTTTCGATAATTTGCTAGGAGGACCCACCAGACTCAGCACCTGGTGGCACTATGGCTTAGATTTATTTCAGTGAAAGGACACAAGGATACAAAGCAAAACAAGAAAAAAGGAAAGGTATGTGGGGTGAAGTCTGGAGGAAACCAGGCACAAGCCTGTCCCAGCGAAGGCAGGACGCTCTCCATTCCCCTACCAACCAGTTGTAACAGCACATGTGAACTGTTGTCTACCAGGGAAGCTTATTAGAGACTTAGTATCCAAAAGTTTGTAATTGAGGGCTGGTCATGTAGGCACCCTCTGCCTGATGGGTTAAAATTCCAGACTCACAGAATAAAGGCAGATGTTCAGAATAAATTATGTGTACAAATAATTTAGGCATGGTGAGCCATTCTTATCATATCAGTTCTGGAAACAGTGGAAACTGTCCCCAAATCTCAGTTCACAGAGTCTCAAAGGAGGTTCAGTGTAGTGAGGATTATGAGAGGCAGCATGGTGAAGCTTAAAAAAGCAGGACTTTTAGAATTTGGCAGACCTAGCTTCAAATGCTGCATGCTGTTTCTACAGAACTTTTAAAATTGACAGCCTTTCTTATCTTGGCTCTTATGGATGGATAATCCACACAATATTTGTAGATTTACAGGCCTGCAAATTTGTAGGCTTAATTTCAAAAGTGAAATCGATTTTCTGAATGCAGATCCAATTTTCTAACTTTGAGTTGGGACACTCATTCCAGCTTTTTTTTATGATTTGTCTGAGCACTTAATACATGTATGCCTGAGCATGCTAAGGGGAACATGGGATGTTAGAGATGTGGTCTGTCCTCTCAAAATGCTTACAGTGCGGTGTGGGGACTATTGGGGCACGAGGGAGGTTCTAAAGGAATCACAAATGGATTCATGAAATTACAGACATTTTAACTATAGCATTACAAAGGCTTGGGCAAAGTGAGATGCAAAGAGGATGTTTGCATGCACACCTGCTTCTGCTAGTAACCCACCATTAATATATCACCTCTGAATTTAACTCCGCCTTTTAGACTTTTTTTTCAAATCTTTGTTACAGTTTCAGATGATCTCATCTCCTGAATCAACAAATTAAACAAACTAGTACCCTTGAGGAAGGAGAATCTTGATTTAATTGTCTGATGTGTTCATTCAAATAGGACTGAGTTTGATTTTCCTTCTCGATTTCTCTACTCTAAAGGATTATTATCTTCTTATCCGTGGATATAAAGTCGCCATTCCCCTTTACCCTTTCTAGGCTTTATTCAAGCCCAGAATTGTTCATGAAGCATGAAAACTAGAACAGCAAACATGTTCTCAAATCAGTCTCTCTGTGGCTTTGCACAATGCTTTGGGAATTTTGTGGGGGAACCTCATACTTCACCTTTGTTTGCAGGACTGCCAGACTTACATCTTAAGCATCTGGGCGTATGTCCTGCTTTTCAGGTCTCTGCTTCAGTCCATAGCGTCACATTAAAATACACAGACCTATCTCGAGTTTTTGTGTGCTCTTGGATAAAATGCTTCTGACTGATGTGTTCTGTATTTTACATTCACCTCAAAGCAGAGTGCAGATCATACAGTGATCAAGAGTATGGATTCTTTAGCTTCAGTGCCTGGTTTTAATCCCAGCCCACTTAGCAGCTGTGAGACATTGGACAGTTTACTTGGTCTCTGTGCTCTCGACTTTCTCACCTATAAAATGAGGAATACGATATTAGTACCATCTTAGAATTAAATAAGAATGTTTTTGACATGTTTCAAGCAGTGTCTGACACTATATTTTATTTGATAAATACAGAAATTCAAAATGAGTCTTATTCTGTATTACAATGTCTCTTAGAGTCCTTCCTTGGATTACAAATAATTGCTTTGAGTTGTGTCTTTCTTGATAAACTTTGAAAGGGACTAACCATTATAGAGAGGCAGTCTTCTTACTACAGCTTCTTACTTACAGGTTCACATTTTTTTAGTCTATAGCCTAGTTTCCTGTGTCAGAAATCTGATTTATGCTAAATCAGAACCAGAAATGAGAACCTTTGCTGAAAGAAGACGGCAATTATCTTATGATTAACACGAGAGAGAATACCATCCATTCCCTTTTCTTCTGGTTAAAAATGTGGTTACAAATCTTCTACCCTGACAAATTCTACGATGTTTCTTCCCCTTTTCTATTCACATTGACGTTCTGAATTCATTCTTCCCACCAAATAAGACAATTGAGGCAGAAACAGTTTGAGTGGATGCACAGATCAATGTTGCTCTAAAAAAAAAATGCTGATGTGTGATCAGATGCAGACCATAATATACAAAAAAAAAAACAGGAAAGGGGGAATTCCCTTGAAATGAGAAAACAAAACAAAGCTCAGGACACAGCAGGTACTTAGCAAATGCTAACTCCTTTCTTTCACTTTGCCTGCAATTTCTTCTCTCTCAATATTTATATTGACCTTGCTCTTTAGTTAGAAAAACACAAGGATTTTTTTTCCAGGCTTGTAACCATAAACTGTGTGATGTTTAGTTCTGCAGAGGTGTGAAGAAGTCCTGCTGTTAAAAATGGAGTAAGATTTTTTTTCTTGGGTGGAAGCCCAGAAAATGTTAAGACAAGCCAAGGTGGAGACTCTTCTGACTAATGATAGCGTGGATGTGTGTGTGTCTCCAGGTTCTGCAACCATTTTGGCAAGCAGACCTAAGGACTAATGGAGAGGAATTAATCTAAAGTGTTAGATGGCAAAATGGTTTGACTCACCCCACAAAACTCAGTGTATGGTTTGCCCTTTTTGCATTCTCTATAGACTAGAATTAGCCATCTTTAATTTTCCCATTTTGGAAATGCACAGTCCTACTAAAATAACTTTTTGAGCTGAGCAGATATATCCTAATCATTTCTCTGGCCAAACCAGCAACCAACACTTAATTACTTAATTAAGAATTTAGGAGAAGAGTAGCAGCTCCTATTCATTGAAGTTTAGTGAAGTTGAGAATGGCTGTAAGGAAATAGATTTCCTATGTTAAAAACACCCTTCCTATTTCTGTCAGTTACATACACAGCTTTAAGCTGCAGTATGATGAAATAAAAAGCTTCAGTAGCAAATGTTCAAAATGTAAATCCCTTGTTCATAATAGATTGTGAAAGGTAGTGAGATGTATAAAGGCAGATAAAGCCTTGAAGATAGCGATAGATAAAAAGTACACAGTTGCTTCCTTTTCAACCCCTTCTTGAAAAAGCTTTCTTTAAACAGAAGAGCTATGAAGGGAACTCTCCTGGTAGGGACTCAAATGAGTGGGCTTCTCTTTCCTAATGAGGAAAAGTGGGAGCTTTTGAAAGGCTGATAGCACGATACAAACCTGTACCTTTTACAGGGAAGACCACAGGCAGGGAGGGCAGTGGTGACACAGCCGCTGCGAGGCCTCCAGTTGGCTTGTTATGCGATCCTCACCAGCTTCCCTGGGAAGAGGAAAAACAAATTTTTTTCTCTAATGGCTCAGATTGTCTTCAATACTTACCCAGCAGGAGTTTCTGACAACTTTATTCTCTCAAGTTTTAAGGATTTAAAGAGAAACAAAATATCACATACTTGTAACTGGCTGGGGAAGCCAAAGTCTACCTCATCAGTGAAATGGGAAACAGGGGCCCCTTTGGGCTAGATCAGGAGGTCAGTATGTATGTAACTGAAAGGCCCTATTTATTAACCAAATACCCATTACGTGGGTCAAGTCCAAGGCCAGCCTGATGAGTAGGCAACTCCTCATTTCAGGGAATGAAATACCACTCCCTTGATCCTTAAAAAAATGGGAAATATGGCTCCTGTGTGCCCACTGATGCCTGAAATGTCTTTTATAGGGAAAATGCCTTTCATTTAGAAGTCAGTATTAAGGTTCATAATGAAAGCACTTTAGGTGTGACTTAAGAACATACTAAGGTGTGAATGACTGAAGTGTGGACTCTCTTGAGAGTACATTTAATGGTTGAAGGAAGAAAGAACCTTTGGCTTGGGTGGAAGAAGGATATAAACAGGGAGAGGGGAGCAGAAAGGCAAGTCTAGAGAGTGGCAATCCAACTTTGTTCATTTGCTGTTGTCTGCTTTCAAAGTGAGGGGGAAAGTGTGTAAATGTATGACATAGCAAGCTCTTGATGTTAATTGTTCTTTTTTACAATTTTGGTAGGTTCAGGACTGGTCATGCCGTTTTGGAAATAAACCTTCCGACTCCTTGCTCTGATCCTATAGTGCTTCATGCATAAAATAAAGACCCTTGAAAATTATTCTTATCGCATTTTCTCTATGCTGTCCCATCCTAACATTTTCTCTCTGCATTATTCCTTAGTCCTTTGTTTGAGGGAGGAATCTAAGAGTCTTAACAGGTTTTACACCAAGAAAATGGGGCTTACAACTAGAAGCGTATCTAAATTAACTTTTGATGTTCAACCATATACCACATATCTGTGTCACATTTGTATATCTCATCTTTCCTAATGTCATTAAAGGATCCTTGATTAATATCTTTCCAGTTATCCAACACTGTGACTGTAATCACCCATTCAAATGGCTTACCTGCGTATCACCTGCATGCAGCCTTCCCTGATTACTCCATCCCAAAGCAAGTTCTTTATCAGAATTACTCAAATGGCATCAATTGCCTTTACCTCTGGCATTCATAAATGTTTTTGCCTCACGAATAAACCACTGTATTTTCATCCAGTTTTAAAATTAACATATACATAGCTCTTCAGCAATAATATAGTCTTGTTTTTATCTCTCCAACTAGACTATAAACTTCTTATTAAGTCAAGATGGTGGATAACCTCTGATGTAACCTCCAGTCAGCCCCATGTCTTGGTGTTCACGTCTTTGTATAGTCTCTTCCTCCATTTGTGTGATTGATCTGGTTACTTGCTTTCAATGAGTATAATAAGGCAAAGGAGTTAGGGTGACACTTCCAGGACTGGGCTACAAAAAGTTCATGACTTCTGTTTCGCTAGCACTGTCTGGCTGGCTCTTGCTTGTTTTATGTGATGGAGGTTGGTTGCCATGGGGTGAACTGCCCTATGGCAAGGAGCTCAGGAAAACCTCTGGCCAACAGCCAGAAAGAAATTGAGGCCCTCAGCCTAACAGCTTGTGAGGAATTAAATCTTAAGAACAATCACCTGAGTGAGCTTGTAAGCGGCTTCTGCTTCAGTTGAGCCTTCACGCAATAATGCAGCCCTGATTGACACCTTGATTGCAACCTTGTGAGAGACCTAGAGGCGGAAGCACTCAGAGAAGCCATGCTTGGATTTCTGATCAACAGAAACTGAGATAATAAATGTTTGCTGTTGTATGCTGCTGATTTTTGGAGTAGTGTGTTCCATAACAATAGGCAATTAATACAGGCCATGTCCTGTAGTCCATCTATGCATTAATCGCATAAATCTAGAACAAACACATACCTGGAATATTGGAGAAATCTGCCTTTAGTGACGTAAAGAACATTTATTTTCTTTCCCTCTCAGGTGGGAGAATGTGAGAGGTGGGACCTATGATTTGTCTCAAAGGCCTAGACTTCTTAATTGTGGTGTTGGTGTATGACCCCAGAGGGTCAATTAACAGAACAAGCAGTTTAGGAATAGTAACCAAATCAAGATGACCACTCAAGGGGCTAAGGGACACTGCAGGTTGGGGTTTAGAACTGGCATGACAAGATCGAAGAGTAAGGTAACCTAAGCAGGAAGCTGGCAAGTGGGAGATGGTTTGTAGACATACCATTGCCAAAGATGGAGAGAGCAGAGTTCATGGACATGTGTGGAGAAGGACAAACAGTGGTAGATCCATCTTAAGATGAGTTTTCAAACATCGGTGCCTGCAGTCCTAGGAAATGAGTGGAGTAGGTAATTCGGAAGCTTGGCACTGGAGAGGGCAAGCCTGGTTTCAGGCAGATATGATTTATATTATAGTACTGTAGCCAAATCCTCATCCTGAGGGACAATGTGCCATCCTCCAGCTCCTGTCCATGGTTCACAGCTGCATTCCTCACTGAGCATTGCCCTCAGCCATAGGAAGTACCTAACCCAAGGTGATGCCCTATCCCTGGGGTGGCCTGTGGCCAAAGCCTGGCAGATGTACAAAAAACTGAAGGCCCACCTCTATTTCAGAGCTCTCCATAGGATTGCTGGAGGCCTTGAAGAAAAATACATTTCAGGCTCTTCAAATTCTAAATTTGAATTCTACCCTCTTCAGTTTTTTGCAGTGTTAACCTCCCAAGAATATGTACAATAACCCCTTTGCTCACAAGTCCTCATCTCAAACTAAAACAATCAAGAAGGGGGTAGCAATTTGTTAGCTCTACCACTCGTTGCCATGCATGGGAATATAGTAGACACATTGCCAGATCCTGTTGTTCAAGAGAAGCAGCAAAGGCAAAAGTTTAAGTGAAACATTCCCATCTTTCTTTCTGGGAAATAATTCAAATTTAAGGAAAAAACATCTCTGAAGTGAAACAAAACACATCTGTGGGCCAGATGCAGCTCATGGGCCATGGGTTTGAGTTGTCTTTAATCCCTGCAGATGAGGTTGGATATTTTTAATTTTGTGTTTCTATTAATGTTGGTCCACTATGTGCTTAATTAAGAGAATATTGGACATTTTATGCGTGGGTAAGAAGGGAGAAAGTGGAGGGGGTTTCGTTTTCTTGACCTCAGTACTGGGTAATTTAGGTATTTAACACTTAATTCCATACCTCCTTCTCAAAATGTGCATGAAGAAATAGATTTCTAGTTTTCCTAAATATTACGGGTAGAGAGTCCCTTCTTCCATTATGTTTTTATCACTCCCTTAAAGGCATCTGATACTTAGCATGACCATACATCCCATTTTACACCTGTTATCCCAGTGTAATTATTAATATTCTGCCCCCATTTCTCTCCCCAACATGTCCCAGTGGATAATAAATTTAGTCTCTTTGATGGGGGACCCATGTCCTGTTACCTCTCTGGGTATCATTTTTCTTCCATGAATAAAATCTCTGGACTTCCAGGATAATTAAGATATATTGCCTTCTAAAGAATGAAATTCATTAAAAAGTAACATTTTTCTCTTGCAAATTGAAATCATCCTCAATGTCCCAGTGCAGCAATTTGACCCAATACTACTTTTCAGGGGAATAGTTTTCACACTCACTTCACAGTTTAAACCAATTTGATTTCACTACTAATTTGCCTTATTTTAACTTGGATATGCTGAACTAGTTCAGGCTGCTGCCAAACACTTACTGCCTCATTAGCTGATAGCTGTAGTCTAATGACTTTCAGAGCCAACTAGAGCTTCCAGGGTGGTGGACACCAAGTGGAAACAGCTCTTTGCAAACTAAAGGAGAGGAAATCAAAATTGGATTTAATTCCACCCTTTGTTAGCTTTGGGATAGTTAGCATTTATTTAAATGAAATTGTAATTATTTTCAGTAGTGCTGATGGATGGGAAATCCCTGGGTAAATAGCCTGAAGCCATCACATGGTCTGTCACATAATTGAGTAAGTGCCTGCCTAATAGGGAAAGCCTTGTCTGTTGGGCGTTTAGTGTGATTTTCTAAGTTCAGCCGTAATGATAGATATTGATGTAAACGTGTATATCTATGTATGTGCATAGATATATATACACCCCCAAATATATCTATGTGTGTGTGTGATATCCACATACATATACCTACACACATATGTGTATACCCACATACATACACATAAACACATACGCACACATATATACATTAAAAATATATAAATGCATGTAAAAAAATGACTCATTTCTCTTTCACAAGTGTATAGATTAGGCTCTTTCGTTAAGTTGAGAGCCTGAGGCTCACTCAGCTTATCTCAAGGACAAATGTGAGAATAAAAGAGATGAAAGTATTTCAGGGAGAAAAGAAGCCAAGGTATATGTCCAGGTCACACAATGCTCTAAAAGTAATTCAGGATCTAGGCAGTTGCTCTTAGTTGCCTGTGTGAACTCGATTCCCACCCTACCTTTCTTTTTATTTTTAAAGTTTTATCTTTTTTTTCCCCCAGGAAAGGTAGGCTACTTCCCAGCCTCAGAGTATGAATCACATTTTGTGTAAGGCAGGCAACATACATAATCTAATTCTCTTTGCTAGTGCCTGCTTTAGGGAAGAGCATGAGAATGGCTTTCAGGCAATGACGCATAGAAGAAGATCTGCTGTGGTAATTTGGGAAAGATTTGCTCTCTGGTAGACAAGAGATGGTGATGAGGCTCAAAGGGGTGTGTGAAGATTTTATGACGAGCTGTCAGTCATCTTGCCTGAGGCTAAAAACCTGGAGGCAAAGAACCAGTATGCTGAGGAAAGTCTTGCAGAAGGACAGAAAAGATCTGAGGCTCTTGATAATGTTCCTAAACCATTTCCTCAAACCAAGCCCACCTGTTTCCAGACTTCTTGTTGTGTGAGAAAATGGATTGTCTTGATGGCTTAAGCCACTCTTCGCTTGGTAGGCTACTCCTTGCAGTCCCAAGCACCTCTGACAACGTCCAAGGAAGCTCTGGACACCAGGTTATCTTGTTGCCTACTCAGCACCTAGGATTTTGTGGATAATTATTTGAATATGTTTATGGTGACTTTGATCAGAATCATAGGAGATTTCTGAGTCCTAGCTATCTAGATCAGGTTTCTTCCCTATTATGCTCATGATTGAGCAATGTTATAGCACCCCCTTTGACTTACTGCAGGTTTATCGATTAGATAGAGGTCCAATGAAACTTTTTAGCTTAGGTACATTTGGCCTTCACACTTCCTTTAGTTAATTATTCATGCAAATAACAAATATTTATTGAGTACTTGGTAGGTGCTGGGTTTGAGAATTTAGTGGGAAAATAAAGAAATGCTCCCTGCCTTCTTGAATTTACATTCTAGTAAGATTATACAATATGTATATTCATCTGGCCTTTTGATACAAATTCCAGGGATCCCCAAGATGTTGAAGTACAAGAACAGGTTGTACAAACCCCCAAAATGAATGTGTGTCTCTTTGAAGAGGATGAGGATTACAGCAAACAACTCTTCTTATACTGTTATTCTTTTCTTTCTTCCTTTTTTCTTTTGTTATTATATTGAAAGAGATTGAAGACAACATTTAAATATTGTATTGAGATTTTTCTCTTTCTTACCAAAGCCTTATTCAGAATGTCAAATCTGGAGCCAGGATATTGTACCCTATGTAGATTACTAATGTGGATTTCCAGGGCCTCTATATATCTATATTTTCAACTTCCATCATAATATTTTCAAAATCCAGGTCGTGCATACCACAGTGGGTGGTATTAAATCTTAACAAGGATGTTCAAGCTTTTATGTAATAATGAATTGATTGCAAGTCCTAGGATTTCAGGACTTCCATTTAGGGTGAAACAGGGAAGTAGCTTTGTTGTGAGTAGCTTCTTCATGCTCATGTGTGGGTAAGAATGTTAAATTTGAGAGTTCTTAACAAATAACAACTCAAGTCCAATAGACCTGTTCAGTTCATTTGGATTTCCCGTGTAGCTTTTATTGGGTGAGGGCATCATTAGCTCTTGTCCTAAAGCAGCTTCTCTTCATCATGGAGTGAATAGATTGAGCTACTGAGTTGTTGAATTTTGCTTATTTATCCACCTCGTATCTTGAGCCCCCTATAGGAGTGGGGGTCTATTCAGCTACCCAGGGTTAATACTTAAAGCGACCCTCAGTCAGACTAGGATGGATCTCTATTTAGTGGCACTCTGTGGTGGTTTTGATATTCTGTGGAACAAAAAAATATAATTCCTTAACAGGTGTATTTATGTAAAATAAGTAGTTAGTGTTTTCTTTGATTTCTCCTTTGTTTTTTTTTTCACATAGTCTCCTTTTACTCTTCATTGGATGGAATTCTAATGATTATTCCCAAAAGACCCTTTAGCAAAATGTCCTTATTAAATAAAGCTTTACGTTCTAGGCCTGTTCTCTGCATTCCTAATGGCCACCCAGATTAACGATTGTCCTTACCTGTCTCCTACCTCCCTTTAAATGTCTAATTTAAGCCTCTCAGTCACATTCTCCCATCACAGAAAGATTTTCTAATCTGCATTTCAGAGGTGGTGCCTGGAGGTGGTAACCATCACCTTGACCCAATATTTATTTTAAGAATCAAGTTATAGTCTGGATCTTGGCCTAGCACAATGGCTTGAAGGCATGTAAGTCAGTCTGTGTGGTTTTTTTTTCAATTTTCATGGGGAAACATTTTTATTTATTCATAGTCTTAGGTTACTGAGAAATTTGCTTCATTAAAAAAAGACTTCAATTCATCAGTTAGAGGCAGTAGGGCAGGAAATAGATCAGTCCTGTGATGAACCACTCACTGCACAGGTAGGTATAAAAACCTTTAAGGTGAATTTGAAACAGGAAACCAAGTGTCAGACGCCACTGCTGTCAGCTATGTCTAGGAACTAGATCCCCAGGTGGTGGATAGTGAAAAATATTTTTGTTACTGATGTCTACTTCTTCATTTCTCAAATATGTACCCTTAGTGCAAAACAAAATTCTGTCTACATGTGAACGATGAACATTTTGCTGGACTTCTCATAGATTTGATATGTATATGCCATTTTGTATTAACTGTCTCAATGAATTATTCAGCTTTTGGTTTTGATAAAAATTAGACACTTAGACTTAAAATAACAAGGATCAGTGATGGCCCACTCATGACTTTAAGGAGTAGAAGCCAATTGGAACAAAAGCATAGACTGCCTAATTTAAAAATAGACATATTTCTAATGTGGAAATTTATAATTTTTCAAGCAAAATTAAGAATTGACTTTGAGATGATCTGATTACAAGGCTATTAGGCTCCTCTACTCCCCAAAGGCTCTCTGCTTCTCGATTACTGCCTGCTGCTAATAAGATGCTGGGGCTGAAGGGCACTGTCCCTGAGACAGACCAGAGCCCTCAGACTAAGCATAGCTCCCCTGTGCCCTCCCTTTGCCCCTCCCCCCCACCTCTGCCCCTCTGTTGTCCTTCATACTTAAATAATTCTTGTAGCAGGAAGAAAAGTAATATTAAATGTTTTGATTTCATAGACCTTTAAGCTTCTGCTGGCAAAAGAGTCAGATTAAACAAATAATATTGTCTAAAATAAACTTCTGTAATTGAGTGCATTGACAAGAAGCTGAAAGAAAGACTTGGGTAACACAAGATCAGGTGCACAAGAAGTATTACTCCCTTACTCTTCTGTAATATAACTCAATTTTTTTTTCATACCCTCTTCAGATGGGTTCTCTATCAGGTACAAATTTAGAAGGGCTTGTGTGTTGCTGTGGCAGTGTGTGTGTGTGGGCTTGTAGCCCTCAAAGTCACATGTCCACATAGGAATCTGCTTAGATGTCCGTTGTAAGGTTTGACCCTTGATCGCTGGTCAACACACGAAGCTGTGGAAGTACCGTTGATCTGGTAGGCACAGCTCCTTTACTGTCATCAGCTTTCTGCTCTTTACCATGCTTGGTGCCCAGTAAGTATTCTGCTTTCTCTGTGACCAGCTGGTACAGTTAGTGGTCAAGGGCAATGTCCCCATATTCACTTGATCACCCCCTTCCTCCCCAGGGATTCTTGTTGAATGTAAACAACTGTGCTAGGGAAGGAGGGCCTTAGATCCTCTGTATGGAATCCGCCACATTTCTTTGCCCGTCTCTTCTCGTGTGGCTCTCATTTCTTCAGCCAGAGCGATAGAGAAATCTCTCTTTGGACTAAAAGCCATAGTGACATGGTGACAGGGAGGGGTTGCTAACCTGGCTTTCTGGCCATACTCTCTTCTCTCACATCCATCTCTGGGCACAAGATGGGGGAAATAGGTGCCGGTATGAAACTCTACAAAAAAAGCAGTATCTTTTATAAATCATTTCTTGTTTCTAATTTTGTGTCTATTTTTTTCATCTTTTATAACTAGACAAGAGTTTGCCTATTTTGTTGCCTACTCTTCCTTTTTTTGATCCCCCCCCACATCAAAAACCCCATATACATTTGATGTCATCACTACTAAGTCTTACACCAATACAGTATTTCATGATTCCTGCTTTTATGCTTTTTTGATGCTTCTTTGTTTTTTTGGATTTAAATTGCTTTTCTTCACAAATGGGAAAACAATATGTTTCTATTAGTTTTTTCTAAGATCTACTAGGAAACATTTTTTTTCTATTAAGGTATTAATGAAACTATTGAATTATGTGGAAGATGATGAAACTTACATATTCTTACGTCCTCCTCACTGCTGCAACTTAAGACCTGCCCAGTTATTTTTGTACAATTTTCTCTGTTTCGTACTTTAAAGTTTACTTTAATATTAACATGACTACTTCTACTTTATTTGCCCAATAAGCCTTTGCTTATGGCTTTATTTTACAAGGTGTGGTTTCATAGAACTTTAACATTTACATACAGTGAAATGCATGGACCTTACATACACAGTTTGATGTGCTTAACATAATGCATATACTCTCAACAAGCTACAGATTATCTCAGAAAGATACCTTGTGCCCTTTTCCAATGAAACCCTACCCCTTCTTTTTTTTATTGTAGTATTATTGATATACAATCTGATATTTGTTTCAAATATACAAGACAGTGGTTCAACAGTACTCATATTGTTAAATCTTCACACCCTCTAGTGAGGTTACTATCCATCAGTATAGAACGATGTTACAGAATCACTGACTATATTCCCCATGCTGTACTAGTATCTCTGTGACCAATTTATATCATGACTTAGAATTTTTGTGCCCCTTTATCTCCCTCACCCTCTCCATCTACCTACTCCAGTCCCTGCCCCATGGTAACCATTTGTCACTTCTCAGTGTCTATGAGTCTACTGCTATTTTGTTCATTCTGTTTTGCTTTGTATTTATATTCCACAGATAAGAAAACTCATATGGTATTTGTCTTTCTCTGCCTAGTTTATTTCACTGAGCATAATACCCTCTAGATCCATCCATGTTGTTGCAAATGGTAGGATTTCTTTTCTTTTTTATGGCTGAATAATATTCCATTGTGTACATGTACCATCTTCTTTATACATTAATGTATTGATGGGCACTTAGGTTGCTTCCGTATCTTGGCTATTGTAAATAATTTAGCAATAAACATAGGGGTGTATATATCTTTTTAAATCAGGAATTTTGTTTTCTTCAGGTAAATTCCTGGAAGTAGAATTACTAGGTTGAATGGTATTTCTATTTTTAGTCTCTTGAGGAAGCTTCATATTGCTTTCCACAGTGGCTGCACCAATTGACAGCCCCACCAACAGTGCAGGATATTCCCATTTTTCCACATCCTTGCCAACACTTAAACCCTATTCCTTCTTACCCAGATAACCAATGTTCAGATTTCTTAATCATAGATGAGTTTTGTCTATAGAACTTAATTAGAATATGTGCCTGGCTTCTTTTTTCTCAGAAGAAGCTTCATTCTTGTGGTGTGAATTAGTTATTTACAGCTTTCTTTAGCTGAGTAGTATTCCATGCTGACTAAACCATAGTTTGTCAATTCTCCTGTTGAGGGACATTTAGTATATTACTAGTTTTTGGCTATTATAAATAAAGCAGCTATAAACACTAATGTTCAAGTCTTTTTGTAGACACACAATTACACTTTTTCATGGGTAAATACCCAAAAGTGGAAATGGTGCATCACAGGGTAGATGTATGTTTAACTCCGTGGGAAACTTCTAGAATGATTCCCAAAATGGTTATACACTTTTTTGCCCCCCAATATATGAGAGTTTGGTTGCTCAACATCCTCACTAACAATTCATTTTGCCACTCTTTGATTTTAGCCATGCCAGTAGGTGTGTGACAGTATCTTCTTGTGGATTTAATCCAGATTTTCCTGATCATGTCAGAAAGTCATGGTGAGCACTTTGTCATGTGTTTGTTGTCAGTATGTATATATTTGTGGAGTGCCTCTTCTTTTGCTCATTATTAAAACTGTGCTTTTGTCTTTTATTATTAAGCCATAAGAATTATTTATTCTGGATATTAGTCCTTTGTCAGATACATGTATTGAAAATTTTTTCCTAGTTTGTGGCCTGCTTATTAATTTCTCAATGATGTTTTTGAATGAGCCAAAGTTTTAATTTTTAGCAGAGTCCATCATCAATTTTTCTTTCTTGGTCAGTGCCATTCCTAATTTAAATTTTTCTTTTTCCCTTTGTTTTGTGTATTTTTTCTTATAAAAATATCCAACATATTTTTGTTTATTGTTCTTTACCTAGTCTCACAGTCTCTTTTAATAAGAAAATGTATGGGGTTTACATTTAATTTAAGAATTGAAACTTATTTTTGCTCTCCATCTTACTTTGTCGTTTCCTTTTTCTCTTATTCTTTAGTTTTGTGTGTTTGGCCAAGTTACTAATCATTTCCTTTTCTACTCATGTTAGTTTAGGAGTGTCTTGGTACTTTTACCTTCTACCATTTGCAGTCTTGTTATTTCCAATACACATAGTTGAATATGAATTTTCCTACTATTATATGAAATAAAGGTATTAACTGTATCTCTCAACTAAGGTTATCCACTGCTTTTGATCATCAAGTTGAGACCTAAAGATACAGGATGATCATGTGTTCTGATATGTGTGTGCAAGTCCTGGTTTATTTGTATTTTCCTGGTCTAATTAGTAATTGTGCCCCTTCAATCTAAAACTGTCTCAGTCTGTACACTAAATTACATGTAAACAATCAAGTGAGCGCAATAAATTAAATGTTTTAGATCATTTTGACCTCCTTTCTGCCCTCCTACATACACATCCACTAGAATGCCTTTAATTCTCTTTTTTACAACAGTGCAGTAATTAAAAGCAGACTGTACAGTGATTTACTAGATGTGTAACCTTGGGCAAGCTGCTCTCTTTGCTTCAGTTTCCTCATCTGTGAAAAGGGGATTTTTCATAGAATTGTTGTGACACTTCAGTCAAAGTGCCCAGAGCAGGGCCTATGCCATAGGTATTAATGTGCCATAAAAAGGTTTGTGATTCCATTTTTCTGAGATAGTTTATTACTTTTGGTCCACACTATTGTTAATTTCAGCTTTGCTATGTGATTCCTCTAGTTCAACAATTCTTAATATAACAAATTCCTAACGACACTGTCAGTATCTGTTCAGAGTTTATTGCCTACTGCTGTCTCTCTCCTTGCCATCATCCTTAACTTGCCATCTGTTCTGTTCCCTTATTTGATTAGAGTCCCTTCCTAAGTATTTTCCTCAGTTGGGTTCTGTGGGTGATGTGCTCTCAAATCCTTTATATAGCTGTAAATATTCTTCTTTTCTCTGTCCGGGTGTAAGATTATTTTGTTGTAATCCTTTTCTCTCATTAACCAATGGATATTATTCTCCTGTTTTCTGGGATCTAAAGTTACACATGAAAAATTTAATGTTAGTTTTTGTATTCATTTGCTAGGGCTAACATAACAAAGTACAACAGACCAGGGATGGCGTACATAATAGATATTTATTTTTCCTCAGTTCCAGAGGTTAGAAGTCCAACATCAAGGTGTCGGCAGAGGTGATTTCTTACGAGGCTTCTCTCCTTGGCTTGTTGATGGCTGTCTTCTCCCTCTGTTTTCACATGTTTTGCTCTCTCTGTATGTATCCTAATCTCCTCTTCTTCTAAGTACAACAGTCATTGGATTAGGGCCCACCCTAATGATGCCATTTAAATTAATTATTTCTTTGAAGGCCCTGTCTTCAATAGTCACATTTTGGGGACTGGGATTAGGATTTCAGCATATGAATTTGTGGCTAGCAAAATTCATCCCAGAATAATTTTATTCTTTTCCTTTTGTTTAGTTTTTTCTGTCTCCCCTTCTCTCCCTCCGTCTTTTCCTCTTTCCACTCTGGAACTTAGTTCTTCTAATTTGCAGACTCAAGTATTCCAGCCAGGATCATTGCCTTTGCTATTTTTGTCTCTCTTCTAGCTGTTTCTTTTTTTCCTTTCTGAAACTCCTCTTATTTGTCCATCTTTTAAGAAATTTTTCTTTGCCTCATTAAATTTCCACCTCTAAGTGTATTTGCTCTATGCTGTGAGATATTTCTTCCAATTTATCTTTTAGGTTCCTAATTTAGTTTTAAATAATGACAACTTTTCCTTAGATCAATATACTCACTTTATAAATATAAAAGCCATGTTTTCTAGTTGCAGAATATTTTATTGTGCTAAAGTTGGCTTATTAAAATGCTATTTTGTTGAACTTTTGTTAAAAATCTAGCTATATTCTTCAGGAATACTATCTCCCTTGAGTTTCTGTTTTCTTCCACTTTTGGATTTCTGGGTTCACTTGGGTGTGTGGTTAATTTCCTTTGCCTATGCACTACTTATCCTTGATGCATGGGTAAAGTTCATGAGTACCTTCAAAGGTGACAAGCCCACAAGTAATGGTTGGCACAGCATACCTGCCTCTTCCCTGTGGGTCAAGGATGTAGCGAGTGACAATTCTCAGTCTTCTGGTGAACAGAGGAGAAGCTTCTTTGCTTTCTGATTTCTTTAGTTTCAATTATTCCAAACCTCAGAGTCAAGGAGGAAGGCAGTGCAGCTGTGTAGTGAGTGCCTCTACAGTTTTTTCGCAGAACAGGGAAATCTACAGGTTCTCCCAAGACTGCACACTGGGGCTGGCACTTCCTTTCTTCTTTGGATTCCATGAATTTCTTCAGTCCAAGCCCTCTCAGGGAACACAAGGTCCAGAACCTTGCTCCTAGTCTCTCGGCTCCAGGTTTGCTGAATTCCACTGTACCTGTGGTAATCTCTGGGACCTCATCAGAATCCCAGGCTTCGACACCTTGCTCCATCATCACCTTGATGATCTCTTAGCTGGTGTTTTTCTCAGGACTGTGGTTGAGTTGAAGTTGGGAAAGAAGAGTGGCTGGAATTCATTTTGAGGCTTCCACACAATTCTTGCTTCCACACATATTAACAATTAGTTAGACTTAATGCCATACATTAATGATTTTAATGCTAATTATCAATAATTAGTAAACCCTTCCTCCCCTCCTTGCTTTTTAATGACAGCTTAGTTGTTCTTTAAATCTTTATTTTGGTAAATCTCTTAGACTGATAAATATTTTCGAGGTGCAAGGATTATCACAGGATTTATTCTTTGTGAGGCTCTGCAAATTAAAAAAATGTCCTCTCTCCTACCTTTCTTTTCATATTTGCATCAGAGGTTCCTGTAGTTCTGATTCTTGGGTCACGGTCTGTTGTTCATCAAACGTTATAGATGTTGTCCTCTTCACTTCTGGCCAGGGGCAGATTTCATTATATTATATTGTGGATAATCTTACACAGTTTGAGGGAAACTCTTTCAAAAAAAGAATACAAAATTAGCAACATAGAACTAGTTGGAAAAGTTAATATTTATTTGGAAGGGGATCATGCGACTGTACATCTTGAAGCTTTAAACTTTAGTAACTTCACAATTAATCTGCTTCTGTCTATGGCATTTAACATTTTGAAGAAGTCTGAGGTCTGATTTGGGTCCCTTGGTGGTCAACATTTCATTCCTGTGCTGAATGCTATTGAGAATTTTTTTTTTTAATGCTTGAAACTTAAGATTTTCGTGGGATAAATCTAGATTTTGGTCTCCTATCATCAGTTATCTGATATCGGGGGGAATCTGCAGATTCAGATCTTTTACCTCAGGGAAATTTTCTCCCATTATATCTTTGATTTTTGGATTATCTTTCAGAACATTTGTTTTCTCTTCCAGAAAATTCTTAGTTGCATCTCTATAGCTCAAAGCTATCACTATCTTTCTTGTCATTTTAATTTCTTTGTCCTTTCTCTTTGCATGTGGGCAAGCGTGTTGTCTTCTGTTTTCTATTTTATTTTCCTTATTTGTGTTGTCTTCTGTTTTCTATTTTATGTTCCTTACTCTTAACTTACTACTTTCAACACATCTTCAAATTCTGCTATAATTTTCATTTTATCAGTATTCTATTTTGTCTCATCAGGCTGTCATTTTACCACCTCCTACCTCTCATTCAGCTCTGGTTTTGTTTCTGTTGAGGCTATTCATCTTTTATCTTTTGTTTTATAGACTATGTGTTTTATCTTACTGTAAGCATAAAGTAATGCTAATTCTCATTTATGCTTCCTGAAATAAATATTTTTCAAATACAAAGTTAACCTCTGCCTCTTGAGTGCATATTCCCTTTTCTTCATGTTCTAGAATCTTTTTATTTTATTATATATATATGTAAATATATATATAATTTTACTCCTATGCATAGAATGGTTAGAGTTCTATCCAGATAAAACATTTGCTTTTACAATGCTGTTTGATTTTCACTAGAATGTTGTGTGAATCCCTTTTGATTTTTAAGCTCTGTGTCTGGCTACCAAGTTGGTGCTCCATCAGTGTGAAGAAAAAAGAAGGGAATTTTGTTTCTGTATAGAGTTTTTCCTGAATTTGAATAAGGACTTCTGTGTTTGCATTTCCTTTCTGGTGCTGTAACTGACACATCAGGCAAGACTGATGCTACTTAAGAAGTACTTTCATGCTTTGGCAGGAATGGATGAAACTCACCTATGACCCTAAGTAGTGCTGAGATATAATGTCTTAAGAAACGCCAAATAAGCATTTCCTGTCTTTTCTGTGGTTTCCCATGCCTCACCCTAGCATATTCCACACCAGGAGTGCTGTTGGGTCTGGGATATCCCCTGTTTATTTTCCTTGGTGCCTCACTTACTTCTCATGGAAGTCAAGCTCTTTTCAGTGTCCGTCCTATTAGTGCAATATCTATGAAAGTTTTCTCAAACTTTCTTGCATGTACATGACATCCTTCCCTATTCTTATGTGAATTCAGGTTTTCTAGTATCTCTACATTAGCTCAAACATTTTACTTAGAATTGCAAAGAGCAAAATAAGATCTATGTTTGTTATTGTATCTCATGTTCTTACCTTCATGGTGTGGCACATTTAAAGACTGGCAGACTGTGTCGGCAAGGCTGACTGACTATCTGCATTGAGGAATGCAATGAAAAGAAAGTGCTATAGGTTTGGAAGTAGCTGTTAAGTACAGAGTTACAGATGGTCATGATATATCAATAAAGGAAGGTTAGGACCATCTGGTAACTTCTGACTCTAGTAATAATAGGACTAGAATATGATTGTTGAGCACTGGTTATTGCACCTGACCCAGAAAATAGCACTTTGTTTTGACTTCGCGTGGTTAGTTTCAGGTAACTTTTATACACTGCAGTGGTCAATTCTCTTCTTCTGTTGAGCAGCTTCTAAATTCTATGGTCCTTTCTCTGGGACTATGACCTCTGCTTGTGCACATCTGCGTGGGTGTTTGAGAACCTGAATGGTGACAAGCGTTTCAGTTTTTGCAGTGTGCTTCTCTTGTGGAATTGTGCTTAAGGAAAACATCTGTGAATCTGTGATATCAGATGGGAGAGAGAGTATGATGAAAAGCCTAGAGGAATTTATCAGGGATATTTAGAGGTGTCCCAAGAAAAAGGAAGAAGAAAGGTGGGCCACTTTTCTCTATTCACTGATGAATATAAGCTACTTAGAATTAAGATTATGACCCACTCTCTTCTATTGCCATTACAATGGATCATGAAAACATAAGCTTCCAAAGAAAATTCTGGGTTCTAATTTCATCTCTATTACCCTGGGAAAATTACACACACTCTTTAATATCTATTTTTGTATATTCTGATAAATACAAATTATAATACGTGCTGGATATATTGAGATAATTAAGGGGACCCTCTGGCACATAAAGAGTACTTAATACCAGCTACTATTTTTATTTCTCTTTTATTGCTATGTTTACTGTTACATTTGTAAAGTATGGTTAGAATTCTTGTTTGCCAACAATGAAAACCAAAATTCAATGGGTTTAAGCAAAAAAAGGGGAAATCGATTGTATATATATACATATATACACTATATATAGTCTATTATACACACACACATACACAATATACTGAAAATTTTAGGAATAGATTAGACTTTAGTAACAGCTGCTCAAGCTTTATATTATATAATAAAGATACCTTTTCTCCTCTCCTTTTATCTTGAGATATAATTATATCATCCTCAGTTTTCTATGTGGTGGCAAGAATGCATAGAACATCAAAATATGCCATCCCAAAATATGCCACGCTGGCATGAGGATTATTTTGAGCTGAAGGCAATTGAGAAAAAGCAGACACAGGATGAATTCTCTGCTCTCCCACTACATGCCTGAAAATAGACCATAAATTCCGCTTATGAAGGTGTCCTGCCCCCACCTCCCCTCCCCTTTCCCATCCCAGGAAGAGGATAGCACCCTTATCACTGGAGATTAAGTGGCACCAAGAAGGAGTCTACACAAATCAACCTTACTATCTAGCCCTTATCTACCATTAGTTTCGCCATATATTTGCCTTCCTCCAATTTGCTGCCCCTAGAAGCTCAAAGTCTCTCTTCTTTGTCTTGTCACTTCTCTTTAAATTTGTCCTTTTTTGCTCAAATGGTATAAAAGCTTCTAAGCCTAGCTGTTTCTTTTGGTATGTATTTTCTCTGAACCCCCCCTGTGCCATGTAAAACTTGTAACAGCAAATAAATTGCTGTGCCTTTTCCCCTGTTCGCCTGTGTGTCATCATCAGTTTATTTCACAGACCCAGCTGGAGAATCAAAGAGGGTACAGAATTGTCCTCCCCTGATATTGTTTAAACAGCTCTGAGAGTCAGCTCAAGAGAATGAACAAGCATCATTGACCCAGTAGAGCCTGGGAATGTGTTGAGATTCTGATGAGTCAGCTTGGGTTACTTGCCCACCCTCAAACCAAACTACACCCCCATACTCTGAATTAAGCCTGGGGCTGGATCTCCACATGGACTGTGCTATCTGACCGTGGGGCAGAGCTGTTGTGAGAAGGAAGAGTGGATGCTGCAGAGTCAAGCAGCAGATGCCCAGTCAGTTAAGAAATGGGATGAATAAAGAGAATTCCTCTCCAATTGAAGCTAGTAATTCATCTTTTACTATAGGTTTGCAAATAGAGGATCCAGGAGTAACTTAATAATGACCTTTGAATGTTAGCAATATTAAACATTAAGGATGAGGGCCTGTGGCTTTCCATCCTTACTTAGGACAGAACTGACCAATGTGCAGACAGGAGAGCAATGTGCAGTGAGTGATAAAGAGCTCAGAGAGAGAGTGGGTGACCTTCTCTTAACTAGACCATTCTAAGACAATGAAATAGAACAATGCCCCCATCCCCAGAACATAGCTGGAAAGGGTTAGATGAATTCTGACCAGATTTAATTGTGACCAAATTGTGGGAGTGAAAGTTTCAGTTTGAGTCAACTGTTTTATTTCATGTCCCATTTTTAATGCTTCCATATAGCCTTCTTGCTTTTTCTAAATTACATGCCTCATTGTATTTGAGTTCCTTCTGCTTTTGACAGCTCCATGGCTTCCAATTTTGTTTCTGCTGCTTTGATTATTATTCCTGATTTGGTTGTTGATGAGACATGTGGTTTTCTTCAATTAGCTCTGTCACTCTTACAAATGTGTGTGTCTCGCAAGTGTCCTAATTAAAGTCAGGAGGAGGGGGGGTGAAATTACAGGCAATTACAACAGTGCCATCCTCCTCTCTCACTGCTCTTTTCTCCTCATCATCCGGGCGCATTCTTCTGTATCTCCATTTTGCAAGCACATTGAGCAGCCTCTCTCTTTAAAATCCCATTAATTTTTTCAGAACACGATATGCAGCTGTGTCAGTGTGTCATACATTAGCTCTCAGGAAACCCCATAGCTTTCATTTAGTTTTATTAAGTACAGTCTCTGTTCTGCCATTTTCTACTATGTTTTGAATTCATCCTGAGACAGAAGGCTACCTTCACTACTACATATGATCTTGTAAAGTCTCCCCAAATCTGTGGCCTTGTGAGTTCAGTCTCTTTTTGTGTGGGCTTCCATTCAGTTCACTCCAATTCAATGCTCTGCATATTTATTGAGCATCTGAGTCTATTTAATGTGCCAGGTTTCATGCTAGGAGCTGGGACTACAAAGATGAGTAAGTGCAGTAAGATGAAGACAATGTAGGACAGTGAAAAGAGGTCTGGTTTCAGAGCAGGACAAGGCACAGATTTAAATGCCTGCTTTGCCACATACTAGCTATTTGGCCTTGAGTAAATCACTTAGCTGGTTTTTTCATCTGTTAAAATTATGCTAATAATACTTACCTTGAAGAGTTGTTGTGAAGATTAGAGATAATACATGCAAAGTAGCTATCTTAGTGCCTGGTATACCTCAATAAATGGAGCTATAATTATTATCATGAATAAGATACAGTGTACTTAAGGAACTCACCATCTACTCCAAGGGAGAGAAGAGTGAATTGACTTTTACCATATATTGTTATATGTATAATAATGAAAGGATTTAGGTGGTAATGGAGTGGACTCCCTGGGGTGCTACGTGTTCTCTCTGTTGCCACTTCTATGTCTCTGGCTACTCACTACACACCCACCTTTCCACCCCACCAACATCCCCAGTATGCTTCAGCCACCCAGCCTCTCCCCATCTTTGTCTCTTTGCATTTGTCCCTTGTTTCCTCTGAAAAGCTCATCTTCCAGGTTCTTCATGACTGGCTCTTTCTCATCATTCAGGTTTCAGCTTAAATGTCCCCTACTGGAAAGGATTGCATCACCATCCAATCTAAAGGTCCCATCTCTTCACCTCCCTTTCTTAAAAACCCAGTTTTATTTACTTCATAGAAATTATCTGCAATCATCTTATTTGTTGGTTTAGATGTGTATTTTCTGGTGTTTTTCACCAAGATGTAAATGCATGAGGGCAGGGACCATATCTGTGTGTGTTTGCAGCTATGTTTCTAATGATAAGAGCAGTGGCTGCGGCACAGAGCATGCTCAGTAAATATCTGGGAGAATAACTAATGGTGGGGAGATCAAGGCAGGATTTTAAACACAAGGATTTCTGTGGTGGGGGCTCTGCACTGGGCTGTGGCAGCTGCTGCTGTTATTGATAGCTGCCCACTGTCCCACACATCCACCATCATGGGCTTCTGAATCTAAGGCAAGAAGCTAAGATAGTAGGAGCCTCGCATGGTAGTGTCTGACTTTGTACATCTCAACCTGGTTTCTGAAAACTGGATTTACATACCCTTCTTAGATCATCTGTTATGTGGTTTTCACATGTCTTGGTCCTAGTTCCTGGACCAAGCAAGATCCTGGCAGGGGCATGGTCAAGGCAATGGACTCCTTACAAAATAAACATGATAATAATAATGAGGGCCTGAAAATGAGAAAGTAACATCTCCCCAGAAGTGCTGAGAATGCTCGGGAGATGGTCAGTGCAAACTGGGGGCCACGTGGGTTTAATTTCTACCATTTCCACTGAGAAGAAGAGCTGAGCAAAACCCACTGTAATTTAGGGATATTGTGTAAATGAAAAGATTTTTCATACCCAGATGACTCATATTTAGAAAAGCCTTTTATAACCTCTTTGATGTTGGTTTAGTGTCTAAATTATTGATATTATGAGTTTATCAACCAATGATTTTTAAGCAATAAATAATAAGTATTATCCTAAATATTCATGTACTATTAGGTCATTACATAAGAATGTGTGGATTTAACCAAATAAATTTCTCCAACTACTTAGGCATTGTCTACCAACTTAGACTTGTTTAATGAAGCTCTCCTGATAATTTAATTAAAAGTACAAATCTCCAGGAGTTTAAAAATGTGTAAACATACTAGGACACGGAACACATACAAAAGATCTCAATGATTAAAAAATTACTATGCTTACAATAAAACTTAGTAACATAATGGAAGTAGCATAAATTGAAATATATTTTTTCACGTCCCTAGTCATTCTCATGTTTACTCATATTCCCATTGCTAATCTTCTAGTTTCAGTCTAATTCTCTTTCTAGTCTTATGCTTACCCTTAGTTTGATTCCTTCCCAGGGTTACCTTTCTAGGCTTACAGTAAATATACTATATACTCTATTTTCATCCTATGCTTGTGATAATCTTACCAGACTAGTTGAAGAACAATGCCTTCCTTGACTAGTTAAGGTGGTGGGTCTGGATGACTGACCAATTGGTTGTACTGACCACAATTTTGTCTGAATGTTGGGAAAATGGTGGAGATGCTCCTTTTGAAAAATTTACAGACCTGGAAAATATATTTCTTGCTTAAAATTATGAGTTCAGACTGATTCTTCCAATCTAATGATTTATACTTCTGTCTTCTTCTTTTAGTATGGTTTTTATTTTTTACTAAGACTTTCTATCATAGTGGAAATTTATCTTTATTTTAGTGGAGAGTAAAGTACAGCTAGTTCTTCTTTAAAAAGGTAATAAATCCAGTCATTCTCCAAAATTTTCTGCCATTTTTACAAAGTCCCAGGTTACACTGTGATAGAGGCATTCTATCCGCTAGCTGGTTTGGGCTTTCCTCACTTTTAAAGTGAAGTCTGAGTTAGGCAGGCTTCCTTAGCTGTCTTAACACGACTGATTTCTGCCCAAGGATTGTGCACATTGTCCTTGCACTTGGAGCTCCACCGACTGTCTGCAGATACTCATATTAAAATGGGCTGACTTCTGCTTATGGGCCTGAAATAAAGCCATGGCCTCATTTCCGGGATGTAGCTCAATCAGCGCTCTCTGTTTTTATAAGAACTTTAGAATAGCTCCGTAGGAAAGTTACCATGGAAATGAAAAGTGCAATAGGCATGTTAGTTTTTTTACCCGATGGAAAGTCTAACTAGAATGTTTTGAGAAGGGACCAGAAAGGAGTAAGAGCATTTGTCTCTTCATAAAGCCTGTGAGGGGAAATGCTTACACCTTTGAGATGACAGTAGTGTCTGAAACTCCTCAGAAGAATGTCCTGCCAGGTCATGGGCACAGCGGCTGCAAACCACTTGCCGCTAACAACTTCTTACACCAGTAGACCCAGTTTTCTGCTTCGAGAGTTTCAAAGGAGAGTTTCATACTCCTTCCAATTCTGACTGTCAATCCACAGTTTTCGTTTGCCCTAAATGTTTTCGTTTTATGTCTGGAAGTTAATAGGGGCATGGTTTGTGACATGCAAAACACATTTGGACTAATAAAAAATGAATAAGACCACCTGGTGGGCTTTTTCTTTCATCTAGATCTTGGGCTCATTTCTGCCCCATTTATTCAAGGTTGGGGCTGAATTCCACTTGTTCCACTTGCCAAGTATAACAAGTGCAATCATTGCTCTTTCATTATTATTATTTTTTGAGTCTGCACATTTTCTGACTTCAGTCCAGGTGAGCACAAATTTAAGCAAATGCAAACCTGGGCTGTTCTCAGAGCAAGCTTGACGTTCATTCGGCTCTGCCAGTAGGTGACAGCAGTACAACATGAAAAAATTAGGCAATCGATGGAGTAAAGCCAATGAGGAGGAGACGGAGGAGTGAGGCGTATATACTGGGGTTTATACGCTGCCTTTATTTCATTACTTTATTGCTGTTTTCCCACTGATCCTCATAATATACCTGGGAGATGGGGAGGGGAAAGTTTTATTTCCATGTTGTGAGGTGAGACTAATTAAAGTCAAAGTCGTTGAGGGACCTGCCCAATTAGCCTAGAAAGTTATTATCAGAGCCAGTCCTGGAATTTAGGTCTTGGGATCCAATTCCAACCTTCTTTCTACCTGCACCCCTTCCCACAAGGTATTAACCCTCTGTAAGAATGAATTTACTAATCCTTATTAAATCTACCAAAGAATTGTATTTCATCCATGAGATAAAGGACAGAAGCAGAAGGCATGAATATGTAGGGTTAAAATAGAGATCTTCTTTGCCTAAAAATGTGGAGAGAACTATTGTCTGAGGGTGACAACATCTGTGAGCTTTTTGAAGCCAGATTGCCTAGTTTAGTGAACACCAGGCATTGCAGCTTCAGCGTCTGTTTCTTCCATGTCATTTATGGCATGAAGGAGTTCCAACGTGACCCTCAGACCACCTGAAATAATATTTAATGGTGTGCTGCAGGGGCTGAGGGGTTGTGCAAGTGAACCATCCTTATACTGGTCAGTGGCTTCACACAGTGGAAGAAAAGATAAGTGATATAAAGGGGCAGCGAGACCACCCCAAGGACAAGAACCACACTTCTCCCGGATTTATTTTGCAGTCAGTAATCATCTGAAGTCCAGCAGGGCTCTGAGCATGGGAGGTCTGTGGGTGGGATGGATTCTGAGCCACACTTAGGGTGTCAGGGGCCTGGGCATAAGGGAATTGGGAATAGAAAAAGTTACCTTTAGTTTCTGTTCTCATCATTTACTTTGCTTTGAAGGGATTGTTGAACCAAAGCAATAATGTTTTTTCCTGTCTTGAGTAAAAGTCCAGTTCGTGGTCCATGTCCCAAGCAGGTAAGGGTAATCATGGTATAGCTAGAAGTCAGAACCTTTCCCAAGATTATTGAGATATGCTATATAGATAAGTTATAGCATCTTATGGGTGGAACAGTTGAACCACAAAGACTGGGGAGCCATAGTTGGGTTAAGACCTTTGATTGGGCAATACACAAAATGGGCACAGAAGATAAAATTTCTCATCAGTGAGGGAGATGTTAACTACATAGATGCCTCGCATAGTTTTTCCCTGTTTTGGTTTCATAGTTACTCTGTGCAAAGTCTGGATTATGAGCCATTGTCTACAGTAAATGCATTCTCTGCAAAGGGTTTAAGCTCTGAATGCTCCTACACAGGGGGAAGCACAGAAGATCAGAAAACAATGGAAAACCTGGAAAGTAGAAGACAATTTGTATTAGAACAGAGACATTTCTTTTATTTTCTTGGAATTGGAAGCAAGGAACTGTCTTTTTCCAGAACACATGGGGAGCAAGACTTGGGGTCTACAGGCAAATACTCATGGTGTGGCTTCATTACGGTTTTTGAGAATAATTCTCACGGTAAAAATATTCTACAAATAAATATACATAATTGTGGGATTTTATTGTTTTATATCACCCATGCTTCTGCTTCTTTCCTTTAGTGTGAATCACTGAGCCCAGAGGAAGGAAAGAAAAACTTGATAGAGGTATATATGTGCTGTGCAATGTACATATTTTATTTTATTTGCTTATGTTATTTAGTACTATGTACTACACTAATAAGGCTCTTGATGTAAAGTCCACATTCCTCTGACTTTGTGGATCTAATAGGGGAAATGAAATGAACTACATCAAGATGTACCTTCTAAGTTCCAGTACCAGTTCCAGTGTGTATGTTTGTGAATGTGGGTCCCCATACCACCAAGCAATTCTCTGATACCACATGGGTGTCCTGTAATTCAGTTCACTTCTGATAGTATCAATGGGACATAGCATCAGATTCCACAGGGCTCAGTCCCACAAGACTTCCCTCCACTTCTGATGCTAATCACAAGTCCAGCTTGTTCCCTGTGTTACCAGGTTGTTACCTGATTAATCAATATCAAACTCAAATGCCACATAATCTGGCCCTTTGTCCTGTGGGGTGTAGTTTTGTCTCTAAGGCTGTATGTCCTGGTGTTTTCAGTGTATGATAGGGTCCCCTCTAGGAGAGAAGATGGGTTTCCTTCCCGAAAGCAGGGCTGATTGGTCTCCATGCTGTACCTCCCTTGGTGCCAGTGGTCTGAGCCACATTGCTCTTCCCTAATCTTTGCTCTTTCTCTCCAGCATTCACTAAAGCATTAAGCATAAACTCATCTGTCATGGAAGCACTTCCTTGGCAAGGTTTGCATCCTTTGCAAATGGGAAGAAGATGACTGTGTTTTTGATTGCTGTGACTTTGGGATTTCTAAACTTCTAGAAGAATGTCCTGAGGTTAAAGATTTAGAATAGAGAAGAATGCAACATTAGTTTGCATAATGTTCTTCATAGAAGCTGTATCACAAAATGCTCCAGCTGTAAGCAGAGACCCAGTGGAGAGTGTATTATAGAAGGCAGCTCGATTGAGGCATCTATAAAGAGAGCAATTGTGGGGATTGAGCCAAGGAGGAAGATGTGTCTGCTGAGACTTTTTTCTTTGGGATAATGAACTAGTGATAGCCAAGAGCCCCTGTGTGAGAGCAGAGGTAGGGGCAAAGTTCAGTGGCACTAGGTGGAGCTCAGGGTGGCTGGTACAGAGAGGGAAGGGGATGGGACCCTGATCCTGAGCTCAAGAGCATCCCAGCTCAGGGCTTAGTTCTTCCTAAAGACTGGCTACCCAGAGACTCAAGTGAATTACAGGCCCTCAGAAAGTCTGTGGAAGTTTTGAGCAAGAATCTTGAGAATTCAATACAGAGTGAAGCCTGGGTTAAATCTGTGAGAATCGGGCTGGGAATAATTATCATTTCGTGAGACCAACTTTGTGCCAGGCGATGAACTAACTTTTTAACTTATTTTATCCCATTGAATCCTCAGAACAAATACACAGGGTAGAAGCTTAATCTCTTTTTATAGATGAGAACACTGAAGGTCTGAAAGATCCACTTATTCAACAAATAACAATAATTATAATCACAGCTAACATTTATTGGGTGATTGCTATGTGCCAGACACTATGCTAACTTCTTACCTGGATTATTTCATTTCAATCTTCATAACCACCTTATGAAGTACTTACCATTTATGTAACCACTTCACAGATGAGGAAGCCTGTCAGAAAATTTTAAATAACTTGCCTCAGGCCAAGAAGTTAGTCAATATTAGGGCCAAAGTTCAAGTCCAGATAACCTGAGTCCAGTTCTCAGACCTTCACTGTGACACAACTTGAGTGTCAATCATGCTTCTAGAACCATGCCGGGCACTGGGTACAGAGCATAAACAAAGCAAACAAGATCCCTGCCTGCACAGAAGTTAGAGGGGCTGAGTTATTTAGGGTCACAGAGCTATTCAGGCTTGGCGGCTTGGACTGAGATCTCCCCAAAAGCCATATTCTTCCAGGGTACGTACACATTCCCCAAATATTCCCCGCACTTCTGATCAGGATGCTAAACCCTTGGTAGCCTTCTTTATTCTCCTGGTCTTAATTCTGCCTTTTTATCCTGCTTCTTCACCTCCCCTCTTATCTCTCTGACATTACCCTATCCTTCCTAACCAAACGCAGCAAATCTAAAGCCCCAAGAGATTTGTGTAGGGCTTCTCAGAGTGAGGTGATGCGAACCGTCATTGCAGTTTCTTTTTTCCATAGCCTCAGATATTGGGAGCATACATGCTTTTCTCACTGGGTCCAGCCCTGAAATTCTAACTTTGGGTGTGTAAAGGTGGGAGGTAACCTGAGACTAAATGACATAGGCTACTGAACTCAGGATTAGACACCCTCATCATTAACCTCTTAGGAGTCACCCCTCCTTCTCCAAGGACTCATGCTTTGACACCCACTCCATCATTCAACATATGTGCTAAGCCTTTTCTATTTGCTAAGTTCTTACTACATACCAACCAAACACTGAAATATAGTGATGAGTAAGCCACTGAGGATGCCCTCAAGGACCTCATTTTCTAGTGAGCAGACACGCTGAACTAATGCCAAATGAGGGCGAGAGAGGCAAAGAGTTATGGGATGGTAAAAAAAAAAGTGACTATTATGTATTGAAGGGTTGTGGCAGCCTTGAAGAGGTACTGCTCAGATTTCTTTTCCAAAGGCACCCAGAGGAAGGAACATGGTTAGCTGACAACCTCCAGCTGTTGCTCTTTGGGGATCTACTGTGCTGTTCACACTGAGGCCACACTGTTCCTAAGCTGTTCCTAGCCAGCCCTAGAGGACTGAGAGGAAGCTAAGTCCAATACAGGACCCCCCGCTAGAGGCGCTCTATGCTTTGAAGCTCCCCTTCCCCTGGCCTGGATGGTCTGAGACTCCTGCTACTGAATCTTCCTTCTGTTTCCCCCTCCCCTTCCACAGGGGACAGACCCCACCTGCATCATGATGTGAAAGTTCGCCCAACTCCCTCTCCTCTTTATCTATCACAGGGTTTCCTTCGATAAGTTTCCTGCACTCCTGACTGTCTTGGCATGTGCTTCTTGGAGGACCTGAACTGACCCAGAGGAAATTAGTCAAGTTTGGCTTGATTGTGCTGCTGTTACAGAGTAAACTCAGCAACTCAGTAACTTAACATGAAAAGGTTGACTTCTCCCGTCCTCCACATCCAGTGCAGCTTGGTGGCAGAGTGTGTGTGTGTGTGTGCTGGGCTCCTCATGGGTACCCAACTGATGGGTTCAGGCTTATACCTGACTTCTAGGCTTGCCGTGAAGAGATACGGAAGAAGAAAGAACTTTATAGCTCGGCCTGGAAGCAAATTAAATTACCTCTGTCCGTGTCACATTGTCCAGAACTCAGTCACATGGTCCTAACTCTGAGTAGCCTGTGAAGTGTCACCTTCTTGGGTACAAGCCAAAGACAAAGCCCTATAGCAGGGAACCAGCACATCTGTGCTTCATGTGGTCATGATGTGCTAGGCCTTATCTATTTGCTAAGGACTAAATGATAGTATGTTTTTGAATGGGGCATCTGAGGCTGAGAGAGGCCAGAGATTTTTCCCAAGGTCATAAAATTAGCCAGAGTGGAGAGAGAGTGGGGATCATGTATATCTGATCACAAATTGTATTTTAGCCACTCTGTTATGGGGATGAAAGAAATAATTAAATGCTAGGGGGTTGTTGGTGGCTGACAGGTCTTTAAATCTTGACCGTACACGCTCTAATCTCTCCTGAATATACTGAAGCCTCTGCCAAATGTCTGAGACATAGGAAACAGGAATGAGATTTATGCCAATGTCACTATCCCAAGTGTCTTCCCGTACCACGGCCTTGGGGCAATGCTTCTTCCCAAGTCTGTGACCCTTCTGAGGGCAGGAGGACAATGTTTGGCTTTTACTTCTTTTGGTGGAACAGACCAACTGGCAAAAAAAATGAGCTGAACAAGTTTGGGGGATTTTTTTTTTTTTTTGCCTCTTTGATTGTATTTAATAGTTTTGAAGAGTGCTACAAAATAATGTGGCTTTTGAAAGAAATGCTTTTTGCCCAGTTTCTTTCTGGCCAAGGTTTTGAGAAAGGAAAACTATAAATAGCTGATGATAAAAGAAAATTACTGCTGTGATCTGGGAAGAAAGGAAGGGAAATACAAAAGGACCTTCCTGAGAGGTTTTCAAATAAAAATTATGGTTCCCCTCCCAGGGCCTAAGATTGCTGCTTCTGGGAAGATGGAGAGGGAAGGGTGTGATGGATGGTTCTCCTCTCCTGTTTGTTTTCAAAGATGTTTTGTCACAGTTGTTTTTATTCTGTGGAACTCAGAGCCCTTTGTATCTATTACACATTTTAAATGAACTGAATTGTCTCAGAAGGTGGGTAATTTGCAAATAGAGGTTTATTATTCGTACAGCAATCATCCTGGTTTTTTCATTCCTGTCTGCGTCTCTCTCCTTTTTTCTCTTGTCTTTATGAATCCTCAGGAAGAGAAGTGTCAGTGTGGGGGAAGGTGGGAAGGAAAACTGGCACCGGTTCCACTGTTAAATGGATAATATACCCTTTTGTTTATTTCTCACCAATAAACCATTTTCAGTTTCCTGCCAAAATGTTTATGTGCCATTGATTAAACTTCATGTTTTTATTACCCAGAATTAACTAGAACGTTTATGAAAATGGAAAGTGAAAAGAGATGATTTCCCTGTGAGTTGTTCTATTTTCCTGTAACCAAAGGGCTTCCCTAGGCCAAAACCATCTGCTTTTCCTTCGAAATGCAGTTCTTATCAACTAGAAGTAATTGAGCCACAGCTCAGATGCGCAGCTACTGTTTTGAATAACACACAAAGCTCTATTTACTACATGTTTTCAGCTTGATATGAGTTGGTTTCCAGAGGTTGTCTTAGAATAAAAAGTGCAGGAAACAGTGGTCTCGGGTTCAATGATGACAAACTACTTTAGGTTTTTACAGACCCATTGATATGCGTGCAGACTTACACTTTTCCTTTCTAGTTACATTTATCTTTTGTGCTCGGGACCCTCTCTACCACTGTGGGCAGAGCACAGGGACTGATCTTAGGCTTGGACGGATTAATGGGTTCCTGTGGAAGTGTCTCACGGTGGCAGGTGGGAGCTCTGGCAGAGTCAGGAAGAGAGAAGAGGCATGTCTCTGAGATCAAAGTCATCCTGACAACTTGTCATGGAAAAAGGAGAAAAAAGTAAGTTGAAAATGAGAGAGAATGAAAGTCAGAGAGGAAACTTGTCCAGGGGAGTTTTAGACAGATCTTGTGATATTAACATTTCCTTTATTTTTTTTAATGAAATAAATTGCTTCCCAGTGACCCCAGAGGTCACTAGGACCAGTGGCAGCTTCCTACTGCCAAGAGGGAATGACGGGGAGGGGGGAATGACGTAGGTAAGGACTGGGGCGTGCAATCAGATGTATGCAACTCAGTAAGCCTGGATGTTTGTAACAAGTTCAGGCTGAGTCAAACTCAGCTGTCCCCACAATTTAGCTTAGCTGTCACTTCTGGGTTCAATTAGCAGGCATGCTGGGTTTGGAGCCAAGAGACAGGGATGTAACCTTCATACTGTCCCTAGTTGTATAATTTGTTGCATAACTTCATTTATCTGGGCTTCAGTGTCTTTATCTATAAAATCAAAGATTTGAGCTAGAAGATCTATCATCCCCGAGGTTCTAACTAGCTTCATGAGGTGTGATGTCTGTGAGTAAACCTCCTTTTATCTGTTTTGTTCAAGAAGCCACCCACAAACAAACAGATCACATAGTTTCTCTGTGCTAGGTAGGCTCTGTGAGGGGGATGAAGAGATTAAAAGACCTGATTCTTTGTTTTCTGACAACTTCATGTGAGACAGAACTGTGACTTTTCCAGATCACTGTGTCCCCCTTTGTCGAGCACAGTGCTTGATGCACAGAAGACCATCCTGACCCTCCAAGATGTCAGTTGGTTAATGAAGGGATATTTCTCTGTCTCTAGCTAGAGAGGGTTTTAGGATGCCCAACAATGAAAGATATATAAAATTGGTACTGAATCAGTGAACATTGTGTCACTGTTGTAGAATTCTGAGACAGTAGCTCTCTTTGGGCAGAAATGGTATGAGATTTTCAACAGAGAAGGATTCCCTTAAATAGCTAAAATTCAGATCCTGTATATAGTAGTTAAAGGACAGCACAAGTCTTGTTTGACTCTTCTTTTACACAAGAAATATCATTATTCAGGGCTCTGTAGACTTAGTTTGTTATACAGAATGGGTCACAGTGAGACTTTCAAGATATAAATCTAGGGACTGTGTGGGGAGAGCAGCAAACAGTGCTCCCACGGAGGGTGGAGACGGGCTTATTTCTCAGGGCAGATTATGTGACAGCAAAGCACACACACACACATGGCTCCAGGAGCTTATCCATTGAATGTGTGTTGGCTTCAGGCCACCTTTCCACACTCCTTTTTTCCCTCCCCACCCCCCTTTACTCTGCACTGGGTATCACTACTGTGGGAGGCACAGTGCTGGATGCCAGGAAGACAGGAATGAGAAAAAGACATGATACCTCCTCTTGAGGAGACTAGGTGAGGGGAAGAGGGAACATGAAATCAGAAAAGTTAAAATTCCTTGATACCAATAGATGTGAATAATTAATGACGTGAAAGCTTGAAGCTACAAGGAACTAAGAGCCTCAGCAATTTGGGAAAGATTTCTAGGTGTCAGGCTTGTGCTAAGTGTGGTAGGGAATGCAAAGAGGTGATTGCCATGTGAGGCTGAGTAGGCACCTCCCACCTAGAATCTGAGGTACACTGGTTTGAGATGCCTCCTCCAGGGACTGCAAGGCTGACAGACCTGCACGTTTTTTGCATGGAAAGAAGAGACTATGCACTTTGTTTGTGAAGCTACCTGTATTAATTTCCTATTGATGTTGTAAGAATATCACAAACCCAGTGGCTTAACACAACATACAACTATTTTCTTACAGCTGGAGGTCAAAAGTTCCTAAATGAAGACAGCAGTAGGGCTGAGCTCCTTCTTGAGCCTCTATGGGAAAATCTGTTCCCTTGCTTCGTCTGCTTCCTAGAGGCTGCTTTCCTGGACTCATCCTGGCTCCTGTCCTCTGTCGTCAAAGCCAGCAGTGTGATACTGAAACTCTCTTTTTCTCTGTTTCTGATCCCCCTGCCTCCCTCTTATAAGGGCCCTTATGATCACATCAAGCCCACTCTGATCATACAGGATAATCTCAAGATTCTTGATTTAATCCCATCTGCAGAGTTCCAAATAGAGATAGAGTCACAGGTTCTAGGATGATACCATGGAAATCTTTAGGGGCCATTATTCAGCCTATAATAATACTCAAGTGCTCTCCTGAGAGCTAACCCTTCCTTTTTCTTTCAGTTCCTAGATCTCTCCACTGCACCATCTGGTCCAGATCCCTCCAAAGGGAATGCAGATGGAAGCAATACCGCTCAACGCATTCTAGATTGAAGCTCCAGAATAACAAGGACAAGTTCCTTAACCTGTCGAAGCCTCATTTTCCTCATCTGTAAAGCAGAGCTAACAAACATGCCTATTCATAGGGCTGTGGTGAGGAGAAAGTGAATGTGGTGAGTATAACATTTTTACTACAGGAGAGTCTTGCACATACAATATGCTCAATTAATGTTGGCTGTTATTTTTGCTGTATTGTTTCCATTACTATTAGGAAGCTGGGAAGGGTTACAGGCAGAGAGAGGAAGGTCTCCCAAAACCTGAACTGCACCAAGAGCTTAGCTTTGTTTTGGTTTCAGTTTCGGAGGTTATTGGTTTTCCTGAAAACCAGTTTCCACTGTCTGAACCCTTCCATATCTCTAACTCTAGGGAATCAACTTGTTCTGACCTACACCGCCCCATGAGTGTACCCCAAGTCCAGCTTTGGGTATCAAGGGAAGGATCGATTACTTTTGGGCTTTCTGTGTTGTGAGAATTTGCATTCTAGAAGCTCTTGGAAGCACCATGTTCTATGACTTCTTAAATTCATCTGATTTTAGTCTGGCATTATAAGGAAACTCATCTCATTTAATTCATTTGTCCTGATATAAACCTATCTGACAGCTCGACAACCCTCCATCTTTTTATAAATGTTGCTCATTAAACCAATAAAATCTCTGAATGGTACAATTTCCAGAGGAGTGACGAAGGGAGATGAAAATAATCTGGAAACATAAGGGAAAATATGTTTGAGCAATATGTTTGCGTTGTTGTTAAGTGTGTTTTTGCCTAAAAGCCTGGTCCCAGCAGGTGGTTGCTCTAAACCATTCTTGTTTTTCATCCTCTTCTACTTCTCCAATTTTTGAACATACATTTTCTCTATTTAAGTATTCTCAAGAGGGCTCCAGAACTCTGGGGAAGTTGGGAAGGGATAGGGTATTTAGCATCTGGGGCTGGAGTGGCGGTGGGTGTCTGTTTATAAGGGATATTGTGGGTCCTGAGTTTTTAAGTACACGGCTTGCCTGCAGTGTAACTTGGTTCCTGTTTATTTTCATCTGCTTGAACAGGAGATATTTTAAATTCTGCTCAATTATTAAATATCCAATATCTCAGGATCACAGAAGCAGATATAACCTCAAAATTTTTATTAATGTTTCTTTCAGAGCTATCTTTCTGAAAATGAAATGTAACAGTAATCTTCAGGCACCAGGTTTGATAAGCCCAATAAGGACATGGAATTTGCACCAGAGCTGTAGCAAATGATTAGGTAGCACATGGGTCTTTAAACTCTAAAGCATCTCTCAGGAGAGAAAGCATGGCACTTTTATTGATGGCGCAAGGTGCTAGTTGGAAGGGCCTAAGAGATCCCAATCCTATTCATTACAAAAGAGACTTTGCCAGCTCCTGACAGGTGTGACTTGTTTTGGAGTTGTAAGGATGATTCCTAAGGGATGGGAAATCACAGTTTGGGTAGGAACTTTTGTTTCTGCACAGCTTGATCTGTAGCCTAGAATATTATGCCCTTTTTTGCATGGATATCTGAGAATGCCTTAAAAATATTCATTGGTGGTTCTCTCAGGGCCTGGGATAATAATAAAAATTTTTGTTGATGATATACCCATGGCCAGATGCTTTCTATAGATTTTCTGTAATTCTCACTGTGATCCTACAAGAGAACTGTCAGGATTTTTGTCATACAGCTAAGGAAAGCAGCCCTCAGCAGTGTTGTCCAAAGTCACAGAGTTGCTAAGCTATAGGGGGGATTTCTGGGGAAATTCAACTTCAGAGTTGCTGGTTGGGGGGACTCATTCATGCTCCCTTCATTGGGAAGATAAAGGAGAGATTAAGTTGTAGAAGAGATAACTTGGAGAATGATGCTTTAGTTAAAAACAAAACTAAAACCTACTCAATTACATGAAAAATCATCAAATACAGTATTAGGATATTACTTTTTAAACTGTAGTTTGTAACCCAGTAGTGGGTCATGAAATTTATTTATTGTATCTCCAGCACTTTAGTTTTAGTGAAATAGAATAAAGTAAAACAGAAGAGAAAATACCAGAGGGCAACACTTGGAGTAAGGTTGAGGGTGAAAACATGACACACTCTGAAAACATATGTGTATATGTTTATATATGTGTATATGGGGTAAGAGGGAAAATGTATTCCTTTATGTGGGTTATGAAAAGAGTATGAAAACACTTAGGGGATTTCCTTAACAGTGCCGACCCTTACTTATCCATTTTTAGAAATATATACCCCAGTCCTTCCTTCTCAGTGTCACCATTGCTAATGAAACAACCCCGTGTGTTCTGTCGTACAGCGGCCTGAAGCATACTGCACTCTCACCAGAAGGCTGAGGGTCAGAGAATTTCTTGGGAAGGACTAAACAGTCATGAGCAGTGACTACTGGCTGCAAGAAACATTAACAGAAGTAGGAGGATGCCCCCTAGAATGACTGATGGAACCCTCTGATCTTGATTGTCTTGGTTACTTGGTTTAATTTTGGTCATATTTTATTTGTGTGAGTGTGCTTATATAAGACCTCAGATTTTTTATTTGAAGAAGGCGTGATGTAAACAAATCAACCAAATGCACAGATACATTGATATGTATTTAATTTAACAAATGGCTATTGAGCACCTGTTTTGTACCAGCCATATGCTAAATGCTGAGTGGAAGAAAAGGAGAAAGAGGGTACCCTGTGATCACTGTTCTTGATGAGTTTATAATGGTTGTAGAAGTGGACACATAAAGAAATAATAAAAGAAAAATGGCATGCATGCTCTAGTTGACATAAATCTAGAAGGGCACTGCTGTAGACTGCATATTTGTGTTCTTACCTGCCAAGTTCATATGTTGATGCCTCATCCCCAGATGATGGCATTTGGAGGTGGGAACTTTGGGAGGTAATCAGGTCATGAGGCTAGAAGCCTCATGGGTAGAATTAATACCCTTATAAAATTGACCCTAGAGAGCTCTCTTTCTGCCAGGTAAGGGTACAAGAAAATGGCTGTCTATGAACTAGGAAGCCAACTCTCCCCAGACACTGAACTGTGAGATAATAATTGTTTGTTGTTTAAGCTACCCAGTCTGTGGTATTTCTATTATAATGGACTGAACAGATTAAATCCTACACCCAACCCAGCACCTGTCTGAGCATGTAGGGTAAATGTATAAGGGGTGAGGAAAAGGGCAAAGAGTTACAGAAGTCTTCTGGGAGGAAGTGATGTCTGGGAATCACATAGTGCAATGGTTCTCAAACCTTAGCATGAATCAGATTGTCTGGAGAGGCCCTACCTTCAGAATTTCCTGTTCTGTAGTTCTGAGATGGGGCTTGAAAATTTGCAGTTCTAACAAGTTCCCAGGTCTTGCTCTGCTCTTGGTCTGGGGACCATACTTTGAGAAACACTTCCAAAATTTTTTTAGCTGCCAACGTACCCCTTTTTCATGTGAAATATTATATGGAATATTCCTGTATGAAACAGACAAAAGTGGAGATGGCCGAGGGGAACCCTTATTCTCTCCCCAGACTATGCTCTTCTGCCGTGGTGGCTTCTGAAACATCTTTATGGATATCATGACTCTAGAGGAAAATCTCGTTCCACAATTTTATATTTTTCTCTATGGGCATCCTCTCTCTCTTTCTGAGTTAAATCAAGCTGTTCGATGAAGAAGCCAGTCAAATGCTTTTAAAGGACACTTCAATCAGTGTGCAAAAGTTTTGGCAAAGAATATGTAAACTTGTGTTTTGATTTCTTTTTTTTTTTTTTGCTAATGTGATGATTAGGTCTGATCATGGACATTTTTCTCCAAAACTTTGCTTCTTGATGTTTTATTCTATTAAGTTGTGGCATTTTTATACAAGATCTACAGGGGTTAGCAGCCCATCATGAAATATTCTGAAGACTGTTTTAACTTCGTGTTCATAAATATTAGAGTAAAAAAATGCTTTAGGTCAAAAACAACACACTTTAGAAACTCCGTGATGGCTACCTGAAGTTAATTCACAGAAATGTACTGCCTATTGGATATCTAATATCTTCATGAAGTGAGAAAATGGATCAATTATCCAGATGTCCAAAATATTAGGGAAAGCTTAAAATTGACTGGGGTGTTCAGTGTCCATCCAGATATTCTGCACCACAGAGGAAATGCAATTCATTTGTTAAAGTGGCAGACTGTTGTAGATAGTTGTTTGAATCCATAGTAATGATCTGTAATTATAATTACCAAATAACATTTTAGTGTCTTTATTTTCATCAGCAGCTGAAATGAAGATGCTAGAGCAGAGAATAAAAGACAATTGCTTTTCTAACTTTGGAAAAGCAAAACTCTTGAATGCTTGCTTTGGAATTATTCCAAGTTTTGCTTCATTCTTAGATTATTTATGTTGTCTTGGTGAGAGCATTATCATATTTATCAAAAATAGAGAATTTGCGAAGCCCAGAGTTCTAATCAAGTTTTAATAAATACTCAGAAGTTTGGATGCTTACCTAAAACTCATCCAAACTTTTTGTCTGGTTTGGGATTTTGCACACCTCATCTGTTAAGGTACTTGGTATTTTTCACTTAAAACCCCAAAATGCAAAGCAAATAGAAAAAAAAATATATTAAGCAGAATACAACCGACATTTCATGAAATTTCTGGGTCCAAACTATTTCCACAGTTTTGAGAAATGTTTTATTCAATTCACTATTCCTGTCTCTGAGGCTGATATTTCTTTATTTGGGTTTAAATCTCAGGCATAATCATTTTTTAGTTTATAATATTTTTTAGTTTATAATATTACAAAGTTATCATTTACATGAAATACTGAAATTGTGGTACCAAGTATCACCCATTGCTAATTTGCATCTATTTTTCATTTTTCTAAAACCAGCTGGTGACATTGTGGGGGAATGGTGGTTAATGTGTTTTAATGTTTAGAGAAGCCTCTGCTCAACTTGATTTCTCAGAAAAGTGGGCACTTCTTCCAAGGAGACATCTGGGAGACATCCATCAGTGGTCACTGATCCAAACAAGTGTTCACATAGTCTCTTGGAGTTGACAGAGACGTGTGAAAACCCAGAGGACAGTTAATTCTTACAGTTCATCAACATCTGGGAATGGAACCAGGTGGAGTTGACAAAACTGGTGATTAACCATGATGGAAATTCACCATGTATAGACAAGTACAGACTGCCTGCCTGTGAATTATGAGAACATACATGCATCTTGCATGCTACATTGAACCATTAGCACCCAGCCTGCATGCACTGGAAAGGCATCAGAACACAGATATGTATGGAGGAGATGTTTTCAAAAGTTTTTCCAACTTGTTTTTCTTTCAGAGCAATGTATAAAATCCACTATAAATTCAGGCAAAGCAAAACACAAAGTTTGGCCTCTCTCAGCTTCCTCATTCCTTATCCTTCATGTTTTAACTTGCTGTTTTCATTTTCTGGCTTCATCCTCATTCTCAAGCTCTTGTTTTTTGTGGCTGACTGTTAAACACTAACATTGTCGCTACTTCTCCTGGGTCCTTCCTCAGAAGCATTCTATCACCCTTTGGGCAATTTCAGAAGTCCCATAACAGTACCCAGTATCTACATTTCATTCTATTTTAAACATCAAAAATAATTCACATTGCTTAGACAACCATTCAATGTAATTCTTTAGAAGAAACCAGGTAAGAATAATAAAAACGATGAACAGCTTCACTCTCTTCTGTGATTTTTATTCTTCATTCTCTTGCTTTTTCTCTCCCTGTATATATATAGTTTTGGGGTTTGTGTGTGTGTGTTTCTCCCTAGAATTTTTGTACCAAAAGATCTAGCACCAAATCACATAAGAGAAATGTTGTTTTGACTTTCATCTTTCTCATCTTTCACTCCCTGGAACAAGAAAATCAGTGGTTTGTAGCTAAATGAGAAAAAGTCTGACTTTCTTACTGAAGCAGAGTTTGTTCAAGTAGAAGTAGTTTTGTTGTCTGTATTTAATGGCTAAAGATAGTCAGGTTCACAGAAGATACTCCTACCACTTCTTGTTCAACAATATCTTTATAAAATTCTGCAAATATTTCAAAACGAAGGAAGTAAATTTATGAAAAAACTTTATCAGGGTTCTTTATAGGCAGATTATAAAGTGAATTTTTGTGGAGAGTTTTCATGGTGTAAATTCTCCATTTCACTGAAAGAATAGAATTAGTGTTCCTATTGATTGTACCTTTAAAACAAAATCCCTCCACCAGCAAGTAGAAAAAGAGACCTACACTGAGAATGAAAAATTCCATAAAACTCTCAGAAGTTAGAATGAGCCTCACAAACTTGGTAGTATTTAAATTATGAGTCTACAAAGTTTTTCTTAAGGGCCAGCAAAGTCAATTTTTTCAGTGTTGTGGTTGTAAGGCTTCCATTGCAATTCTTCCATTGTAGTCATAGATAGTACTAAACAAATGAACCTGGCTCTGTGTCAATAAAACTTTATTTTTATAAAACAGATGTAACCTGGCGGTTGTAGTTTGCTGACTCCTGATTTAAATGCTAATATCAAGCATTTGGGGAAAATAGAGAGCAAAGATCTTTGAATTCCTCTGAGGTATTGCATTGAAACTCCACGAAAAAACTGGTGAACACTGATCAACAGAACCTGTAGTCTTATTCTTTAATTGAGGTGTGCCTTTGGAATAAGAGAAAAGCCCTGAACCACAACTATGATGAATGAACTTAACCTCATTATCTAATCCTTTCTTCTGCTATTTCCTTTGCCTTTCTTCTTTTTCCCTCTCATCCAATTTCTCCTTTACAGTTTTCCATAATTTTTGAGACCTGTATACTCATCATGTGCACATACTCATTCCATGAGAAAGCTTGGGCTGTTTTGGTAGGTAGTTAGCATTTAGTCCAAACTTGACATTCATTAAGAATGAGAGCAGAGCACTTTAGCCTCAAGAAACAAAGTTACTTAGCAAATTTAACAGTTTGCATGTCTAGCAGCAATGAACAAAGACAGATCTTCATGTCAACACTTTTTCTTACTGCCACTTCAATGACTGAAGAGTCTGCAATCAATTATGTGGTATAACATTGTCTAATTGATGGGCTATATCTGTATGTGAGTCTATAGATTAGCTCCTATTAAGATAAAACCATCATGTGGAAAACCCTCAGCCTGCCAAGTGCAGGCTTCTGCCAAACCATTGATCAATGCTATAGAATTTCTAGGCATTTATACATTGAAAAGTGACTTAGAAAAACAGCAACCTTACACTCAGCACATTTGCCCTCTCTCTCCCTTGCTTCATAACTGCTGACTTCATGGTTTGAAACATTTTTTAAATTCTTGTTAGCTCAGTTGAACTTGTTGGATCCCATCTGGCCTCCCAATCTTATACAGTAAATCAACTAAGTTCAGATCAGTCTCTCTGTTAAGCAGGAAGGAAGAAAGAAGTACAGAGGAGTATAGAAACATTTTACTGATGATCTCTGGTAGACTCAAAGAATATTTGTCCCAAATTGATCACTTGAACCCTGAACCCAACAAACTTGTTTGGTACTCATAGTCATATTATTGAAATGGCAGTATTGAACTGAATTTACTTTAGGCCATACCCCTAACAATAGCTATGTAAAAGATCTCAAGCAAGCCACAAAACACTTTGGGTCCTCAGGTTTATTGAAGTTTAAAGTTAAAAATTGAAGTTTTTGAAGATACATTTCAACTTTATATTCCAAGAAACTCAGATGACATCATCTGGAAATTGTTTGTGACTCTAAACTTAGTAACATCACATTTACTTTAATGAAGTTGGGTGTCCTAGTTATTATGTAACAAACCACCCCCAAATTTTGTGGCTTGAAACAACAGCAGCATATATTTTTCTTATAAACCTACAGTTTGGGCAGGAATTGGTAAGGACAGTAATTTCTAGCTCACTCAAGCATCAGTCAGCTAAGGCAGCTTAAAGGTTGGGGGCTAGAATCATCTGAAGTTTTGTTCACTCATACACGTGGAAGTTGATATTTCCTGTTAGCTGGAGTCTTAGCTGGGACTGCTGGCTTGAACATCAATATGTGGCATTTCTGTGTGTTTCAAGTCTCCTTACAGCATTTTAGCTGGGTTCCAAGGGCAAGCACCTCAATAGAGAGATTCAGGAGGAAGCTGTAATACTTTTATGAGCTAACCTTAAAAGTCATGTGGACTCTCATGCACTACATTTTATTTGTCAAGAAAGTCACAAAGGTCTGCGTAGGTCCAGGGGAAAGGAAACAAACTTCACCTCTTAATAAGGGTGTGGCAAGATGCTGGAGGAGCAAGTGGGACTATAAATATTGCTGTGGCCACTTTTGGAAGATAAAATATGCCACATTCAGGTTATGACAAGTGCTTATATTTGAATAGAACTGCTCTAGAACAGAAGTGCTAATGCCACTGCTTGGGAGTGCGGCTTCCTCATCCATAATTAAAGAAGAAAACAAAAGTTGAGTGACTCTACATGCCAAAGCCTCTGCTTAATAACCACATGTGCCTGAACTCATTTAATCTTCAGTTTTACAAATGAGGAAATCGAGGCAGGAAGAGTTCAAGTCACTTGTATAAGCTTTTGTAGCAGGCAGAGGTGCAGCAGAAAGCTGGAATTCAGATTCAAACCTGTTTAGTTCCAAAGCCTGTACATCTTCTGCTATCCCAAACCGCCTCACTCATAAAACTCTTGTTCTCATGGCTTAGCTTTAATTTTGCTGCAAGAAGGTAGAATTCAGATGAGATTTTAGGTGGCACTTAAAAAGGAGAAAAATCACCAGATATTTTAATACCTAAGATGATTCCATATCTAAAATTACTCTTTACCCAAGAGCTGATTGTTAGTATCCATTTTTTCTCTGGAACTGGAAAAGGCAAAGCAAGATGATAGTCTTGCTGTTAGTGGTGTCTACAGATTGGGGAGAATGCTGAAAATGTCTGATTCATAGCTAATGGTGTTTAGGACCATAATGTGAGTACAAAATTATATGTCAGAGAGTTCTTCAAGGGTTAATAATGAATAAGGGTATAAAGGGTGTTCAGAGCAAGATATGAGGACATGGAAGAGTAGACAAAAGCTGGCTGGTGGTCTGGACTACAAAGGAGTCAAGGAGTTGTTGTCTGAAGTTGTGCTTCGATACATGTGGTCCAGCCCCATGCTAGAGAATGGAGTAGGCAAGAGTGTCTCTGCTTGTCCTTGGATTAGGTACTTCTACCAAATTCATGTGCCAGGTGTGCACTCTGGATTGCCAGAAATTAAACAGAAGCCTTTGTGAAGGCTCTCTATATAGAAGGGTTATCCCTTGATGATTGTTTTCAGTAAAATCAACTAAACAACAAAAAACAAACAAAAAGTAGTTGATGTGATCCAACAATCTTCTAACATATTTGGCATTGGCTTGACCCAGGCATTAGTGTTATAGCATCATGTGAATATAGTCTTTTGAAAAGGATCCATCACCCACCTTCCACTCTTTTTATTCATTAGCTATAGAGAAATCGATGGTCTTTAGGAAATTTTTTATAAGAATTTTTGGGTTTTGTTAATGATGGAATAGCTGTTAAAAGACCCTTCTGAATGTGGTGGACAAAAGATTTTGCCTTGCTGTCAACATCAACACCCTCCTCCAGTACAAAGGGTCTCTCAAGGGCAATTTGTAGGTCTTAGCTGTGGGATTTCTTTTTTTTTCACGTACTAGCAGCAATCACAATTGCTTTATAACTCAACATCTGGAAGCACATTTGGTTTCATTGCTGGAAAATAAATTAGCATCCCTGTTCACAAACAAGGGGCTGACCTTGCACTGGACAGCAGAGATTGTATCTTCGGTTGACAGACCAGTCTTCCTTGACATGGGAAAGAAGCTGAAAGGCATATCTTTTCTGGCCAGAACAGTCTGAGTATTTGCCCTAGGACATGGAGCAAAAGATGACACTAATTGGAAGTTGGCATTCCAGAAAACAGGGTCAGAGTCATCTCCTGCAGGAAGATAACTCTTATCTTGTGCCAGCACTGAACTGTGGACTCCATGGACCTGCCTGTGCCTGCTCACACCTGTTCCAATGTGGATGCCAAGAAATGGGGGGTCAGGAGGAAATTAGACACACAAAGCCTTTGGGAAGCCACTGGAAGTCACAGGCCCTTCTAAAGTCCTTTGGAATTGTAATAGATTGGACAAGGAGGGGATGCCCTGTGTAGATGTACCTGGCTATGGTCATGAGCACTGAGAATCCCACATCAAAGCAGCAGTCTGAATAAACTGAACACTGAAGGAAAGAAAGATTTAAAGAGCCAGAAATAGACACCATGAAAGTGATAGAGCATCTGTGTTACCAATAAGTTTTTTTTATTCCAGCTTTTTATTTTAAAATTAGGTGTAATATATAAATATGAATATAGAAATATGTATATATGTTTGCATTGATATAAACAGATAGACTTATCACACCAGTACAGTCTGCTTTTTCATAGACTTGGGCAGATTGTAACACAAATCATGGTCCAAGAAACATGAGTTACATGCATATATAAAACCTAACATCATTAGCATAAAAGTGGGTGTTAATCCTAAGTGTGAAACACTGGTAATATAAAGTGATTATACTTTGATCACATGTCTCTTTTTTATCTCCTTACTTCCCTCTCATAAAGGGCTTCCCAAATTTTTAAGTATGTAAGACTGCATAAGATGCAGGAGTGAGGAATAGATACAGATGGCTCTGTTGTAGCCAGGAGAGATGCTGTTTCTCTTACTATGGCATATTAATTCCTTTTCCTACTCTTCAGTTAGTTCAACAAAAGTTTATTAGGTATACCAATTTGGTATCTAAGTAGGCACCCATTTGGTGCACTTGGGATACAAAATGTTTAGTCCACCTTTACCTGTTTTCCAGATTACTACACCAGTCTCTCTATTGCACCAATTTTGCTGATGGTCTCATCACTTCATTACACCATCTCCCAACTTGTTTCATCATTCACTCATGCATGTTCTTCAAATTGTAGATGGAGTTATCTTTCTAAAATGCAAATTCTATTATGTTACTTCCAAGAACAAAATCCTTCACTGGTGATCCATTTCCCTCAGGATTTTGCTGTTTGGCAGGACAACTAGATTTCATACTTGTCCCTCAGCTTCATCTTTGGCCACCCCTCAGCATGTGTCTAATTTGATGCTGCAGTTCAACAGGACAGTTTATAATTACCTGAAAGCACCATATGCTTTCTTATCTCTAGGTCTTTCCAGAAGGCCTCTCTCAACCTGGATTACTTTTTGCCTCTCTTCATGTGGTCAATGCCTGCCCATCTTTCCTGCCTTAATTGAAATGCCACTTCCTTAGGAAACTTTTTGTAGCCTTCCTTCTACACTGCTTCTGCTCCTATCAGCTCAATCAAGTAACTATCTCTTATTAAATACAGTAATTTGTTTCATCATTCACTCATGCATTTATCACACTTTTACACCTCTCTGAAGTAGTTAAGTCTTGGATTAAAATATTATAAATCTATGCACTACTGTTCTTTGTTCAGTCAGTATCATATGCACACACCATCAATATCATATATATACGTGTGTGCATAGCCTCATAATTATTTACACTTAGTATAGCCAGGGATAGTTTTTCACTTATTATTATTTAATCTTTAAAACAACACTAAGTAGTAGATATTATCACCATCATCTCATTTTCAGCTACGTTTAATTAATCTCCTCAGGTGTCTTAAGAACGGCAGAACTAAGATTTAAACCCTGTTCTGTAAGTCATCAAAGCCTGTTTCATTCTCTCTTATGATACAGTGTAGTAAGTTCCTTCTCTCTATCTCTCACATATTCAGCCTTAAAATTTTTTGAAGTAGGGAATAATGTTTTAATCATAGTTACACCTCTAGTGCATAGTACAGTATATTTAATGCAATACATTTTGAGAACGCACTTAGAAAATGAATGGAGAGGCCTTTGCACCTACCTTTAAGTGGCTCATAGAACTAGAAGGCAGACATCTAAGAGAATAATTTTGATATAATGAGATAAATATACGATTACATATAGGTATGGGTTACATGAGAGTAAAGAGGAGGGATGCATAGTCAGACTTCAAGTGCTTGGCTTCCTAAAAGATATAATGCCTGAATCAAATGTGAACACACTAATTTATTAGATACATTTCCAGTAAATTTGTATCAAGGGGAAATCCAAGTAATATAATCCTTTCCATGACAAAAAATAAAGAATAAACTCTGATCATATTTTTGGAACATTTGGCATGTGACAGGTGGGGTGTGGAGCTATTGGTCGTGCTTTTGTTAAAAAGTGCAGTTCTATAAACTGATACACCATTCTCAAATTGCTGTTAAGAAATGGTGACATATTAGGGTCAAGTGCTAGATTTTTTATTTTTATTTTGGCATTTTTATGTGACAAATGATTATTGGAGCCTGGTTGAATAAAAGCTCTAAGTCTTCCAAATAATATGAACTTGAAAAAAATCTCTTGATTTTGTTTAATTTTTAAGTCTATAAAAGCACTGTAATTTCCATAATATCCAGACTGAAGTCTCTTCAGAAACTCTCTGCATGTCCTCTTGTCCTCATTCTTCTGATCTTTATGAAGAGGCCAGCTTGAAGACTCCTGTCAGGAGTCTTCCCAGCTCTAGAAATCTCTGATCCTCAATTTTGTCAAGAGTTTACTCTGAGAATATAGTAAAATGTCCACTATTTCAATATGTACAGGTGACCATATTTTGAATAGGGAAAGTAATATTGTAGGTTAGGTGCTTAGAAATTTGAGCTAAGCTCCAAGGACTTCTAATCTAAGTTCTAATGAGCTCCTGAATTGGGTATCATCAGTCCACCAAGTTTTCTAACGGTCACTATACCCATGTTAAGACCTAGGGCTGCTGTCCTTGGTGCTGACAGTGGTGTTTACATTAATGCTCTTTGAGTATGTGTATTTGTGTGTTTGTGAAAGAGAGAAAGAGAGGGAAAGAGAGAGAGGTGGGGGTGGGGTGGGACAGAGGGAAAGTCTGAGCATTATCCAAGACACCAAAAGAATTCTGTTTCACTCGTTTAATCGGTAGGTATCACTTTTCTTCTGTTAAGCCCATGTAGGTAGCTTTGAAGATTTTCTGGGATTCTTCATTTGTTAAGTTTATAATATTTTAACAGTGACTGATTTTTTACATTAGTGGTTGCTTCTTAGTTTTCATTTACCATGTTGAGTTCTATCTTGCCATAATAGCTTTTTTATGCATATCATTTCAGGGAGTTTCTTCCTTATGTATTCAGCAAATTTAAATATGTATTTTATGTCACTCCTTTGTTTTCTCCTCTTTACAGACATGGAGGGCATAAGTTTAGTTTCTCCGAATTTAAAATCAAGTTGCAATTAACTTCTTTATATAAATGGGAAATTCTCTACTATGCCTCATTTTCTTCCCTACAACAAGATAATTCCTCTTCCTATTTGTTTTTAATAGCAAACAAAATTCCTTAGGCTGATGATACTATTTATTGGTTATAGTATGGAAGAATACTGTGTCATTGTCCTTACTGCTTTTTTTCTTTATTAAGTATTATGAAGATCTTGCCTTATCATTTTCTTTACATTTCACCAATCATAGGTTTGTAAATTCCATGCCATGCATTATATTTCAGGCTAGTTTACTTACTTCCCCTCTAACCTTCCTTATGTAACTACCAGTTTTTTTCCCCCAATTCGTTTCCAGTTCTCTTAGAAAGATTTATCTCCCTTTCTTTGTTCCACTTGTGAGAGAAAAGGGGCTAATCCAGACTATTCAGTATACGAGCATTGCTGGTAATATCTCTATGGTAAAGGGAATAAAAGCTGGAAGCTTTGATGTAGAATTAGGGAGAATAAAGAACCAGTGCCTTGAATCTCTAAACCCACTGAAAGTGCACAGTAGATTCATTCAAGGTATTTAAAAGTCAACATTTACTTCCTTATCCTTCTCTAACGAAATTTACTTTTATCAAAGAACAAAATCTTTACTTGTGTGTTTTTTTCATGTGTGTTTCAACCATATTGTTTGTTGCAATTTTTCTAATGCAATTGTACAGTATTTCAGTTTTAACTGAGGTTAAGAAAAGCTTTTTTGAACTGGACCCTTATAGATGATGTAAACATTTTATTATGTTTTTGAGGTCAAACCAATTGGCATATAACTTTGGAAAATATTCATTTCCATTATGTGGCTTCTCTGTATTAATTTCTTATGTTTGATGGATTTTGTTAAATACTTAATTGTATCCATTTATTTTCAAAAGTGAATGCCTCCATTTGCTTTGCATCAAACAGATAGTAGGTTTTTCTTTATTCACACTCAGTTTTGAATATCTCTTCACTTATTCACATGATAGTTATTAATTGAGTGCCTAGTACATACCAGGCATCATACTAAGTCCTGACAGAGATAATTAAGAAATAGTCCCTGTCTCAAATATTCATGCTCTAGTAGGGATGCCAGAAGAGCAAACATAATTCTAAGACAGTGTTAACTGAATCACATTAGAGATTCAAAATGTGATGGAAACATAGGAAAGGGTATCAACTTATCCGCCGGGTCCAGAGCTAGGAACTCCTTGATATATGACCTTGAAGAATTGATAATGTTGGACAAATAACCAAGCAGTGGTTACTGGCCCTGTTTGTGTTACATCTGGTGCAGTATGGGCTTTTGACTTAGATAGACCTGGAAACATTCTGGCTCAGCCACTTCCTAAGTGGTGTTCCCTCTGAGATCGAGTTTTCTGATATACAAAGTGGGCATGATGATACCTGCCTCACATAACGTGGCTGAATAAGATCATGATTATCATATCTTTTCTTTAACTCCCTCCCCATGGAATTTAGAGATAAGAGCAGCAGAAAGGCGGAACTCTGATAGTCACACTTGGTAATGGTCAAGTCCCAGTTTAAGCTATTAACATGCCCAATTCTTTTAACCATCACAACACTACTAGCTACATATTAATATTTCTATTATCCCTGATTCACAAGGAGGAAAATGAGGATTTTCATTAACAGGAGTTAAATGATTTGCCCTAAGGATATGGTTAGCAAAAGAGCAAGGGCTTGAACTTAGATCTGTGTAGCCCTGAAGCCCAGATTTTTATCCATTGTTTTACTCTTGCTCTCTGCCTGACTCTCTGCCCAGCTATATTCTGATTGTTAAGTATAGTAGACACTTATCCCACAGGTTTTGATTCCCAGGCAGGAGGCTAGGGTAGACATTAGACTATATGTCCATGGAGATATGCATTGTGTGAATGATGCTAAGCTGATTCCAGCATGTTGCCCGAATTTAGTACACAGGAGGCACTTATATTTGTAAACGTGAAGGGTAAGCTCCAAGGCTTTGCCTCATGTTTTTTTATCCTTCTTGGTTTAATGTTTTTAATTCTTGGGGTGCTAAGAGGATTTAATAAAGCAAATGATGTGAAAAATAAATGTAACTAATAGACTCCAAAACGCAAATATTTATTTCTCTCTCATGTAACAGTCCATGGTAAGTAGGTAAGCTTGACTTTTCCATTTTCAGTAAGCAGGCAAGAGAGAGCAGAAGTCCAGGTGAACGGTTTTCTTTAAAGCAAGTGATGCCAAAGTTATCCCATCACTTCCATTCACTTTCCATTGGCATGAACTTAGATGACCACACCTCTCTGTAAGATGGCCTGGGAAATTAAGGTTTTAGTTGGACAACTACTTGCTTAGGAAGGACAGGAGAATGATTTGAGGCTATCACCAGTAATTTTCCATTAGAGTGCTCAGTGAACATTTACTGAATGAGTAAATGAAGGAAATCAAAGCCTGTAAGTAAACATGGGTTCCGATGAGACCAAGACAAAGATGATAGCATGATCTACCAGCTTACAGACCCACAATGGCATGCCAATATGTCTTTCCAAAACTCAATCATATCTTTTCTTTAGCCATAACCACCTATTGTAAGTACTTCTTTACTACAGTGTTTTTCTTTAATCTATGGCTGTCAACTTTTCTCTCAAATGTCAGAATGGAATCGAAGCCATAGAATAGTTTATGTAAGTGCCATGGATTCTACTGTTCTCTTGAGGAAGACAAAGTGACAGGTTACACAGCACTTATCTATATCACCTGTCAGGGACTCTTCATGCTGGGCAGGGGAGAGTATCCGGAATTTCAGCTGGTTATTTGTGATCCTCTTTTGGAACCACTACCTTGGCACTAGGAGAGAGTATCTCTGACATTGGCAAAACGTGGTTTTAGTTTTCCTAAAAGAAAGAGCTGGAAGTTTTCTATCTCTGGACTTCTAAACTCTGTCAGATCAATATCCTAGCTGGGAAGTCTATCCTAGCAACTTAATCTTTTCTGCAATGTAACACTTCTTTTGTTTCATTAGAGAGTTTTTTTCACAGCCACTGCAGGGGCATGTATTGTATGGTGCCTGACTAGTAGCAGATAATTCGCCCCACACAGAGTGCGACCATTCTTGTTTGTTGCCTGAGGTTACGGCAGATACCTTATTCATTACACTGAGTCAATAGCTAGAATTGCAATAGCCTTTGTAGATGTAAAAGAGAAAAAGCTACACATCAGGGGTAGTAGTCAGTAAGACTGTGTTCTTCCAAACTTATCAAGGTGGAACCTTTCTGTCTCACTTGTAAGGATGAAAAAATAAAAAGTATCTACTGAAACTTTTTATCTCTTTAAGCTGTTTCATTCCTAAGAGCTTAAAGTCATTCTGTAGACCTACATCTGATTTATTTTTGCAACATCCCTGTGGAGTCAGAGGCTAGTTTTTCTTCTACTGTCCGGAAAAAGGCGATGCCCTGAGAACTTAAGTGACTTGTATTTAAGGTCAAAAAGTGAGTCAAATTGTAGAGCCAATGTTTGAATTCAGGTGTTCTACTCCTCACCCAGGGGCTGCTTTAAGATGATATTATTTGGGGCAAAAATAGAGCTTAGAGAAGTCAAAATGTATGATAAAGATACACATGTCATGATATATCAAGGTTCAGATCTGGAAATATTCCTTAGGTTTTAGATTTTTTAAATACTGATGACTTGACAGTATTTACTGATGTGAACTCTTCTCACTCCCTTAAGCCACAGGCCCAGGGCTCATTATTCTCTATTTAGTTTGGGACAATGGCCTGGAATCAGAGTTCCTAAATAGCACTAATGATTTCACATATTTGAGGAAAAATGAGGGATATTGGCCATGTACATAATTGATGCTCATTAAATAGTTGTAGAATAGAATGGTTATTATAACACAATTGAAAAGTGGGTAAAACAAAATCAACTCATAGACTTATAAGGTTGAAGCAGGGTCTCCTTAACCCCAATGGTGCTTCTACAAAACTAAGAAAAAATGCTTTTCTTCCAGGTAGACACAGCCCTAAGCCAGGGCACACAGCTTGGTGAACAGAGCCTTGGCTGGATGTCAGCTTCCTTTACTGATTGCCTCAGCTTGATGGTCTTTGTGGCAATCCTGAGATGGAACCACACCCTTCACAGATACCAGGCACACACTCCCCATTCAGGAAGAATAACATCATGTCTACCCCACAATAGAAGGTAGTACGCTTTTAAAGACCTCTTGGAAAAACATTTTCACAACCCTATGAGCTACTCAAATTAATCTTCTGAAGTCATTGAGGTTAAGATAAGGCTCATCTTATGAAGGGAGAGATATCGTGAGTGATCACTACTGAGAGGAAGCTGACATTTCCACATAATTCCTCAGGAGGCCAGCCTTAGGCAGGACATGGCTCTCAGCACAGAAAGGCCAGAGAAGTCATGGGAAAACTTGAGTTACTGTAGGGCCATCTTGTAGATTCATCCTTAGAAGTGGAGGGATAATTTGTTCCTCTTCCCTCAGAGTCCAGAATTAACTTTCAGCTGCGACTTGAATTAGTGTGATCAACCATAAAACATATGGGAAAATAGGGGCTTAAAAGAAGTAAAATACATTGAAAGTAGAATCTTAGCAGATCTCCTGGACCTCCCACCTATTTCAAAGGAAAGCACTACATGGCGGGTGGTGACCTCCTCTCTGAAAAGAACAGCAACAGTCAGGACTCATAGATCACGAGTTTGCAGTGAATTTGACAAGCTTCACAAGAGGCCTGTTCATAATGAGCTCTCTGGTGCAAGTGGAGAACATCAGAGGGAAGTGCTGGGATATAGATATGTAGCCTGGCGAAACTTCAGACAGCCATGCAGAGAGAGAGCCTAGGTTTCCATGAGTCAGAACTTAAGGTATCTATGGGCCACGAAGATGGCAAGAAGCACTAGTGCCCCCCAGATAGAACTTGTTCCTAGAAAGGGAACTACTTCCTACAGAAGAATCTCTCTTTCTTGGAGTCTATTAATTTGGTAAGAATGTAATTATAAAAAAACATGGTCATATTGATGGTTAATAATGGGTGTATTTTAATTCACAACTTAAGAAAAGAAAATGGACAGAAATGAAGTGACTTGCTCAAATGGCATTAGAATACTTTAAAAATTTCCAATTCTATCTTTCCACCAAATATGATAATTTCTAGAGTTGACCAAATAAGTCCACAAAATACCAACCAGTACTATTCATTGAGTGCTTACAATGTGAATACTTACCATGTGTATCAATCACTATGCAGTTCTCTAGGTAATGCATAGACTGGATAGTGTCCCCTTAAATTCATGTGTTGAAGCTGTAACCTTCAATGTGACTGTATTTGGATTTAGGGCCTTTAGAGAGGTAATTAAAGTGAAATGAGGTCATTAAGGGTGGGGTCCTAATCCTTGGGACAGACATTAGAGATCTGTTTCTCTCTCCATGAATGCCATACACAGGAAAGGCCATTTTAAGACACAGAGAGAAGGTGGTTGTCTATAAGCCAGGAAAAGAGGGCTCACCAAAAACCAACTCTCATGGTACCTAAGTACTGGACTTCTGGCCTCCAGAATTGTAAGAAAATACATTTCTGTTTAAACCACTCAGTATGTGCTCTTTTGTTATGGCAGCCCTAACAGAATAATTTCTAAAATTAGCTCAAATAAGCTTCATTATGAAGTAAGAAGTATTAGTTTAGGAATTCAGTCTAATGATTAACAGTATGGGTTTTAGAGCCCAACAATTTGACCTCAAATCCTAGCTCTACCACTTATCACTTATGAGATCCTGGGAAAGTTCTCAATCTCTGTGTGTAAATTTTTCCATCTGCAAAGTGGGAATACTAACAGTATCATCCTCATTGGGATTCAAGAGAGTTAAACGAGTTAATGTTTAAAAGAATTATAGTACCTGGCACAGAGAATACAATATGAACAAGCTATTGTTACTATCCCAATTTTTAGATGAAGAAACTGAGACTTAGGGAGATGACCTGTGTACCTCAAGATCACCCAGATAATTAAATTTGGATATACCATTATTGGAACCAGATCCTTTATTTACAGAAAACAAGGCATTAATCTTTATACTGTACTGACTTTGGTAAAGAATAATCAAGTGAGAAATGCAATTAAAACATTTTTCTAAGCAGACTAACAATCTGAACATTTTGAAATTTGCCTGCTTAAATTGTAGGGTGAGGATTTTGGTGTGGCATACTGTACACCGCTTTGCTCAAACTGCTGGTGTTTTGAATGTCAGGCGACAAGGGATTTTTATTATTTCTCTTCCTTTTCAACACAGTCCTGATATACTTTCTCTTGTTCCAGCAGTCCTAAGAAATGCTAAAAATACAGGATATATACTCTTACCATCAAGTATATAGGGAAATATAACTAATAAGAAATACTACATAAGAAACATTAAATGAGCACATGGGCATTGAGAATTCCAAAGTGACCTCAGTCTACTAGGTCATTCTATTTCATTCCACTGGACAGATGGGTGAGTGAAATATTGAGGGATGCTGGTTTCTGTTCTAGTTTCTGATGCTAGCTAGTTTCTGCTAGTTTCTTGGCTTCTGTGGCAAGCTTTGACTGTTGGAAACAACCAGGAAATCCCTCTTAATTTTGTCTCCAGTGAACCATTAACTCTGCCCTCAAAGGTTGCATTTCTGATGGTTCTGGCCTTGAATCTCTTGTTGTTTAAGCTGTGACTGCAACGTACCCTGTCTCTGGGAAGTTGCAGACCACATGGCTGCTGACTTTAATATACTCTTGACCTGAGACCCTCATGAATACTAAATCCACTTTAGTATGGCCAGAGGAGGGGAATTTAATTGCTTTGGCTGATGATGGACCATCTTCTCTTTGCTCCTGAAGTTTTGCCAGAGACATTTTCTAACTCACTTGACCCTCCATGATCCTTTCTCTGTACCCACTTGACCCTCCAATTCCTACTTCTCTTTATATTATATCCTTGTGTTTCCACCTTTTAATACTTAATAGTAATTATCCACTGTACTTCAAGGTCATTGAGGGTAAGAATATCTGTGTATATAGCTCATAGATGTCATGGGTTGTACTGGACAGAGATATCTACAAGACATTCAATACTGTTTGAATATACTGAATGAATAGCCTAGTGAATGAATGAATGGATCCTACTCAGTTGTTTGTGACAGGACCTAGCAATAAATACTTCCATGTCACAGGCTATTGGAAGGTAAAGGATTAAATATGTATTTATTTATTTACATGCCCTTCTTTGAAACCTGGCCAAAAGCCAATGCCTTCTCAGGCAAATTAGCAATACTTCAGAACTTGATAATTGTGAAATCTGTAGGTGCTGGAAGGTACTAAGACTATGGCCTAATTGAAATTCTTGAGCTCCTTCAATTGTCAGAACCAAATGCTATTCTGAGAGGGAGCTCAGATATCCCCATGGTAACAGGGCTCCATTAAAGGAATGACATCACAAAGCTGTCCTTGTTTGAGGACACCTGGGAATTTCAAGTATAGCTGGAAATACCATTAAAGGCAAATTATGCATATTCTATGTAATTATGGGCACATGCCTAGATGTGCCTAATTTAGCCACACCTTTCATTTAGTCCCATTTATCATTAGTCTTTTAACGACTTCAGTTCAAGGTGCTTTATCTTCTTCAAGAAGAGCACATCCAAATTTTGGAATAAATATCTACCATTAATGTGGTGCTGTTCTTGGGCAGGAAAAAAAAAATCAAAAAATCAAATCCTTTCCTTATCTACTTATTATTACTTTTAACACAGTTGAGGGAATGTTGATTCTTAACACACCCTCTGAAATAGAAAAATAATTGTCTCAATGTGAAATTATCCAGCACTGTGAGCCTGCTGACCCTTTGTGGCTTAGGTCAGTTCCAGCAATGTGCCTGAAGGGAGTGAGTTAGGAGAAGGGGCTGTGCGGATGATCTGGGCAAGGTCACCTCAAGTGTCTTTTATGTCTTTTTTGTCTGGTTAAAAAACGTAGTCAAAATACTCAAACCATTTGTTATTTTGTAGATGCCTCTAAATACTTTGCACAATGTCTAAAAAAGGAAAAGATTAAAAAAAAAAGAAAACAGAAGAGTCAACAGAGTTGAGAATGGTTTAAATTCCCCCATCATTGGTATAATACCTTTGCTTAGTTATGGATTCCCTTCTATCAGAGACAATGCTTTTAGTGGCTCCATTTTCCTATAAAAGAATGCAGCCAGGAAAGGTGGAGGCAGGCTGGATTAGCTCCGAGAATGCAGGAAAGTATGACAAGGTGAAAGGCTAGCTATGAGGTTGGTCAGCTCATAAATAATACAAACTTGACAGGATTTGTAAAGAATGTGAACGATTTGCATAGCCTGTGTCACAGGAGCAGTGTGTCTAAGTGTTTACAGTGGCTGAAGAGGTGCTCTGAGCTGGAGTATTTGCCAAGGTGACTTTCCTCTCACCTTGGTTTTAAAGGTTCCTTCTGAACTTCCCTCCCACTCAAACCCCCTCCTTCCCCATAAATTCCTTGGAATTGTTAAAGAAGTGAGGCTGAACACATGGGTTTGCTTATAACATTGAGTGAACTGAGTTCTTTTAAATGAAAGCCTAATGCTGTTTTGCTAAATAATATCTATAGACGGTCCCTTCATTGACATTGATATTTTGGTTAGGAGAAATAATTTGTTATATTTTCTACATTTCAAATGAGTCCCAAGCAGTGGTCTGCATGAGGATTTTCCTGAGAGCCAGGTGAACAAAATATCTGAGGATCAAAAGTTACTTTCTTTACATATGTTAAATCTCATACACAATTGTAAGTAAATTAATTTTTTTCTCCAGTGGAAAAAAAAATCTTCAAATGGGAAGTTAGAGCTGGCTGGAAGAAAATTTAGAAGACATAATTCAGATCCTTCTTTTTCAAAAATGAAGAAACTAAGCCAGAAAAAATGAAGATGTGCCACTAATTTGTGGCAGAACCAGAGCAAGAACCCGGAAATACCAGCTGCTAATTTAGTGCTATACAGGAATATACATAGAAATATATATATATAGTATATGCATATGTATACCTTCAATATATGTATGCATATGTTCCTGCATGTTAGCAATAACTACACATATGTTTACATATATATATATAGCTCAAATTCTAATTTTCCCTGACCCCCTCAACTCAAAATGTGGTCTGTGAACCTGCTGTGTTGTCATCACCAGGAGCTTATTAGAGATGCAGAATCTCAGGCTCCCCAGTCCTACGGAATCATAGTCTGTAGTCTAATAGGATCCCCAGGTGATTCATAGGCATTAAGTTTGAGAAGCAATGTTGCAACACTCCCTGGTTTTCTGTGATAATGAAGTGTAGTTATGCAGAGTCCACAGGTAATCTGAAACACTCATTATATATGTTGATTTCTCATCTTTCTTCTGTCTCTCACTAAATTTTAGTCACTTCCCGCTGCTATAGAACAAACTATGTTGAAGTTTTTCACTTCCATTTCACTTTTGCCTTTTAGTAGAAAGTGTTGCCTTCAGTTTAGATTTTACCTCCCTATTCAAAGAATAGTTGTTAATATGTATTGCATATTTGTTCTCTGTCCAAAACTGTGTAAATATTTTCTATTCATTGACTCTTTAATCCATGCAACAACAGTGTGAGGTTCTGGTGGTAATAATTTCCATTTTATGGAAGAAGAGACTGAAGCTGAAAGAGGTTAAAAAGTGGGAGGTGTCAGAGCTTGGACTCAACAGAGATTCAGCTCATTCCAGAGTGGTGAACATCAGCCACAATATGTACTGCGTCTGCAATCAAAGTTCTGTGTTGCTCTTCCTCTCGGGCATTTCAGCCTGTAAAAGTCAAATTGCCTTATCAAGCAAAAACTGGAAATCAAACTTAGCACAGTGCCTGCATCATACACAGTGGGCGCTTGAGAAATATTTGTAGAATAAGTATATGACTGAATGAAAATGCGTAAGTCTCTCTGATAAGAAAACACATGCTCTCTCTCCAACACCAAGAGAAAGAGATGTCCAGCCAAGAGATATTTCCCATGTTAAAGCAGATAATGTTTCTAGTCCCTCCATTAGCTTTCTGCTTTCCTTTACCTTTGACTGACATATTACTGCAAGTGCCCTACTGTTCTAAATTTTCAGATTTTATTCTTGTGCTATTGTTTTAGAGAATAGCCTGCCTGGAAGACTAATCTAGTGACACCCGTCATTGGAGGCCCTGAGTTGCTATTTCAGGGCTTCTGAGAGAATCCCATTTACCCTTAAACGTCCTCCATTTCTTGGGAATTTTAGAGCTAGAGCATCAAGCATTAGGTTAAGATTTTATGTGATTAGACCTTTGTGAATTAGTGTCAGGGAAAGATCAAGAAACAATCCCTGAGGAGGGAAAAAATATAAAGGGACCTTGAATGCCAGGACACGGGGATGAGGAAAAATGGAGGCTGATCCAGCTGAGAGGTCACTCTGGGAGAGAACTGAAGCTAAGTGGCCTGTTACCTGCTTAGCTTAGGGAGGGGCAGGTGGCTAATGGGGCAGGGGCACCACCCGAACACCAGCCTAACCTGTGCAGCTGCTGCCTTGTGTGGATTTAAGTAAAGGAGATGAGAGTCACACTGCTCTGTGTCTCATTTCTTAAACTGTGAGGCAGTGGGGCTAGGGCACTTATTTCCTTTTGTTTTGGAGGATTCTAAATTTAGAAAGTGGCAAGCTGGGCTCTGAGGAGACCGGCTCAGGAGGGCCAATAAGGAAGGTGCAGCTCACATCTCCCTGGACTGGGTTCTTTCTTCTGGTTAGTGGTACTCTTGACTTTGGGGACCACCCCCACCAACACATGCTGTCCCATTGCTGCAGCTGATCCTCAGACCTTCAAAGGCTTCACACTTTGTATGTTCCCACCACATATGGCCCCTGGGAGATGGGGAGGGGTAGGTACACCAAGCCTAAAGAGGTGTTTTTGGATTTGTCAGAGGATATTTTTTAAAACTATGAGCTGACAATGCTGATCTGGAATGTCATCCAGTATTCTATTATTTTTATTTTGTATGTGATTAATATATTAAAAAGAGTCCTTGCTCCATGTGCATTCTTTGATTGTATGTGCATGTGTTTGATTTAATTCCCTGATTGGCTCAACATCCTTGCTAACAAATTTATGGTCCTTTAGCCAGGAATATATGAGAAATTGGTTAGGTTTCCCCATTCATTCCATTTGGATATGTGGAGTATCAGCCACTTGCAGACTTATGCAGGAGATGGAGATTAAAGATAAACAAAACACAGCCTCCGCATTTAAGGAACTCCTAGTGTAGTGGAGAGGAGATAGGTATGCGAACAGGTAATTGTAATACAGTGTCACAAATGATGTAGTAGAGGTGGCAATAGAGTATTATGGGAACATGTAGGAGGGAGGGACAGGCTCTGTTTGGGAAATTAGCCAAAGTTTCATGGAAGTCTTGCTTTCTGCTGGTGGTGAAGTCACAATACTTAATTTGCACATTAAATCTCTAACCTTGAGATGACATTTGATTGTTTAAGGGCTCAGTGAGAAATCTTTCCCCTTCTCTGTGCTCTCTTTATAACCCAGCAAACAATTACAATGAGCTAAACTGTATCAAGGCAAATAGCATTAGGATTAAAAGTAAAAGCCACTCTGCTGACTTCGGTGGGCTCCTAGAAGCTGCAGAAAGCACTTAATTTTATCGTTTTTCTGATTAAGGCTTTCTCCAGCACTCCTTCAGTGGAAGAGGTAAGCAGAGCAAGCAAGCTAGCAAGGAACGTCACAGATCTCATATTTCTGTCATCCTGGCTTCAGGCATAGTTAGCAGGATGTCATCTGCACAAGGAAAATAAAATTGCTTGCATGAGACCCTCATCACTGTGAAGAAGTGGGGAAGGAGGAAGGAATTCAATCTTTGGCTTAGAAAAATCTAATTCTCTCAAGGTATATTGAAGTCTGCGAAGCAGTTATCTTTCTGAGCAGCTAGATGCAGCCTGGAAATGTAGCTCCTAATAGCCTTGGTGAGATTATGTAAAATTTCTGTGATTGTGGTCCTCACACACAGGTCACGTAGGGTGTGAAGCCCTCCTTCCCCAGTCAGCCTGTCTCTGCAGTCCCCTCCACATTCCTCATTTACCCCATGCTTTCCACCTCTTCCCTGCTGCCTCCAGGCCACTGGCACCTCTCTAGGAGGAAGGAGAAATGATTGGCTTGACAGCTTGGAGGGAAAAGTTTAATAGAAATTGATGGAAGTGGCCCACGAAGGCCACCATTCTATTGTTGCAGCAAGAAAGGTTATCAGGGCTTGATGGAGCCCCACTCTATCTGAAGTATTTTGTGGCTGAGGAGACTTGGTGTTTACTGGACTTGCAAGGAAATTGGGATGGAAGTTGAAAGAGAAATTAATTTGACCTCTAGTTGATTAAGTCGCAGGAGGGTGGGAAGGAGCAGAGCTGTGGGATGGTATTTGGAGGGAGTGGGCAATACTGTTCCAAAGTTAGCACCAGGGCCCTTTGTTGTAAGGAGTGTAAGGTGTGAACAAGGGGTCAGTTTACAGGTGTGGTTTGGCTATAATGGATGTATCAGCCTTTCACATTGAAATACATGTTTGTAAACATGCAAACAGATTTGGTGGCACCATTCTATCTCTAATATTCTTTGCATATAACAATTCATCCCTGAAGAAATTCAGAATCTATAGACAAATTTAACTTTAACAGCCACTTCAACAGCCACTGTCTGGAATTATACTTTGGATTTAATTTCAGTTCAGTGTTTCTTCTTTACTCCCCCTTCCTCCCCCTTTCCCCCTGTTTCTTCTTCTCTCCTCTCATTCTTTAATTCTCACTTCCTTATGACTTTGGTAACCTCTTCATATAGAAGGAGAAGGAATAATGTCTTCTAAAGATACCCTTAAAGTCTTTGCCTATCCCAAAACTCAGGCTCAGAATTGGCTTCCTGAAAAACGAATCTTCCGAAGATTCACAGGGAGTGTAGCTTTTCTTCTTTGACCATTTGCAAAACAGGCAAACATTTATTATTATCTTATGAATCCTGTAATTGTCAATGACATAAACCTACTCCAACTGACTTAAGGAAGACAAAGGGGAACCTTTTGGCTTATATGAGAACTTCAAGAATAGCTCTAGGGTTACCTCTGGTGGATCAAGGATCTGAAAAGGTTGCGCCAGGGCTCCCTCTCTCTCTGCCTCCGTCTCTAGACTCTGCTTCTCTTGGTGTTCTTTGTGATGCTCTGTTGCAGACCTATGCTCATGTCCCACAGTAAAAGAGTAAAGGAAGTACTCCATTCTCAAGTTTTATGTAACATTCTTGGAAGGAAATTGATAGTCTCTGACTTGCTGAAGTGCCCACTGTGGCTTAAGGAAGGTGGGGGCAGATAGGTCAAGTCTTGTGTGCATTCGTACAGCTAGTGGGTAGGTGAGGCTTAACTGACAATCTTGCTGGACCACATGGAGAGGAAGGAGACAGTTTGTTCTGGGTAGCAGATGTCTGTATTTTTCTGTCTTGGTCATTTTGCCTTCAGGTGGCTATCTTTCTGGGAGAGATAATGTTCACTTGGTGATATAGCTTAATCCTTCCCTTTGGACATCCCAAGTCCCATATATAACCTGACCTCAACTTACCCTTTCAGCTTTGTAGTCTGTTGTTCTCAGAGTCATATCTAGGCTCTAGGCAGACATGACCACTCATTGTTCTCCAAATGGTTTTATTCTCCATGGCTTTGTTTTGAGGGCTCTTGGTGGTCAGAATTGGGGGAAACTGCTTTCACAAATTAAAGAGTAGAATATTAAAAATCCCTTTCTTTATTTCCAAAATTGAACTAACATTTTTTTTTCAAGGTGCAATGCCTCAAATAGTATTTAAATAATGTCTTTTTTTTTCCTGTTTCTGTTGTTATTCCAGCAAATTGATTAAAGGACCATTGTGTTGCATTCTGCATTGTCCTTACCTATATTGTTTTATAGTCCTCTAATTAAACATTTTCATATTTCATCTTAAAATATTTTATATCTCTTTAAAAAAATAACCCAAGTATCCTAGACAATAGTAAAAAATATGGAAAGGCTTAAATTAATATGTAGTCAGAGGAGAAGATAATAGAAATAATGACCATGAATGTTTAAGAAGAAAATCAGGCCCTGGACAAGAAAATCCTCCAAAACTTCTTGTCTAGCACTTGGGTTAATGATGCCTTCATTCATTTTTGAGTGGATTGTCATTGTGATGAAAGCAGCAAAAGAGACAGGAAAATAGAGAAGATATTGCAAAATTAGGGTCTGGAAGAATTCCTTTTGAAGTTTGCTTTTTTAAATTTTTCAGGCAGTGTGAAAATGGGAATATCTTTATTTTCGTTTATTCTTAGATCTTCAAGGACCACAAAAGTGTAAGGGCAGAGGAAAGTCTTTGTAGTTTTAGCTTATTAGTACATTACTTCCATTTGTAGTACCCTCTTTCCCTTAATTTTCATGTTTCAACCTTCAATCCTTTAAGTCTCAAGTCATGGTTAACTCAATGACACTATCTCTGAGAACCTTGGCTGAACGTACTCTTTCTCCCTGCCATCCTCTAAAATGTCAGTAGCATTCAAAAGTGTAGTCATTGGACCAGTGGCATCACCCACACCTGGGAACTTATTGGAGATACAAATTCTTCTCCCTTTACCCCAACCTACTGATTCAGAAACCATGGAGGTAAGGCTCAGCAATCTGTGTTTTAATAAACCCTTCAGGTAATTCTGATTTATGCTAAAGTTTGAGTACCACAGCTCTAAAACTTAGTATTCTGTCTCATATTTACATGGGGGAATGTGTAACCCCTACTTCACTACATAATGTACTCCTGGGAGGATGTCTATGTCACATTTGATGTTCTCAGTCTTCTGTAAATGGTAAAAGACTTTGAAACATGGGAGCTTGTAGGTAAATGGGCATAATAAGGCACAGAACTTGCATAAGAAAGAGAGGGAAACAGTGCCTAATCCAGTTTCTCAGTTTTCCAATTTGCCTTCTGCTTTGACAGAATGGACTGGCTAATTACTAAATCCCTATTTCACTTTATGGCTAAGTTCCTGTTTTGCTTTTTGCGGTGTCTGTCTGAACACAGAGTAGATGCGCTCCCATGCCGTAGTCACTAGATACGTGTTCAGCGATGATGTTCTGCTTCCTTTTTTCGTAATCTAGCAATTGCAGTAGCAAGTCTTAGAGCGTTTGTGGAGTCTGCTGGCCAAGTTTAAGTAAAGGGCAAATCCACTTTAATTTAAATATATAGAACAAGTCTATTAAACATTTTTGTGCTTTAGTAGACAGCGTTCCATCCCATCCAAACAGACTCTCATTCACTTCAGGTGTTGCCCGTGAGGCTGCTGAGCTCTCTGGGTGTCTAGCCTTGCCCTTTTGTCATCAGCTATTAAAACCGTTAAAACAGAAGAATGCTTAACCACTCCAGCTGTTAAAACATTCATACACGCTTTGGTGAGCTCAAATTTAAATGCTTTGAATGGCCCTTTAGGGGATCTTCCTCCTCTTTTTAAACTTATGGTTCAGTCAAAATTCAGCAATAGTTTTAAGTTCTTCAGTCCCTGGATGTGCTCATATTTCTCCATTTTCCCTGCAAAATGGTCTAGTTAGCTGTTAGTCTAAGGATTAGTTTTTAAGCCATTAATTTTTGTATTTAAAATCCACCATTCAAAACTCTAATGACTTTTTGGCTTCACTCTCTGGAAGCCTTCACAGGTATTTTTTTGTTTTTTTCTTTCTTCCCTCTAAATTTCCAAATGATTCTTATAGGCTGGATCAGGATAGAATTAGCCAAAAGGGAATCAATCAGAGGGAGCCTTTGTCATCTTACCTGCCTAGTAGCTCTATGGTATAATGACTCGCCCACATCCTGTCTCTGTTTTCTGAATTACATTAATCCCTTTTTCTTTTAAATGTCTTTTGCACTCACAATCTGTGTTACACACATGTTGGCTTCTTATACATAATACTAAATATTATAGGATTTTTCTTTAAACTCTCTGGTTTGCTAATTCTTCTATCTATTCTCAATGAATTTGGACTCTCCTTAAGGAATATATCTAATATTCCCAAATATTGTGACTCAGTCCCTTACTTTTTCTACAGAGCTCTTCATGACAGCTACTTTCTATCATTGTATTATGTTCTTTTGACCACTCGTGACTATTTGAGGTTATCCTACGTGTCCCCCCTTGTTTTTTGTCTTCACTCCATGTCTCTGTTCTCCCTGTGTTCAACTTGGTCATCTGGGAACTTGCTACTCAAAGCATGGTCTGCATATCAGCATCACTGGGATCATCCTGGAAATGTCAGAAATATTGGATCTTGGGCCCACCCCAAAACACTGAATCAGATTCTATATTTTCACAATATCCCCAGGTAAGTCCCATGCACATTAAAGTTTGAGAAGGACTGTTTTGTTATACACCTCATGCTTAATGAGGCCCCAACAGAATTTTTACTCCTTTTTCCATCTAGTTCCTCCTCTTCTCTTCCTTATAACCAGAACCCCACCAATTTCTTTCTTTCCCCTCACTCTTCTCATACATTCCATTAAAAGTCCTATGAGATTTACCTACAGTGTATATTACAAATCCATCTACTTGTATCATTCTTCGTGACAACTACTTTCTGTCATTGTATTATGTTCTTTTCATCACTTGTGACTATTTGAGGTTATCTTATATTTCTCCACTTGTTTGTCGTCTTCACTCCATTTCTCCCTGCTCAACTAGAAGGTCAATGCCTTGAAACATTTGTCATGTTTGTCTGTCTTGTTTATCTCTGTGTCCCTAGCACTTAAGATAATGAATGACATGGAGACAGGGATCAAAAAACAGTAGTTGAATTAATTAATGAGGTTTTTCACATTACCCAAATGATGTCATGGATTAGATGCCTCATGGCAATGTGAATAATTAGTGAGTTGGGATTCAACACTGGCTTCTCTTTGGGTCCGAAATTCTCATATGGAAAAATGTTTTGAACTGAAGAAGGAATTTTCATTCTGAGAAGATTGACATGGAAATTAATAATCAATGCTGAGAATCAAATGATTTGAATTTGTGTCCATATTTAGTCACATTTCATTGTCCTCATCAGTAAAAGTAGGACATTACCTTACATGTAGGCCATCTGTCATGAGTCTTCCTGATTGAATGTTTCCTGTGAAATGTGTTTCACTCACCGCTTTCGCTTCCCCCATATTTCAGTAATAACCTGGGACACATCAACTAATAGGCTATTTGTGCTCCTGTGTTATTGCTACCAGGTATTATGTTAACAACTTAGAGTCGATTGTAATTTTTAATTGGAGCTGAATATATTTAATTATGTAATTTTGAGCTGTTCTGATTTAATTCCACCAAAATTACTTCAAGAAACCAGGACTCTATGAGAGATGACTGACAAAAAGAAAAAAATAGTATGAAGAGCTTTGATATACATTAACTCACTATTATATCCTACTCTTATGTGCTAGGTATGAACTTTCTTTCTCTATTGTTCTTATCAACAGAATAAAATTTATGTAGCCCACAATGTACATGGACTTCTGATCATAGCCTACAGTTAAAAAAGAAAAAACACTAACAAAAGTTGAAGATTTCAGACTAGAAGTTCTCTAAGATTTCTGTCTGTTTTAAAACACATAAAGATATACACATAGGTTTCTTTTAATGCTTCATTAAGTACCTTATAATAAATTACAAACACATCTCTTATGTAACCCAATAATAGAAGATGTTGGTATAAAAATATACATAGAGCTTCTAGCCAAGATGAAGAAATTGGAGTCAAATTTACCTTTCTACCTGAAACAATTAAAACCAGACAAAATTTACAAAAAGACTGCCTTGAGACATTGGTCAACAAAGAACAAATAAGATAAGTCCTAAAATTTCCTGATTGCTGTCTAAGCTGCAGCTCAGAGAAGAGGAATGCAAGTGGGCACAGTGCCTTTCCTGAGTCAGGGGGATGGTGCTGGGAGTCTCAGGAGGCTGTGGGAGCTAGAGCCATGGGAAGGAGAGAGCTGCAGAGACAGGAGCTTCAGAGATCTCTGTTAGCCAGAGTAGAAAAACTTCACGATTCATGATATGTTGGATAGAATGTACAGAAGGGTCTGCCTCAGTGGTGGAGTAAAATTAGACCTAACCTAAATGTTGAGCAATACTGCATAACAAAGCTTAAAAATAAGACCTGAATGTGAATGTGAATTAGTTCAACCATTGTGGAAAGCAGTATTGGAGGTTCCTCAAAAAGCTCAAAATAGAAATACCATTTGACCCAGGAATCCCACTTTTAGGAATTTACCCTAAGAATGCAGCGGCCCAGTTTGAAAAAGACAGATACACCCCTATGTTTATTGCAGCACTATTTATAATAGTCAAGAAATAGAAGCACTCTAAGTGTCCATCAGCAGATGAATGGATAAAGAAGAAGTGGTACATATACACAATGGAATATTATTCAGCCATAAGAAGAAAACAAATCCTACCATTTGCAACAACATGGATGGAGCTAGAGGGTATTATGCTCAGTGAAATAAGCCAGGCAGAGAAAGACAAGCACCAAATGATTTCACTCATCTGTGGAGTATAAGAACAAAGAAAAAAAACTGAAGGAGCAAAAAAGCAGCAGACTCACAGAACCCAAGAATGGACTAACAGTTACCAAAGGGAAAGGAACTGGGGAGGATGGGTGGGAAGGGAGGCATAAGGGGGCATTATGATTAGCATGTATAATGGGGGGGCGCACGGGGAGGGCTGTATAACACAGAGAAGACAAGTAGTGATTCTACAGCATCTTATTATTCTGATGGACAGTGACTGTAATGGGGTATGTGGGGGGGACTTGGTGATGGGGGAAGTCTAGTAAACATAATGTTCCTCAAAAAAAATAATAATAATAAGACCTGAAAATATCAAATCAATTCAGAGTAACTTAACTTTGTTCCAGAACAAATCTCAGTAATATCTACAAGAAAACCAAAGTGTCCAGGACTCAACAAAATAAAATTCTTAATGTCACAGAATTCAGTAAAAAATTGATAATCATGCAAAGAAGCAGGAAAATACAGCACATAATAAAGAGAAAAATGAATGTATCAAAATCAATTCCAAAATGCCACAGTAGACTCAATTAATAGGTAAGAACATTAAAACACTATTTTTAACTTTATTCCATATTTTAAAGAACCTAGAGGAAAGACTGACTATGTTAAGTAAACAAAGAAGGTATAAAAAAAACAAATTAAACTTCTAGACGTGCAAACTATGATGTTTAAGATGAAAAACTACCCTAGATTTGTTTACCAGCTGATCAGACATTGCAGAGAAAAGATAAGTGAATTCAAAGACATAGCAATAGACACTGTCCAAGGTCAAACATGCAAAGACACACAAACACAAAGCCAAATGACAAAGAAAAAAGGAGCAGAGAATGAATGAGCTGTGGGACAACTTTTGCTGGCTGAGTATTTGTGTAATTGAAATCCTCAAATACAAGAGAGAAAGAATTGGGACATTATTGCCCTGCCATGATGGCTTTAGGCCTTTGGGGCAGCAATGACCAGTGGCTCCTGTTTCAGAATGACACGGACTCCTGGTTTGCCTCTGATCAAGGGTCCCTTCTTTGTCTCCCTGTCCCTTCCATCCCTGATTCTGTGCCCTAAGGCCCAACCTCTGTTCAGATTTCCTACGGAGTTACTGATTCATTTGGTCTCTTCTCCCCACCTCATTATCTTTGGATCTCCTCAACTTATATTTTGATTTCTGATTCCATGGGTTTCTTGGCAATGACAGCACCCACTCACCTGGCAAGAGACCCTCTTTCCAGCTCTGCAATGGCTGCTGTAGCTCAAGCTAAACCCGTGTCTCCAGAGAAGAAAAATCAAGACCCTGAAGTCAGTAAACCAGATAAACATTCACAGATTAAGCTAAAATTTAAAAAGAATAAAAATATCTGCTCTTGTGTTTTGACATATATGACTTATTGCTGTTTGGAGCTCTGCTGTACATCATCTGCTATTGTTACATTTGTCATAGCAATCAATCAGAGACAATTATGAAACTGCCAACTTCATCCTTTTTATTCAGCAAGGCTGTCTAAATCTGCAGCTATTAATACCCTTCTTATCTCTCTTAGTTTACCATTCCTCTTTCCCTGCTTCTTTTCCAGCAGCTTGATCTCTGGCACTGTTGTGGCTTGTGAGATGGTTGCACGTAGTAGAGTTTGGAAATTAAATGATATTGGTTGTGCCAATCTCAGGTAATGGAATTATTTTCATGGTGGTGCCTTGTATGTGCATTGTACCATAACTTATGTAAGGTATTTTCAAAGGGAGAAAGAAGATCATTTTCTTAGAGTGTGGATCTGAACGTTATCACTGGTTGTATAGGAAATTGTTTTACTGGCATAGGAGATAGTGTAGTCACCAAAAACTTCATGCCTTGTCATAAACTTGCAGTCTGGCCAGGAATTGGAGAGTTCACATTTAATTTATCTTCTCACATCTAGTAATACTAAGGAGTAGTAGTGAAAATAGGTTCTTGCTTCGATAGCATTTGGAATTTTAAATCAGCATCTAAAATTATGCTTCCAAAAGCCTCATTTCTATGGGGCCAGAGAGTCTCTGTGTGATAAAGGTCAGTGCCAAGTGTGTGCTTACACACGGGCTGCAAGTCTCTCCCTACTTCATGATTGCTCTTCACTGGATGGATACAGTATAGGGAGACAGGGGTGCAGCTTCATGGCAGCTTACAGAAAAGGGAGAGAATAAAAATCCTTACATTTTATAACATTTGATAATCAGGCCAAACTTTCTTTGTTCTTTATTCCTTTTTTTTTTTAAGGAAAAACTGGGGACTTGATCATTAACACAGCATGAAATTTCAAACAGGGTCCATGAAATTTTTCTTAATTCTACTTCTATTTGGATATTCCTTCTTAGATACTTTTTAAAAAAATGAGATACTATATAAATAAGTAAAGCAGTATATTAACTCCAAAAATTTATTTAATTTCTCAAGCCCCCAGCTTCCTGCTCTATGCAGTGGAGATAAGTGGGGGACCAGGTGATGTATTGTATCTAACTAAATTTATCCCTTCTCATGATTTTGGCCTAGTTTGTTTTGATAGGGAGGGTGGGTAGGAGTAGCTGCTCAAAATAAATTGATGCTTAATTTTTTAAAAAGAGAATAATAGAAGTTTTAGTAAATACTTTTGCTGGCAAGTTACAGAAACCCAACTCAAAGTGAGTTAAGCAAAGAGTAAAATTGGCTCATTTATCTTTAAAGTTTATGGGTAGCTTTTGCCAGTCAGAGCTGGATCAAGGCATTGAAATGATGCCTTTACATTTGGTTCTCCCTTTCTCTATCATTTATTTATGCTTGTCCCACATGTCCCCACTCCTAAGCATTCTCGTTCTACAAGGTGGCTCCTGGAAACCTGAAAGTGACATTCTCATGGCTCTCAATCCAATTGGAAGAACCTCTTTTCCCCCACAAACAGATCTCGAGAAGTTTCACTGGACCAGCTTGTGTCCTAAACTCATTGTTGAGCCAGTGACGGTGGGGACTCATGCCCTGATTGAGTGAGCTTGGAGATTATGAGCCTGTCAGGAACCAGGCTGGAGTTCTACCATTAAAACCATATGGACCAAGAGTAACGGAGGAGTGACTCTCAAGGGAAAAATGTGGATTATTTTTTCTACAAGGAGAAGGAATAGATTCTAGGAAATAATAATAATAGCTGACAATTATATCATGCTTACTCTGTGCCAGGCACTGACTGATCTGATTACCTTAGATATATTAAATTATATCATCAGAATAACCTACTTTACAGATGAGAAAATTAAAGGAGAGAGAAGTTAAATAACTTGCTGGAGGTCATACAGCTAGTCAGTGGCAGAGCCAGGGTTCAAATACAGGCAGTCAGTCCCTAGAGTACATGTGCTCTAAATCACTAGGGAACACTGCCTCTTGGAATAAAAAAACACCTACTTTCCCTCAGGCTTGGGAATTACATGTATCCATTTTTTATTCTTTTGCTTATAAGCCATTAGACCTGGAAAAGTTCTTAGCTTGTTTGATTTTATTAAATGGTTAAAAAGTAGATCTTAGTTCTTATTCTCTTCTATCTGATTTACATTTTAGTGAGTGCCTCATCCCTGATTTTACATTAAATAGAGAGGTGTGATTAAATAGTTCTGTCTTGCGGCATAAATTAAGAAAACAAATGTACTTAGGGTTACACCCCGCCTCGTTTTTCTCTTCCTCCTTCTTATCAACATAAAATACCATATACTGAACACCTACACACAATGTGTGCAGCACCATTCCATGCTTTTTCCTAATTTTCTTGGCTTTTTCTAAAATGCCTTTTATTATAGAAAGGAAATAAATCCTTGAGAAGTATGACATTTCTTTACAGTAAATAAGTAGGGGGTTTATATAACTCTTGAAAAGAGATAGTATAAATATGTATTTTAGTAACATTTTATCACAAACATCGGTGACAGGAATTTCCTAAACAGGAACCATATATTCAAAATAATGAGACAAAACTGTTAAATTTTAGAAGAAAGAGGCAACTATTGTTTGTTTTTCCATTTCTTTGGGTACCCATCAAAATATGTTTTTTCTCCTTAATGCATCTTGCTTTTCTCCTCAAAGAGAATTTTACCAAGTCCTTTAAGGAGTAAGAGCAACAGTAAAAAATATGATGGCATGTTTCAAAGCCGGCTCTTTGAGCAGGTAAATAATATTGTTTCTAATAAAATACTAGGGAACCAGCAAGTGGAACTCCTTTCTTGTTTGATTAAAAGGATGTTTGGGAGGTAGTATTTAGCTGAGAATGTGGGGGACACAAAAAGGAGGCTTATCCTTTAACATGAAATGGGTGGGAAAAGCCCAGGACATCTTTCTTAATTTTTCACTTTGTCTGGCGTTTGGTAATCTTTGAGCAAGTAAAACTTGCTAACGTGGACTTTTCACTTGAGTTCCTTTGGTCCCATATTCCCTGAAATGATGCACAGAAAAGAGCATTATCCATGTATTGGACAGATTTTGGCTGCAATACTGGCTGTCAGTGTGTGAGCTTGGGAAGGTTATCTAGGAAGTGGGTCAATTTTACTGATGATCTGTTAACCAGATAACCAGTTTTCACCAAATTTACTTGTGATAGTTTTATAAAAATGTTAGTAAGTTTAATAAGAACATGAATTACACTAAAGTTGATAAACTAGCAAAGACAAATGGCAAAGTAATTTAAAAAATGTTAAAAAGTTCCTATAAGAAATGCAAATTTCCAACCGACATTTTGCCTTATACATGTTAGAGTTGTTTCCACTCCTCTTGGATTTGAATTTGGATTCCTTTGACTGTCATTTTGTACTTTTTTCAAACTTTAAGCACTTTTAATATTCTGTTGCCAATATTTCAAACAGCATTCATCTTTCAGTTTGTAGCGATTTAAAATTTAAATTTAAATTCAAGAGGATGTGAAATAATCACAATTTTAAATTAAATAGAATTTTAATTTTAAATTCAATTCAGTTTCAACTTTAAATGGAATTAAATCCTTATTTTAAATTAAGTCATATTTTCAGTTATTTTAATTAAATTAAGATTTAATTACATGAAATATGTGAATTAAAATTTTAAACTTACATCCAACAGCATCTTAAAGAAATAAAAATAACTTTAAAAAATCTCATTACATAGGAAATGCAGATTCATTTGTTTGCTGATGAGACATAACTGGGATAGGCCAATATGTTATAAGTTTATTGAAATACTGGACATAAAAGGATTAAAAAGTTCAGAATCTGGAAACAAAGTGGGACTGTTCAGAATATTTTGCTATGGAAGAACATATGATAGTATCTTTAATGCTCCTTTACCAGAAATCAGAAAATGTGAAGGAAGATAGACTAAAAAAATCCCCAAGTTGCTAAAATCTGACAAAACAGAAATAATATTAAGAGAAATTGAAATTAATACAAACTGAGACATTCCTGTAATAAGTGCTGACATTTCTGTTATGTTAACAAAATGTTTTATTAGCAGAAATCAAAATTCATCCTTCCTTGTAAGCTCTTAAAACATTCCTTATCTATCATGCTATAAAAACCATTTGATTAAAACAGTAAATTTAATAAATAAAACAAATTAAACATTTAAGAAGTTGAAGTTTGCTTAATAAATTTTAAGGACTGCCAGTTGCTTACTTTTCTGTCTCAGTTTCCATGTGTATAAAGTGAGATGACAGTAACATTCCTCTCTTCCTTCTGTCAGATTGTTCTCTCCTCGATATTTCTTGCACCATTTATGTATTTCCATTCAAGTATCTTGTTTCATCCCTGTGAATATTCCTAGGGACTAACATATACCACAATAATAATATTAAACTGCTCATTTCATGCCAAACATTGTGAACGTGCTTTACCTAATTATTTAATTTAATCCTGACATCAAGCCAGTGGGAAAGGTACTTTTATCTCCTCACTAAAGATAAGGAAACAGATGCTCAAAGTAGTGACTTCTATCAAGAAGCACAGGTAAAAAATAGTGGAGCTGAACTTTAAATCCAAACGGTGTCACTCCATGTTTGCTGTATTGGATTCCTAAGGATACCAACAGATCACCTATTTTCTTTGTGCGAGTATCTATAGGATACAGTGCTATTATATTTTCTGTTTTTTTATTTTTTTAGGATTAAATAAACTTTCGAATGTAAAGTCCTCTCACCAGGCTAACGTGGGATGTGAATGCAGGCATTTTTTCCAGTATATAGGTGGACTATGTGAGGATGAGAGGCAGGAGAAAGGCGGGAGGGGCGATGCGACCAAATGACGGATTACAGGGGAAAAGGGGATGAAATAACACCTGCAAGTGAAGACAACTACCCAAATGTATTTACATTTTCACCCAGTATTGGTGTGGATTATTCTGCATTCGAGAGAATTTCTGGGTCTTTAGGCCTTATTGCTTCTCATTAGCTTCTGTGGAATTGCATGAACTAGATTTGTTGAGGATGTGTCATAAGCTAGGGCCACAGGTACCTCCCTCTCTCTGTTTACCGCGCGTTCTTTGCCATCTGAAGTTTGCTGCTATGAATATGGTGAACTTAACACATTGGGAAAATTAATGGAGAACACTTGGCTCTCCTGTTCTAGGCTGAAAGCCTCATCTGATACGAAACAGCTTGCCCATTATAAAGGGTTTGTTTATTCATCCATCCCTTAAATATTCAATGTGTTCTTACAATGGTTCAGACACTGCCAGGCATCAGAGCTATAAAGATGAAATGATATTACTCCTGCTTTTGGGCTAAATAATCTAAAAGGAGAGACAAACAGGAAATTATGTTGCAATCAGATAAATGCAATGTAAGAGATACTAATGATACCTTCCAACATTTATTGAGACCTTAATTTGTGCTAGACATTGTTCCAGCATTCTTTATCCATTATATCATTTTATTCTTATAAAATCCTATGAGGTAGTTACTCTCAGTATGTGAATTAAGATGAAAAAGCCAGGACACAGAGATTTTAAATGACTTGTCAGGGTCACAGAGGTAGCAAAGAGATGTACCTATATTTGAATCCACATTATGTATTACCAAAGTCAGGGTTTATGAAATACTGTGCAAAATTACCTCTTATACGGAAATGCAAACAGGGTCTCCCATACAAATTTAAAACACATTCACATTGTATTCAAGTTATTATGAAGGTTGGAGACTTAAATTTCTGCCTTTGGGAAATAAAATGCAAAATTAAATAGACATGTTTCAGTTGAGACAATAACACCCTTAAGTGCTTAAGGGCCACTGGGTGGAATCTGAGTTTATCGACTTATTACTAGCTGTTCAACTTAGGGCAAGTTATTTAACCCCTCCAAGTCTTAGTTTCCTCATCTGTAAAATGGAATAATGTTAGTTTATAGCTCATAGCTTTGTAATGAAGGTTACATGAGAGAATATTTGTAAAGTATGTGACAAGGTACTTAAGATTAGTAGAGAATGATCAATAAATACTAGCTCTTTTAAAATGCAGTCAAAGAATTTAAAAATTATTTCTTTACAGCATAGAAACTAGTACTGTATCTTTTCTCTCTGAGTTTTAAGAGGAAGTGAAGTATGGTAGTGGTGAAATAAGGTGGCTAGTGAGGACAAAAATGGTTTCAAGTTCAATTCTAAGCTAAACAAGTTCATATTCAAAATTGGAGAAACTTTATAAATTAGGACTGACTTAAGAACTACTTAAAAGACAGGGGCCCAACTGATCATTTCCAAAATGGCAGAATGAGGAGCTCAAAGAATCCCAAGAAGAATAAACATAAAGATCTGCCCCTATATATATATCACAGTCAAGTTGTTGAAAAGCCAAAAACAAAACAAAACAAAACAAAAATAACACTTGAAAACAGCAGAAAAATGACTCAGCACATACTGAGAAATAACAATATGAGAAATGACTCACAGCTTATCAGAAACAATGGATCCACAAAACAGTGGAATAACATATTCAAAGTGCTGAAATGGGGGAAAAAAACCTGTCAATCATGACCTGTATAATCAGCAAAATTATCCTTCAAAAGTGAAGGCAAAATAATCTTCAATAAACAAAGACTGAGAGAATTCCTTGCTAGGTACTTTACATACACCATTTAATTTAATCCTGACCACAAATTTAAAAGTTCTTTCTTATTCCTGTTTTATAGATGAGGGCACTGTGAAACCCTAGAGAGGTTAATAAATTTCTTGAAGCCATACAGTCAGTGGATGGGATTTGAACCCAGACCAAGTGGATATCAAAGGGCATTGTCACCCTTTGTTCTGCCTTTCCATGAAGTCTCATCCCACTAGTCTCCTTGCCTCTGAGCTGCCCTCTTTTCAACTAATCTAGTAAGGCTGGTAGTTGGATCCTCCTAAATATCACTTCCTGGATAATCCTTTAGTACTCAGAATCTGTGAATGGCTTTTTCTTATCTGTAGCATAAAGGCCAAATTCCTTAGCATGATTTATAAGGACCTTAAGAAATTGGTGCTTAGTATCACTTAAACATGATCTCTTAATATTTCCCAGGTTGACTGGTTTATCTCATATCTGCCAATCCTTTCCTCTCCATCAATTGAAATCCTCATTTTATCTTTTTGGTTGGGGGCAACTCAGAGCTGATCCCTTCTAGTCCTTCTCTGGTATTTCCACTCTTTCTTTATGATCCCCCTTTTTATATATTGCCATTACCCTATTTGAATATATGTGCTGCCACACACACACACATACACACACACACACACACTTATGGATTGGAATCAAGTCATATTATTTTCCTTTTTGCCTTCAGCAGGACTTAGCACATCACCTTCCATATTATAGCAGCCTATTAAATATTTACTAAATGACACCTATGGCTTTTGGATAAAACATTAAATATTAAAATCAAATAGCAGGAAAAAAATCACCATATCCTGCTACTTAAAGTAATAACATTTGGTTGGAAAATTATGTCAGTCTGGTCTTGTTAAAATCAGATCTGAAGGAAATAGAAACCTCTCTTTACTTGCTGTAGTCTCAGGAGGCAACCACAGTTTTTCAAAGCCAAACAGTTATGAATTTCTTCTCAGCCGTAATTGCTGTGTACCGAGGGAAAAACCAAGACAGCTGTTAGTGGTCATGGACACTCACAGCTCATAAATTCAATAAGCTAAGATGGTAGACTATTGTTATTTGGTGAGGCAGGTATGGGAAGATTCCTTCAAATTTAGAGTGTAAAACATTCTGTAATTCTGGTGCTTATGAATAGCAAGCAGATCTAATTAACTGATCCCCAAATAGACTTTAATCCTAAATATATTGTAAGAATGGTGGGAAAGGTTACTATTCATGGCAAAATAATTTATTTCCTAGTAGAAGCTGAGGACTTAAAAATATGTAGTTTGGGGATTTTGTCTGTGGGTCTGTTTACTTGTCAAAATGTGGTCTATCTTTAAAGACACAATTGGGTCAATCACTAGTACAGATGTCTTTTTGTATTTTTCTTTAAGGTTCTCATCTGATTTTCTTTTTCACCTCTCTCACTTTGAAAAAAAATCAAATCTTGTTAGGAGTACCCTTTGCCCCAATACCTACTAGTTTCATTTATTGCACTGAATATACTATAACTATACCTTCATTTATCTAGGTCATCCTTTTGGCTATATATTCATTTAATTTACCAAAAGTAAAACAATAAAGTGCCATGATTAGTGATTATTAAGGATGTTGGTTCTTTGCAGCCCCTGATTAAAGTTCTTACCATCCAGGAGAGGTGGGGAGAGGGGACTGTGTGGAAGGGAGGGTGAGTTTAAGTGAAGAAACAGTAGAGGCATTTTCTCTTAGGAAGTGTGGATGCTGGGTCCTCAAATTTCCAATGTCTCCCATTCCTACCTGGATTGGTGCCAAAAGGCATAGGGTATGCCTGTAATTGTGGTTGCTATCCTGGAAACCTCAGCCAGCCAAAGAGCCAGAATCAATATTTCAGGCATAGCAGGTAAGTATGAGGTGGGACTAAGCCACAGTCATGGGACTACCTGGACTTGGATTGCACATCCCACAGTTCCCAGCTGGTAAACTGCATGGCCTTTTTATTAATTTGCAATAATGTGATCAGACATTTTATGTAAGTGAATAGACTCACATCACTCTTTGGATGGATTTTACTCTACTTACTGAACTCTTGCTATATGCCAGGCACTGTCCTACATGCTAGTTAGATCCACTAGTGAATAAGATAGACATAGACCGTTCTATTCCCTACATGGAGTTCAGTGAAAAGGGCAAGTGCCATTCTCTTCTTGACTTTTTTTCTCTGTATATCAAATCAAGGAAAACAAAAACATTTACCCATGATCAAAGTTTATTTTGTCTATATTACTGTAATCAACAAAGCATAAAGCCCTAACATTTGGATGGGGTGATCTCACAGCAATAACAACTATTAACAAAATACATGTGGAATTTTGAGATTTATGACATACTTTTACCTATACATTTTTATTTTAACCTCAACTGAGTCTCTGCTTTCTCATCTGGAAAATAAACCATTACAGTATTTATCTTTCTAGATAGACAGCCAGCCTATGGTTATGCCTGCCAGTTATGAAGGTCTGCAGTTTATAGATGCTGAACCTGAACCTTAGAGAGAATATGTGCATTGTCATGGTTGAATATGAAGCCAAAGGAAAAAATGGACATAAAATACATTCTTTGGACTCTGAAATCTGTGATTTTTCCATTATATATCAGTTGTTGCTCAATTGTCCCATCAATCAATGGGAGCCAGGAGTATCCATCCCCTCAGAACTTCTCCAGACTGATTGCTGCAGGAAAGCTGATTACATTTTACTCTTTTTGGCAGCCCATACAGTAATAGTGCAGCCAGACAGGAAAGAAGTAGAGAGGAGAAACAAGGAACTTTAAGATAATAATAAAATTCATCCACAGGCTGGCCACCCAGAAATAAACAAACTTGTGCATATCCTGGTCATCTATTTTAGAATGCATTATATTTCCAGGCTATTCTTTCTTGAAGTTCCTGTTATAGGGAGCTGATTTTGCATTTGTTTAATAGAATATTAGAGCAGAAACTGACTTTTGAGGCTATCTAGTCAAATCCTTTAAGTATACAGATTAGGAAGTCACAGCTAGAAAGGTGTATCTATAAACTAAGACAAAGTCCTAAGAAGGGAAACAGTAACTTAAGTATTTCCCACAAGTAACTGTTTGCTTCCAAAATAAATATCCTATGGCATGACCACAGGATAATAATTCAAATTTTGTCTGAGTTTAAGTTCCAACAAGATTTTGGTATGCTACATCATTGTTTCAGGCCCAACAGAGCCTGTGTTAGGCTCTCAAAAATATTTGCTGTATGAATGAATGAAGCGTATATAACTTATGTATAACTTTGAAAATAATAAGCACAGACTTGGGAAAAAGATGAACATGTGAGAAGTGAGGCAGAAACCTCCTCTCAAAACCACATATAACATGAAAATACAGCAAGTACAACTAATCCTGAAAGAGCGACCTGAATATTGCAGAACAGACTGCCTACTTCTGGGGAAAAGAGAAGACCTCACAGAAAAGGGTAAAGTGGCAAAGCCATGATCCAGTGGGACCTAAGCCTTCCCCCAACCCCAAATCATAGGTGGGAGGAAGAGAAAAAGAGAAGGGAGGGCAGGGAAGGAGTAGAAGGCCAGGACTGCTGAACACCCAGCCCTGGAGATCTGTTCTGGGAGCACAAACCCACATTGCATGGTGCTACGGAGAGTAGAGGGGTTGGAAAACAAAGACAGGTGGAATAGTCAGAGAGACTGAGATTACACCACTTGTGGAGAACAAGTATGCACAACTGGCTGCTCCAGGACAAAAGATGGGCAGGCACTTTGAAAGACTTTCCAACACTGAGAAGGGCACTAAAGGGGCAAAGATTACACAGAGCTTGCTGTTCAGGAGAAAGAGCAGGTGGACAAAATTGTCTCAGCACACTCAGCCCAGCAGGTTGGGAGCTTTCAGGACTTCCAGACGTTTCATTCCCCTGGCTGGCAACACAGCCCTGAGGCCCCCCACTGTGGTACACAGCCTGCTGCTCCTTCCTCCCTGTAGGCACTGGTCCTGGAAACCTGCTGCCCCACCATCATGCAAGGCCAGCTGGAGGGTGGTCCTGCCCATGGAAGATACAGGGGCATAGCAAAGAGGCATCTCCCTGTACACTTGGCCCATTAGATCTGGCAGTGGAGGAAGGTATTACAGGTAGGAAGGCAGGAAAGAGTTCTTTCCTCCCATCAGGCACTGGTTCTGCTCACCTACAACCTCCACTATTGCTACAAGTGCTTGGCAGGTACAAAGAGTAGAGCTTCTGGGCACTAGAGGGTGCTGCATACACAAAGTTATTATTCCACACAAATCACTAAAAAAAATGAAATGGCAAAATAAATTTTGTCCAGCAGAAATACAGGAAAAGACACCAGGAAGAGGGCTAAGTGAAATTGAAATCACCAGTCTTCTTGATAAAGATTTGAAAATAAAAATCATAACCATGCTCCTGGAGCTTCAGAAAAATAATCAAGATCTCAGGGAGAACTTCAAGAAAGAGACAGAAACTTTGAAAAATACAATATTTGAAATGAAAAATACAATGGAGGGATTTAAAAATAGATAAGATGAAGTAGAGGACATGGTAAATGAAATAGAAATTAGAGAACAGGAAAACAAGCTGAGAAACAGAGAGAAGAAAGGATCTCTAGGAATGAAAGAATAATAAGAGAGCTGTGTAACCAATCCAAATGGAACAATATTCTCATTATAGGGCTACCAGAAGAAGAAAAGAGAAAAAAGGGATAAAAAGTTTCTTTTAGGAAATAATTCCTGAAAACTTCCCCAGTTTGGGGAAGGAAATAGTCACTCAGATCATGGAAGTGCAGAGATCTCCCAACACAAAGGGACCCTAGGAAGACAACACCAAGACATATATAATTAAAATGGCAAAGATCAAGGACAAGGAGAGAGTATTAAGAGCAGCCACAGAGAGAAAAAAGAGCACTTATAAAGGAAAGCCCATCAGGTAATCTACAGACTTCTCAGCAAAAACCTTACAGGCCAGAAGGAAGTGGCATAATATAGTTAATGCAATGAAACATAAGGGCCTCCCGTCAAGAATACTCTACTTGGCAAGATTATCATTTAAATTTGTAGAGACAATTAATTACTAAGCAAATGCAAAATTAAATCAACTACAAAGTTAGTTAAGGGAGAATATGACAGCTAATATATAAAGAGTGGAGGAAGAAGAAGAAGAAAGGGAAAAAAAGGAACCTTTAGGTTGCATTTGAAATAGCATAATAAGTGAGTTAAGATAGACTGTTAGATAGTAAGGAAGCCACCCATGAACTTTTCATAACCACAAATCTAAAGTTTGCAATGCCAATAAGTGCATATCTATCAATAATCACCCTAAGAATAAATGGACTGAATGCACCAATCAAAAGACATGGAGTTACAGAAAGGATGAAAAAAAAAAGACCCATCTATATGCTGCCTACAAGAGACTCACATCAAACCTAAAGACATACACAGACTAAAAGTGAAGGGATGGAAAAATATATTTCATGCAACTAATAGGGAGAAAAAAGCAGAGTAGCAGTACTTATATTAGACAAAATAGACTTCAAAACAAAGAAAGTAACAAGAGACAAAGAAGGAAATTACATAATAATAATGGGATCCATCCAACAAAAGGATATAAACATTATAAATATCTATGCACCCAATATAGGAGTACCTAGATATGTGAAACAAATACTAACAGAATTAAAGGGGGAAATGGAATGCAATACATTCATTTTAAGAGACTTCAATACACCACTAACTCCAAAGGACTGATCAACCAGACAGAAGACAGAAATAACTAATGACATAGGTGCTATACAATGCATTAGAACAGATGGACCTAACAGATACCTACAGAACACTCGACCCAAAAGCAGCTTCTTCTTATGTGCACATGGAACATTTCCCAGAATAGATCACATACTAGGCCACAAAAAGTGCCTCAGTAAATTAAAAAAGATTGAAATTGTGTCAACCACCTACTCATACCACAAAGGTATGAAACTAGAAATAGATTATGCATAGAAAATAAAAATCCCACAAACACATGAAGGCTTAACAACATGCACCTAAATATTCAATGGGCCAATGAGCAAATAAAAACAGAGATCAAGCAATATGTGGAGACAAATGACAACAATAACACTGCAAAAATCTGTGGGACTCAGCAAAGGCTGTGCTAAAAGGGAAGTATATTGCAATACAGGCCTACCTTAAGAAAGAAAAACAATCCCATATGAGCAGTCAAAATGCACAATTAATAAAACTAGAAAAAGAAGAACAAATGAGGCCAAAGTCAGTAGAAGGAGGGACCTAATGAAGATCAGAGAAGAAATAAACAAAATTGAGAAAAATAAAACAATAGAATGAATGATACCAGGAGCTGGTTCTTCAAGCAAATAAAACAGATAAACCCCTAGCCAGACTTATCAAGAAAAAAACAGAGTCTACACACATAAACAGAATCAGAAATGAGAAAGGAAAAATCAGTACTGACAACACAGAAATACAAAGAATTATGAGAGAATACTATGAAAAATTATATGCTAACAAACTGGATAACCTAGAAGAAATGGACAACTTTCTAGAAAAATAAAACCTTCCAAGGTTGACCCAGAAAGAAACAGAAAATCTGAATAGACCAATTACCAACAGCGAAATTGAACTGGTAATCAAAAACTACCTGAGAACAAAACTCCTGGACCAGATGGCTTCACTGCTAAATTTTATCAAACATTTACTGAAGCCCTAATACCCATTCTCCTTAAAGTTTTCCAAAAAGTAGAAGAGGAGGGAATACTTCCAAACCCATTCTATGAGGCCAGCATCACTCTAATACCAAAACCAGACAAAGACACCACAAAAAAAAGAAAATTACAGAATATCCCTGATGAATATAGATGCAAAGATACCCAACAAAATATTAGCAAATTGAATTTAAAGTACATCAAAAAGATCATCCATCATGATCCAGTAGGATTTATTCCAGGGATGCAAGGATGGTATAATATTAAAGAATCCATCAACATCATACATCACATCAACAAAATGAAGGACAAAAACTGCTTGATCATCTCTAAAGATACTGAAAAAGCATTTGACAAAATTCAACATCCATTCATGATAAAAACTCTCAACAAAATTGGTATAGAGGGCAGGTACCTCAACATAATAAAGGCCATTTATGACAAACACACAGCCAACATCATACTTAGCAGTGAAGAGCTGAAAACTTTTCCTTTAAGATCGGGAGCAAGACAAGGATGCCCACTCTCCCCGCTTTTATTCAACATAGTTCCTGAGGTCCTAAGCCATAGCAATCATACAACACAAAGAAATAAAAGGCATCCAGATTAGTAAGGAAGAAAGTTAAACTGTCACTGTTTGCAGGTAACATGGTATTGTACAAAGAAAACCCTAAAGAATCTACCCCAAAACTACTAGAACTAATAACTGAATTCAGCAAAGTTGTAGGATACAAAATTAATACACAGAAATCTGTTGCATTCCTATACACTAACAGTGAACTTGCAGAAAGAGAAATCAGGAAAACAATTCCATTCACAATTGCATCAAAAAGAGTAAAACACCTAGGAATAAACCTAACCAAGGAAGTGAAAGACCTATACCCTAAAAACTAAATGACACTCATGAAAGAGATTAAAGAAGACACCCATAAATGGAAATACATCCATGCTCATGGGTAGGAAGAATTAATATTGCCGAAATGGCCATCCTGCCTAAAGCAATCTACAGATTCAATGCAATCCCTATCAAAATACCAATGGTATTCTTTGGTGAACTAGAACAAATAGCTCTAAAATTCATATGGAACTACAGAAGACCCCAAGTAGCCAAACCAATACTGAGAAGGAAGAACAAAGCTGGGGAGATTACAATTCCCCACTTCAAGCTCTAATTAAATGCCACAGTAATCAAAACAATTTGGTACTGGCACAAGAACAGACCTATAGACCAATGGAACAGAATAGAGAGCCTGGATATCAACCCACACATATGGTCAATTAATATACAATAAAGGAGCCAGTGGGGAAATGACAACCTCTTCAACAATTGCTGTTGGCAAAACTGGACAGCTACTTGGAAGAGAATGAAACTGGATTACATAAAAGCAACTCCATACATGAAAGTAAACTTGAAATGGGTCAAACACCTGAATGTAAGTCATGAAACCATAAACCTCCTAGAAGAAAATATAGAGAACAATCTCTTGAATATAAAATTGAGCAAGTCTTTCCTGAGCATGTCTCCTTGAGCAAGGGAAACAAAAGCAAAAATGAACAAATGGGACTACCTCAAACTAAAAAGCCTCTGTACAGCAAAGGGCACCATCAGCAGAACAAAAGCCATCCTACAGTATAGGAGGATATATTCATAAATGGCTTATTGATAAGTGGTTAACATCCAAATATATAAAGAAACTCACACACCTCACCATCCAAAAAGCAATTAACCCAATTAAGAAATTGGTGGAGGATCTGAAAAGACACTTCTCCAAAGAAGAAATTCAGATGGCCAACAGGCACATGAAATGATGCTCCACATCACTATCATCAGGGAAATACAAATTGAAACCACAATGAGATATCACCTCACACCAGTTAGGATGGCCAACATTCAAAAGACAAGAAACAACAAATGCTGGCAAGGATGCGGAGAAAGGGGGATCTCTCTACACTGGTGGTGGGAATGTATATTAGTTCAATCATTGTAGAAAGCAATATGGAGGTTCCTCTAAAAACTAAAAATTGAAATACCATTGACTCAGGAATTCCATTCCTAGGAATTTACCCAAAGAAAACAAGATCCCTGTTTCAAAAACACATATGCACCTCTATGTTTATCACAGCACTATTTATAATAGCCAAGATATGGAAGTGACCCAAGTGTCCATCAGGAGATGAATGGGTAAAGAAGAGGTGGTACATATACACAATGGAATATTATTCAGCCATAAGAAGAAAACAAATCCTACCATTTGCAACAACATGGGTGGAGCTGGAGGGTATAATGCTCAGTGAAATCAGCCGGGCAGAGGAGGATAAGTACCAAATGATTTCACTCATTTATGGAGTAGAACAACATCACAAAACTGAGGGTATAAAATAGCAACAGACTCACAGACTCCAAGAAGGGACTAGCAGTTACCAAAGTAAGGGATTGGGGAGTGTGGGTTGGGAGCAAGGGAGAAGGGGATTAAGAAGTACTATAATTAGCAGTCACAACATAGGTAAGTCATGGGGAAGGCTGTACAGCATGGAGACGACAAGTAATGACCCTATAGCGTCTTAACTATGCTGATGGACAGTGACAGCAATGGGATGGGGAGAGGAACGTCACAATATGTGTGAATACTGAAATCACAGTGTTGCTCATGTGAAACCCTTATAAAATTGTATATTAATGATATCTTAATTAAAAAAAAGAAAAAGAAAATAATAAACACAATTTACTAATCTAAGATCATTATCCTCATAATCAGTCAAATCATCATTAGCAATGTAATTTTATTGAATGCATCCCATGTGTAATTATAATACAAATGGAAAAGAAAAGATGTGCTATAGAAATATTGAACAGTTGGAATTGATTTGTGTACTATTGAGGTTTGAGTGTGTGTTTGCGTGTGTTTGTATGTGCTCATTAGGGAAGGCAATGGACATGGCTAACTAAGGGGAGAGAGGATTATAAGATGGTACCATTTGTGGATATGCTAATGACATAAATTGATAAAGGAAATTGAATACAGTGATCAATACTACACAGTTTCATCCTTGTTGTCTGTAGAAAATAAATTGCTCACATGTAGGAGTCCTGTTACAGGTGAAGGTGAGCTAGTCAAAATGTTTATATAACATACCATGTACTGGACTATTCACCATTTTTTGAATAGCAATAAAATAAAATCCTAGTATAATAATAACAACTAACACCCACTGAAAACTTACTATCTTCCATCCATGGTTATAAGCACTTTACATATATTAAATTATTTCATCTTCATCATAGCCCTGTGTGGATGGTTATTGATATCATCTCCATTTTACAGATGAGGAAAATGGAGTTTAGAGAGATTAAATAAACTGCTCAAGGACCCTCAGCTGTTATGTGGTGGATCTGAGTTTTTTACTCAGTTTGGTTCCAGAGCCTATGTTATTAAGTCCTTTTTTGTACTATCTAGTAGAGGCTTTGCTGTGGAAGGAAATTTGGGGATTATGTATTATAATAAGCCTCACTTCATAGGTGAGAAATCCAAGGCCCAGAGAAGTCAAATGACTTGCCCAGGGTCATAATTATTTTGTGACCATACCAGAACCATGACAGTTTGTGCTTTTAGGTGCAAGGCCCTATTAATTGAGACAAGTTATGGTGACATTAGCCTGCAGGTACCACATACTTTTATTATCATTGCAATTTATAAGCCAGCCTTGAAAAGCTGGAAAAAATGGGAAATTTCAAGCTTTTTTTTTCCTTATGTGAGGCTCTTAAGTATTTCTATGAATGAAACATCATTCTTGCTTGCTCTGGATAAATGACGGTTTCCTTTCAGGAATATGTCATGTCAATTCATTGGCTGCTCACGTTTCTATGTATGAGGAAAGACAACCCAAAAGAAAAACTGAGTGACAGGGAAATTAATGAAAGGTGCAGGAGATTGAATAGGTGATTTCTTTTCTCTCTCCTCCCAGGCAGTGCCCTCTACCTCCTGCCATTCTAGAAGGAAATCCGTTGAGGAAAGAGATTCTAAAACCTTCCTTTTCATTGCTGACAGAATAATAAGAAAGACAAGAAGGGCATATCTGGTACCATTTCTTCCTTCTAACTAGAGAAACTCTTCTGGTAAATGTCTCAAGACTAACTGGGACTTGCACATCAAGGAGAATTTGGCTAACCTGAAATGTCATATTTCATGGGAGTTCAGCAGGGCAATTTATCACTATTGACCCTATTAGAGAAGGACCAAGCATCCTTAGTAGACTCAGCGTTGCAAAATGCCACCCCGTTTGGCCATAAAATTTATCATGTCAGGAGATCTATAGTCAACACAATGCACTGTGAAATATGGCAGTGGTGCTGGGATATTTATCTTTGTTGGGCTTGACAGATTAGCCTTGCATTTCCACTTAGTCCACTTTTGTACCCCAGCACCAGCTATAATGACCCATCAGGACAATCTGCTTGGAAACAAGACTTGCAGCTCCAATAAGCCAGGATGGGGCAATGGAACCTACATGAAAATACATGCACGTATTCTGGGGATGCCTTGGTAAAAGTGCTGAAAAGTTATTCAATGACGTTCTTCTTTTTTCAGATAATTACTGAAGAAAAATAACACGTTAGAAAGGCATTTAGGTACTTGACAAATTAACACCACTGGAGACCCCTAAGTTTGAGTTTCTTCTCTTTCATTTTCTTATTTCGCAGAAGAGAAGCTAAGGGACAGGCATAGCAGAATGAATATCTTCTTAACTTCTGAGTCCTTCCTTGGGCAGGACTGTGAGGGTAGCAAGGCTGGTTTTCAAAATTTCTGCCTCTATTCTCACTGGTGTGCTGCATCTGCTGCTAGTGTTCTCAGCATCTCTGCATTATCACCTTTCCCTAGATTCTGTTCAATGTACATTCATTTATACCAGTACATTTTAAGGGATGGATATGGCTTCATATCCCTAACTATTTTTTTCTTACAACAAAGACAAAATTATTGAATTACAAGAATTTTGGCATTTCAGCTCTTAGCTTCTCCCTGGTAGTGTTTGTTGTCTATTAGAGGGACTATCAATTTACCACGAGCATAGCAGATTGCTTGTTAGGAATGGCTCAGGGGAAAGCTCAGAATCGGGCTGTCATGGGTTTACGGTTTAAGTCTGATGTGCATGATTTGTGCTGATTGACCTTGGCAAGTTCTCAAGTGTCTGAGAGTCTTAGATCTGTAAAACATTTGGATAAATAAAAACAACTCTTAGGATTGGTATGAATATTAAATAGTATTTTATACTGTGGGTAAAATTGCAGTATTTCCAGAATCTCTCGGCTGGCCTTAGTGCATCTCCAAATGGGTAGGTGTTTCCAAGAGGTGGAGAGAAGTAGTCCATCTCCATGTCAATAGGTAATTGCAAGGGGGAGCCAAGGGCATATCTGAACTGGAAAGGTTCGGTAGGGTCCCTTTTTGCAGAAAAGGTTGCAAGAGACATGGGCGAGCAGAAGTGGACCATTGCTTGTATGCAATAAACAGGTTTCTCCCACTTTATCTCTCTCTTTGACTGGTTTCGGTTTCAAAGGTAATTTTTCTTGGGCTCGTAACTTATTTTTCCCCTGGAGTTACATATATGCAGAGCATAATAAAAATTATTTTTTCTTCTGTAGAGGCAGTAGGAAGAGAACTGGATTTGAATTCAGAAATTGTGTGTTAAAATTCAAGTTCTCTAATTATGGTTGTGTGATCTCAGGCAAATCATTTATTGCTGTGAGTCAAATTTTTCATCTGTTAATGAGAATTCCTTTTAAAGACTTAATAAGATATATGTGCTAGGCTTTGGAAATTCTGAAAGTAGTATATAAATGTTTAATTTGTACCTGATCTTATTGTAGAAAGCATATTCATACCATAAGGACACTTCCATTTGATCCCAGGTAATTTGATTCTGAGAGATCTAGTAGGCACTTCTCAAGGAATGTGGTCTGTTAGATAATTTGGATTTTATATAAGATTAATATAGATGGCATTCCTAGAAAAAGCATGGCTATCCCTAAAATGAGACTAGACAGAAATTTGTCCCAAGGGTCCTCAATGAGAGGACACAATGACCATTGTCCTCAACATCATTATAATAAACACAAGGACAAGATTCACTGGGCTGTAAATAAATGTTTATTTTACAGGTTTCCTAATGTTGTGATGCTATAAGACATGCAAAGGATGATATACAGCTTCAATAGAATAGTTGTTTATTACCATGAAATTGTTGTGGTAAAATCCCCCCCACTCCCCATGAATCACAGGTGCTTAATAAGGACTCAAACCAGTTATAATGATTCCTAATGACTTCCTTGTAACATTCTGGTTTCTATTCACCTCCCTACACTGCAATTTCTAAATGGGCAATAAAAATTGTATTTCCTTGCTGACCCATTTGACCTGCTGATTTCTGCTGTCATGACTAAAAGGAAAATCCATGTACTTGGTAGAAATTCTGACAGTGACCTCTTTTCTGGAGAGCCTGTATTACATAATCTGCATGCTTGTTAAAAATGCAAATTCCTGCTGAATCACATTCTCACAGTACGGGATCTAGGAATTGTATATGGGTGATTTTTATGCAAATTAAAAATTGAGTTTGGAGATTGGACCAAGCACTGTGACTCACTCTCAGGCCCTGACAAACTCCACATAAATAAATGAAAGACCCTCCATAAGGCTGTGTCTACAAAACATTGGAAATGGGGTTGCAATTTTGTAGAATTTAATCAGACTTCTTACACACAATTCTTTTGACAAGAAGCAAGTTAACTACCTAGTAGTAGCATGGACTACAATTTCTGGATGACTTGCGTTGGGCCAGGAGGTTTGGACAGCTGCCTTTTGATTCCCAGAAACGGGAGCAGAGATGCAGTCCAGATCTCCCCTGTGAATTCATGGTCTAAATTTATTAATAAATACATAGATATACATCTGGTACCACTGATTCAACATACACCAAACTAACATGCCACTTTTGTCTGCTTCTTTTCCTGTATTCTGCCATTATAAATAGAAAAATCTATCTTTTCATCCATCCAGGCAAGAAACCCCAGATTCAAATTAGCTTTTCTTTTTCCTCCATTCCCATGCCTAATCAGTGAACAAATTCTCTTGATTTTTTCATCTAAACTAATCTATGTCAATTCTAGCTTTCTAATCCCTCCAACAGTGCCCTTAATTTTAGCCCATCATCATCTTGTAACTGGTCATTTGTTTCAACATTCTAAAGTACGTTAGAACATCAAATTCAGATTCATTGAATGCTCCCAAAGCATCTATTCTAATTTGTTATTGGGCTGGGTGTTTGCACACATGTATGTCACTTCATCCTCATAAAATTCTGTTATTAGTGCTCCCATTTGAAAATCAGCAGAGTTGTATGACTTAAGTGGCAAAGCCAGGATTTCAACCCCAGCCTTCTAACAATTCATCCAATTGTCTCAGATTTGTCACTGAGCATCTCTTCTTCACTTGCTGCCATGGTTATCTTCCTCTGACACAGATCACGTCACAATACTCTCTGCCCCAAAGCTGCCATAGTTCTCTGTTGTCTAGAGCAGTGTTTCTAAGTTTTTTCATTGTGTATCTACATCCAAGGTATGTAGATTTATGTATTTATTTATAAAATACTTGCATTAACTGTGTATGTTAGTATACATTAACATAAATATATACAGAAATATGAATTTAAAAGAAAAGAGAATAAAATACAAATAGAAGTAACAATATATTTTTTTATGCCTCTGTGGATCATTTTTAACTTACTTGGGTGTTTTACTGCACTTTGGACACCACTGGATTCCAGTTCAAAGGTCTCTGTGATCTGGCCTCCCAACTTTTGGCCCTATCTTTTAGAATTTTCCTTTTGCCCCTCTTTACCCCAGCTTCACTACATTGTTACTTACGGTCTCTTGCAAGTAGTGCACTGTCCTTTCTCTCTGTTCCTATTGTTCCATCAGCCAGAAGTGAGTTTTATCCTTTCTTTGCCAGAAAAAAATCTAACCTACAGGTAACCTCTACTTTTCAAAACTTCATTTACGCCACTTCACTTTCACGAAGAACCTATGTTAGTACCTGTTTGTGCTAAACCGAGAGAATCTAGACAGGATTTTTGCTTTTATAGCAAAGGTGAAAAGCAGAAAGAGCGTTCAGTTTGTTTTGCAGCACAGCGCACAGCCCATGCAGTGGGGGAGGCCCCACCAAGCTCCTTCCCTGGGAATTGAACTCAGTATCTCAGCATCCTAGCCTTAAGCCACCAGAGTTCTGAACTCTGTCTGGGAGCATCTGTGCTTTGTTTTGATTTATTTTGTGCATCTATTAGCAAGGTATCAGATGTGTCCTGGGGTATCAGAAATGCCCTAAGAGAGTTTACTTTTTGGGCCAGGGAATGCTAAAAAAAATTTTCCAGAGAAATTAATGGCAATTTCTTATTCACTTTATGCCATTTTGGCTTATGAAAGATTTCATAGAAATGTTCTACTTTTGGCTAACAGGGAACCTGTATCCTGTTGGACTAAACAAAATATTCCATTTCCCCTATCAAAAGACCCTAGTCCAAACCAATCACCCCTTGAGTACATGGCTTATATCTCCATTATGACATTTATTTTATTTTGCCTTTCTTTAGAGTTGTGTACTTCTGTCTTTTTTTCAATATAGTGAAATCTTTGAGTACCAGGACAATGTCACATTCATTTCTGTATTTTCCATAAGAAAAATTTTCATAAATATTCAAATTCTTCCCATAAATGTTCAATTTATTGAATAATAAATATTTGATTAACATTTGTTAACTGAATAAAGAAATGTTATCTTTTGTGAGTCTGAGGAATGTTCTATGTGTAAGAAAAGCCAAAATGGACATACTGTTTCACATCTTTGTTTTGGTGCTTGTTTACTGCCAGGCAATGGCGTATGCATAGTGACCTATTTTCATGAATATTTATAGCTGAATAGGCACACTTGGCCACTGTATTCTAATGGGAAAATTGCTACTCTTTGAACATAGTTCCAAACTCTTGAACATAGTAGCATTTAGCAATGACCCAGAGCGTGTTAGCAACTGGTTTCTGCTCTTTTCCTTTCAGCCACTTAATATTCTCCTTGGTGAATGGAGAAAATTAAATGAACAACAAAGTTAGAACTGGAAAGAAAATAAGCATGCAAATCAACCCCTTCATTTCACAGTAGTGGAAACTGAGGATCAGAGATTTTAAGGAATTTGCTCAAACATGTGCTGCCAGTTCATGCTGAGCCAGAACACTTGCTTTAGTCCAGTGTCAGTTCTCCGGGTCAATGCCACCATCTTTGGCTGTTTTCCATTCTTTGCATTATTTAACTATGACACACCTCTGGGAACTAACTGAAGTAAATATGAGTTTTCCTATACTTTCTTCTTAAGCTATGATTTACATGAACCCTCCAGAAGTCTTTGGGGTTACAGCCTAAGTATCTTACATTTGCCTGGGATTACAAATTTTCCTCAGGAAACTTTTTTGGAAAAGAGAACTGCTATTTTCATATTAAAACAAACATAAATTTGGAAGAATTACTAAGCTGAGTTTAGGGAAATTTTGTAATTGCACAATCCTATACCCCTGCACATGAAGAGGTGCACACCCATTTTGCACTGAGGAAATTTTGGTGGAAGTGTCTAAGAACTACTGAGTGAGGTTATGCTTTTGTTATAAGGGAATTCTATCATTTTCTTTGCTGGGCAGAAATCTTAAGTGAAAGCTAAAAACAATCTACCTTTGCTATTTTTATCTCTTCTATGATCTGACATTTGCCCCAACCATTCAACAGAAATGACTCTGTATATGGTTGCTAAAGAGAGGCTTATTGCTAAATCCAATGGATAATTTTTCTTTTCTTTTCTCCTCCCTCCCTCCCCTTCTCTCTCCATCCCTTCCTTTCTTCCTATCAATAGGAGGCTTTTATTGCACCTTTTAAAATGAAAAAAAAAATTCAATGACAGCTCTATTGAGATATAATTCACGTATAGTACTGTGTTAAGTTTAAAGTGAACAATATGTTGATTTGATACATTTATATATTGCAATATGTTTACCACCATAGCTCTAGCCAACACCTCTATCATGTCACATAATTACCATTTCTTTTTTGTGAGGACATTTAAGGTCTAGTCTCTTAACAGCTTTGAAGTATATAATACAGTATTGTTGACTGTAATCACTAGGCTGTGTATTAAAGTATCACAAATAGGGTCTTAGGAATCATTTCATATCTTCATGTTTCCATAGATGGATAACCTTACATCTTGTTCATCAACCTGATGAATTTTTCTATTTTTGCACATAGATACCCTCCAAACTTTTCAATAGCCTTCTTGTTTTAACTGCTATGACTTGCTGAATCAAAGCACCTGAATTTGGTCCAAGTTCAATATTATTTCCTTCAAGAATTAACTCATCTTTCTGGGCTTGAGATAGTGAACAAGCAACACCTGATCTCATCTGAATCCTGTGGATTTATTTTTCACTCAAGAAATTTTGATTTTCAAGAGACCTGTTCACCTGAATGACAGTGTTGATAGGGAAGTGAGCATTCATGGACTTCATATTGTGATGGCAGCCTAGTGTCATGTTCTTGATTATGGTCTGTACATGACCAGAGAGTGCCAACCGGAACCAGTTCTTTCCCATTTTTCCACCTTCTGTCAACCCAGCATCTCTTTTTCTTTCCAAAGAGACAGAGTTCTACACTGATGTCATTGAAGTCCCTCTGTAGGATTATTCTTGGGTCCTGTAAAGTAACTGTACCCCTTCAATGATGTTGACATTTCCTGATGTCAACAGTCTGATTGCTGGGAAAGGTCTTCATCCTCAGAGTAGATGTGGCAGAGAGAGAATATCCTGGTTTTATTTTTCTTGACTTCCATAAGGCATGTGACCTCCCCAAGGCTGACGACCCCTCCTTCTTGAAGTTTGCTTTGATGCTATAGGCTTCACTCTCTTGCTTTGTCTCAGCACCCTCTGGACAAAAACTCTTACTGCTATTTTTTAAAGGTGATTTTTATTTTCTCTTGAACTCCAGATTCACCTATACAATTGCATTCTGCAAAATTCCTCTCAGAGCCTGCAAAGATATTTCAAACTCAACAATTTGCCTCCATTCTTCCCTCCTGCCTCCCTACTTCCTCTGCCATAGCTCTTGATTCTCTGGACTATCTCTTTCCCCCTGGCCTTAAATTACTATTTCTCCACTGGTTCCTATTGTGTGATGTCAGTAACCACTCACCAGTCAGATGTCTGAGTGTCTGTCTTTATTTTTCCTTTTCCCTTTCCTTGCTCATTATTTCCTCACCATGGATCACCTCCTGGATATTTTCCATAGCAATTCACCAAAACTACAACAAATATCAGACCACTGTTACCTCTCACAATCTCTTCATTTATTTCACAGTCTCTGGTCTTGCTTCTCTTATAAATACAGTGTTCGGAAGAAGAAAACATTTTAGGAACTGTTAGAAATGTAATAAAACTGTCAAAAGTCCTAAGTCACAGTCCACTGTTTTGTGAAAGTTTGTAAAAAAGTGACTTTAGAAAAATACCGGTAGAAAATACAAAGAAAAAGAATCCATTAGTAGATGAATGGATAAAGAAGGTGTGTACATATACAAAATGGAATACTAGTCAGCCATAAGAAAGAAACAAATCCTACCATTTACAACACCATGGATGGAGTTGGAGGATATTATGCTCGGTGAAATAAGCCAGGCAGAGAAAGACATGTACCAAATCATTTTCCTCATTTGTGGAGTATAACAATGAATCAAAACTGAAGGAATAAAACAGCAACAGACTCACAGACTCCAAGAAGGCACTAGCAGTTACCAAAGGGGAGGGGTTGGGGAGGGTAGGTGGGGAGGGAGGGAGAAAGGGATTGAGGGGTATTATGACTGGCACACATTGTGTGGAGGGGATCATAGGGAAGACAGGGTAGCACAGAGAAGGCAAATAGTGACTCTGTGGCATCTTACTATCCTGATGGGCAGTGACTGCAATGGGATATGGGGGACACAATAATATGGGTGAATGTAGTAACCACATTGTTTTGTCATGTGAAACGTTCATAAGAGTGTATATCAATAATACCTTAATAAAAAATAAGTAAAGAAAGAAAATACAAAGAAAAAAATAAAAGCATTTTTATATGTCAACTGATAGGGACACTTCAATTATGCCACCCTGTGGGGAAAAAGACAATTATCAAATCCGAGAAATCTATGTCTCAAATAGAATTTCGAGCAAATGATACGTAGTTCCAATTTCACTCTGCTTTCTGAAACCAGAGGGAATCTTTCTAACATCTAAAGTAAATCCCGTCCCTTGCTCCATACCCTTCAATGGCTCCCCATTGCCCTCAAGGTAAATTCTAAACACCTTAATTTGGTTTATAACCATGATCTGGTCCCCACTTATCTATCTTCATGACCCCTTCACACTCTAGTTAGGTCAAACTCCTTTCAGTTTCCCAAATTCCTCATTCTCCTTGCCTCCCTTGGCTGCATTTTTCTTCCAAATTTGATTGGCTAAAGCAGTGCTGTGCTGGTAAATGTTTAACAGTTGCATTTCTGGGATAAGGAAGAGGGAGAGCCCTGATTTGCAGCATTTGATGATTTCCATGGTGCAAATACTTTTACCATGGCTGATTTTAAACTACCAATGTGGTGCCATTGAACAGGGAATTGAAAAGAGGTATATACAATTGGCTCTAGCAATTGGGTGCCCACCTACTGCAGCCACACCTGGGCTAATCTATTCCAGACCCTTCAGATTCTGGTCTGGCTGTTCCTTTGGCTGAGACTGCCTTCTTGATCATTCCGTATGCTTCCACTGTAGCATGTATTTAGCCAGTTCTCACACTTACCGTATTATAGTACAATTTCCTGCATATTTCTCTGACTCTACTGATAGACTGTAAGCTCCTTAGAGGCAGGGATTGTATCTTGCTCATCAATGATCTCTCTAGAATCTTCTAGAGTGCTTGACACATAGTGGTTCATCAGTAAATATTCATTGAATAAATGAGTGAATGACTAAAAACCAGTGATAATAACTAACACCAAGTACTTATTTGCACCAGCCACTATACTAACTGATTTGCATACATTACTTCATTTAATTTTCCTCAAAATACTATGGTAGAACATTTGATGTCACCATTTTATAGATGAGAAAGAATTAAGCTTAGAGGAGCCAAGAACCTCACTCAAAGTCACATATCAGAAAGTGGTGGAGCTATATTAAATTCCTATAGGGTGACTCTACACTTATACACTATGTTATTCTGGCTTATTTTTGTTTCAGGTTGAATAACAGGAGCATTTTTACATATCTGGCTTCTGTGAAGAAGATTCAAGATCTAAGTCACTTTAATTCAGGGCATCTGCAGTGGGCCAGACTCTCTCAAACACTGTCATTGACACTGTAAATTAGTGCAAAGTGAATCATTAGCGGTTAGGATTATGGCCCCTTAGAATATTCATTTGCTTTTAATCAATGATTCTGTTTCTCAGAAAATAATCAGAAATATGAACTGCACTTTGTGGCCAAAATATTATCTCTGATGGCTTTAAAAAGGACCTTTTTACTTCAGAATAGTTTTAATTTTAGAAAAACTACAAAAATTTTACAAAGAGTTCAAAATATCCAAACCAGTCTCCCCAGTCATAAACATCTTAATGTTATATGGTAAATTTGTCATGATGAATGAAACAATACTGATGCATTACTATTAAAGCACATACTTTATTCAGATTTGTTTTTTTTTAACCTAATGACCTTTTCTGTCCCAGGATCCTATCTAGGATATTATATTACATTTAGTTGTCATGTCATTTTAGGTTCTTCTAAACTGTGAGATCCTCAGACTGACTTTGTTTTTGATGACCCTGACAGTTTAGAGGAGTACTGGTCACATGTTTTATAATATGCCCCTCTATCAGAATTTGTCTGATGTTTTTCTCATGATTAGACTGGGATTGTAGGATTTTGGAATACCACAGAGGTAAAGTCCATTCTCAGTCACATCATATCAAGGGTATATACAGTCAACATGACATCGCTGTTGAAGGTGACCTTGATCACCTAGCTTAGATAGTGTCTGTCAGGTTTCTCCACTGTAAGGTTACTCTTCTCCTCTCCTTTCTCTGCTGTACTCTTTGGAAGAAAGTCACAGTGAGCAGCTCATATTTAAGGAGTAGGGCATGATGTACCTGCCTCAAAAACAGAGTATTTATATAAATTATTTGGGATTTTTCTACATCGAAGATTGCCCATTTTCCTCCATTAATTAATTTACTTAATCATCTATTTTTAACAATATAAATCCATAAATACTTATTTTGTACTTTTGATTAGAATCCAATATTACTTTCTTTTGTTGCTCAAATTGTTCCAACTTTGGGATATTATTTTAGTTAGTTCTGGTATTCCTTTGACATACCCTATCGTTATGTTTTTTGAGGACTTATTTTCTGAAACTGCTAGATGCCCCGGACTCACTTTGTATATTTCCTGCCCCAGTCCTGAAATCAGCCATTCTTCCAAGCTACCTTTTTTCCTTTTATTGAAGAATGGTATTAGAAACAAGATCTGAGCTTGTTTCTACTGTGGTGTTGGTGCATTTAGTGTAAGTGTGTGTCCTGATTCATGTGTATAAACATATCTACAGATATTTCTAAGTGTAGCCATCTGTTTTTGTAAGCTAAACATCAGTTCTTACAGATATTTCCAACTCTAATCCATTACAACACGGGTCATTTTAGACACCTCCTTCTGTTATCTGTAACCTCCCCCTACAACAGTGAGAGACCTAGTTCTCACCACTTACCATCCATTTCCTTAATCTTCAAATCCAATTTTACATGTACAGTGGTTTTGGAATTGTCAGTCCATACCCCCTTGGAAATCATTTTGTCAACAAGATTACAGTGTTTATGTTAGTTACTTTTGCCTTTAGTTTTAGAGAGTCCACTTACTTCCAAAGTTACTGGGGTCAGAACATTTTCCCCATCCCCTTCAATGAAGTTATTTCATATGTTTGTAATACAGTTAGATTATTTTGCTACAGTCTGTGTTCCATCATGGGATCCTCTAGATGGATGTTTTAAAAAATCATTGTTATTATTCTATACCTTAAGGTTAATTCTTTGTGCTATAAAGTCCTCTGTGTTTTGAGAAATGCATAGTGTCATGTATCCACAATTACAGTCTCATACATAATAGCTTTATTGCTCTAAGAATTTCTCTGTAGCTCACCCTTTTCCCATTCTCAAAGCAACTGATAATTGATCTGTGTATCATTTCTATAGTGTTGCCTTTTACAGAATATCATGTAATTCTCTGCTTAGACTGGCCTCTTTCACTTAGCAATATACATTTTAGATTTATTTACCCATGTCTTTGCAGTGGCTTGACAGCTGTTCTCTTTTTTGCTAAATAGCATTACATTGTATGGATGGATCATAATCCATTCACATATTGAAGGATATCTTTTTTGTTTCCTGGCTTTGGCAATTATAAATTCCCAATGATGTCTAAAAATAATTGAATCATTGGATAAAATGAAAATATTCAACAATGAGCAAATGTTTGAATATACAATTGTATATCCATATAATGATGTATTAAAAGAGTTTTTACTGGCACTTGAAAAAGTAAAACAAATGTAGGATGCACAGATTACATATTTAATATGTTCTTAATGATATGAAACATGCATATGTACTTATATCTGGAAGGAAACAGCATAATTTTCATAGAAGTTATCTCTGGAGCTTGGAATAATAAGTGATAGTTACTAATTAAATAGTTTTCTATATTTTCATGAGGGTTAATTATTTCTTTTGTAATTAGGAAGAAAATAAAATCATTTCTATATTGTGATTCATGATCTAGATTCTGCAGGGCGTTATAGTTGCATGTATTCAGAAGGATTTTTGGAATTTTCCTCTTCCTCCATTTCTTGGAGATTGCCTTTCTAAAGTAATTTTTCTCTGCTCTAGATTCATTTTCATTCTTCTGACTTTTAAAAACCTCTATGGTTTTTTTTTTTGATTTGTTACACACATGTATTTGATAAAAATAATCAAATTCATAAAAGGTACAAGAAGAGAATAATTCAACAAAAAATAAATTCAACTTTGTGTATACAGAGAACACTCATTCACAGTGCTGTCTTCCTTTCCCACAAGGTAATATTTTATCAGTTTTTTCTTTATACTTCTGGTTCCCTTTTTTTTTTTTGAGAGGGCATCTCTCATATTTATTGATCAAATGGTTGTTAACAACAATAAAATTCTGTATAGGGGAGTCAATGCTCAATGCACAATCATTAATCCACCCCCAGCCTAATTCTCGTCAGTCTCCAATCTTCTGAAGCATAACGAACAAGTTCTTACATGGTGAACAAATACCTCTATGGGTTTTTATGTAACTTTGTTTCCCTTTAATCCTTCCTCTCTGTCTCTCATTAATATCATGATGTAGACTACCAACCATACCTTCTCATTTTCCCATTAGCAGTAGTATTTTTGGGTCATGTGGCAATCAAGCCCTTTTTTTCCTAGAATACCTTGCATCCTATATTTGTAAGTGAGATTATTTACATTCTCTTGGTGCTGGCTGCCATAAAGTTTCAACCTATTACATTTTAAGGTATTTTTAATTATTATTTTCATAGTGAAGAATGGAGGATACAATGGCCACTAACACACATGAAAAGAGAAAGCTGGAAAAATCAGTGAATGCATGTAAAGTTAGCATATTCTTTCTGAAACTGTAACTGTTCTTGTCACCTCAGTTATATTTCTCCATAAAGGCAAAACTAGTGAGGAAAACTCATTGTGGTTTTCTAGGTGGATGATTAGAATAACAGAAAATACAGGCTCTCAACCCTTGTACTTTTAATGGAGATCTTAAATTTCTGTTTCTGTTTTAAATAAGTTGATACAGCATGTTATTTCTATGACCATTGGCAAAACTATTTAGAGAAACCTTATTTCTTTTGGAATATTATAAATTCATTATGCTTTCACCAAATATTGAAACTTTAATTTTAAGATTTCTTCTCTCTCAGCACTAGGGACACTGGGAAAAAAATGTTTGCATTAATTTTAACTCACATCCCTAAGCACACTGCAAGTCCTGCGATTGATGAAAATGGATACTTCCAGCTGGCTGTCAACACCTGAGCTCTACTCCGAGCAGATTTATTTTGAAAGAAACACCTTTGAAATGGGGAGAGAACCACATGCCCATAGGGCATAAAATGGTTCTTGCCATTGTCTGACTCAGCAATGATCTCCCACAAAGCCTCATTCTTAAAAAGAGATGGTTCCAAGCCCATGGAGCCAATATTTTCTGAGCTTCTACTTGGTTACTGGCAATGTGTAAATTGCTGGATTTTGAAAGGTGAATAATTCTTAGTCAGTCTGTCCATTTGAGGAGTTCATAGTCTAGCAAGAGTGGTAGGAAAACAAATAACTCTTTATGAAACTGTGCAATAAATGATATTCTAGGGACATGACACATAACACTGTTAAGGGCAATTTCTGAGGAAGTGAAGGCACTGGGAAGGACATGATAGTGACGTTCTCAACTGCTTGCTCACAGTAATTCTTTAATTTTACATAATTTCTTTTTGTTAGAGATGACCTTTGAATGATATGGGTGATTTGAGTGTAACCATTTGAGAGGTCACATCATAGCTCCCAAAGTTGCTCCTAATTTTTTCTGTTATGTTATATGTGGATTTTGCCACATCCTTCAAATTGATGAAGGCTTCGAGCCGTGTTGGTGGTTCATGAATGTTTAAATAATGACATTTGATAGGATGTGTTTTGACTTTTGCTAGTACTTATTAAATGAATTAAACAGGGGGCCATAAAACTGAGGTGGCTGTCTAATGCCCTGGTGCCTGTGTAAGCAAGCTAAAATCTATGCCTGTAAATACCTCAAAGATTGTGAAATCAAAACCTAAGGACAACCAGTCACAAACAGCAACTAGACTTTAAGCTGAAACATAAAAAATTTCCTAACTTTGCTTCCACCTTTTTTCTATCTTAAAGATTTTCTCCAGCTCCCATGGGCAAGTGCTTCTAACCACTTCCTTTTTGGTGCTGCACAATTGAATCAATTTTTGCTCAGTGAAACTCTTAAAGTTTTAATATGCCTCAGTTTATATTTTAACATACTTAATGTGATACACACATGAGCCTTGTAAGGACTTTATAGTCTATATGTGAAGCACCAGATCCTGTTCAAGAATCCTCATCAGTTCTCTCAGCTTATACTTTTATGCCTCTCATATTAAAAGCTTATTACCTCCCAAGTTCAAGTTTGTTTGTTTAATCAAGTCTAGTTTGAAGGCTTTTTATGTTGATATAAAAACTGGTTTCTTATAAACTCCACTCCTGTTGCTCTTGGAGAAACACAGAAGAAGTTACTTATATTATTAATGGAATTCAAACACACATACAGTTCAATTTCTACCCTATGCCTTTCTTAGCTGAACATAATCTCATCCCCTTCGTCTCTTCCTCCTGAACTGCTCTACCACTGAGTAGGCCATCTTCCTGTATCCTGGTTACCCTCACTTCACCTCATACAGTTACCCTTTTCAGTCACTGTGTCCTCATATTATCATTCAGAGCTCTCAAGGACTAATTTCCTTCTCAAAGAAATATAAATATTTTTGACCCATAGGGAGCTTTGGTTGCTTTGGGGATTTTGTGATCTTCTCCAGAAAGAAGTTTTCTTGATTTTTTTTTTCCTGTGATGTTCTCTAATGTGTTCAAGGATTCTAAAACTTGAGATTGCTGGCAGAGATGTTTTATCAACAGGTATGTCAAAGAATTAAAAGTGGTGTCTTCCAGAAAATGTATTTAATCTGTCTTCCAGGGAGTGATATCTTGTTACAGAGATGGTTTTCTGTAGAATGGGTTTAAAAGGAGCTGGTTTTAATAGGCCTATTGTCAGTGAGTATAAATACTTCATCCAGAAAGCAATACATTGTGATGGATTATATCACTGGTTTCTAAACTGGGGTCCTCAGGTGCCCTGAGAATTCCTTGGAGTAACCCACACAGCCACCATGTGGGAAATGTGTGTACAAGGGTGGCACCCAGCTCAACTACAGATTCTCCACTTTTATCTGCTGTGTGTGTGTGTTTTACATTGGGCTGTGTTGTAAGATTAGTTGATGAGTATCTAAAAATATGCACCCCTATGTTTACTACAGCACTATTTACAATAGCCAAGATATGGAAGCAATCTAAGTGTCCATCAGTAGATGAGTAGATAAAGAAGATGTGGTACATATACACAATGGAATACTATTAAGCCATAAGAAGAAAACAAATCCTACCATTTGCAACAACATGGATGGAGCTAGAGGATATTATGCTCAGTGAAATAAGTCAGGCAGAGAAAGACAAATACCAAATGATTTCCCTCATTTGTGGAGTATAACAATGAAGCAAAACTGAAGGAAGAAAATAACAGCAGAATCACAGACTCTTAGAAGGGACTAGCAATTACCAAAGGGGAGGGGTGAGGCAGGTGGGGAGGGAGGGAGAAGGTGATTGAGGGGTATCATGATTAGTATACATGGTGTGTGTGGGGTCACGGGAGGACAGTGTAGCACAGAGAAGACAAGTAGTGACTCTGTGACATCTTACTATACACTGATAGACAATGACTGCAATGGGGTATGCAGGGACTTGATAATAAGGGTGAATGTAGTAACCACATTGTTTTTCTTGTGAAACCTTCGTAAGATTGTATATCAATGATAACTTAATAAATAAATTAAAAAATTAAAAAAATAAAACCACTGCAAACTTCTGAATATAATGGATACTATCTTAGGATGTTTCCTTATAAATAGTGCTAAAACTGGAATGTTTGTGGCATTGGACTTGTATTTATAACTATTAATAAGGATGTCACCTACAAGGGCTAATAACAGTAAATGAAGAAGTAATGATTAAGAATAGGTAAACTCAGGAATTGTTAGGATCCTGCTGTCATGCAAATGTCCTTGGTAATGAAGAAAGGGGAATGAAATTACAGTTCGTACGGTTGTATAGAAACAGAATTGTTCCTATAGAGCCTGCTTTCTAAAGGTTCCCTAAAGCTGTGCAGCTCTTTAAACCAGCAAGTCCCTTTTATTTTCAGTCACAAAGTGGAAAAAAGCACCTCCTTTGCTCTTTCAAGAAATCCACCCTGTAAGTATTGTTGAGTCACCTTATCTCTCTTTGAAGAGGAAAATGCCATCCCTTTATAGGCTGAATGTAGAAGATTCATGAAGAAAAAAAGAGTAGAGAAATGGATCATAACAGCATTGGATTTAATATTTCCTTCATTTGACACTGTTTTGCCTTGCCTGACATGTTTATTTTACAAACTTTTATATTCCTGGTTCAGTTGCTCTCTGAACACCATGGTGCATAATTAATGTCAAGGTGGAAGGCGATTGTGCCGAAAATGCTGCTCCCTCTGCTCTGAGAGGCATTTTTAAAGCCAATTTAGGTCACATATGGTTCAGCCTCCTGGAAATTTTTCTTAATTGTTCAGCTGAAGAGAATGCCTTGAGGCTTTTATTAACAGACGGTCCAATGGGCTGTCTATCCTGGGGGTGTGTGCGTGTATTATGTGCTGGGAGCAGGGTACAGTCACTTCCAGGTGCAGTGGGGGGCGGTGGTTGTAGCAGAAAGGGACCCCAAGAAGGTTGCTTTTTTAAACCTCAGAAATATAAGCAAAACAACAGAGAACACAATTTAGCTAAGAAGTATGTGACAAATTGTGCACTGTTTTAAAGAAAACTGTTCTTATTTTCTTCACACCAGGAAACTTCTGAGGTTCACATGGCAAGAAAACATGTCAGGTTAGGAACCAGATACAGAAATACATTTCTAAATGGACCTTTTATTTGATGTTTAGTTGTCCATCGCTGCATTTTCTGCATCTTTTGCTGAGAAACTAGACTGGCAAAGCTTGCAGTAGCAGTCAATGAAGTCAAGATGATGGAACGTTCTCAAGCTTTTTGGGGCATCTGTGTTGCAGGAACCACAGGAACAAGGAGTTGGGACACAGAGACGTTTGGCGAGAAGCAGCATTTATTAGTGCCTGCCCTGGCTCAGCGGATTCCTGTCCAAAGGCTGAGCCCCCAGTGCAGCAGGGCTGTGCCTTTTATACATTCACTGCAAGGTCAGCGGGGAGTCAGCACCTAGGAACTATTGCAGTGGGAGCTATTAGGTCACTCTAGGTGTATTTAGGATGCTAGTTATATTCTAATCCAGGTTACCCAGATACCATATTGTAAACTAATGGGCTTCCATGATTATAATCAACAAGCTGTTCCTACCACTGAGTCCTGGTGGAGGGGGGTGGATTTGTTACATTGTTACATTGTTTCAATCTCAAGTACCCAAGCACCTGGTGATTCTTCTACATTCCTGAAGCCTCAACAGAAACTTTGTCTCCTTGGCTTTCTTGGATTCTTTGGCTTCCTTGGTTTCCTCCTACATCTGTAGTCACTATGGCTGGAGTCAGAAGATAAGGTGTCTCAAGGGTGACAGTCAGTGTTACTGGGGAGCAGGGCAGAAGGGAGAAAATGGAGGCTTGTGTAGCTGCGTCATGTGCACAGAGGACTACACCAGTTTAAAGCAGAATAGCACTACATGGTGCTTCCTTCTTCCTTCCCAATATGGGGACGCATTTGGAATCTCAGAGCTGATATGGAAGGAGATCAGAATATGTCACTTTGGCGTAGAGATTATTTTGAGAGGAAAGCCATTGAGGATCAACAGCTGCAGAAAAGCCTTCCTGTAGGCAGCAACTTAAGCAGCAACTTTTGGGAAATAAGGATAACATAAATTCCTTCCTTAGGACAGATCTTCCCACAGAAGGAAGAACAGGAATAAAACTCACCCGAAATCTCTTTTCTGGGGAAGTTTTATTACCCTGAGGGAGGCAGAATGTTTACTCATATGTGTATAGACAAACATCACAAATTTTCTTATCACTCCATTGTTCTTCTAAAACCCAATTTATCCTTCCTAAGGAAAACTCTTTTCATAAAAGCCTTTTCTCTGCCCCCTACCCTTTTCTTTTATAAGTTAGATATATAAGCCTCTAGTTTAAACCATTTGAGAGAGGAACTGATATTTTTTTTGTTGGTTGTCATTAGCATATACATAAACCATTTCTCTGGTTAATTTGTCTGTTGTCAGTTTAATTTGCACATCTCCATTCCTGAATCTAAGAGCGTAGAGGAAAAAATTTTCCTACACCAGCTTCCCAACTTCATCGCATCAGTCTGTAATACACACCATATTTCTACACATTTCTTTTGTGTTGTGTGGACATAATAAATACTACTTGTATATGTATTACTTAGGTAGTTAAGAAGCAGAGTCTAAGAAAAGGATTCCTCTGCAAGGGATTTGAGGAGAGTACTTACAAGAGAAACCTGAAAAGGAGTGAGGGAAATAGGATGGGGTAGGGGAAAAAACTGCAAAACTGTGGATTCTCTTGAAGTCTAGCTTAGCCTGATTCCACAGGGAACAATGGATCATGGTACCACTTAATTGACCCACCTTGAAGCAAGGGAGCTGGTTGTTTTATATTCCATATTGGTCAGTCATCGGCTATGAGCTTCCCTGGAAGGGAAGGATAACTTTGCAAGCATTCTTGGGGGGTGGCTTCTAAGGAAACTCTCATGAGAAGGTTGCATCTTGAGCTGCTAGATGCCTAAGTGAACAATTGGGGCACAAAAGAAATCTTGCTAGGACCCCAGCAACAACTGCTACATAATGTAAAATATCCATCTTGTATAGTAATTTGTTTATGATAGGGATACCCTAGGACCTTTGTAGGTAAGCAAAATCTTTGTGTGAAGAGAATAATTGAATATATAAGCCAGGAGTTAGCAAAAAGGACAGATTTTTTTTTCCTATTAAAAGCCAGATAATAACTATTTTAGACTTTGTGGGCCAGATGGTGTTTGTTGGAACTGCCTCATTCTGATAGTGTAACATAAAAACAACCTTGGACCATATATAAACAAGTGGGTAAGGCTGTGTTCCAGTAAAACTTTATTTACAAAATCAGATGGGGGGCCAGATTTGGCCCACAGACTGTAGTTTGCTGACCCCTGATGTAGGGGGTAAAACAGAGAAGAATAATCAGCATTTCCAATTCATCTATCCTCTTAAAATAGAATTAATTTTCACTTAAAATAGAAAGCTTATAATTACCATTTTCCAGTTTTAGTCAGGAGTATAGGCTTTGCAGTTATAAGGACCAGAATTCCATTTCTGCTACTTCCCAGGTTACTCATTTCACAGGGCCATGTTGAGGAACAAATAAGAAAGTGGATCCAATGCACTTATGATATGATGGCTAGCACTTACTAAGTGCTGAATAAATGATACTTCATTTTCATTATTGTTCTTTCCCAAGGATTATTGTTTTTAATTGCTTTCCTGGCATTATCACTACTTTTCTTCAGTGTTTGATTTCTTTCTAAGACATGAGATTGAACATAAAATTTTGTAAAATAAATATGACTGCACAGGAAAGTTCTGTTTTCTCACATAATTTGACCCAAGACTAAGATACATGTTTTCTGTTTTCCTAGTTTTATGCTCTCCCTTGCTCAGTGGAGATAGATGAAATAAAGATATATAAAATAGATCATGTAGAGATGGAATTCTGGTAGAAAATCTGACATATAAATGGATTCTATTTGCTGTAACAAAGAATTAACAGAAGGGGGAAAAACAGGGTGACCCTCTGATCGCACCTTAACCTGGCCACTTCCATGACCACCACCTGCCTCAATTACTCACTGAATGCCTGAATGAATTTTCATCTCTTGATTGTAAGTGAAAACAACTTTCACTTGTTTCATTTAGCCTCCATTATAGAATGTAGGGAGGCCTTGGGTTGGGGGCTTGATTTAAAACAGAGCTGTTTCTCTCTGTTTCTCAGGCAGGAAAAAAAAGTGTGAGCAAAAATTACTCTTGTCTCTAAGGAGCCTGTGGAGTTGGCCCCTGTTCTGGGGAAAAAGCTGGAAGGCCCAGTGCCACTGATGCGGATTCACTAAGGAAGTGCACTCCCTCAGAGGCAAGCCATCCATCACGCCTCCCTCGCGGGGCTTTTGCTTCCCCGACCACTACATAATATTCAAGTTGCATCAGCCCGGGGGAGACAAATGGCAGCCCTTTGGTAGATTAAATGGATTGGACCATCCAAAGGAATCTATTTTATGGAATCATTTGGCTTACCAAGCAGCCTCATGTTACAGATAAATGAAATCCTTCAGCAAAGGTGCACACCTGCTTTTTAGTTGTTTTTCCAGAAGTGGAGCCATTTGTTGCCAGAACAAGTTCAGCTTCATGGTAAGTGCAACACTGGACTGTGAGAACACTGGACTGGGGATATCCTTTGGGTTTTAAATAAAACCCCAGTTTCTCATCATGGCTGTAAATACTTCAGTCTCATGTACTTTATTCCTCATCCCTACACTCCAGCCTCACTGGCTTTTTCTTTATTCGACAGATCTGTCATGTGCATGCCATTCCAAGGGCCTTGCAGTTGCTGTTCCCCTGCCTGGGACACCCTTTACCCAGGTCTTCACATGACCGGTTCTTTGTGACAGTTGATTCAGCTCAAATGTCACTTTCTTGAGGAATTCTTGCAGACAACTCCCTCTGAAGAAGCATCTACATCATTCTGTGATACATTATCCTGAATTACTATCTTAGCAGGTTTCATTACCGAGGACTCCCTTAGTTGTTTCCTTATTGTCTGATTCTCCCTTCTAAAATAGAAGTTTCATGGGAACACTGTCCTTTTCTGTCTGTGTCTTCCATTTCTAGACAATGCCTGGCACAGGGTGATGCTTAATTAGTAGTTTCTGAGAGAATGAATTAATGAATGGGTCAGACAGATAATCTGGATCATGTTCAAAACTAGTTCTGTAAAAATTGGAAATTTTTATAATCTTTCTGGGTCTCAGTTTTCTTAAAATGAAGGGATCAAATAACCTGAAAGAGTTTATATATGTATATGTATTTTGTGACTCTATGGAGGTTTTTCTTTTCATTGACTTCATTTTGCTAGCTATACAAAAAAAAATCATAATATTAGAAGTGTTCTGCATTTTTCTCTGTGGCTGTCTTCACCAGGCCAAAATAACAAAACGATTAATCAAATCTGTTATTTGACATTGCAGAAAGTTTATTTTCAGGTTATGTAGCCACAATTCAAATGAATAAAGAAGAGATTAAACTAGAATAGTTGACCCTTAAAATCCTGAGATAGGAGATACAAATACTACTTTTCCCAATTGTCAGCAGGTTGTTTTCCATTGAGAAGTGATCCTTAGTGATGATAGTAAAATATGGCACGCTCACTAGAGTTTATGTTAATAACATTAATAACATTTGAGAAATCATCAGCTTTGACTTCAATTTTGATTTTTTTGAAAAGGATAGAAAAATCTCTCCTAACGCATCTTACCACACACTATTGGCTGTGTCATTTATTTTGAAGATTACACATTTATTAGAAAGATGTTGAATTCTTCTTCCTAGAACACTCTAGTTGTCTTACCCAATTGCTCATTTTTTCCTGTTTTATTGATAAATGATTGCCATACATCATTGTCTAAGTTTAAGGCATACAGCAAGATGGTTTGATTTATATATACTGTGAAATAATTACAACAGTAGGTTCAGCTACAGTCTATTTTCTTTTGTAGATACAATAAAAAGAAAGAAGAAAAAAGAAAAGAGAAAAAAAGTGTTCACTGTAGTCATCATGTTGTACGTTACATCCCTGGTACTGATTTATCCTATAACTGCAAGTTTGTACCTTTTGATCATCTTCCTCCAATTCTCCCTCCCTTGCCCTCTAATTCTAGTAACCACAAGTCTGATCTCCTTTTCTGAGTTTGGGTTTTCTTTTGTTTTAAATTCCACATATAAGTGAGATCATACAATATTTGTCTTTCTCTGACTTATTTCACTTAGCCTGATGCCTTCAAGGTCCATCCATGTTGTTGCAAATGGTAGGATTTCCTTATTATGACTGAGTAATATCCCATCGTGTATATATATATATATATCCTTATTATATATATATATATTATATATATATATATATTCCTTATTATGACTGATGGCAGTGTTCATGGGCTCTTTTTTTTCCACATCCTTACCAGCATTTGTTATCTCTTGTCTTTTTGTTGATGGCCATTCTAATAGGAATGAAGTGATATCACATTGTGATTTTAATTTGCATTTTCCTAATGACTACTAATGTTGAGCATCTTTTCATGTACCTCTTGACATTTGTATATCTGCTTTGGAGAAATGCCTATGCAGATTCTTAGCCCATTTTAAATTGGATTATTTGTGTTTTTCTTTTTTTCCATTGAGTTGTATGAGTTATTTATGTATTTTGGATGTTAACCTCTTATCAGATACATGGTTTGCTAATTTTTTTTTATCCCATAGGTTGTCTTTTCACTTTGTTGATGGTTTCTTTTGCTGTACAGAATTCTTTTAGTTTGATGTAGTCCCACTTGTTTACTTTTTTTGTTGCTACTGTGTCATATCCAAAAAATCATTACCGAGACCCATGTCAAGGGCTTTGTTCCTATGCCAGTACTGTTTTCGATAACTATAGCTTCATAAAATCAGGAGGCATATCTCCTGTTTTTTTCTTCTTTCTCAGGATTTTTTGGATATTCTGGGTTTTTTGGGTTCCATATAAGTTTTAGGAGTGTTTTTTCTACTTTTGTAAAAAATATCATTGGAATATTGAAATGAATTGCATTGAACCTATGGATGAATATAGTTAGTATTATTAATATTTTAACTACATTCATTCTTCCTATCCATGAGCATGGGATGCCTTTCCATTTATTTGTGTCTTCTTAAATTTCTTTCATCAACACCTTGTAACTTCCAGAGTAGAAATCTTTCATCTCCTTAGTTAGATATATTCCTAAGTATTTCATTGTTTTTGATGCTATTGTAAATCAGATCAATTTCTTTCTGGCTTTGAGTTCTCTGAAGACAGGCCAGACCAGCTTGGACAGGCACTGGAACCCTTGCTGCCTCTTGATGGGCCCTGTAGACTTTTGGGGGCTGTGAAGGACTGTTCCCTTGTGTAGCTACTTGTAGCCTAGATGGTTTGGGGGGAATGTCCAGATGTGGTGCTGCCCTTCATCCTCACATTGCCATAGATCTTGGAGTCCTTAGTGCTAGACACCTCACTGTGTTGCTCCAACTTCAGCATTTGTAGCAGTTGATTAGCTCAGTGAGAAAAGATGCCTTCTTGGTATAATGAAGATTGCTTCAGGAACTCTTCAGCAGTGGATGAGAATCTGGGGTCTTTGTTGAGGTAGGCCTCCACAAACTCCTTGAAGGGCTTGCTGTGATTGCTCTCCAGTGTGGGCAGGCTTTTCATGGGGATCAGGAACATGTTGCACATAGGGTAGAAGTCAGAGTTTGGCCAGCTCAATGCTCATGATCCCTAGCTGCCAGATATCAGCTTTGAAGTTGTAAGCAGACTGCTTGATGACATGGGGTGCCATCCAGAGGGAGTGCTCACAAATGTGTTCCTTGTGATCTGCATGTCTATGAGCTACTCAGCTTCCCTGAAGTCCACCAGCCTCACATTGCTCTGCTCAGAGAGCATCACATTGACAGCTTTAATTCTCGGTGGATCTTGCCTTCTGAGTGTGGATAATCCAAGCCCTTTAGAATCTCCTGGAGGATCCTGGTGATGTAGATGTCCTCCAGGGGACCTGGTTTAAGAATACCCAACATGGAGCTGCCTCTCAAGTACTCCATGATAGTCTACATCTTTGTGGTTTTCTGGTAGGAACTGAAATAGTGGGTGATTTAGGAGCTGTCACACTGGATGAGCACAGAGATCTCCTGCTGGATATCCTTGATCTCATCTTCAGCATCTTCCAGGTCAATGATGGTGATGGCCACCACCTCCCTGGTGTGGTTATATGGCCTTGTAAACCTCCCCAAATGAGCCTTTGTCAATATGGTTGAGCGTGGTGAAGAGCAACTCAGGGATCACCCAGGAGTGCTGATTGAGCCATGTCTGTGCTGACCTCAGACCATCAGTTGCACATTGGCAGCTTTAATTCTCCTTGATTCCTCCTTGAGGCTCTTAAACTTGGCTCAGTGCTTTAATCATCTCCACGGGCCTCTATCCCAGCCTCCCCCAGCCTATGAAGGCTCCCAGCCTACAATTGCTGAGGGATGCCAGGGCCCCCCAGCCCATGAAGAGGTAGCCGTGGTGGAAGGGCCAGTGGTGGCCTTCCTGTTGATTTTCTTTATAACAATTTCTTTCCTCTAGCTTATTTTATTTTAAGAATACAGTATATAATACATATAACATATAAAATACGTATTAATCTATTGTTTATGTTATTGGTAAGGCTTCCAGTAAACAGTAGGCTATTAGTAGTTAAGGTTTTGGGGAGTCAAAAGTTATATGTGGAATTTCACCTGCATAGGGTTAGATTCCCCCTAACTTCCACATTATTCAAGGGTCAGCTATGTTAATAACAATAGCTCATTAGTTGCTTCTGCATTTAAATTCTTACATCAGATTTTTTTTAATTGAGGCAGATGCTTGCTTTTTATTTTACACTGCCCAGTATCCATTCTCCTTCATACCGATTCCTCATCTCCTTTTAGGGAGTTATGTTTCTTCAATTGCCTATTTTTAGAGGAACTATACATCAAGTTTACCCACGTTTCTTTATCTGAAGGGCAGGTATGTGGCCCAGGCTAATCTCAACAGATTGTCTCTCTGGAACTGTGAACCTTGAGTAGAGTGACACAAAGTGGAAAAATGGTTGAGTGACACATTTTTGGTAGAAGAGGCTCTTTGGATACTTCCTGCTGTTCCTTTTTTCTGCCATCAACCACTGGAACCACCTGATTCTTTTTTCTCCCATCAACATCCTTCTAATAAACGCCCCTTTTGCCTGAGTTAGCCATATTTGTTTTTGTTGCTTACAATGAGTACTCTATCAGATACAAACACATTGTATGATTCCCTATATTATATGCTTTTGTATCCAGTCTCATTAGGGAGGAATGAACATCAGTTGTTTCAGATTTGCCACTGAGATGGATTTCCCAAAAGATTTAGTATTCATTTCAAGCCTAGGCTACACTGAGAGTTTTGTAGCAAAGCTCTTTTTTGAACTGCTTTCATTTTTACATTGTCAAATTTGGTTTTCTTTGACGCAGATGGTCCCCATATTCTGAGATCAGGACTAAAGCCATTATTTTTGCTTGATCTTAAAATCTTCTTACAATACTTTTCAAGTGGTATTCCTGGAGCTATTCGGTCTTCTGTATTGCCTGCTTTAACAAGGAGCAAAATAGCTGATTATGCAGCACCTTTTCTACCACCTTAGTAGGGTTTCTGTAGAGTGAGGACTCATTACCAAGCCTCTTCATCCCCAATGAAGAAGCAAAGCGAACAAGAGACTAAGTGACTAGATGAAGACTTATTAACAGCATGGAAGAGCTCCCGGGAACTGAGCTTCAAGTTTTCTCCTTTATTGGTTTCAGCAATCTGGCTGTGTGTAGTTTTGATCTCTCTCCCCACACAGTGACCTGCAGGGCTCATAGAATTCCCTGGTGTGTCTCCAAGTCAGACTCCAGCATTGGTGCATTCCATGGATGCATTCTAGCACTGGATCCGGGCAAAAATATGGGCCAGGAACCAGCAACAACATCTGTTTTAGAAAACCCCATCATCCCTGCCATTTCTCTCATTGTTCTGCTTTGCCTTGGCAGATGAAAATGTTTCCCTTTGACAGTTTCATTTGGCTTCTTTAGAGCCTTACAAATCCTCTGATTGCAGTCTGGGTCCTTTCCCACTGCCATCAAGTGGATATCACCATTGCTGCTTTTTTGTAGCATATTATGCCTCTGTTCCCTTTTTCTCTTTGGCTCATATTTTAGCAGTGTCATGCTCAGACACAGTCTCATCCTTATTTTTATGTGTACAGAGTGTATCACGGGTAAACCTTCAGCTTTTACAATCACATCAGCAAACATTTAATGCTGCCTTTTATAACCTGAACACGCTTTGTTATTCCTCTCACATTTCATGCCTCAGTGGCTGTTCTAAGTTCCCCGCTGTATTACAACTGCCTGTTCAGACACTTAATCCTCGTATCCACTGGGACATCACATATTGCTAAGGTCAGAATTTTCTCTTCTGTGAAATTGTTCAGTTTTACTCCTTAAGATACATCATGTGCTTAGGGTTCAAGTTTTTAAAAAATTCAAGTAACTTGCCTTCCTTACTATGGCATTTGAAACTATTCACAGGTGTACAGTGGTAATTCACAAGTTTTTTCGGATCCATCCGGAAAAATGAATGAATAGGGTGCTTAAAAGTCTATGCTTCTTCGTTGTATCTTTCCCAGCCTTGGCTCATACCTAACAATATCTACAAACTTATCTTTTTAGAGTGTACGTTTGTCTTTTTATTGTCAGGGACTACACTTAGAATTTCAAGTCAACCATATAAAGCACTTTCATATAAGCATTTTCAACAACCTGATTTAACTCAGCATAACTTTTATCTTTATGCCCCTGAGATAGGAATGAGTGTTTTCTTCTCAACCCCATATTCCTATTCCCATAATGAAGGTGAGAAAATGCCGTTTTCTTGGAAGTGGCTGTGGGGAGTCAGAGGGTGTCCAAGATTCCCAAATTGTTCTAATTCCTGGTGGGCCTTCACTCCAAGATTATGATAATCCTGTCTTCTCTTTTCCAAGATTAACTCTTCCTTTTTTCTCTGGTCCTTTGAATTGCTATCAATCTTCCTCTGATTACTTTTTAGATCTTTCTTTCTTATCCAATAAAGGGAACCCAGCCTCTCTCTGACTGCAGATGTGCTCAGAATGCTCCTTGTCTCACTTCTCTGAACTGTATGAACACTCCTGGTCTCATTTTCCTCTCACCAACCAAACCTTGAGTCAATAGTCTAAACTTGAAAGTTCTGTTTCCTTATCTCCTATTCATCCCTGACTAGTTAGTTTATAGTAGACTTCAGCTGTCATTGCTAAGGAAGAGGACTTGAAACTGCCAAAGGCAGGGGTGATATTTGAGCTTGGACTCAATGGGAAGGGCCTATCGGGGAGAGTGGGGGACGAGGACAGAAGCCTGGAGGCAGGACTGAAAAGTGCTGCCATCAGAGTCAAGTGCTATGGTAGGACTGTTGGATATGAAAATAAATTTAGTTGGTAGGAAGTTTTCATCTTGTAAACTAGAGAACTGAGTGTGAACCTAAAACTTGACTTACTGCAAAGAAAAAAATGAGCAGATAGGACAGCCCTGTGTTTTCACTGCCACCATTCTTCCTACAATTTTTCCATTGTCCAAGTGATGATTGAAATTCCCATCTCCAGACTCCATGAACCAGTGCACAGGTTTTAACAACTTGACAGGCTAGCTTTTAGGCAGATCCTTGGTTTATCCAGAAGCCATTGTCTACAACTTCTCTGATTTATTGAGCCAGGTATATATTTTCTGTTAACAGCTTTACTCTACCTAACAGAGATGATTCTCTCTCTTAGCAATACATAGTCTGGGAGAATGTTTCCTGTCCATTGGATACTTGTATATGAGTCCAGCTTCATTTTGGGACCACAAAAATGTGGTGTGCATGAAAAATAAAATTTGAAGGATAAAGTCTGGAATTATCCATGCCCAAGTCAGGTGGTTGTTTAATTATCATTTGTCGTTCTTTGGTATTTTAGAGTTATAAGCATAGAGGTGTCAGGTTATAGTCTTTCCACACATTCACTCATGTTGTCATATATTGTTTTTCCTCTTTTCTCCTACTTAATGAGTGAGTAGAATCCCTGTCGGTTGGGTCACTCACATCAGATGACCAACAAGCTGGCTCCTGGGGAAGAATAATGTCATGGCTAAGAACATGCACTCTCATGCTAGATTTCCAAGTCTGAAAATGCAGCCCTTCACTTACTAATTATTATACCCGATCAAAGTATTTCGCTCTTTGTGCCTCACTTTATTCAGTTGTAAAATAAGGAAAACAACAGCGATCTTTTCATAACATTGTTGCATGAAGGTTAAGTGAATTAATACATGCACAGTGTTTAGAACAGCATTGTAACATTGTAATTTCAAGCTATTGTGTTGTTGTTATTATTATTATTATGGTTGAGTCTCACAAGATATCAGACTCTTCTGAGGAGCTTTAAAGTAACTTTCTAGGGCAAAGGGCAATGTGTGTGAAGAAACTGCCCATTCTTCTTTGTAATGCTCTCTACTCGCTCTACATATCATAAGCTGTGAGCAATCACATTACTTTCTTGGGATGGGGTGGACCTGGGAGATAATTAAATGATACTGTAATGGCATAAGAGATTTCTTATAGTATGAATATCATGAAAAAATGTCATAGACCTATCAGATAGGCATGAAATGCCCTAATGCCTATTTCCCATACATCTTTGCCCTCACTCACCCCACCCAAGAATAGTAAGTATGAGCTGGTAGCCATGTAGGACTTCTTATCAATTATCCCAGGATCTAAAAGGATATAAGGACCGATAAGGAAGCCTTGATATTGATAATGTGTTCACAGTCAGGGCTCAAACCTTAATCTTTGATTATGACAACTGCAGTTTAGCTTTGAAGATATTGTGTATCTTGGAAACAACTAAGATAGTTGACTATATAATCCTGTGGAAAAAACTGGTGATGTCAGTTCCACAGAGTTTTGAGGTCTTTTTTTTTCTTCTCATTCCCCTTCCATGAATGCATATTCATCCTCAAAACAAGCTCTTGATACAGATTTTCTATACCAAAACTTTTGGATTATTTATTACATATTCCATAGAAATTATTTGGCACATCTCTTCCCTTTCCTGTCCTCTGCGTATAGCTTAATTTCGTATTTCCTTTAAGGTGGGGAAATCCAGGAGGCTGTCAGCACTTGATATTGCTCTGTGTCTCAGTGGATAATGACGATACCGATGAGAGGTTTGGGGTCTGCTCAGGCGAGCCTTTGATGCATAGATGTTTCTCTGCAAGCTTACTAAAGCTGGCCAAACTGTGCTGTGTGCAACTGGGGCTAAAACATTTTTGTGGGCAGAAAGAGTATCCCAGCATATCTGGCCTTCCTGCTTCCAGACAAATCTGGGAACACGGCAGAGGCAGCCTGTCTGGTAGAATTTCCGTGCTCTGGCTGGTGGCTTGGAATTTCAGCTCTCATTTTAAAGCCAGCAAGAAGGTAGGTTAGTTCTCCATTCTGCACTGTAATTGAGAAGTTCATTTCTTCTGTCCATCCAGCTTCCACTTTAATTGTACTTTTTCCTCTTGGTCATATGGTTGTGCCAAGGATTGCCACTGTAGTCTGGACTAATAAAGAGGGAAGAATAAATGCTGTAGGTGTTCTTTGTCCGGCCTCTCCTGTCAGAAGCATGTGATGTTGAAGCACTGTGAGTACACTCTTGGAAACTTTTGGTTTTCAAAGCTGAAGACTGTGATTTGACCACTGTGACATCTGAATATGAGAACCGGTGTAGTGAGAGCTTGTAAGAGACAGTTGTGTGACCTTCTCTTAAAACCCTGCACTGAATCAAATATACCTTTGTTGGGACAAAGTTAATGACTGGAACAGATGTCATCTGAGCATGACTTTCTGCACGAGCCTCATCCCGTTCCTGAGAGATTATAAATTCTCCCCTTAGATGATAATCTTATTTTCTGTAATCAGGTTTTGGTTTGTATTCAAAGGGAGGAAGACAATATTGCACAATCATTATTTGGAAGCCTTTGAGAACTGAAAGTGAATAAGTGTATTAAAAGTTGATTACGAAATCTTCCAAGAACTCCAAATAATTTTTGTTGATAGTCTGCCGTCAAAGATGTAGAACATAACTGCCTATTCTAAAGTGTGACGTTCTTCCTAAGAGTATGATATGGAGAGGCAGAAACAAGAATAACCTTACAGGAGGATCAAGGTCAGCATCAGTGGTCATAAATCATATTCATAGCAGGGACCCTTGATATCATAGGATGAAAACAGCACTTCACCTCTGAGGTCTTCCTCTCCAAACCACATTATTCCAGTCTAGTCATGAGAGAAATATCAGTCAAGTTCCTACAGAAAAGCATTCTACAAAACCCCTGACTAGTACTCAAACTGTCAAGGTCTTCAAAAACAAGGAAAGTCTGAGTAACTGTCACAGACAAGAGGAGCTTAAAAAGACCTGACAAGTAAATGTAATGTGGAATCCTAGAACAGAAAAAAAGTCATTAAGTTAAACACTAAGGAAATTGAATAAACTGTGGACATTAGCTAATTTATAAAGTTTGTGATGCACCAATCATTTTCTTATATCTCCACTGATTTCATTTTCACAGTGAAACCATGCCTTCTTTAATGGGTAGAATTTATGACTGGGCACTTAGCATCCCAAATCTATGCTTTGAGAGGTAGAGTGACACATCTCATGAATGACTGAGCTGGGATTTAAACCTAAGACTCCTATGAATTCTGTGAAAATGTTATACAGATTTGTCATAATCTTACAATGATATATATCAATTTTCTATTGCTGCTGTAATGAGTTATAACTTTCGCAACTTAAAGCCATACCTTATGTTTTTCTTCTGTATGTCAGTATTCTGGGTACAGGGTGGCTCAGCTGGGACCTTTGCTTAGAGTCTTACAAGGCAAAACAAGGAATAGGCAGGGCTGCCTTCCTTTCCAGAGCCTCTGCGGATGATCTGCTTTTAAGATTATTCAGGTTGTCTGCCAGATTCAGTTCCTTGTGGTCATAGGACTGAGGTCTCCATTTCCTTGCTGGTTGTAGGTCTGGAGCCTCTCTCAATTCCTTGAGACCTCCTGCATTCCTCATCACACTGCTCCCTGCATCCTAAAAGCAGCAACAGCATGTCAAGTCTTACTCATTCCTTGAATCTCTTTGACTTTCCCTTTTGCCCTCAGCTGGGAGTGAGAAGTGAGCTCCGATTTTAAGGGCTCTTGCAATATGGGGCTCACTGGATATTCTGCAGATAGTTCACTGGATACAGGAGTGGGAGGGTCAGGTCTCCATCTCAGCTCTTTCTACCAACAACACATCTTGACTGAGGTTTAGGACCGCAGGGTAGTCACTCAGGACAACTAATTAACAACAGTCCACATATTACATTCGGATTCTATCTCCTGATAGTTTGAAAGTGATAAATCCATAATTTCTCTAAGATGAACAGTTTTTCAGTGTAAATTTCTAAACTTAGAGTTTATTTTATAATCCCTGCATATATTTAGGTGGTAATGCTCACTCGCCCTCCCTCCGCCATCCAAAAGCTGTAAATAAATTGCTTACAACTTCTACCCTGATTCCCTGTTTCTGCATCAGATAAGACTTCCTCACCAGGGGTGCAGGGGCCTTCTGGTGGGTACACCTGGATCTTGGTACAGTGAGCACAAGAGGCAGTCAGTCATTCCACAATAACGAATGGGCGACACCTTAGAAGCAAGGAAAGGAATGGGGTATTTTAAGAGACTAAAGAGAAGCCCTCACTTACCTCCTCTCTGCTTCCTCCCCGAGAGATTCCAGGACCCAAGGGGGCCACATTCACTGGGGTGATACCACTAGGCCCTGATGGTCACAGCTTGGCCCGTGGTATCTCTTTCTGGTTCTCAAGACTTTCTCTTCCTTCCCTGTGGTATAAGCTACACGCTGACACAATAACCTTCCTGTAAACAAGTCTCTGGCATATTTTTCTCTGGGGTTTCTTTCTTCCACATAGGATGGAGGGGGGTGAAGTTCAGGCTGAGCTCAGGCAGAGAGGAAGCGGTTCCAAGAGCGTGTGCTTTGGTGGTCAGTTGGCCGACTCAGCCCCGTACCAGCTGTGTGAGTTTGGCAAAGCCTTATTCTCTCTCCTCCATTTCCTCATCTGCCAAGTGGTGATAACAGTAGTAAATGTTTCCTAGAGGTGAAAATGAGATCATGCCTGTAAAGCACTTTGCACAAACCTGGCATCTAGAAAGTACTTCTCCCATAAACTGTCTGACCCATGCCCTCACCTACTCTAAGCTTTTGCTCAGGTCTCACCCTCTCAGGAAGGGCTCCCTGAGCGTCCTACTTCGGATCTCAACCTGCCCCTCCCTGTGACCCATGGCTGGCACCCCTAATCTGCCTACCTTGCCCCTGTTACCCTTTATTCTATAGCCTTTGTCTAAATGTTCTGATACATTACCTTTATTTTTTTAATGTAGGTTATGTTTTGGAAATTGAATAGGGGCTGAGATGGGAAGAGGGCTATTCTTCATGAAAATTTTGTTTTTCCCTTTCAGAGATTAAAAACAAAAACCCTCTAAGCTAAATACATCCTTATGGCATCATACTTGAAGCTTCTGCTGAGCTTTAATTTAAACTTCAAATCGCCCCCACATGGTAAATAAATACCAGATAAATATCTGATGACTTTGTAATGTCTTTTATGCTTTCTACAAGTTCAGTTCCTCTGATCTTAATTATGGTATGGTCACCACTAAGCACAGATCATACTCACATTATACTTACACCCATAAATGAGTAGTCTTAGAGTTCTATTTGGATTAAAGGTGTTAAGAGTATTCCCTTAGTCTTGGCCTGTCATTTGGGAAAGACTGTTTGGGACCCAAGAATTCTAAGTGGCATATTTTTTTTTACTGCATAGTCCTCCAAATTCCCCCAGAGTTGAAGTGCTGCCTGCTTGGACTTCCCTGCAGCTCTGTGAATCCCTTTCTTCTCTAATCCCTCCTGTTGGTAGGTAAACCACAGGTACCAGCACTTTCCCTTCTCCACCTCTTTCCAAGCACTTACCATACGGATGCAATAGTGTCTGCTGCCCTATTTCACCCTCCTACTGTGTCATTTAGAAACTACTTCCAAAACCCTGTCCCTTCGGTCATAATAAACCAAAACTGAATTTTTCCAGAATTAATCTTATTTATTCTACACACACATTGTTGAAGCTTTTACTGATGTTTAAACTATAGATCACCTTCACATGGCAAATAAATACCAGCTAAATATCTGGTAACTTCTTTCTCTTATAATCCCTTGGTGTTCCCAGACCTTTGGGGACCAAGTTGGACTTTGGGATATTTCTTGCAACATCCAGAACCTTCTTTGTCCTTAAGTGATAGTTCTAGTTTATAAAACCTTCCCCAATCTTCCTGGCAAGCTGTACTCTCTGCTTTTAGTTTAGTGTCTTCATTCATTCTTTTTTGACATTCTTATTATTTATTTATACCTCATTTCTCATTTTCTTCATCTCTGGTATTTTAAAATGTAGGTTTTATTATTCAGGCATGGCAAGGCCACAGACCAGGAGACAATTGGCATTGAAAAAAAGTTGTAGTTCCCAAGAGAAGAGGGCATGCCACACCACACATGTCCACAGAGACAAGCATTGGGTTCAGAGAGTTTAGGAAGCAGAGGGCAGAGGGAAAACATTATTGTGGTTTCTCTGGGAAGAATGGGTGAGGAAGGTCAGTTTAAGCAGTTTAAGATTGACTAGTTCGAATAATTTCATCAGGCTCTGGAATATAAAAGGCTGTCCCGAGTTGTCTGGTCCCTGGTCCTGGGATGATCAGGGCAAGTAGATAGTAGCCTAGAGTGCAAGAGATAGAGAGTTAGTTGGTGTGGATTTAGAATCAGTTGGCTTCCGTATGAAAGGAGCACTTGCAGAAGAGTTTTTTATTATCTCTAGGATCTGGCTGACCCTGGTAGGCACAAGCTCTCAAGGATCAGCAAGGCCCCAGATGTCAAAGCATCAGAAAATACAGAAAATAAACAAACATGATTCATATATCTAGTCTCCTAGATGGTCTGCACATCTCTAATGATTGGAGTTCAGTCTTCCCACTGATCTATCTCCTCCTTACCTCCCACCCTGTTAACTTGATATTCTATTTTCATACTTAGGGATTTAACCTTCCACCAATCCTCTGACCCTGTCAGCACCAATGATCACCATGCTGACTTAAGCTACCAAGATAAAACACTTCATTAGGTCACTGCTTCTCATTCCCTTTGGATCTTTTTCTCCAAAATGCCCCTCACCATCTGTATACCCCTTTTCTTCCTTTATCTCCATTTGTTTACACCAGTCACCAAATTCTTTACACCTATTTAGGCCCCAGATGCCTGAAAATTGTCTCAATCCATTCTCTCCATTTTGAGCTCATCGACTTCTCCACCACTTCCTATCAATTTCCAGGGCTACTGATTGACCCACATAATGTCTTCAGTTTAGCCATTCCCTCCCAATCTTATTTACATTATGTAGTTTCTAGGTCTAGTTGCTTCCCTTCAACCAAGACCAACAAGCTCACCCCTTCCTCTGTCTAAATAGTATATACATTGCTGCTAGATTAATCTTCCCTAAATATAATTTCTGATAATGAGATTCTCCTGCACAAATATTTTCATTGACTTCTCTACATTCACTGAATAAAGAACAAACAGGTTATTCCGGGATTAGTGGCCTTTCATGGTATGGCCATTTACCCTTATCTTGGATGGAGTCTGCTTTGATTTTCCATGACCAGTTATGAACTTTCTCTCCAAAGGACATGTAACTCTATGGAGGCACTCACATTCTGTCTTGCTTCATTCTTTGTATACCATTAGACTGCATGCAGAGTCTATCCTATTCATCTGTCTTTCCTGTATTGATTAGCAATAAGCCTTATAAACAGTAGATGTTAAAGGTTAAAGTTACTTTTTAATGGAATAGAATCTCAAAACACTACATTAAGAATCCTAGTCCTTCAGTTAAATCCTTAGGTGCTATTTTTAAGAAAATAAACAGTTTCTAAGTAATTGAACATATATTCCCTAAAATTTTTTCTACAAATGTTTGTTTGAATCAAACAAAGTCCCAAATTGCCAAATGTATCTTAGTTTTCACTATATTTTATACTATAAGATCTCCTCATGCTTTCACCCATGCATTTAATGTTCAGAAAAGGGTTAAACAAATGCTGTGTTTTATCCAAGGGAGGAGGGAAAGTGAGATGAATTAAGTTGTTTATATAAAAGTCAAATAAATCTAGGATACAGAAATAGTTGAATACGTCATGAACTCCCACACATTGCAGGCTTTGAGAGGGTGGCTACATTATCTTGCCTGGAGACAGTGAGGAGACAGAGAGCAGTGGAAAGTCTGATTTATGATCCTATATTAAGTAGACTAGCCACCCCCTAGCTATCCACCTAGTAGGATCGGTGCAGGTGAGAGGAAGTAGGAAAAACAGTCATAGACTTTCAGAAGTAGGAGGGTTCTTAGAGGTCATTTGGTTCAATCCTTTGCCAGTTGCAGGAATCTTTCCGCAGTGCCACTGACATATGGCTTCTGTTGAACATCCCACCGAGAATGAAGATTGCTCTATTGAGGGATTTCATTTCACTTTAGGACAGAGATAATTTTTAGGAAATCATTTTTTCTATTGAGTTGAAATATGCTTCCCATAACTTTTACCCAGTGGCCCTCATTCTATCCTCTGGAGTAACACAGAGTAGATTTAATTCATCTTTCTTATAATTGCCCTCCATATAGCTGAAGCTCACTGTCTTGTCCTCTGTCAGTCTTTTCTAGAGGCCAAATAAAAATTTCCATTCCTTACATAAATGACAATTCCAAGGAACTTTATTTGCTTCTTGCATTTGGAATTTATATCATGCCAATTAGCATATTGATTTGTGTGCATTTCTGCTGTCTTTCCTCCTCTTTGCCCTATGCTGAATTGAATTGAGGAAAGCTTTTTTTCTGAATCTTTTATTCTTCTAGTCATTTTTTCTAAGATCCACCTTAGGTCTTCAATAGTTCTTTTAAATGTAATTTCCAAAGAGAAAGGAGACAGGAGGAGCAATGTATTCTCTTAAAGGAATGTCTTTCCCATGATTTTAAAGGGAAATACATTGACATCATGGTAGTTAAGACTATGATGAAGTTATTTTAGAAGAAGTAACATGGAGATGAGATTGTTGCCAGACAGCTACTTCTGGGGAGGTCTCTCCCTGTGCACCAGGAGAAACCTCAGCCTGGATAGGGGAGGGTTTTTGACTCTGATTGGGAAAGAATTCTCAATCAGGTCCAAAAAGTGCCAGCAAGAAAGAAATTCATTAAAACAAGAGTAGAAGCAAATATCAGCAGCCATGCAGGTAGTAGAACAAGGAAGAACAGAGGGAGAAAAGGGAGGCTCATTGAACTCCTGCTCAGCATAGGGCAGATCCCTTGCCAACTCCTAAAGCCAGGCTCACCTGGCATCCAGTGTCTGCTAGACCTGCACAGTGTCAGAATTATATCCCTAACACCCCTTGGATTTGGGGGAACCACAGAGCCCTGGATGGAGTGAGTTTATGTTCTGAGAACTTTCACTTCCCTACTGGTCTGAAATATAACAGGGAGAGAGAAGAGAATTGTGTTAAGACTAGTAAGCTGAATGAAATAGCAAAAGTGCCAAAGATTTTTTTTTCACCAGAGGTGGAGGTTGGAGAGTTCTTGTCTTTATCACAGAAAAGAGTTCAGAAATGAGTTCAAAGGCTTATGCAACAAGGAAGTTTATTTAATATAACACAGTACCTACTCAGACGGGAGTGTGGGCAACCTCAGAGAGGAGGTGAGCTTAAGGGTTTAGGATCTAGGGTTTTATAGGTCCTTTTAGGTAGGGGTTGACATAAGACATGATGTATATTCCTTTGAGTTTTTTCTTAAGAATAGGGTTATTTAGGTGACTGTGTTGATTTGGATCTTGGCATTCTTTACCCATATAGGTTCATTTATACTTTGGAGGTCTATCTATCATCCTGGTTACAAAGTTACTTAATTGATTAAAGGCCTGGAAGAAGAGGAAGAACAGCACATAGATTAAGTTAAAGAACAAGCTGGGCCTTTTTCCCAGGCTAAGTATATTTTTACAATGCCAAGTCCTTTGGCCCATTTCCCTGCTCTATCTCAAGACTTAACACAGAGTGTACAGCCTGGAGCCTTAGAGGAGGGCTTACTCCAGCACCCTCCCTCCAATGGTGCTGCCTTTCTTTCCCTTCTGGCTGGGCTGTTAGACTGGGTCTCTCTCTGTACGGCTGGAGGCACCAGAGGGAGGGGTGAGCACCTCGGACACTGATGATGTGCCAACAAACCCCGGATGCAGACCCCTCCATCCGGAAGGAGGAGGCCTCTGGCTGTCCATCACCCGACCCTGAGCCAATAAAAAAATTCCCCACATACCCCTGACACGGCCCACTTCCCCCTCCCTTCCCTGTGCTTATAAAAACTCCCTGCCTATCTGGTTAGGGGTGACTTCTCTAGCCTGTCCTGGTGCAGACTGGTGAACCTCGCCCGGGATTGTGCTCAAATAAACTGCCTGGCCCTTTGTTGCCTCTCATCGCCTGCTTATTTTGGTTAGAATAATCTTACACTCTCTGCCTGAATTCTAGAGAATGTGGGGGTGAATATGACTTTCTGTTGATTATGTCAGTATAGTCCTCTCAAGGCAGCCTCAAATTACAGTTTGATGAATAAAATGAAGTAAATGTGTCAGGAGTTGAATTTATTCTCCTCTGGTTCTTGTCTTCACTGCAACAAAGAATTGAAAGGTAGAGATACAGTAGCAAAGCAGAATGTAAGTTTTATTTGAATGCGCTCAAAGGGAAGAGTGGGCCAGAGTCAAGGTAGACAGAGGCAAGAAAGGGAAGCTCAGTGACCTCCTGCACGGCATTGGGCAAATCCCTTGCCAACTCCTGAAGTCAGGGTCACCTGGCATCCAGTGTCCTCCTGAATCTGCATGGCATGGGAACTAAGTCCCTATCACCCCAAGATTTGGGGAAGCTTCAGAGCACTGGATGGAGTGAGATTATGTTCTGAGAATTTACCTAAGGCAAAGAAAGGAGATTTTCAGGCAGGCTGCTAAAGAGCATGATCATACAGCTACAGTCCTGTCTGGGTCACCCATGTGATGGGAACTTGCAAGCCCAAATCAGACCTCTCAGTAGCCCCTCCCTACTTATCTGGAGTAGAACAGAGAGTGACACACTCAAAGGAAGGGGAGAGTATGCAACCTCAGAGAGGAGGTGTGCTTAAGGGTTTAGGGTCTGGGGTTTCATAGGGCTTTTGGGGTAGGGTTATCCACATAAGGTGTGATGTATACGAGTGATTCATCATTCTTTTGAAGTTTTAAGAATGGAGTTACTTAAGTGACTCTGTTGGTCTGGATTTTGGCATTCTTTATCCATGTAGGTTTGTTTACACTTTGGAGGTCTATCTCCTGTCCTGGTTACAAAGTTACTTGATTAAGGGGCTGGAAGAAGAGGAAGAACAGCATATAGGTTAAGTTAAAGAATAAGCTGGGCTTTTTTTGCAGGCTATGTAGATTTTACAAAGGCATGACCTAATTGGTTCAATGAAGACATGGGCTATAATCTGATATTTTTCTTTATCTGGGGAGTACCCAGACATTCCAAGTCACTCCTGGCCTTTGAAACTTCAACTAATTAACTCATTAACTCTGTGAGTCCTCTTGGCTCCCTGGTTTTATCTGGTTAACTCTTTGAGTCTCTTTTAGTAGGCTTTACTGGCTTTATTCTCTCCATCTCTCTCATGTCTATCTTTTTGTCTAACAGATATTCATGGCTTAAAGAGAGCACAAGGTCAATAGAACCTTCTGGTCTTGACTTTCTGAACTTTAAGTGGCACAAACTGATGAAATATCCCAGAACACTATATGGAGTATCTAACTTTTATTCCTGCTAAATTTTATTATGTTACTTTTCATCTCTCTCTCTCTCTCTCTCTCTCTCTCTCTCTCTCTCTCTCTCTCTAATTTTCATTCCCTTAAGACTCTCTTATGGCTTGATTTTGTCTTCCATTGAAAATTTCTGTCAATCTTTGATTTGATAAGTATGACATTTACATCCTAATCTAAGCTTTAGATAAAGTTGAATAGGATAGAACCAAGAACTAGACCCTTAGGTCTGCCATTTGGCATCTCCCTCCAGACAGGTATGAATACTTTAATCAGTATCATTTAGGTTTCAATGTCCTACCTTTTGTGAAAATTCATTAACAGTTGTATTAGTCAGCAATTATTTTTTCATTCTGCCTACAAGGGTGTCCTGAAGGCTTTGTCACAGCTTTGCTATGACTGCATTGCCCTACCAAATTTCTTTATCAAAAAGAGAAGGGAGTCTATATTGTCTTGAGCTCATGCTGGTTCCTAATAATCATCACATTCTTCTTTATGTGCACATATGTGCCAGTGAAATATATGAGTTTTATTAGTCTGTAATTTCTAGAATCTTTTCTCATTTTGAATTTTATTTTTCATTTACTACTTTTTACCTTCTCACTTATGAATGTCTTAAAGACACTGACTTTGTGATTGGTAACTCAAGGTCTTTTAGCACCATGATTTAACTTACTGTGGGTTGGAAATTAATTTATTCAACCCTTTATGATCCATCCGGATTTTGAAGTCGTTCTAGAAATATCCCCTTATTTCAATACAACTTTCTGTGATATTGGAAATATTATAGATTTGCGTTGTCCAAAACAGTAGCTACTAGTCACACACTGAACATTTGAAGTTTGGTTAGTGCAACTAAGGAACTAAATTTTAAATTTTGATCGATTTTAATTTTTAACAGCCATATGTAGCTAATAGTTTACATATTGGACAGCATACTTCTAGAATTCTGGGCTTTTTATTAATAAAACATATTTCCTCAGAACCTTGTCTTGTTGCTTTAATATTGGAATGATTTGTGATTATGTCATCATATTGAAAAAAATGTAGCATGCCTCTTTCACTTTAGGGTTACCTCTATCTTTTCATGGAGATGTTTAAATCTTTTTTTCTTGGTGCATCTGTAGATATTTCTTTTGCTTCTCTTCAGGCTTACTAGAACAAAACTTTAATTGTCATCTTGGCCTTTAGGAAGAGCTATTCCAGGCACAGATGGCTGAAATTTTGCTAGAAGAAACTGTTAGAGTAGGTAGATAGCCAGACATGAGCAGGGAAGGGAGAGGGGGACTTTGGCTGGTGCTCACATTCAGCTAGGTGCTTGCTTACATTTTACACATTCTGTGTAATCTGTTCTCTGGGGATGAAGGGAGTGAGAATATAGATAACACACTGGCCACAACTGGCTGGTTCCAACATGTGGGAGAAGTCGACCCAAACCTCACCCCAAAATACACTATATACTCATTAACATAGTAAAAACCATGCCTCCCTGCTCCATGACAATTTTGGTAAGAACCAAATATAGCCCCAAATCCCTCCATCCAACTTAAGGGTGGAGCAATCTGGAACTACGAAAAACTGCACCTGTTTCCTTTGAACCCTACCCCACTTAGTGAATATTCATCACCCTTTACATAAAAAAGGCTCCCTGTTGTTTCCTCCTGCAACTCCTTCTGGACCTGCCTGTGCCCACTCTTTGGTGTGTATGTTTGCCTTCTCTAAACTCTCATTTTCTAGATAAACTCTTAATGCTCAACCACTTTTCTGCCTCTGTTCTTGAATTCTTGGATTGCAATGAGACCAAGGGCCCGTCTCCAGTAACAGAATTAGTATAGATTTTTGTCTTTCACAGCATGTCTGTTCCTCACGTCACACTCCCCCATCACTACCATAACCATCACCCTTTCAGTTTGCAGGGCATGAGGTTTTGAAGTTTCAGAGACTGAACGAAAATAGGAGAGAAATAGCTTCAATGAGGAAAGTATAAGATGTTAACAAGAAATTAATTCTTCCACATTAACAGGAAAACATTTCTTGAATTATTTGAAGGTTGGAATCACAGAGTATTATGTGAGGCCCTGATACAATTAGAATGGAAAAAATTTTTACACAGAAAATTTAAAAAAATTTAAGTAGTGATTTAAAGAAGTATATTGGAAAGATGTGGCTTGTATCCACATCTTTGACTTTGTAACCTGAGTTGCTAGATTGGCATGTACGGACTTAGAAGGATATGTGTGTGTTTATGTGTGTATTGGTATATATATAAATAAAGAAACATATAATGTGCACAGGTAGATCTCTATCTAATATCATATGTTCATTCTTACATCTGAGTTTGTCTTCCACATTTCTTTATGAATAATTCTTATGGCAAGAAAACTAGGAGGAACCCCAGGATTTGTTAACAGTTTTTGAAGCTGCAGGATAAAGGAGGGACTGAATGCTTAATCCTCAGAAATGTCTGGATCACCAGTGAAGGGCGGTAATGACGCCTCGCCTTCGCAGGCTTAATGGTGGAGAATGCCTTACTTACTACACGCAGTGCCCTCTAGCATGGCTTTTCTATTGACAAGGAGGTTAGGTTGGTCTGACAGGCACAGCTCACTCATTCACTGATTCACAGTGAAAAATCTGGGACAATACATGCCTTCACCCTCTTTGTTTCCTACCTAATGGACTTGAAGGATTAGCAAAATGACCAGACCAGTCCCCTAAGGGCATTCCGTGGGAGAAATGCATTGGTAAGTGGTCAAGTGTTTTGTGAAAAAAATAACTCCTGAAGTAAAGTGCTGAGTGTTATTTTATGACTCCTGCTTCCCAAAGCCCATTTACAGGTTCAATTCCCTTGTTGTTTTTCTGACACAGTTGGAAGAGGAACAATTAACTCTGGCCATTGTATTCTAAGTAATTACTGATTACCCCATACCTTCCCTAGAAAATTGTGCAGAATGGGAAATAAATCCAAACAGTGACCTATGGGTGGTTTCGGTTTGTAGCTAGTGTGCTCCACCCCAGCTCCCTTTCCGCCCATGTTGCTTAACTGTCCCCAGTCAGTAATGATGGAAGACAGTGCTCCAGTCCAGAGAAAGGAGCCCTGAGGCCCTCACCGCATCACTGCGCTAATGGACCCTGAACTTGTTTAAGAGAAAGCAATTTATTTTTAGGTCAGCTTGGCAGCAGAAGCTTCCAGAGCTGATTTCTTTGTGTCCTAGCACTAACTATCAAATATTTACCCTTAGCTCCCCCTTCAAAGGGCAAACACGTGCAAAGAAAGAGGAAAATAGGGAATGTGGGTGAGCTCCCCGGCCACACCAAGTCTTTATTTCCACTGTTTGACATATACTTCACTTCTTTGGTAAATTCCCCCCAAGAAGATGGGAGCTTTCCATCCTTCCAATGAAGAGTACTGCCTGCCTGCCCTCATCCCTTCTTCCCTCCCTCTGCCTCTGCACAATGCGTCAGGTGCTATGCTAGGTGATGGGGGCAGAACATGCTGCCCTGAAATCTGCTCCTTTGGCATGGGGATTATTTTGAGTTGAAGGCACTTCAAAAAAAAAGCAGGAGCAAGAAGGGCATTCTGATCTTCGCTTTTCTTCAGGAAAACCGGAGATAAAAGCTTCCCAGCAGAAGACACTCTCTTGGAATCAGGAGAAAAGGAGCGTTCCTCAATGGGGAGCCAAAGCCGAGAGAACTCTGTACAGACAGACCTTGTCAAAATAATTCTTATCTTCCTTTAGCTGCCCCGGAATATTTTAGTTACTTTTCCAAAATTCTTTGTTCAATGCAGTATCATAGCATTTAGGTTTTGCTGCTTCCTTGAGTCTTCATTTCTTTTTCAAGGCCCTCTGAGTCACATAAAATTTATATAAACCTGTGTGCTTTTCCCCTGTTCATCTGTCTTGTGTCAGTTTAATTCTCAGGCCCAGCCAAACAACCCACAGTGGGTGGAGGGAAACCGTGCCTTCCCTACAGTGGTGAGGGTGGCACAGGGATTAATACGGGGCTCTCTGAAGCAGACAGTCTGCCCTGTTGGTGATCCTTCCCCAAGTTGCTCCTCTCACCCCAGCACAGCTTCAGTGAAAACAGTTTCTGATTTTGGTAGATGGAGGGAGATATACTGGAACCATGGGGGAATTCAGGGATAGGAGGAGAAGCCTGAACGGACAAAAGGAAGCAAGGCATTAATAGCCTTTAAGTAACACATTTAAAGGTTGGGTGCTTTTGTGTTAAAACCCTTAGACATGATTAACACTCTGGCGACTCGATAAATAGGAGCTTTAGTTCGTCTGAAATAATTCTGGGTGGTGGGCGGGGAAAGCGGAAGGAGAAACATAATTAGGGGGTAGGTCAAGAGGCAGGAGGGCTCTTCCAAAGTGTTTACTTGGGGGGCTTGTTTTTTTAACATGTAACGTAGCCAGTTCACCCTTCCATTGTTACATGTTAAGTGATGCTTTATTCTTGTTCTGTGATTGAGGGAGATTACAGTTTAGAAGTAATATTTAAAAATGGATTATCTAAATGTATACTGTTTATTATGTTAGCTCAGTACATTGTGTGCATAGGTTGTAAAGCATTTTAGGGATTAAGTTGTAATTAATTTTTTATCACTTTAATTTCTTATGTTGCTCCTTATGCCCCTTTGCCTGCAATATTGTCTAACAGGAATTTTCTAACAATACCTGAATATTTTTACTCAGCAGCCAAGAAATACCTCTTGGTACAACTCAATGTAGAACCAACCCATACAAACATATGAAAACGGGGAAAAAGGGACAATTTTCCTTGACAAAGTTCCTTTTGTATATAAATTAAACGTTTATTGTTGGATATAAATGATAAGTTTATTAAACTAGCTGTTTAAGCTGGATTTTATTGAACAGTTGGGTTTGGGGAATTGAGTGGTGCAAGAATTTGTCTGCATAAAAGTGTAGGTAACAAGCAGGATGCACATTGTAGGCACTTAATAGATATTTACTGTATTGGTCATAAATGAGAGGGTTCCTCACCATGACAATTACTTTTACACTATAATATATTTAAATTGAGGGCTTTGTTGGGTTAATGTAGTATTCTAATGGCACCCTAGAAGGGCTCTTACATTGTAGATTTATATGAAAAAAGCAAATACTCAATTACTAAGAGCCAAAATACCACATCCAAACACAAAAAGAGACTCCATTCAAACTGGATATTTCTGGGACAGTCTGATTTTAAACAAACAGCCCTTTTACCTTTATAACCATCCTTATAGACAATGTTAAGTTTTACCTGAGCCCTGTGCTCTTGGAAAAGAACAAAGATTAAACAAACCCCCACCCTTTATGTTCCTGGAAAGATGATTTAGTATAAAGAACCATCCTTCCTCATATGACTTAGACTCATGGATACCTGCCTTGTTTACCCATGATAAGGTCAGACACAGACCCTCCAAATTTCCATTCTTAACCTCATAAATGATTTAGCTGAACTGTTTTGCCACCCAAACAATCAAAATACTTGTTAACCAAACTTTGGTTCAGATTCCCTCCTTCCCCCAAGATTACTTCTCAGCTTGAGCCTGCACACAGCCCTTCCTTAATAGCATGTTATGGAGTGAAAGTTTGTGCCTCCCCAAATTCTATGTTGAAACCCTACCCCTAATGATATCAGGAAGTGGGGGCCTTTGGGAGGTACATAGTGTTACGGAAAATTGGGCTGGCATGGAGAGAGACAAATGGCACTCAATCAGGGATCAGAAAAGACTGGTTTATTAGGGCACCTGTGCGGACTGAGCCGAGTAACCTCCAAAGGCTGAGCATGCGTGATGCAGCGAGCAAGGCTTTTATACAGGCCGCCTTCCGGGATGGGCAGGGCCTTTGGGCAGTTGAGTGGGCCCCTGGGTGGAAAACCTACTAGGGGACATTCCTTAGGTTGCTTAGGCTCAGTCGGCTCAGTAGGGGAAGGGGTCATTCCTTCACAATAGGATTAGATGAGGTCATTAAGGGCAGAAACCTTCACGGATAGGATTAGTGCCCCGATGAAAGTCGTTAGAGAACTTGCTTCCTGTCTGCTCTCTGCCACAGGAGGATGCAATGAGAAGTAGGCAGTCACCAAACCCGACCATGCTAGCACCCTGATCTTGGACTTCCAGCCTTCAGAACTGGGAGAAATAAATTTCTGTGGGGTAGGAGTCAGCCATTCTGTGGTAGTTTATTGCAGCAGCTGGTACTAAGACACATCCCCTCCCGAGAATAGACTGGCTTTATGATAAAACATTCTCTCATCTACAACTCCGTTATATCCTTTCATCCCACTTCACCATACCTCGTTCTTTGTAGCCTTGTTTACTCCTTGCTAAAAAGAAAAATCCTTTTTGCCTAGTGCTTGAGGTGTTTATAGATCTTACCGTTCAGAGTGTTAGTGTTCTTCCAATTGCAATAGTTCCTCCACATTTACTGCTCTCAAGTCCTTTCATGTAGTCTTTGCTTACCAAGTCCCAGTTCGTTTTTTATTTGGTATCATTATGCATGTTAGATACTGTATCCCAAGGAGCTCAGAAAAATTAAAAAACTTCCTACGAGCTTTTAGGATAATCAACTAAATGTGAAATCTTTCTTGCTATTCTCAATATGTTAGAATACATTAACAGGATGGGGTTACTGACTCAAGTTCCTCCTGTCGTCTGTACTGAAACTCCCAACCCTCCGTCTAGCCCATATTTTGTTCACTCCTTTAGGTTTAAATTCTGTGCACACCTTCTTGAGAAAAAGGCTATAGAATAGACCTTAGGCACCAAGGGTTTGTTTCTAGTTTCTGTTATTTGACAGCAACCCCCGAGGTCTAGGGCATGCAGTGACCTCTCATTTTGCTAAGTCTAATATGAAGCTCACTTGCTGCTAAACTAGTGTGGGTGAAAGTGAGAAATGCAGCCATCTGAACCTCACTGTGGCTATGTTATCTGTAAACAATGTTAAGAGAGCAATAATGCTTCAGTTGCATTCATATATTTTGGGATTCCTTTGGAATGCAGACTTTCTGCTATTTTTCATTAACTTCCTCAGCTCTCACGGCAGTTCTTGATCTATTGTATGAACTCAGCAGTTATTTCCTTCAATATATTATTAAAAACAAGTATATCTCAGCCCCCGCCCCCAGCTTCTTTAGATCTACAGGTGAAACAGTTTCGTGGCTATTCACATTGGGTTGATAGCAAAGTGGAGAACAGGTAAATAAGGGACGCAGCATTTTCCTCCTGACTCTCTTCCCAAGGTCAGAACGGGAAGCGAGTGGTTGTACTCTGCTGAACATTCTTCACGCGGCTTTTACCTACCCGTTGGGCTTAATTCTGTTCTTAATGAGCTGCACACCTGTGTCCCTGGCTGGCTGCCCTCCACACAGTGGGAGGAGGCAAGGGAGGGCAAATTCCTCCTTCATCCTGAGTCCTAGGATTGGGAGCTGTGCCTGCCTGTGTTTTGTTGAACATCCCAAGGGTGGGTGGTGTTCTGAACATCTTCCCATTATGCTAAATAGCCAAGTTCGGCTTTGTTATGCAGATTGAGGTTAAAGACAGTGAAATTTCTCAGTCACATCCAGGCACACCACAGCTCTAGCAAATTTCCCAATTGTAAAATCGTGTCTGACTTTTTAAAAAAAAATTTCCTGGTGAATGGATGCTGATTTCATCTCAGAGAAGATGACGGTGGAGACCTCCAAGCCTTGGGCTCTGGGGGGATGACCTTATAGAAAATAATGCAAAATGAATCTGAAAGCTGCAAAGCTTCTATCAGCCAGTCTTTGTTTGTGGAACTTCTTTATAAGGATCTGGGGTCAGGAGGGAGATGGACAACAGTAGCTTATATTTCTATCTGACCATTATCGCAAGTCAAGAAAATGGCTGGATGCATTTTTATCCAAGTTACAGGGTATATTTGGGAGAATAGAACTCAAATGTCATTTATGAGAAGTGTGCAGAATTCACTTTAAGAGATCATGAGAACAATTCACTTTAAGAGATCAAGATTAATAGTCCTTCCCAGGAGAAGCTGAAACTGAGACACAATTAAAGAGTCCTGTGGCAGGCCGTATCCAAAGACACATGCCAGACATGTTGAAATGTGGGCAGGGAAGGCAAAGAGTGTCCATAGTATAACCCCAAGATGCAAAGTCCTGGGATGGTACTTCAACTGTGGCTGCTGGCTTATGTTTAGTTTCTTCTCTGTGTAGCATCTTCCAGGGTGAGGGGTGGCCAGAGATCGGAGGGGATTAGCATATGCCATCCCAAACATGCCCCTTTGGCCTGAGGGTTATTTGATATGAAGGCAATTAAGCAACAAGTGCAGAAAGAGCTCTTTGCCCTCTCCTTATCTGTCTGAACGCAGGACATGATTCCCCTTTGTGGAGGTGCCTCCTCTTCTTTCCCAAACCAGGATGACCCTCATCACTGGAGATAAAAAGTAGGCACCAAGATAAGTGCAAAACAAATGTTGCTGAAATAACCCTTATCTTCCATTAGTTTCCCAACATAAATATACCTGCTCACAATCACTGCTCCTAGAACCCTAACACCTTTTCCTTTATCTTATCACTTCTCCACAGATGTATGGCCCTTTGTTAAAATGATGCATAAACCCCCAGGTCTAACTGATTGTTTAGGTCTTCATTTCTTTTCTGTGAAGGCCTCAATGCATGTAAAAATTAAATATTAACATCAAATAAAATTTGTATGCCTTTTCTCCTGTTAATCTTTTATCAGTCTAATGCACGAAGAACCTAAAAGGGTAGAAGAAAGGTGTGTTGTTTTTTCCTCTCCTACAGTTACAATCTGAAATCCATCTATTTCTCATTTTCTCTATGGCCTTCTAACTTGCCTAAGCCCTTGGTTACCAGATTTTTTTGTTGTTTTATCCTTCACTTTTATCATTTTATCAGTAGGCACACACCTCCAGTATATGTTTATTTACTTGTAAATATTATACTTGCAGTGTTGCACATGTATTCCTGTGCCTTAAAAAACATACATAGAAATAGAAATTTCAAATAAAAAATATCAGTAACGTGATACTCCTTTCCTAACTCCCCAGTGGATCTTCAAAATCTCATTCCGCTTTGGAGAACCTGCTCCCAGATAGGCTTCTTTCAAGAGCCAATGAACTTTTTCAAATGCAAATATAATCCCATCACGCATGTGTTTAAGACTAAAGACGGTTTCTTGCACTGAGAACAAAATCCTGTTGCCCCAGGCCAACAAGCCCCTTCCCTGGCATAGTCTGATCTGTCTCCTCTCACCATGTCTCTGCCACTCTGGCCCTGGCTTATTAGGTTCCTGCCATATTGTTTTCCAGTCAGTTTCTCAAATGCTGCCATCTCCTGCCTGTCACTGAGTTTTCATGTAAGTTTGTTTGAAGGCTCTTAATTTCTACCCCTCACCTGGGTTTTATTCATTTTTTGAATCCCTCCTTTCAAGTCATTTCCTCAAAGAAAACTTCCCCCACACTAGCCCTTATTTCTCCCACTAATTCAAATCAGTGTTCCCTGTACTAAGCTCTCATCTCCTTTTTAAGTTTTCCTTCGTAGCACTTATTTCAATGGATAAGCAGCAGGAGTTTATTAAGCAAAGCGTATACTCTGGAGAAGGGTAGAGAGCAGGATGTCTGGAAACCAGAAGCAGCCCAGCTCTTAGGGTTCGGGTTTGTTTTTAAAACGGCGGAAAGGCCCTCCCCGAGTCTTACATCATTCAGTTGATACACTGATTGATAATTTCAGGTTATATGACCTTCTTAGGCATGCATAGGCACTTACCCATAAGTACCCAAGTGAGACCCACTAGGGGGCCAAAACCGCAATGTAAATTTCTTATAATTATGGTATAATAAACCCTGAGGTATCTCTAGGTCACCTTTTGGATCTTGTCTGTGGCCAACCTGTGTTGTGGTCTGGAAGCCCTATTGGCCTTTTTATATCTTGTTTGGCCCTGAGAAGGCAGGAGACTGAACCAGAAACTAGAGGACTCTTGCACATTTTCTGCCATCAGGTGACCAGGGGATAGGTAGAGAAGGGGAAGATCTTGTCCAGGACAGCGTGGGACCCGCTCACATCTGCCTAGCTACCTGACACTAGGACGGTATCTTTTTTTTTTTAAGTATTTTATCCTGGTGCCTAGCCCAATATTTAACACCTAGTAGGCATTTGATACAATTTTGATAATTGAACACCTGATCAGTGACCATATGTTCCAACCAAACACCAGGGCATGTGGTTTTGGGGGACAAGAGCCTAGCCTGTTGGGAGCAGAGAATCTCCTGCTGAAGGATATAGAACTGGTGAAATTTTTCTTCATTCTTCTCAACCACATGTATCAAGTTGGAATTTGTAGCCATGGAGGTATGAATATCAGAGAGAGATTATGTCCAAAGAATGTGCATATTGCAGAGTACTCTGGGGTAGAGCCTCTCCTAAATGTTCCTATCTCTTTATTTTCATGCTGTCGGTTTGGCAAATAGCTGTGATGTTACAAAGCCAGATCTCACTTCTTATTCAGTTGTCTTGATTAGAGAATAACCCAGCATTCTTAAATTATTCACAAGTCTCAGGCATGGCTGAGGACTAGCAACTGTCAAATATGGTAATTGTCAGCCAGAGAGGAGGAAGGACCTGATTTTAATGTATGCATTTAAATTAACAGGAAAAGCAGAACTGGAAAAGTGACCCCTACCATGTTCTTAAGGGCCCAGACAATTAAATGCATAATGGATTTCCCCAGGGGTCCTGTGCCTGCTGCTCCTCACCTCTCTCAAACGGAAATGGAAATGCCATTGGCCAGGGTAGTGCTAGGGCAGAGAATCTGACATTGATAGAGTGCCTATAGTGCTGGGCCAGTGTTAACCTGCTTAAGCCCATGTGATTGGGACATATTTGGAAATACAAACTGGGTTTTTTCCTTTTTTAAACTACCTTCTGTAATAATCACCTTCCTGGTGCCTTCCCTACCCCAAACACACAGCTATATATTGCTTTGAGGGGAAGAGGAAGGTCACCATATAGTCAGAACACAAAGGTCAAATAAACGTAGCTCTCCATTTATTTATTTCCTTACCAAATATTTAACTCTGAAATTATAATAGTTCTGGTTCTAGGGATACAGTGGGATTAAAATATGATCCCTACCTCATGAGACTTACATTCAATCTGAATAGATCACAAATAGAAACTAATAAGTAGTCAATATGAGTGTTATAAAATAATGATAATATTAATAATAAAATCATCTTAAAAAGGTAGAACGGGAAGTAGGTGAAGATATTCAGATACTTTACTGGTTACACAGCATTGCCAGATTTAGCAAATACAGATAGAAGATGTCCAGGATGTTTATTCATGGAACCTACTTATATGAAAACATTATTTGTTGTTAATCTGAAATTCAGATTTAAGTGGACATCCTTCTGTTTGATGTTGCAATCCCACATTTAATTGCATTCTTGTATAATGTTGTTGGCAGCCGCGCTCAGAAAATAGCGCCCAATGCAGGGCAGCCGGAAGGCCCCGAACTTCCTAATGACAAATCATCCCACACCACTAAACTACATGCTAATTGCGCCTTGGCATAAGGACCAATGAGACCCACCAAATTGTTATGCTAATAAGGCATATGGAGCCGCACCAACCAGGTCAGAGCATGAGAACTATATAAGCAAGCCTCTCCTTCCCCTCTGGGTCCTGCCCAACTCATTTGTTTCACAAAGAGCTGAAGAATAAAGCTTTCTGCAGAAGAATCCTGCTGTTGTTGTGTGCTGTTCTTGCCGGCGAGGACAGGGCACGCGACAAGTGGTGCCGAAACCCGGGAACCAGAACATCACCGGCACAGGGAGGACCCTTCAGACATCTGGAGAGGATTCAGAACTGCAGGTCAGAAGAAAGCCCGGAGGGGTAAGTTCCGAGAGGCCCCTGCTTTTTAGGATAATGGTTGATGGTTCTCTGTAAATAAGGAGGCACCATGGGGAATGCACCGTCATTAGTCACGGCGCTGCAGACAGCTCTCAAAGAGCGAAACTTGAAGGTCTCCAGCAAAATCTTAGGATCTTTTGTGAAGGAGATAGACCGTGTGGCCCCCTGGTTCATTTGTTCAGGGTCCCTCTCAATCCCGAGCTGGGACAAACTGGGGAAAGATCTTGATAGAGAGGAGGAGGAGGGTAGCCTGAGGGGAGGCACCAGGCCCCTCTGGAAACTGATTAGAGCTTGTCTGCAAGATGAGAGATGTGAAAGGGTAATAAAAGAAGGTCAGAGAGCATTGACAGATATCCAAGAGAGCATGTCAGAAACGGAACGGGAAACAGAGAGCGCGCGCGGCCGAAAAAAGGCCACAAAAATGAAAGTAAAGAAACCCCAGAGTGAGGGAGAAAGCCCGCCTAGGGCAAAAGCGAAAGAGCCCCGAGAAGCGAGTGACGATCGCCTCGGAGAAAATAGTAAATACCCCTGGAAAGAGTTGAGGGACCTCCAACTCTCCAATAGGGAATCTGAGGAGGAATTAACGTCCGCAGAGGAAGGGGAAGAAAATAAAACCGCAGAGTGCAGAAGTAAGGGAACCAGCAAAGTTGAAAAGCGGACCAAGGAAAAAATGAAAGCAGGGTGTCCCCCGACGCCCGTTGCCCCGCCACCTTACGTGAGTGGCGCACTCTCCTTTTGCCACCCAGATACTCTTCAGGCAATTAGACAACTGTTTCCTGTATTTGAGGATAATGGCGTACGCTCTCACCAGCCCCTGAGCCATAAACAAGTTAAGGAGTTAGCAGAATCCGTTCGGGCTTATGGAGTCAGTGCTAACTACACCATAGCACAAATTGAAAGACTAACAGAGACAGCCATGACACCCACAGACTGGCAATATGTAACTAAGGCATGCCTTTCTAGTATGGGGCAATACATAGAATGGAAGGCATTGTGGCATGATATCAGTATGACCCAGGCACGCGCAAACGCGGCCGAAGGACAGCCTGCGTGGTCATATGATATGCTGACGGGCCAAGGACAGTGGGTAGCCAACCAGACC